>NW_023604295.1:49049647-49693918 GCF_014898055.3 Talpa occidentalis | reverse complement strand
CAGACTCCAAGAAAACGATGCCACAAGAATACTCTATCCCGCAAAGCTCTCCTTCCTCTTTGAAGAAAGAATATGGACCTTCCCAGACAAACAGAAACTCCGAATTTCATTGCAACTAAACCCCCACTCCAAAAAATACTACAAGGAGTCCTAAAGCCAGAACTCAAGGAGGATGAAAAAATAACAATGAAAGAAGGCCAAAAAAAAAAGTTATTAAAAGAATAAATAAAAAAATCAAAGGAAAGACAAACACAATGGCAAATACAGATGTTAACATATCAATATTAACTCTAAAGTAAATGGACTAAACTCTTCAATAAAAAGACACAGAGTTGCAGCCTGGATTAAGAACAAAACCCAACCTTTTGCTGTCTCCAGGAAACACATTTAGCTACAAAAGATAAAAATAGGCTCAAAGTTAAAGGTTGGAAAACACCTACAAGCAAATGGACCAAAAAAGAAAGCAGGAACAGCTATTCTTATATCAGATAAAACAGATTTCAAACTCAAAAAGATAAAAAGAGACCCCAATGGTCACTAACTACATTATGATCAAGGGGACAATACTTCAAGAAGAAATAACACTCATTAACATATACTCACCAAACAAAGGAGCACCAAAATATATCAGACAACTGTTGTCCTCTCTGAAACAGACATCAGAGAAAACACATACGTAGTGGGAGACTTCAACACACCACTATCAACAATGGATAGATCAACAAGACAAAAATAAGTAAAGAAACCAAAGCTCTAAATAAGGACCTAGAGCAATTGGGCTTAACAGACATCTATAGAACACTAAACCCCAAAAACGGAGTACACATTTTTCTCAAGCGCACACGGATCATTCTCCAGGATCGATCACATACTGGGGCACAAGACAAACATCAACAGATACACCAAGATTGAAATCATATCAACCATCTTTTCTGACCATGAAGGCATCAAACTAGAAATAAACCATAAAAAGAAGGCAAGGAACTTTCCTACCTCATGGAGATTAAAAACCACACTACTGGAAGACCACTGGACTAATGAGGAGATCAAAAGAAGAAATTAAAAAAATTTTTTGAATTGAACGACAAGGAGGACACCAATATCCTAAATGTATGGGATGCAGCAAAAGCAGTAATAAGAGGAAAATATATAGCAATAGAAGCTCACATCAAGAAACAAGAAAGAACTCAAAGAAACAACCTAATCTCGAAGCTCAAAGATCTAGAAAAAGAAAACAAAAAACACCAAAACCAGTAGAAGAAAAGAAATAATAAAAACCAAAGCAGAAATAAATGAAATTGAAACTAAAAAAACAATCCAAAAGATCAATGAAACCAAAGCTGGTTCTTTGAAAAAATCAATAAAATAGACAAACCCCTAGCCAGGCTCACAAAGGAAAAAAGGGAGAAAGCACAAATAAACAGGATCATCAATGAAAGAGGAGAAATCACAACGGACACAGCAGAAATCAAAAGAATAATCAGTAACTACTATGAACAGTTATATGGAAACAAGTTAACAATCTAGAGGAGATGGACAAATTCCTACAACTCTACAATCACCCAAAGCTAGATAAAGAAGAAATAGAAACCCTAAACAGACCAATTACAATTAGCGAAATTGAAATGGTAATCAAAAACCTCCCCAAAAACAAAAGCCCAGGACCTGATGGATTTACAAATGAATTCTACCAAACATTCAGAGACGAATTAGTGCCTATCCTTCACAAACTCTTCCAAAAAATTGAGAAGGAAGGGACAATACCAAACACGTTCTATGAAGCCAACATTACACTAATACCAAAACCAACAAGGACAACACAAAAAAGGAAAACTACAGGCCAATCTCCCTAATGAACACTGATGCAAAAATCCTCAATAAAATTTTAGCCATCAGAATCCAACAATGTATCCATAAGATAATTCACCACGACCAAGTAGGATTCATTCCAGGGGCACAAGGATGGTTTAACATCCGAAAATCAATCAACGTTATCCAACACATCAACAAAAAGAAATATAAAAACCATATGATAATATCAATAGATGCTGAGAAAGCTTTCGACAAAGTGCAACACCCATTCATGATAAAAGCCCTTGAAATTCTTGGGATACAAGGAACATACCTCAACATCATAAAGGCCATCTATGACAAGCCAACAGCCAGTATCATTCTCAATGGTGAAAAGCTGAAAGCAATTCCATTAAGATCTGGAACAAGACAAGGATGTCCACTCTCACCACTGCTTTTCAATATAATACTGGAAGTCCTAGCCAGGGCAATAAGACAAGAGAAAGACATCCAAGGAATCCAAATAGGAAAAGAAGAAGTCAAACTATCACTATTTGCAGACGATATGATATTATACATAGAGAACCCCAAAAACTCCACAGAAAAGCTAATTCATCTCATCAATCAGTTCAGTAAAGTGGCAGGATACAAAATCAACACGCAAAAGTCAGTAGCCTTCCTATACACAAACAATAAATCTGAAGAAGAAGAAATAAAAAAAAAACATCCTTTTGTTATTGAAACAAAAAAATCAAATATTTGGGAATAAATCTAACAAAAGAGGTAAAGGACCTATACAAAGAAAACTATAAAACACTGTTAAAAGAAATAGAAGAAGACACAAAGAAATGGAGAGACATCCCCTGCTCGTGGATTGGAAGAATAAACATTATTAAAATGGCCATTCTTCCAAAAGCAATATACAGATTCAATGCTATTCCAATCAAAATTTCAATGTCATTCTTCAAAGAAATAGAACAATTATGATGAAATTCATATGGAATCACAAAAAACCCCGAATAGCCAAAGCTCTCCTGAAAAAAAAAGAAGGGAATGGAGGCATTACACTCCCAGACTTCAAACTATACTACAAAGCCATAATCATCAAAACTGCATGGTATTGGAACAAGAACAGACATACAGACCAATGGAATTGAATAGAAAATCCAGAAATAACCCACAGATTTATGGTCAACTAATCTTTGACAAAGGAGCAAAGACTATGCATTGGAGCAAAGAAAGTTTGTTCAATAAATGGTGCTGGGAAAACTGGGTCGCTACATGCAAAAGAATGAAGCTTGACCACTACCTCACACCATACACAAAAATCAACTCAAAATGGATTAAAGAACTAGACATAAGACCTGAAACCATAAAATATATAGAAGGAAATATAGGCGAAACACTACGTGATTTGCACATCAAAGACATCTTTACAGACACTCACCCAAAGCAGTGATAGTGAAGGCAAAGATAAACAGCTGGACTACATCAAATTAAAGAGCTTCTGCACAGCAAAAGAGACAATAACAAAAACAAAGAGAAACCCCACCAACTGGGAGAACATTTTTGCACCCAACACTAATGATAAAGGACTGATCACAAAAATCTGCAAAGAGCTGATGAGACTCAGCAACAACAAAGAAAAAATCCAGTCAAAAAATGGGCAGAAGAGCTAAAAAGAAACTTCTCTGAAGAGGAAATGCAAATGGCCAACAGGCATATGAAAAAATGTTCAACATCACTTGCCATCAGGGAAATGCAAATCAAAACTACCATGAGATACCATCTTACACCAGTGAGAATGGCACATATTAAAAAAACTAGCAACAACAAATGCTGGCGAGGGTGTGGAGAAAAAGGAACTCTTCTGCACTGTTGGTGGGAGTGCAAACTGGTCCAACCACTGTGGAGAGCTGTGTGGAGATTTCTGGACCTACTAAACATAGAGCTTCCATATGATCCAGCAATTCCACTCCTAGGTATTTACCCAAAGGACACAGAAACATCAATTCCAAAGAACACCTGCACCCCTATGTTTATAGCAGCACTGTTTACAATAGCTAAGCTTTGGCAACAACCCAAATGCCCAAAAATAGATGACTGGATCAAGAAGATGTGGTACATATATACCATGGAATATTACTCAGCATTCAAAAAAGATAAACACATGCAATTTGCAGCAACATGGATGGCGCTGGAAGGGATCATGCTCAGCGAAATAAGCCAAAAGAAAAAGAAAAATACCGGATGGTCTCACTCATAGCAGGAATCTAGAAAACTTAAATAAGGGACCAGGAAAATGAATAACTATAAGAAAGTGAAAATCAAAATCAACAAAAAACTATGAACCAGAGACACTTTTTTGGGGGCGGGGGCGGGAGGGGAGGGATTGGGGTCAGAATGGGGGGGCTGCAATTGTATGGGAATATAACAATAAAATTTATTATTAAAAAAAAAAAAAGGCCAGAACAGTGTTCAAATCAATTAATAATAATATTCTTTTGAACAACTTTGGTGAAAATGGAGAAGATCATGATAGGATCTTTCATAAGAACTTCTGTTTAAGGTCATAAAGTGCCTGGCATGAACTAAGTGATATGATTCTAATGCCTATTCCATTCAACAATATGGCAAATTGATCCTGGTAACAATCAAAAGAATAATTAACAAATAAATGAATTCTGAATTGCATAGTTATCTGGTAATTAACATCAATTTATCAAATATGCTTGTCCCAGGTATAGCTAAAGTTTTATAAAGTCTTTGGGCTCAAAATTATCTCTCCCATCCATGAAATGAAAAGCCTCTCAGTCTAGGCAATTCCTATTCAAAATTCAGTCTATTTGTAAATGAAAGACTAAATTTTGTATCCCAGAGATAGGTTGGTCTCTGCATGCTTCCACAGTGCAGGGAGACCATGAATATCATTTGATATAGCCCATGATCATATTGAAATATCATATTGAAATATCATATTGATATAGCCCATGAAATATCATTTGATTTTAATTTAGCAAGTAGGAAGCAAAGTCATGTGCATGTCTTGGCATCACAGAGCAACCAAAAATTTACAAAAGTAAACCTTGAATTCCAAATGGAATATAGCATTCTATATAGCAACCTAGTTTGAAAACTTCTTGAATGTAGGCACATTTTCTTTATGGCTATTGTACTTGAATATACTTGGAGCATTAATTTCATCTTGAAGTAAACTATATTATTTGCTTGTCCTTGTCATAGATTACTGTATACTGCTACAATAGAATCAGAACATGTACATAAGCACACACCTTACTTAGTTTGATAGAAATTGATTGTATGTTAAATTTATGGAGAATGTTTTAGAATATGATACACAGGACCTTTGCTGCCTGAAAATTTTATATCTATCATTCTGAAGCATATGTGACTCATGCAAGTTTAGGATTACCTCTTCTTAGGTTCCCCTATGAGAATATGTTAAAGGATATGCTAAAAATACCTAAAACCTAGTAATATCGATAGGACATGACATTGAGTATATACTAAGTGTTTTGAACACATGAATTCATTGAATCCTGTTTTACAACTTTAGTATATAGGTACCATTAATTTTTCCATTTTATATAGCTACTCTGAGTTAGAATCCAAGGTCTGCTACTATCTATGTGTCTTAAAGCCCTCAACTCCTACTCTGTATTTCTGATTGGAATCTATCATCTATCAATGAGTAGGTCTGATTCAATCAACCTGGTTACAGGTTTTCTTGCTTTCTCATCACTATGCACGCATCTCTTCCTAAGATTCATACTTTATAGCAAAGGATGGACTTCTAGAACAAGTAGAATAGTTCTTCAGTCAGAGTTGGGTAAGTAGCCATGCTCCCCATGCTTCTAGCCAATGTCTTCAGTCCAATGTCTTCTTACCTGCTCAGAAATTTTACACCTTTCTATACATCCTTCTAGTGCAGGCCCTCTCAACCATGGCACTAATGTCATTATGGTTTGACTAACTTTTACTTTGGGAGTTTCCATATGTACTTACAGACTATGAAACAACACTCCTGGTCACTATCCAGTGGATAGTGTAGCTCCCCCCTCCTACTTTTTGCTCCACCAGTTGTGACAATGAAAATGTCTTCAAACATTGTCAGATGCCCCTTGAAGGGGTGACTCTGCTTGAGAATCATCGCTGTAGAGGGTTGTGTTGAAAAGACTAAGGAAGAACAACGGTCTACCAGGCTTCTGGTAAATATAGATGGCTTAACCCATCTTTGTCAAAGAGAATGACAACCCCCACAATACAGGACTTGACCTGAAAATTGAATTTTTTGTGTGTTTCTTATCCAATTCTAAGATTAATTATGAAATTGGTTCTGAAAACTCCAAAGAGACCATACATTTCATTTTTGAAGATGCTGCTTCACTTAGTTAAAAGTGAGAATGGATCACTTCACCTATTACCATTATTTTTAGCTTTTCAAATATTCATCCCCGATTACTGCCTTCTTTAAGAAAAATCAATTAATTAAAAACCTAATTTAGGTGTTTGCAAAAGGTTTTAAGACAAGCATTCTGTTTACATTCCTCCATGCAGAATGTGATTCTGGCAGACTAATACATAATTATTAAAGGTAGTTTAATGCCAATAGACATTAACAGGTTGCTTTTGACTCTTTACTCTGAAGGAAGAAGCCACTATCTACCTAACTCAGAGCAGATGTGCCCTCAGCACAAGACAACAAAATGGCATTTCCTGGGCATTGAAGCAGCATCACAGTGTGAAATACTATCCAACAAAACTTACTAGGAACACCACCATGTTGGCTTGCTGCTATGCAAAGCAGATTTGCCAGTAACACCTGGCCTGTGTGCAAATGGCTCTGTAGGATTGAAGGGAAAATGGAAAACATCCGTTCTTAATGTCTTTCCACTTTTACTTTCATAGGTTGCTCTAGTTCACTTGCCTGATCCCTCTTTACCAAATTAAGGAGGAGATAACAACATTGTTGTTTCCCATTTAATTCAGGTATTCCCGAGTAAGAACACTTTAGAAATGTGGACAGACAGAATGTACCCAGGGGAAATGGTTGGGGCTGATTACCAGGCAGTGGTTGTGTACCGAGAAAAATGTCACTCAGTTATGTAGGTAGAAAGTACTGGGAAGAATAATATGTAAATTGATGTATCACAATTTCTGAAAGCTCAGCGTTATTTCCCCTTGCCCAAAGATTTCACCTCACCTTATTAACTATTCTAACAACCCTGCCTTTTTTTTTTTTTTTTTTTGTGTAATTCTTGTTTCCTCCCATTTAGCACATAGAAAAAAGCATTAGTAACACTCTTGGTTTTAAATGAACCCTATTAATATTCGCCTCTGCAAGGGACTCTGGGATAATTTTGATAAATGTGGCCATGAAGCTAATCTGACAGAGCTGAGTGTGATGTCTGTGTGTTCATGGGGAACTGCTTCATATGCAAAAGAGGGACAGACTGAGATGGGAAGTCTGGCAGGTCTGTATTTCTGAGCAACTGCTAGCAACCTAAAGGAGACAAGTAACTCTACCTAAATAATAATAATAATAATAATAATAATCCAAAGCAAAAAGAGCAATACTTATGAAGATAAAACAAACTCCACTGCTTTCCAATCAGGAGGTTGTTTGTGTATCAGAACCCCAGCTTTCACAGCTCTGATTGGCCAGAAAGCTGCAGGAGGGGTGCTGTGAACAAGCAGGTAGAGGAGAAGGGTAAGCACCAGGGCTTAGGCTACATTTCTCTCTCTGTTTTTCCCAAGCAGGCTCCATGTCTTGGGCTGGTGATCACATTTCCAGCAAGGTAGACAGAAGAAGAAGAAGAAGAAGAAGAAGAAGAAAAACAGGCTGCCATTTCCAGAAAAGCTTTATAGCAAATGTCAGAAGTTCTTGGAAATGGGATGATTCTATATATACATTTTGCCTGAGAAGAGTCTCACAAAAGTAGTTAGCTTTAAAATGGAATACATAAATAAGTGATGTGGTTTTGAAGGATTGTGAGTAGCATGATGACAGTTATTAATTATGCTACATGATCTGGCCAAAGCAAGATGAAACTCTTAAATATGTTCACAAAGAATAAAAAATAAATTTTCTTCTGCAACTGTCTCCAAATATTGTACTTTATTCTCTTTATTACAGTACCCTCTCCCACTTATCCATCAGGGGTATGATCTAAAGCTCCCAGTGGGTGCCTGAAATCTCTGATCATGCCTATGCTTTTCCTATCAAGGTATACCTATGACAAAATTTGTTTTATAAATTAGGTACAGTAGGAAATTAACAATAACATGAATGAAATAGAGCAATTACAACAATAGACTGTAATAAAAGTTATATGAATGTGGTCTCTCACCTTTAGGCATCTTATTGCATATAATACTTTTACACTGTGGTTGACCACAAGTAACTGAAAGCACTGATAGTCAAACCACAGATAAGTAAAAAGTACTCTAATGTCTGTATTACTTTTTATTATGAACTTTACTACTAGTTTTGGAATCAATGATAATTTTCTCAACACAGAAGTACACAGATGAGTGTCTTTGAAAAAGATATTGGCAGGAAATGGAGTAAGGGAGAAGGCAGAAGAGATTTAGTGATCATCTTTTGGAAAGAGATGGCAATCTGGGAGAGAATGATAACAGGATAATTACAGACAAAACATAAGCTTGTTCTCGGAGAAGAGGATAAAAAAAAATGTTCAATGATCTCCTAAACAAGTATTACCTCAAAAAATAATATAATTAAAAAATATTTTTAAAATTTTATTAGGGGTAGCATTAGGAACAATGCATTTCTTCTCTGAAGCTATTTGAAAAACAGTACAAATGGATTTTTCATGAGTTGGAAGTTAAGTGCTTCTGAGAAACAGAGGGATAGGTGGATTATATGACTCATTTATTGAGCATGTACTATACCAGCAAGATTTGTTTTAAGAGCATTGTATTTAATTACCAGATTCTTCTTGAGCTGTCGATAATATCATACCCACATTACACATAATTAAATTACAGCTTTGAGTGATTAACCATGCTGCAAAGTAAATGGCATCACTCTTATAAGGTAAAAACCTAGATGCAAATTGAAGGCTCTCCAAAGGCCCCACAGCCTACAGAGTCCAGGCTTGCTGAACTTCAGAATATAAACTCTTTTTTCCCCCCAGTTACTCATGCTCTTGATTATTTGGCTCTTGTATTGGAAGATGGAAAATAGAAATCCCTTTTGATAGGACCAAGAATGTGTGTCTGTTACTCAAGCCATTCTCTATCCATAAAATTGTCAGTCTTTCTCTAATGAGTCAAATGTCACAGGCAACACTATTAATATTAACATGTCTTAGAATTTTAAACACACAACTGTGCTGTATCTTTGAAGTTAACATGGCTCTTCCTCTGGACTGCATTGCCTTTGGGACAGATGCAGCTCTCTTGTTATTAACCTGGTTGCTGGGGGCCTGCAGCTGGTAGAGACAGCTCCATCTGGTGGTCCAATCAGAACCCATTAAACACTCAGGTAGACTGTCTGGAAGTGGAAAATATGGAGCAGGGAAACTCAGCTTGGACTACATGACTTCACCTTTGGAAAAAAGAAATAGGAAAAAAAAAACAAAAAAAACACAGCCCACACAGCCTACAGAGCAATTGTTCCTGCACAGCAACTCTGGTCTAATTGATTTGGACACCACGGCTAATTTTCCCTCAGACATCTGTTAGCACACATTAGTGGATTTCGTTAGGTAGGGAGGCACAGATTAGATGGAGAGCAGAGCTCAAAGGCCCTGATTTGGGAGACTGGAGCAGACGGAGGAATGACAACAGATAGAGCTTGCCAGCACCCCAACAACATCATCAGATACTTGTGCTGCAGCGACCCTGAAAGGAAATGGTGATGACTTGGAGCCATGGCAGTTGTGCAGAACAATCTGATCTTTTCATGCATTTGCCCAAATAATAACTCTTTTCTGAACTTCTGGGACAAGACAAGAGTGCTCCAGACATCAACAGAGCCAAAGCACACATAAAATAAAGACAAGCACTGTCAATGCCTGTAATCTCTTCTCCCCAGTTCTCCTTTTTCTTGTATTTCAGACATTGGAATGCAGTGACAATTCCAGGGCTCACTCATACACCAGTAAGGCTGGTGATAAAATGCTGGTCAGGTCAGCATTTTCCAAATCATCTCCCACTGCAAGATGCTGAGAAATAAGTCCTACTTTATTTATTTTTCATATAAGGATACTTAACTGACAAAAGAGTACAGTTCCCAGCATCGGAGACATGTCTTGTAGTTGAGCAATTCAGAAACATCATCTGATGCCCTCAAGCAAGTCCTCCCCGAGGAGCTGGCCTATTCTGATGACTACTCTCCCAATGAATTTGCCTAAAAGGTTATTATCCTCTTGAGAAGTAGTACAATGTCATGCATTACAAAAAGCTGTACAAAGCAAAAGCTGTGTCTCAATCCAGAAGAGAGAAGTCCTATATACAGGCAAATATTTACATTGGTGATATACCAAATCTTTCCCCCACTTCTGGCATATTTATAAAATATGCCTCTAATAATTTCATTTGCCTCTGAAAATTCTTACTTGCCCTAGTCTACAAAGTAGAGTCAAAAATCCTTTGCAGGGTATTCAAAAACCAGTCTTTTTTGGTTGTTAATTATTTCAGCTTCATCTCCCAAAATACCTCTTCATGTTCCTTTTACTCTTTTTAAAACAGTCTACTTGTTATTTCCTGAATATCCTACATAATTCTACACCTCTGCATTTCTATCTTTTAGTCCTTTGACTACCTAGACAACTGTGGCTTCAGCTTTAAGGCCCTGTTCCACATCTCCTTAATGACACCTTTCTCAAATTTCAAGGGAAGAGTTCTTCTCTCTTTGTGTGCATCTGGACTTTGCTGATGTTTTCATATTCATTTTATATATATATATATATATATATGTGTGTGTGTGTGTGTTTGCATTTTTTCCTTTCTTCACAATTCTCTCCTCTGTACACATTCATATTTAGCCCCTGATGTCTGGGCTACATTATTAGTCATTTTTCAATTTTCAAAATCTGGCATAATGTTTAGCATATATTAGGTCCTTAATAAATATCTGTTGAAGGGATGGATTTATGAATAAACTTTGCCACTGAATTTACTGTTTGGGTAACAGAGATGGTGGATTGATTGATTGTCAGAAAAGAGTATCAATAAATCGGAATGACCATGTATTGTATATTTGGTAGCATTGCCAAATATTTCCACCTTGAAAAAACTTTATAATATATGTTTTTAACATTGTTTACATAAGATGGCAAAAAAAACCCACCAATATAAAGTTTTGGAATGTCACCTGTCTTCCATGGAAGGAATATATATCTTTTTTAAGATTTATTTATTCATGCATGCAAGAACCTGGGTAGAGGCCAGATGCACGGGAGGGTGAAAGGATTCACCAGAGACAGAGTTGGGAGCAGAACAGGCAGACTGACTGAAACACACCACTGAGGGGAGCAGCCAGCGAGACAGGAGAAGTCTGCCGCGCCATGTGGGATTCTCACTGGCTGCCGGGATGGAACCGGCACTGCAGAGGCTGTGGACAACTCCACAGCGCTTTGCTCAACCACCTGTACCACCAGGGGAGGTCCCATGAAAGGAATATTTTGTGTAGTAAATTTTTGATGGCTAATGTATAAATCATTATGTCCTGAAAAAATCCATTAAAGTGGGGTGAAACAAAATGCATAAAGTACCCACAAAAGCATATCTCTAGACAGTATTTCTTAGTGAGGGATTATGAATTAGGTCCACCAGAAGAAATGTAAACTAAAGTCACATGATGGACATTGTGAGTAGATCAAACAAATACAAATGCAACAAGATTCTTTCCTGTGAGCTGCTTCCTCTCCCCCACCCAAACACACACTAGCTCAATGAAGGGAGAGGGGAGAATCAAATTGAAGTATTCATTTAGTACTTATTACATTGCAGATACCATGGCAAGTTCTTTTATGTCATTTTGGGCAAGGTATTTTCATCCCCATTTAAAAGGCTAGGAACTGAAGATTAATTAAATGATTTAACTCATCAAGTCACAGATATGAAGTGCAGTACCAAAATCAAACAATGGTTTCGTTTTCAAGGCCACCGTTCCTTTCACTAGCTAATAATTTTGTTTTTCCATTATAATAGAGACAAAATAAAACACAAAGCAGAGAAGACAAATTAAAATTGAAGGACTAAGGCAGTACTGAATTAGAAGAGATTAAAGGCAGCCCAGGAATGGACGAGGTCAAGTTCACTGCTATAACTCTTCTGGGAGCTGATACTACACAAGTTGAGTGGAGCACAGAACCTCTTCTTGGTTCAGTCTCAGACAATGATTCATAGATGAAGGGTAAATACGGTATCTGTTACAGAGGACTGCAATGCACTGATGGAGCTTGGAGCCAGTTGTGTCCATCTGTCCTAACTTTAATGGGATTGATCAGGCTTTGCATTCTGCCAAAGAGAATCATAAGGCATCAGTGCTGGTAATTTGGGAGCAGCTTTTGGCTACCTAAGTGGCTGTTAGTAGAATTTATGGATGGTAAATTCAATTCAGGGAGAGCCTATAGTTAACCCGGAGAGTAGGCAGTTCATCTTCTCTCCTTTCTGAAGTATTCCATTCTTCCCGGTGACCATTAGTCAGGAAAGGAAGTATTTGAAACATTGTGGTAATTTATAGCAAGGTGTTGTAGCATCTGCCACTTCCCTCCTCCACCCTCTCCCAGCAAAAGGTATTTACCTTTTTAACTCTGTCTGATGTTCTGTCACTGTAGAGTAGTTGCAGTGGAGGTTACAAAAGGTAGTTTCTATAACTTATATAACCAGCTTCACTGACTACTCATAATGCTGTTACTTCTTTTCTTTTTGTTGACTAGGTATGAGAAGGCTTTAACTGTTTCATGTATTCCTCAACTCTTATCATCCTGGATCAATTAACCAATTTTTCTTCTTGAAGGAAAATTTGGGTGCATAAAAATGCATTTTTAAGCCTTCAGAAATCAGGCAAAAACACCAGTCACTTCACAGTATCAGACAAAAAACCAGTCACTTCACATATATGTTTTAGTCAGCATCAATTGTTGAAGCAAAACAGACATCTAGGTAGAGTTAGTTACCATATAGGTATTTTATTTAAGGAAAAGCCAAAAGTTTTATTCCTATACCCTATACCCTATACCCTACTTTTCAGATATTCTGTCTCTTTAAAGGAAAGATAAAGGTCTTCCCACAGCACCGTTATTTTGTTTTTTGTTTTTTTTCTGGACAGCTTCCATATGTACAATGCCTCTCATCTCAGATTCCGAACATATGAACTATGTCAGTTGCATTTTTGCCTCTGGCTTCCAGTTGGGATTGGCCAGTGATGAATATTGCTGGGAAATTTGAAGGACAGGAGAGAGTACAGACTAGACATTTATTAGCCTGGCTCCGCTCTGCAGTGTCTCCATGGGTTGGCTGCAGTCTCTCACTCAGCGTCCAGCTCTCACTGAGCCTCTCTGAACACAGCTTTCCCTTTTTCTTGTTTCTAGCAAAGGCTTCTTGCCATTACCCTGTTCAGACAGAGGTGATCACAGCTTCCTAGAGTTACTAGCCCCAAGGTACTGCACTATCCCCTGTGATTTCCTTACCCCTGCCTCCTGTCCAAATATTAAAAAAATATTCTCTATTAAATTCTTTTGAAATTATCCAATTTGAGAGTGCCATCTGTTTCCTGCAGGGACCCTGACTGATAAAACCCTATAACTGAGATTTACCTTTATTCTGAAGCCTGTGTATGATCCTTGGGGAAATTACAAAAAACGAAAAGTATCCACTAAGTCAGAGGGTCAAAAATGGTCAGTTTATCCTAGAAAAGCAACAGGAAATCAGATGAATCTCCCATGCCAGATACTGGCCATTATAATATGGTTCACAATGACCAACTAAAGCATACTTCCCAGCCAAGGTTTTAATAGCAAAATAAAAGGTTTGGAGTCAGCTTTGCACTCCTCAGGCCAAGGGCATATTTCCCAGTTACTTCTAAATTGCTTCTTTTTTAAAAGATCCAAAATATGAGTTGCCATGAAATGTTGTCTTTTTCCCAACAGTCATAAATTCATTTATATCAGCACTGTGATCAATGGCATCTTGTGAAGGCTAAATATGCCTTTAAAGTGCACCGGAGTCGAGAATTCCAACATGACTCCCAGCAATGATTCCAGAAATTCCAGAAGAATGTTAAGTAATTAAAAAATTGTGCAAAATATTCAAAATGATGATACAACAAAATCTTCTTCCAAGATTGCCTCCTGCAGAAACCTGGTGCCAGTTAACAGTGAGGGACATATTTGAGACTCATTTTCCCCACCATAGGTAAAGAATATACAATTGAAAGAAAAGGGGAAAAAAAGGAAGCACTCCAGCACCTGGCAAGAGCTGAGTGCTGTGAATCATGAAGGCCATCCTAGGAGCAGCAAGGTGAATGACGGTGGCCTCCCTTGTCAGGTTTTAGCCTCCTATACGTTTGGCACAGAAAATGAGGGCTTAAAATAGCTTTCGTGCAGGTTCCACGTGACTTGTCACTGGACCCAGACAGCACAAAAGGGCTGATTAGTGAGGCAAAAAAAAAGAGGATCTTCTCCTGAGATGACTTCCAGAAGTTGCTTCTTGCAGCACAAATCTCCCTTTGAAAATGTAGTAGAAGTTGCTGGGAAAGGCACTAGCATTCTCATTCTCCCCTTCAAATGACAGGAATTTGCTTGGAAATCCTTTTTTTTTTTTTTTTTTTTAAATGAAGATCACTTTCCAGCTCCAACAATCTTCACTTAAAAGAAGAAACGAAAATTCAAAAGACCATCATTTCCCCGGTCTTCCCCACCTGCCTTCAGCAAAGAATCTGAGAACTGTGAACAATGGCCTCTTGAGAAGCCCTGGTAGCCAGGAGAGTCAGTCACAGGGACACCAATTCTAGTCTGGGTGCCTGTGCAGAACATGAGGGCCCATTCATGCCAGGGCTGCCAGTTAAAAGACACTGGCAGATGCTGATCATAGAAATGGTACAGGGTGTTGGGGAAGGGAATTGTTCAATTTTCCTCTCCTGATGGAGTAAAATTGCTCCCTGGGGGGATACAAGTGGAACAGCTGTCACCCTACCACCAACTGTTTCAGAACTTCCTTGCACCCATTTATTCTTTCAATGTAAGCAAAGCACAGAACAATAAGAAGTGCTAGGATGTGAAGTGAGATGAAGATAACAGAGGAAGGTGGAATTTATTTATTTATTTATTTTAAAAAAGACTTTATTTATTTATTTATACAAGTACTGGGTACAGTCAAAAGCACGGGAGGGTGAGATAATTCACCAGAGCCAGAGCGGGGAGCAGAACAGACAGACTGACGAAATGCACTGCTGAGGGGAGCAGCAGGCATGGCGGGAGAGGTCTGTGCGCCATGTGGGACCCTGCCGGCGGCCGGGGATTGAACTGGCACTGCAGAGTCTGCAGGCAGCTTTGTAGCCCAGCGCTCAACCAGTGCGCCACTGTGGAGGTCGGAAGGTGGAATTTAAAAGAAAAAAGAAGTGGCTGGTAAGGAGAGGAGACGTGAGCTGAAGACCGGCCATTCCAGGCTTGGCCAGTGATCCCAGTACTTCGGGACTCTGGACCATGGGTCAACAATAGATGCTTCACAAGTATCCCTAGGTGGATGGTTTATGGTCATGGACAAAATCTTCTGTGCCTAGAGTCGGCAATGAAGAGAAAGGAGAGGCAGGAAAAGGATGAGGAAAGAAGAGGAAGGTGGAGATAAAGAAGGAGGAGGATGAGTGAGAAAGAGAATGAATGAAAAGCAAAGGAAAATAGAACTATTATGAGACTTTTATTTCCCTCTTATTCTATCAAACCTCCTGGGTTGTAGCTTTCACAAGTAAGTACTTATTGTAAGTTATGGAAAAAATAAATAGAGAATTTACATTTTCTGTATTAATTTATTATCAAGATGGCTTCCTTCCAAGCTCTCCTGCACAGAATACCTGATTGGTTTCTTACCTCTAGACCCTTGGTTGGTGGACATTGTGCCAGTGACACCGAGACCAAGAAATTCAATGTTAAAGGATGATGGAGCAACAAGACAAGATGTTCTGCAGAAGAGCAATAGTGTTTAACCTCCCATTAAGAAGAAATTATTCATCTACTAGCTACTAGTTCCTAGGCATTTGGTTCTCATTACCCAGGAAACTTCTTTCAAAGTGGGCCTTCACGCGTGCATTCCAGTAGCAAGCAAGTCAGTATGATGCCGGTCAGGGAGCTCAAGTGCTCCTGAACCTATTTCACATCTCATTGCTTAGCTGAATGGGATTTGATTGTACATGCACTTCAGTCCCTCTAACCTGGTGGCAGAATCAACCAGTTTCAAAGCAAAACTTGGTTTCACTCAAGGAAGCAGAGTGGAATGCAGAGTGGAAAGACTGGAAATGAGATCAGGATAAAGTATCTCTACTTATAACTCAGCTCAGCTCTGAGTTAGTGGAGAGGAAAGGGGGGCATTCATCCTGAAGCCCAGGGGCCCTGCCCATCATCTACTGCTCATCGTCAACACAAGTAAAACTTCTTCATTCACGACTTCCTGTATCATTCTTCATTTTATATTTGAGAACTATATCTCTCAGTCCTAGTTCTATAGTCCTGGCTCCAAAGGTCAGATATTCAGTTCAATTAGAACATGGTTACTGAGTTCCTAACTGAAAGCACCATGGAGGAAAGCAGGCAAGTGACATGTGATTTCCCCTACCTTCAGTCATCTTACAGTCCAGAGCAGACAACCACAGCACAATATAATGGGCAGTACAGGGGGAGAAATACAACAAGCCAAGTTTTGAGGAAGGAGGTGTGATTTACAGATGCTGGAAAAGCTTGTTTGAGGACAAAGTTCATGTTAATTCAAGATTAACAGAAATGTAATATTGAATGGGTGAGGAGGGCAATCTGTGCTGAAGAACACTTCATGCAAAGGTTCAGAGGTAATGGAGCTTTTCAGGGGATTGAAACTACTTTGATATAACTAAAACATGGGAACCTAAGAAAATAGAATAAAAGACAAGGTGGGGGCATAAGAAATTAATGGTTAAGGTTATAAGAAATTAATGGGAAAGATGAATGTTAGGCGAAAGTGTTGCTTTATTTATTAAGTAAGGTGGAGTCATTCAACTGTTTTGCTAAAAAAGTGACAGGCAGTAATGTGTTTTTGAAAGGCAGTTTATATAGTGAGGTATATTGGAGGATTTTAGTTTGTAGACAAATGGTAAATCTGTTTTTCTTTCAATCCTATACACTTAATGTCTCACTTTTAAATATTGTGTTAGGAGGTTTTCTGCCATGCTAATGTATTATCTCACAGGTCAAAAGTTCTAAATGGGTGTCACTGTGCTAGAATGGTGTTGGCAAGACTGTGGTCTTTCAAGAGGCTCTGGGAGGGAGATGTGTTTCCTGCTCTGTCTTGCTTCTAGACATTGCTGGCATTTTTTTTTTGTGCACCCCTGTGCCCTTCTGCAACAACAACAGCAGCTGCAGCACCTCCAAGTCTCTCTCTGACTCTGATATTCTGCTTTCATCACCACATCTCCTTCTTTGACTCATTTAAGGACCACTGTGATTCCATTGGGCTGACATGGATAAGCCAGGATAATCTCCTTGTCTCATCTCAAAGTCGTTAAGTTGATCACATCCTCAAAGTCTTTTTTTTTTTTTTTTTTTTTTTGGCCATGCAAGATAACATTTCCATGGGTCTCTGGGATTAGAATGTGAACATTTTCAGAGTGGGGGCCTTATTCTGCCTATCAAGATATACTTAGCTCAGAGTGCAAAATATAAAAGCCAAACACGAAATGTGACACTCCAAGCATGAAAACCTAAAGACCTGCCCTAGATTTCAGTCAGTAAACTAGCCCTATTTATAGTCTTTCATAGGTGAATGAAAAAAAAAAAATGGCCAAGAAGAAAGGGTTTCAATTAAGACTGCTGCCCATTTTCAAACCATTTTGCATTAACATTTCTGGTCAACACTGAATGAAGTTTTAACAATACAAAAAATTACATTTACTTAAAGTCAAGGGAAAAGTAGAAGACCAATTTTTGTTAAAAATGGATTAAACAATTGGAAAATTGAGACCATAATTCTGCATTTAACTAAAAAATAGAAACGAGTATAACATTCAAAGTCACACTCACTGCCATGTGGTACTTTCCCATTGCAGGACACAGCAATGTCCAGCAGTGTTTGTGGCACTCCTTTTTAGGAAATGAGGTCTCAAAAACTTAATTTTTTGGTTTAAGTTCTCTATTTTACTATCATGCTCCAGATAGTGAAGTATGAGTATGGATACCCTAAGAATATGGAACAAAGACTGTAGGCCTGTGATTCAGAGAAACCACCTTATTCATTGTATGATTAAAACGAGACTGATAAACATCATGCTTCAATTTTCCTGTGTTACTCTAGTATTTGTATGTATATGCTATGGATATGCAATGGCAATGTGGGATGAAAAGAGATGGAGCATGGGGAACTCCTTGAAATCATGTTGAAAACTAAGGGAGGTTAATAATGTCCATTCACTGACTACACAGATACTTTGGTGTCTAACCTGGGCATATGCTGATAGTAGCATGTGATCTGAGGCCAAAAATAGGTGAGAGTAACCTTGAAATACACACAGTGAGTTGCGGTCATTGCCATTCAAGAAATATAGAAATTGTGTTTTCATTAACCTTATTTGATAGTCGAATGATTAGAGAACACTGATTTATGGAGTATGTAAATTGAAGTGGGCAAGAAACCTGTGGAAATTAAAATCAAGGAGTAAAGTTCTCCTTTCCAACCTTTTTGTGTTACACACAGAAAATGAAAATGATTTAATTCAGCTGCACCTATGCCTCACATGTAATCTAAAGGAGAGGAATAGAGCTCTTTGGAGAACTTCTTAGCCTGGCTCACCCCTGGGATCTATTTATCATTCTTCAAATGTGTCTTGAAGGAGTAAAAAGTGATTGGAGAAAAGTGGCAGTGAACTCCATACTTTCCTTTTATAAACCATGTATAACAAATCTGCTTAGTCTACATGTCAAGAGAGGATTTTTCAAGCTAAGGTTGCAAATTCCATGTAGGTTCTGAAATTCTTCGTGTTCTTACATCATCATTTTTTTTCAGAGTTTGCAGTTGGAGTATAACATTATAACTAAGCAAAAGACAGAAAAATCCTCTTGTTTTATGCCTTTTTTTCCCAGCTCTTTTAACAGTACTATTGAGGTAGCAGATATATAAAGCCTAAGAGAGTTGCTTTTTATAAGTTCATATTTCTTATTCCATGATTACAGAGAAAAACAGTAGTTCTCAATCCTTACTCTGATACTGATTTTACTTATTTATTTTCACCTATAGGCTGTATACCTGACAGAAGAAAGAATATAATTTAGGGGTTGTCACTGTCATGTAATGACATTACGATGTTTTGTATATTAACACAAAACTGGTCTACTTGACAGAATGATAGTAATTAGGCCATTTCTTCCTCATACTAGCAATGATCAAACTGGATCAGCTACATTCCTGAAAATCTCTCTATGATCAAATATACGTGTTGAACTGATTTGGACTACGGGGATATCTGGAAAAAAGCTAGCCATTTCAGTGGCAGTAGATATGAACAAACAATTCACCAAACAGGATAGCCAGAAGTTTTTCTATTTTGGCATTTTTAGCTATGACTGCACATATAATTATCTTCATGGAGCATTGTCTTTTGCTCTTTGTCTAACACTTTTCTTTAAAGAATTGTACTCGACTGGTGGAGTTATCATACAATCGGTCATTTGACTAAGGCTATCCAATCAGAGCACTGTTCCCCTCAGAAAGAGCGTTTGGTTAATGAATGGTCATGTGAGCCAAACAGGGGCAAATAGAAGGGAGATATTCGGAAAGTGATTTGTTCTCTGCAGGGTCACCTTTCCCATTGTATATAGAAACACTGACTGAAAATAAGGTGAACATAGAAGGGATTATAGCCAAAAGGTATAGAGAACTGGAACACTTATGACATCATTTGAATTTCTGAATTTAACCATGCCTAAAATTGAGCCTTCCTTGTGTTTTCCAGTTATATGAACCAGACCATCTAGTATTTAAACTATGTTGACATGGATTTTTACCATTGATTTATTCACTCTAAAATGTTAAAGATGATGGCTAAGGTTTTAACATGTACATACATGTATATGAACTTATGCCTACACAGGCATAGACATGTATATATATATATATATATATATATATATATACACATATATACATATACATACACACATATGCAAACTGAATTAAATGAAACTGGTTTGGTCAAATGAAACTGGTTTGGGGAAAATAACACACTGTGTGCATGCACTGTATATATGCTTTCCCTATGATGTGTTAACATGTGTATTTGAAAAAAAATTCATTTATTTTAGCATGACATTAATAGGGTGGTATGGTATAGCAGGAAGAAGGTTCTACTGGGACAAAAACAGAATGAATTTTCTACAGGGAATATATTTTCCTTTTTTAATAAAGATTTATTTATTTATGCATATAAGAGCTGGGGTGTAGCCCAGAGATGCGGGGCCGGGGGGGTGGGTTGGCTGAGAGGATTCACCAGAGACAGAGTGGGGAGCAAAACAGGCAGATTGACTGAAATACACTGCTGAGGAGAGGAGCGGTTGAGATAGGAGAGGTCTGCTGTGCCATGTGGGTAGGTCCCTGGCCAGGGATAGAACTCTGAGCTGCAGGAGCTGTGGATTGTTTCATTTTGCTGATGCTTAATCCTTTGCACCACCAAGGAGTCCCCATATTTTCTTTTAAAATCAGAAAAAGAATGAAGGCAGCTCCATTTTGGAAGTGAATTAGTAAGGTCTGAGTTCTAGTTTCAATTCTGTCTCAAGCTAGCTGTTTGATAGGTTTCCTTCTTTGTAAAAGAAGGGAGCTAGAGTAGTGACTTTCATATTAGACTACAATCAGATAATCCCTTGTATTTTATGGAGCATATTGAGAGGTGGAATGTATATTGGGGTAATAAACTAGGGCTCCCAAATCCTTCCACTCTGCTCTTTAACAAGAGGGAACACTAAACATCTTTTTAAGCTACTAAATTTGAATGTCAGCTTTCAAATGAAGGGTTTTTGTAATGTAAAGTTTGGGAATGCAGCTTAAAACCATTAGGTTTGATGCTCTCTTTTGCTTTTAACACTCCTAAATCCTTTTAGCTATTGACATTCTTTGAAATTAGTCTCCAAAATAAATTTTTCTAACAAAATACAATACCATACTCAGAAAAAAATAACCATCTTTAATCATTGCTTTTATTTAACCCATACCCACTGGTCACATTTGAATATTCTGCCTTTACCTTTGTGAAGCATGGTATATAAAAGTTAAAAAAGAAATTTTTAAGAGTTAAAATTAATATTTTAGCATTTCAGCTTCAAAACACTTATACAAAATAGAAACATTGAACCCACTTTCTTTCACTGTGAAATAAAAGATAAACTAAAAAGCCTGACAAAGATGAATAAAGACCAATAACTTATACGTTTCTAAGACACAAGTAAGTCCTTAACCTCTCAGTCATTAGGAAGGGAACTAAGCACATATGAATAATATCCATAACCTAGTAAAGTAGATGTTTTGATAGTTTTGCTTCTATCATGACTAACAAACTGGCTTTATGTGTACTCTATTGTGGATACCCAGGCAGATGATTGGAATGTGTAAGAAATTAAATTTTCTCTATCTAGCAAGAACATAGCTTACTTAGTACTTTACTAGATGACATTTCAAATGATTTTGGTTTCACCTTAAAATCTTATTTTACTTAATTGAGAGACCAAAGAGGTGAATTATTTTTATTACAGAATATTTAGCATTCTGCAGAGAAAAGGCACAAGAAGTACTAATCATTTTCCTTACCAACCTCTCTCCAGCCATTCATATTTTTGAAGGAACCAATAGCCTAAATAAATAACCCAATTAGAAAACACGTGTTCCTTTAATTCTGCTTACTTTATTTGGATGTCCCTTGGTTATTCGTTTATCAAAGTGAAAGACCTGTGGCAGAAGATATCTAACTCCTAAGAAGTCTGAACATGAAATAATTATCACCTTTGTTCCACTTTTCTGAGCTATTCAGTTTTCCTACAGCATCTCCTGCATCAAACTGTAGTTTACTTGGGGAAAGGCACAGAATATTTCCACCAAAGGAGTCAAGGGGTTAAGTCTTTTGCTTTTCCTAGGCAGAGCTAGTGTTTTCCAACACAGACATTTCATTCAAATCCCAGCTGTGATAACCTACAAGTCTTGCACGCACAAGTAGCCAAACAGACTTAACTGTGGTCTTCTAATTAGATGTCTGGATTTCCACTGACTGACTTGCTACATGATGAGAAACCACCCAAACTCAAATGAAATGTCCTTTGCCCTGGCACATGGGTACTTGTGTGAATCACCAGAAAAGGTAATAAGGTGCCCTAAATAATCCCACTGAGCACATGCCCCTCCTGCAGAAGGCATGGCTGGTTTACTATAACCACTCGGAGTTCTACCCAAGTCCCCCTGTTTCCTGGCTCTGCGCAGCCACTCTGTGATTTATGCTACACAGCAATGACTGCAGGAGAAAGTGCTGCCAATAATTACTCACTGTGGGGTACTGAGAACATGCAAAGTTTTTCCTCTGCCTCTCTTCTCTCTTCTCTTTTTCTTCCTTGTCACCCCTCTACTTTTGTCACCTCCCCTCCTTTTCCTCTTCCTTTCCCACTTGTCAAGTTTTTCCAGCAATATACTTCTTGTGAAGGCAGCAAAATAAAAGCTTATTGTGGATTTTTGTATTCCTCTCAAATAAAAATACATGTTAGAAAAGCATACAAACACACATTTAAAAAGGTAATGCAAATGCTCAGTGAAGTACGAATATCTAAGAAAATTGGAATACTAGTGAAGATGTGGTTTCAAAATCTGAGAGATGTAATCTCTAAAAAATAGGAATTTAGTTTTTAAATCATTCATTCATTTCACAAAATTTCAATGTCTTAATATCCAATGTCTTAATATCCATGAGAGATATTCCAATAAAAAAAAACAAGAAAAATAAAAATTAACAAGCTTCTGCCATTTAGAAGGTTTTTTTTTTTTTTCTTTTTCTTCTAGTAGACAGGGCCATATAGGAGACATGAAACTACTAAGACTCAAGTTAAAGGGAAATGTGACTGTGAAGAATAGTCAGGGGGCCTCCCTGATTGTGCAGGCAGTTGAGCGCAGCACTGTGAAGCTGTCTGCAGCCTCTGCAGTGCCAGTTCTATCCCCGCTGGCCTAGGAGCAACCCACATGGCGAGCAGACCTCTCCTGTCTCGCCCGCTACTCCCCTCAGCAGTGTATTTCATCAGTCTGCCTGTTCTGTTCCCTGCTCTGTCTCTGGTGAATCCTCTCACCCTCTCACACATCTGGACTGTAGCCTGGCTCTTGTATAAATAAAATAAATCATTAAAAAAAAAAAGAATAGTCAGGAACTAGCCTCTAGAAGGCCCAGCCATTTGGCATTCATTTGGCATATCCATGAATATCCTATTTTAGTCACATAATCTCATTTTAATATTAATATTTTATTTTGCTAATGAGTAAAGAGATTCTCTGTATTAAGTACATGGTTAGTAATTAGCAGAGTCACAAATTGAATCCATGTCTCTTTGCTCCAAAGTTTATGTTCTTTCTAACATATCACATGGGCAAGAGGAACATGCTTAACTCACTTAATGGAATGTTATTTAAAATGAAAATAAATTATGCAATGAGCTGTGATAAACTGCTTAGTTTCTTTTCCTGGGGGTGTTGAGGAGGCAGCCCACCCTGTCCAGATTTTAATGTTCTCTCATATGTAGCTTTGCTCGTTGGGTCACACAGCCCAACCCATGTGGTGAGAGGCACAGTGAGGAGGTGGTTGGAAGTACTTTGTTATTCTCTCATCTCTTTCAAGTCTTTGCTAAAATGTCACCTTAGCAGGGGAAATTTCTCTACCACACTACTGAAAATTGTAAACACTCCATCCCCCACCTCTAATACCCCTTATCTGCTCCCCTTCCTTTTCTCCATAGCATTCTATGGAGAAATAGAATGTCATCAGACACAATTTGCATCTTTTTTGTCTATCTTCTGTGTTGGCTGTCTCTTTCTCTGAAATCTTAGTTCATGAAGTGAGTTTTGTGGGGTTATATTTTTTCACTGTTCTATTCCAATCATCTAGAAGATATGAACAAAATATTTATTGAATGTATCAATCCTCACTGATTTTTAAGCAGCAAGGTAAAGTGCTCTTCTTGACAAATGATGTGACTTTGTGAAGTAAGCACACTTCACAAAAGGACCCAAAACTGATGACAGTAGTTCCTCTGGGGACAAAACTGGGAATGGAAATTGTGGCCCGGGAAGCTTCCAACATATGTGTTGTTTAACAATTTTATAAGAAAAGGTTAAAAATAGTAATTCATTGCAATCCATTTCAACCATTTCTGGTATTTACCAAAAGAATACAAAAACACTAATTTGAAAAGACATATGCACCACTGTGCTCACTGCACATTTCTTTGCCATAGCCAAGAGATGGAAACAACTTCAGTGCCAACTGAGAAATAATTGGAGAAAGAAGATGTGGTACATACACAATGGAATACTATCCAGAAAAAAAACAAAAGTGAAATTCTGCCATTTACATATACTTAGTGAAATATTGATAAGTCTTACAGAGGAAGACAAACACTATGATTTCATACAAATATGATATATAGAGAAGGGGAATAAATCAACAAACTATATAAAGCATGCTGATCTTTAGGTAGGACTTCCATGCATTCTCTATGGAATGAGAGGAAAGCTCTCAACTTTCCAGCCGTTCCTGTCATTGTAGATGGCCAGTGATTTATAATGACTAGGAAGCTCAAGTGCAGAAGAGTGTGTTTGTTCGGCTCCCCGACAGACAGATGTCCTATGCAGATGCGCCTGAATATTTTGCTGAATGTTTGCTGCTGTTAAGGAGTAGGCTTAACTGACTGGCATGTGATAAGAAGCCTGAAATGGTTCCTCCCAAACAATTCAAGGACCTTAGATTGTTCTAGCTAGCATCTTCCTTATTTATAAGAAAATGTGCCCCATTTTCTTTTAAAATATTGTATTGTTATAGTTTCCTCATTCTTCATTACCAAATAAGTCATCATATTTAATTCAATTAACTATTTTTAATTAACAAAATGTTTTTTAATATCTTTGTTATTTCTTTTTGTACTTTATTCCTTCCTTTTAGGTCTACTTTTCTAACATTGAGAAAATATTTGCTCCCTAAGAGATATATGATCGAGGTTTGTGAGTATCATATCCTTACAGTGTCTGTTTTCTTTTGCCCTCAATCATGAATAATGTTTTCAGCTGAATTGATTTCTACATACCTGACAGCTATTTTCCTTCATCCTTTTGAAACAATAATCTCATTATTTCCTGAAATCCACAGTCACTGAAGGATGTTGTTCCATTACTTGTATTTTCTTTGCAGCCACTGCTTTTACTATGGATGCTTTGAGAACTCCTTTGTCTTTGTCTTTCATGAGTTCTAGTTTCATTATAACATATCTGGGCTTAAAAGATTTTACCGGGCATTTTTGACTGAGCATAATTCTTTAAATTATGATTTATATATTGCATTCTGAATAAATGTAGAATTAAAATAGAAAACTCATAGAAACAAAAAGATCAGAATTGTGGTTACCAGAAGATAGGGGTAAGAGGTAGGGAAACTGGGGTAAGAAGTGTTTAAAAGGTACAGACTTCCAATATGAGGATACATGAGTGTTAGAGATAAAATATATGACATGATGAATATTGTTAACACTGTTGTATTTGAAAGTTGTTGAGAGTAATTTCTAAAATTTCTCATCACAAGCAAGAATAATTGTAACTATATGAAGAGATGGATGCTAACTAAACTAAGTGTGGCAATCATTTCACAGTATGCCTGCAGGTCACTATATGGTGCATCTTAAACTTATACAGAGTGGTACAATTTTACACAAATGTGGTATGTGGAGAAAGAAATCAACAAACTATATAAGACATGATCATGTTTAGGCAGGACTTGCCTTTATCCTCTGTGGAGTGGGGGGAAAGTGCTTTATTGAGAGTCACTGATATCTCAATAAATCTCAATAAGGTTAAAATAAAATAGGGGACTCCCTGGTGGTGCAAGGGGTTAAGCACAGCACCGTGAAGCTATCCACAGCCTCTGCAGCACGAGTTCGATCCCAGCTGGCCAGGGAGCTACACACATGGCACAGCAGACCCTTCCTGTCTCTCCCGCTGCTCCTCTCAGTAGTGTATTTCAGTCAGTCTGCTCCCTACTCTGTCTCCGGTGAATCCTCTCACTCCCCCACCTCTGGCCTGTACCCCAGTTTTTTGTATGTATAAATAAATAAATCTTTAAAATAAATAAAATAATGTTGTCAGACTCAACTCAATTAATATCTCTCCTCAATTCCTTCCACTCTCTCCTGAAATCCATATTAGATTTATTTTGAACTTTATTCTATCTTTCACGTCTCACAACATTATGTTTTCCAGGTCTTTTATGTGTCTACCAAGCTGGGATTCATCCTGCATAACTGACTCTGAGCTCATCCAATTTCTTCATTATCCTTTTACATTCTCTAATCTAGAACTTCTTCATGGAAAATTTTATTTTCTAAATGTATTTGTTCTTTTCTAATGATTCCTCTTCTTGCTTAATGGACAATCTTTTTGAAATTTAAACACACTAATTTTAAAGCCCTTTCTGTCTTATAATCAGCATTTTTTCAAGAGTATTCCTTTTATATATCAGACTTCCTCAATATTATTTAGTGACATCAACTTTCTCATGAGCCTCATACGTGTTAAATCAGTGGACTATCTTGTGTAGAAATTATCACCTGAAGAAGCAGCCTGAGGTTGAAGATATCTGCTATAGTATAATCCTATGGTTGTTACTGCTAGAGGTATATGGTAATTAATGGTCTTCAATGCATTTTTTTCAAATGTATTTGAATGAAAATGTCTTAAGTGTGGACTTTTATGCCCAGTGCCTATTTATTTTTTAAAATTATTTCTGAAACTAAGAAAAAACTATTCAGTTATTGGTAGGATTCTAGAATCAGATCCTAGTTTGTTCAGAACTATTTCTATTCTGGGTCCTTGGACAGGAAGATGGAATTACTCCAGATCCAGTTCTCATAGTGACAGATTTTTCTTGGCTCCTAACTTTAAGTGTGAAGACCAGTTCAGCAACTCCACTCTGCATAAGGTCTCACACCTTAGTTCCAGTTCCCACATGCAATTAAAGTTTTGGCACTTAACATAACCAGCTCTGCTACTACTACAAACTTCTACTTTTAACTTCTGTTCACCTCAGTGTGTTCTCCCATAATTCTTGGCATCTGGAGATTACTCTGTTAGTTATGACTCATGAATATACCCTTTCCTGTGGAATACTTGGATTAATTTTAAAAACTCTACCTTAAACATATTTATTTAGCTTTGTGCCATTTGTGGAGAATTGTTGAGGAATAAGAACATTCCCATTATTTTTCTATTTAGACTAAGGAGAGAGACAAGAAATATAACATCAAGAGAAGGGTTATTAACATATATTGTTTTCATTTCTCTTATCTAATTGAAAAGAAGCGATAGAATATCATAATTAATGCTTTTTTTAATAAATACAAATATAAAATGGAGTTACTCTATCCTGGTACATAGATATAATTTGTGTGACTCTATGCATGTGCGTTTATGTAGTATATCTATTAAGCTTACTTTATTTCAATAGAGCTTTTGTAGCTAATCTAATTTTTTGTAAGTATAATGCAGTTATCTTTGAGTTTTCCAGAAATTTTATTTGGAAAAAATATACTCTTTAATAATATAATTGTTGTTCAAATAATTTCTAGAAATTATTCTTAGAATTGACTTTTAAGATCTCAGTACTTTGGAACTAAGGCAAAATTATTTATTCACCAACACTGAATGCAACATTAATAATTAAAGTGTGACTGAGCCAGGTAATACTGTGTTCAGGAAAGAAATTAAGCAAAACAAATATTTAAAAAATAAAAATTATTTTCTTATTGTTTATACACTTTTCAGTAAAGAAGAAGTTCTCCAAAAGGGTGCAAAGACTACATTTGCACAGTACACTATTCAGATAGAGTGGACTATTTTGAAAGATAAACATTATTTGAATTCATAAATAAATTATAGTGCTTATAAATTAATTGTGTTATTTATATTATTACATGTGTCTGTATTTTTTTTGGTGAAGTGTTGTATTTGTGTGTGTGTGTGTTGTGTGCACAGATAACCAATTGAAATCAGAGTTAATTTTCCTAATTTAATCTGAACACTAAATCTGGCTGTTTGTGTGCAATGCCTTGATCTTTTGACTTGGCAAACCACACTAAGCATTTTATAACTTAGAATTGTGGCACAGTGTCTAGTACTCATTCTGACATACACAATTCTTGTGTGCTTTATTTTAACCAATTAAGTTGACATTTAAGAAACAAAACATACAAAACCCATTTTTTAAATGGGCAAAAAAGCCAATTTTTAAATGGGCAGAAGAGATTATTCTCATCTGTCAAAAGCAACTTAGTGCATATCTTGTTTCCAAAGGACTGATTCATAAGCCCATAGGAAAAGTAAAAGGAATAGTTGTGTATTCTGTTCTATGAAAGTCCAACATCACATTGAAAACATGAAAGCAAAATCAAAGATCAACCAGAAAGAAAAATGCTTAAGTAGTGTCAGATTATGAAAAAAAGGTAAAGATTATACTTAATATATACCTATAGCAAGTATAAAATAAAAAAAAAGTAAAAATACTTTTATTTACCTGGCCAAATTCTAGGTAAATACAATAAATGTGTGCTGGTGTAGAGTAGTAAATCATTGGGTTTTAGTCATGTTTTCTTCCTTTTAGCATTTGGACTCAGAAGAAAAGTATTCTAATGAAAATCAATAATTTGCTAAATTATGCTTCATTAATAATCTTAGAGGGTTAATCTCCTCTTTAATAACACAGACTTTGGAATTTTCTATACAAGATAAATATGAAAATTTTCAAAAACAAAATGAGCACATATTTTGCCTATGGAGATCCAGGCTAGTAAGTTATTTAAATTTTTTTTTTATAATATGAAAATTAATCAAGGATACCCTAATGAGGTTAACATGGTTTAAAAGTAAAAATTTTGAAAATGATACCTAGATTAATTGAACACCTAATATATTTCAGGTGATATGGTAAATAATTTACATTACATTTTCTCTCAGTTTCTACATATATGCACATAGAACAATACAAGTATTACTGTTATACTCTCTTTTCATAGAAAAAGGAACATCAATTCAAAGAGAACAACCACACCAAATCACATATTTGGTGATTTACTCATTTACTCTAGTAATCACTCATTTACTCTACTAAATGAGTCAGACTAGAATATAACTCATAATCTATCATTAGAACCAATGCTCAAACCTCTGTGTGCTAAATGTTTATAGCTAAGATTGGGATTTTGAAGGATCTTTAGTGTAATATTCTAAATGGTAGGTTGAATACAGTATAAAAATTATGACAATAATAAAATATTTAAAATTATTTTCAACATGTAAGAGCTAGGTTTTCAGAGGGCATTTACCTGGTGCCTATGCATAGGATTCAACAGCAGAATTTTGTCAGATATTACTTAAAAGATGATACTTCCCCCCAAAATGTCTCTTGTAGACAAGTAGGTAGCATTGTTTGGCTTTTGTGCCTGAGCCAGGGAAGAATTCTATGAACAGCTGTTCACTTCTACTATTTGACCAGTATGCTGAAAGTGGATCCAAACTATGCCCATGTTAAGCCAAACAAGATGAAAAAGGAGATGATTAGGGGCAAATCATTTCATACAGTATTGACGATATTTCAAGAGATAGTATCACCTCAAAGACATTGATAATTCTAGTGTTTTTAGAACTTTATTTTCAATATTTTTTAGTACTTGGTCAATATTTGTGATCATTTATTATTTTGTTGTTGTTGCAGCTCTAGGCAATCAAATGCTATTCCAGTGACCTGTGCTGTCCCAGTAGGTGATCCTTGTACTAAACACAGACTGATCATGTGGATCACCATCCTTTTCAGCACTGTTAGCATGAACTAGTTTACTTATCATACTCAAGTCATTCTTCTACTTCACTCCTCAAGTAGGGTCTGTAATACCTGACACCACATATTTGACAGGTATACAGAACAAAAACCAGCTAGTACTTTGCCTAAGCAACAATTCCAGATGGTCATTTCCTTGACAATTGAAATGAAATATTCCCAAGAGAACTGTTTGCTCTCTATTTGCTATATACCTCCTTTATGTTCAAGAAAGCAGCATGTTAGGTAAACTAGTAAACACAAATAAACAAAATGACTTTCAGAGTCAAACAGACCTGACTGTATCACAGTACTATCATATATTATTTATATGAACTTGAGTTAGTTATTTAATCTTTTCTGTATCCCATTGTCTCATATGTAATATGACTGATAATACTCACTCTAGGGGTGTGTGCATGGTTAACAGATAGTGTATCTGGTATATAAAGTGGGTTCTTCAAAATGGGAGCTGTTATCACAGCACACTATGCCATTTTAGTGGAAAATGTTTAGAAGAAAACTTAGGTTCATTTTTCCACTCTGCTGTTTTCCTGATAAAATTTAAATACTTCTTCCAGACAGTATAATATTGATCTATTAAAAATTTGTCCTATCCTCTTCATCCATTATAATTTTAAACTGGATACCTTGTTGATACCTTCTTCTGAGATTCCTATTTTCCAGAAACTAACTTTGAAAACAACCCACTTCAAATTATCTTTCCCATAACTAAATATCCTGCCCATCAATTTTACTAAACTCATATCCTTTTAAACTTAAGAAACTTTCTATCTCACAATGAATAAAGATGGAGATTCTCTTCAAATACCATTAATATTCTTTACATCTCATCCCCATCCTACTTTATCTTCCTTTATTCACCTACTACTTTCTCTTCAGATCACTCCATTTCCACATAGTTATTGAAGGTTTTGTCTAACTCTTACTTCCTTCAAACTTGTGTTTTTTTTTCCTCCATAGTCTTCCTCTATTATTTTTGTCTCAATAAGCATTTTACCTCATATCTTACAAATGCTTTGAGAGTCCTACTTGTTCTAGGAAGCCTGTAGCATTACTATTTAGAAAAAGAACCTAATTGAACTTAGATATCTGCCTTACAAGAACAATTCTGACCTATTTAAGCCTCCCCAGTTTAAGAAAAAGCATTGGTAACTCCTTTCAATGTGCAAATTCCACAATTCCCTCTTATGGCTTCAACTTGACTAAATATATTCCTCTAACGCCTTTCTTTCTAGCTGTATATGATGCCTTAATATCTGAGCTTGTGCCCTCCTAGAGCGCATATAATGCACGGCCTCAAATGGCAGCCCAAGCAGAGAGATGCTTCAAAAATATGACTAAAGCTGATTAAGAAGGAGATGAACAAAATGTGGCATTACTGGGTAACCTGCAAAACACAAGATCCTAAAATTCTAATTTTACCCAAACCAATTCTACCATCCAAGCCCAGAAGCACTGAAGCAGTAAGGTTGAACAGCTTACACACTCTGCTGTGAAATGCAGACCTCATACAGCAGCAGAGGTATATAAATATGCAAATCATAGACGTATACACAGACATAGCCTTCCAATAGAGAACACCAGCTGTCACAGGCAGCAAAATCATTCTGTGGACTTGGCATTGGTGAATTGGCAAATACCCTCTGGTTGCTGCTGCCCCATCAATCATGGGCCATTTGGCCAGGCTGCATTCTTGAAAGAACTCTGCCTCCCCCACCTTTTAACTCAGCTTAACTCAGTTAAACAAATTCTTTTAAGATGATGAAATAAGCTGCTATAAGATTTGATCTTTATCAGATATAAGGAGCATATTGTTCTTTGGGAATACACTTTTTTGTATCTTACCATTAAAAAAAAAAAAGAAAACTACACTTCCTTCATATACACCCCAACCCCACCAGATAAAATGTAATAAAAGCATCAGGTTAACGTGTGTTGCTCTTTACTAAAGAACTATTAGGAAATATTCTGCTGGGATATAGCTGATAGGCAATGTTCACAGGTCAGGAGTTTGTTCATTTTTTCCCAGAGGTTGCTGAGGGATATTAGTTCAGAAAGCTCTAGACTCTTAAGTTATCACAAGTTATTATAAATTGGAAGTAGAACGGGGAGGAAGATAAAAAGAGTGAATACTGACCAACCATGGGTACCCCTAAAGTCCACAGAAACTCCAGTTTAATAGGTGAATGAATAAGAAATGTACTTCTCTACCAACAACAGAGAATGGCTTACAATCATAGAAGCATTCTGAGAGAAGTAAATATCTCATTGATTTTAAATAGGATCATTATCCAGCAGAGAGCAGATCAATGAAAGTTGCATAGGTTTTCAGATACTTCAGGATATTAAAGAACAATCTTATTTGCCCCTCCATAAACCATTCCATCCAGAAGAGTAATTTAAAATGTGTCATAAATCATTATCTGCTTAGCCACCAATCAGCATTTAAGAAAGTTATAACCACCCCTCTTCTTTTGCCTTGGAAGTACCTCAAATGTTTTCCTTTTTGTTAACTCATCAGACTGATACAGTTTTTCTGAATGGATATTTGGGAGAAAATAATAAGTTTCCTTTCAGATTTAATATCTTTTCATTGTAACAAACATTAGAAGTGAAAACTGATATTGTTCTTTGGAAAACTTTAAGTATTCAGTAAATATTAGGTGATATTTATTACACTTTTATAAAAAGTTGAGATTTTCTATTATTTGAAAGATAAAGGGAAAGGGGTGTGTATAAGTACAAAGACATGTTCCTTCCATACAAAAGCAGGGTAATGGAAAGATGACAATGAGTAATGATTAAATTTTCATCATCTGTCTCAACATTCCTTATATGAGTCCCCTTATGCTCAACTTGGATGTTACCTTTCTGCAAATCTGGATGTGGCCCTTACAACATTAAACCATTAATCCATTACCAAGTACTTTCTGAGGCTTCTATTTTTTGAAGTTCCTTGTGGTTTCAAAGAGAAACAAGGTACAGTCTGTGCATACTTAGAGCTTACAGGAGTAGAGGAGATAAGAGGTGCATTTAAATAGTCATGCTGTAAGGTAGAATGTGATATGTATTCAGAGGAGATAAAATACTTTTAATATTAAAGTGCTTGCTTGCACATAGTAAGATCAAATTAAGTCATGATAAACCATTCTACATACAGCATGCAATGTGGTTTTTGTTTTTTTTTTAATTCTCAGTGGTAACATGTTTCTCCCTTACTTAAAATATTCAGTTTGAAATCTGGGAGTGATGCCTCCATTCCCTTCTTTTTTTTTTTCAGGAAGGTTTTGGCTATTCAGGGTTTTTGGTGGCGCCATATGAATTTCATCAATATTTTTTCTGTTTCTTTGAAGAATGACATTGAAATTTTAATTGGAATAGCATTGAATCTGTAAATTGTTTTTGGTAGGATGGCCATTTTGACAATGTTAATTCTTCTGATCCACAAGCAGGGGATGTCTTTCCATTTCTTTGTGTCTATTTCTATTTCTTTTAACAATGTTTTATAGTTTTCTTTGTATAGGTCCTTTACTAGCAACAACAAATGTTGGCGAGGATGTGGAGAGAAAGGCACTCTCCTGCACTGCTGGTGGGAGTGCAAACTGGTCCAACCAGTATGGAAAGCTGATGTCCCCCTACTAACCTACTAAAGATAGAGCTTCCATATGATCCAGCAATTCCACTCCTAGGTATTTACCCAAAGGACACAGAAACATCAATTCCAAAGAGCACCTGCACCCCTATGTTTATAGCAGCGCAATTTACAATAACTAAGCTTTGGAAACAACCCAAATGCCCAAAAATAGATGACTGGATCAAGAAGATGTGGTACATATACACCATGGAATATTACTCAGCATTCAAAAAAGATAAACACATGCAATTTGCAGCAACATGGATGGCGCTGGAAGGGATCATGCTCAGCGAAATAAGCCAGAAAGAAAAAGAAAAATACCGGATGGTCTCACTCATAACAGGAATCTAGAAAACCTAAATATGGACCAGGAAAAAGAATAACTATAAGAAAGAAAAAAAATCAAAATCAACAAACAACTATGAACCAGAGACACTCTTTGGGGGGGGAGGGAAGGATTGGGGTCAAAATTGGGGTTGCAATTGTATGGGGAATATAAAAATTAAAAAAAAAGTAAATAAAAAATCAGTTAATGTCCTTTTTCAGTTGGAATCCTCAAGACTCCATGAAAACCCAACACAAAACAAAAACAATAACATATTTGACTCTGTACCTTTTCAGCCTCCTCATGTGTGCTATTAAATTTCTTGCTCAGCATTTACCAACTCAACAGATACCTTTGATTATCCAGAATATAGATTACCCACATAAAGAGCAATTTGGAATCATATGATTTTGGGGGGACATCAGGGTTAAACTTTTCCATTTAAAGTTGTGAGAAATTGGAAGTTTTGGGGGAAAAAAGGACTGTTGATATTAGATTTATATTTCTAGAAGTGATATTCAGAAATGTTTATACTATAGAAAAGTAGGAGCAGAGATACCACTTTTCTTGAAAAAAAATAAGGGAAAAAGGTAACAAGGGCCTCAATTAGAGAATATAAGAAAGAATGATGCACAAAAAATGTGTCACAGATTAAATGGAAAAGCAAGGTGGGGAAGAAGGCATTAAAAATAACTCTGCTTTCAAGGAGATCAAATGCACCTTTTTTTCAGAAATAAGAAAATCAGAAGGAAAAGAATGAAATGCATTGAAGGTAAAGATTAATTTTGACTTAACTACAATAAACATGAAGTAGCTTGCAGATAGAGAAAAATGCTTATAAGGTATTTTTGCCCAGGGTTCTCCCCGCACCCCCAATCCTCTCCCCAGAAATGTCAAGCTTGGCAATAGAGACATGGATCAAACTACATAGATGACATTAAAGCTGAGGTTATTGATAGACAAAAGTGGAAAAGGAAGAAGCCAAAGCAGCTCTGATAAAACACAAAATATGAAGACCACGCAACTAAAGGATTTTAAGTGACATACTCTGAAGGAAAGAACACTGGGTCATTAGTTCAGGAAAACAAAAGGAAAAAGATACCGGGAGAAAGAGACTCACTAGTAGTGTACCTGAATGGAGAGCCATGCAAAGACTCCCTTAAAAAAGAGAGGGGCAGTGAGAGGTTGCAAAAGCAAAATTAAGAAAAGCTGATTTTTGCAAATTAGTTGAAAATCAGACTGAACTGAGGTTAGCAGGGCTTTGTAAGTCCTCAATGAAGTGTTATGATTGTCCATTTCCTAGCAACCTTTAGATGAAGGGAAAAAAGTTACTCAGGCAAGGGACTAGAAAGTTCCAAACAAGATAAAATCACATAGACTGAAATTTAGGGGACACTGAAATAAACTATGGGTTCCTGTGTGAGTAGGCAGGAACATGAAGCTAATATGTGGTTAAAGCAGAATCCAAGAAATCTAGATAAAAGTTCTTTTTTGTTTGTTTGTTTAGTTAATTTTGTTTGTGTTTTGAAATCAGTGTGAGACTTTATATTTTATGCAGGTAATTGCTTATTCTAATTTCTTTTTTATTATTTGTGGAGATTGACAAGGTCCTGTTAACATAAAATCTTTTTGTTCTCCCCAAAATCTTTGTGTGTGTGTGTGTAGCATTATCTTCATAATACCTCTTTGAGAGCAATGTCTTTGCAAAGCATAAGAAATTAAGGCATTATTTTAGAAGAAATGATTTTATGAGCTTTTATTGAGGAAATGATGAAGGGTTGAAGAAGGAAAAAAAAAAATAAAAGGAAAGTAGAGGTATAAATTTCCAAAGAGAAATTGTGCTGTCTGAAAACTCTTTTGAAGTCTGTCATTTTAGTAATAACAAATTTATTATTTTAACAATTTTTAAGCAATTCTCTAGATAAAACACACACACACTTGAAAACTAAAGAAATTAAATTTTACCTATACAAATAACATTAAAAAAATATTGTAAAAACTACACTTTAGATTCCATCTATCCTTTTCTCCCAATGGATACATGAGTGCATGTAAGTTTATATTCATTATAGTTTACAAAAGTGAGCTTACAGTTTTATAATCTGCCACTTCACTTAGCCATACATTGCAAATATTTTAAACACATAATGGCATATTGATAAAATATGATAGTAAATACCACTTAGTTTTTATTTGAAAGAAACAAAAACCATCTCTAGCTGTCTTGTTCAGAAAAGGAACTTATTCAACACACAACATCACTGGGAGGCCTGCAAAACCAGAATCATGCCAAAAACTATAAAGGAGGCGTGTCTGCTGGGCCATCAGAACATGAGATGCCATAGCTTTCACCACCGCCATCATGGCCCTAGGTCCAGACTTACATGGAACATGAATGATACAACTCACTGCTAGAGGTGCTACCAGTTACCTTGAACAGATACTTTCAGGTCCTAAGTTTCTTGTACCAACTATGTCTATTAATAATTCTGAGTCTGGGCCAGGAGCATTGGAATTTCAAGACCTGGATCTCATTTCAAAGGTACATGGATTTTATTTCAGCTTTTGCATCAGGTGTAGTTTCTACATCCCAACATTGCTGAAAGGAAGACATTTCTAAATACAGGGAAAAGGGAGTCTATATAATAGTATTTCTTCTTATGAAATGAACCTGATCTAAATTCGAGTACTTATTTTGAATATTTAGGATGTTTTCCATTATTTTCTTTAAAGATAATTCTTTGTTGAACACTTTATATAAAAATCTGTGTTTGCAGTTCAGAAGATTTTTTCCTACACATTTATGAAGTGGAATTATTGGGTCAAATGATACAAATATATTTTTAAATTTTAATAGACCTCCCTACATTACCCTAGCAAAGTTTCCAGTAATTTACACTCTCAACAGGGAGATTTATAAGTGTCAGTTTTCCCATTGACTTGTCAATTCTAGCTAGCTACATTTCGTTAACCCTTTCCCAGGTATATGAGTTTAACAAAAACCAATTTATGCTGCTTTAACAAATTTTAGTCATATTTCTATACTGCTTTTTCTTTATTGATCTTTTGAAATCTATTCCTATATCAACAACATTAAAGATTTATGTTATACATTTTGTTTTTAAGTCACTATAATTTTCATTCATTTTATAAATTGATATCTCTGAAGACAAATTCATTTCTTCTTTATGCTTTCTTAATTGGTTTTATGCTAAGAAAGTCTCACTCTGTTGAGATACATATTTATTGGTGACTCTCTAAACTTTTCATTTTTTGTACTTACATAAATCTTTTGATTGTGTTAACTTTACAAAATAACTTAGTCTCCAGCAGTAAATGTCTTCACATTCCAATGAAACAATAAAATACTTTACTGGCTATTTATGCCAATAATTTGATATATTTGGAATAATTTCAATTAAAAAACCTTCAAGGTTAATTTTAGATACAAAAGAAAATTCTATTTACCTCAGAGAAAATTGTCATCTTTATATTATTTGTGTTGCCACTCAATAATTATTTCCCTTTCACTAAAAAAAAAAAAAAAAAAACAATAAAAAATTAAACACCCGAAGCCATTTCTTTTATTTTCCCAGGTAAAGTGATGCCAATTTTTGCATGTAAGTTCTCTCCTTGTTTTCCATTGCATATTTAATTTACTCTTAAATATTTTTATATTTTAGATGCTTTGTGAATGATCATTATAGAGTATACATTTATAAGTGTTTATTATAATCAAAAGTAAAAACTATTGATTGTATATATTTCTTCTATTTATCTGAACAATTATCCAAACTTTATTGGGACTAATGTTTTAATCATTAATTTATGACATTTATTTTAGTTAGTAATCATTTCAGTTGGGAATATTATTACTCGTTTTCTTCCTTTCACAATTAAATATTTTCATTTTATATTCTTGTTCCATTGACTAGAACCTAAAGAATAATATTAAATAATAATAATTATTGTTGCTATCCTTGCATTATACCTGAAATAATTACTGTTACCCATTATTTTCCCATAATTTAACATGTGGACCGTTTAGAGCTGAGGTCAGTGGAGGCCCTGCAGGCTCCATTTGTTACCATTCTCTTAACTACCTATAAGAATGAAAATTCAGGGTATTACCCAGAATTAGGATTTTTAGCAGAAATAATCTTTCTAACAGAGAAAACTATCTACAAGGCAGTGCAAAGATGCACCTGGGCTTCAGCATGTCAGTCACTTCTCCTTGCTTGTGGGTCCTCCTCTCTCTCTCTCTCTCTCTCTCTCTCTCTCTCTCTCTCTCTCTTCTCTCTCTCTCTCTCTCTCTCTGAAGCCCAGGCCCCTGTCCCTATGGGATTCACTTTGCTCCATTGACTTTAGAACCTACCTCCATTCAGATTCTCCATATATCTGTAATTAAATGCGCTCTTTTCCCCTATAATCTATCTGATAGTAATTTGATAGAAAAGCCCACGAAGAATTGAGAGGGATAGGGGGAAATTTCCTTCATTCCCAACAGAAGTTAACATAACTTGTGGCAGAGACTGGAGGTAGTGACACCATCTGGCAGTTGTAGATTCAATGTGGAATAAATACTCACCCCCAAATTCTTCCTAGTTACCATAAGGTGTTAAAATCTTTATTGGTGCCATGATTCAAAATTTAAATAGAGTTGAACATTCATTTGTCTCTCTGTCCTCATGTAATTTCCTTCTTCTCACAGTGTTTGGATTTTTTACTGGTTAGTAAAATGACTTTTTATCTCTCTTCCTTAGTTTTTTCAGCTTCAGTAATGACAAATGCAGGTTACAGTAGAAAGTATGTGGAAGTAAATAGCAGATTTATTTTAATAAATAAGAAGCAGATTGAAGATACATAGAGAGCATTTGGGGATAGTAAATAATTATGGGCAGAAGGGCTTGATTTAGATAAAACCTAAAGTCCTTCCTACAGTGGGAAGATATTTAAATTAAAATTAAAACTGCATGAGGTAATATTTCCAAATGTTTCAGCCCCAACATTTCACTTCTTCTCATCATATAAGCTGTCTGGTTGCTGATGTGGAGAGTGATGTCTTTAAAGTCTGAAAATGATCTATTAACAGCCAATCAAAACGTTATTGTCTGAAAAATTAAGCTGAAGAGTAGGAAAATTAGAGACTTCAGCATGTAAAATCCAAATAAGAATTCCAGTTCATCATTAAGATTCTCAATAATCAACAGAATTAATTCTCAGATCAAATCTAACCAAATCAAATTTCAATTTTTTAGTAGAACATTTAAAAAATGTAAAGAGTTCCAGGCTTAGTTTAATTTTGTATGCAATGTCAAGTCTTTAAAATATAATCAATGTAACATGATGTTAATTAAGTAAGGGGAAGAAGGATGGGTGGGAAAGAACAAAGGAAGTAATGAAAGTAGTATAGAGGAAAGAGATTAAGAAGGATAAAAAATACCCGCTACATTCGGGATAACAGATTTTACTCAGAATTAGGAATGTTTGATAAGATTGTAAAACACTGCTATGAATTTAAATCCTAGAAATAATAAAATCTAGACTAATATTCATGAAAAAATTAAATTTGTGTTTTTTAATATCTGAGTTTTCAATTACAAAAAAAATTAAAAGACATCTATAGACATTACAATTCTAAATGAGTATGGACATTCTAGGACTAATGAGAGATACAAGAAACATGACTTGTTAAGTGTATGGATTTGAAAAGAAAGACAAAACATGTTTGCTCTTATAAGGAGCCTCACTGTCATGTTTTCTATAATTATATTGGTTTAGTTAAATCAATTATCCAATACATTTCCTTGTAAGCAATGAAGACCTTCTTACTATCATGTATGTGATTTTAGAGTAAAAAAAAATATTCTGGGATTCTGTATAATATTATAGTGACATTTAAAGATTTGCTTAGGTCGTTTCCAAAACAATGCTAACCAAATTAGAACAGAGTAAAAGGAGAGCAAAAGACTCAACATGGAAACTACCAACCTACTATTGATACTAGAATCATGTGGTAAATAAATTAAAAATAAGGTAAATGTTGTAATGGATAGTGAATGACATATTTAAAAATGAGAGTTGCAGGGGGCCTCCCTGGTGGTGCAAGAGGTTAAACACCACACTATGGGGCAGTCCACAGCCTCTGCAGCATGAGTTTGATCCCCGGCCAGCCAGGGAGCAACCCACATGATGCAGCAGGCCTCTCCTGACTCGCCCGCAGCTCCCCTCAGCAGTGTATTTCAGTCAGCCTGCCTGTTCTGTTCCCCACTCTGTCTCTGGCGAATCCTCTCACCCCCCTGCATCTCTGGCCTGTGCCCCAGCTCTTGTATGCATAAATAAATAAATCTTTAAAAAAAATGAGAGTTGCATTTTCTAAAATATCATTCTATCTAGATGTCTTTCCAAACATATACACAAATAAGATCATTTTCATATATACATGGAAAATCTAATGCTACATGAAAGAAAATAAACCCTAGTTTTTTGGAGCTACTATTCTCAGGGCTCAATAGCATGAGCTTAATCTTTGTTTTTGATGAGTACACAGGTTTATGTTATTTTTTACTTTTCTATTACAAAGCTATATTCGAGTTTTAGAAATAATTTGATGCAGTGCTATACAGGAAAATGAGCATGCAGGCAGCAGTAAATCCCTCTCATTGATTGCTTATATCCAGAGAATAGTAGTTCTTGGTTTTTCATGTTTCTGAATCACCTGCAGAGCACAATGTACTTGCAAATTTTGGCCACATCCCTGGGGACACTGATTCAATTGTTCTGGGAGTGGTTCCCAGGAATCTGCACTTTGACAAGTATAATCAACCAAAATGTTGACTTTGTTACTGGTTTTGCAAGGATGATGTAAAGGGAAACTGCCTAACACAAGTCCCTCCATCTGCAGCATGACCCAAATGGGCAGATCATAGGAGCGTAACCTTTGGAAAAGGATGGGCATTTTAAATGAAAAGGATGCCAGAGTGTGAGGGATGATGTTTTCTTAACCTTTTATCTTAGAATATTTAATGGAGGTGGCAAGGAACTAAAATACCTGGCGTTAGAAATGGGGTCCCACCATAGATTATTAAGTATTTCAAACGTATGTGTTCATATGAATAGCCTTGACTTCCATAGATGCAACATTTAACAACAGTAATCATGGTGGAGTTTCACGGGTGATATGCTGGGGGAAAACTATGGGGACTACATCTGAGGCAAGAAACCAACAAAAATGAACTACAATGTAAGAAAATGAATATCATAAGAAAGAACAGTATTAGAGATATCTAGGGGGCATAGCACAATCTGAAATGGAAAGGAATTTAGCAGAATTACTTCCTCATGATACCAAAGGTCATTACTGATCTTTATTCACAGTTGCCTGTAGACCTCAAAAGGAAGGTGTGGGGAGAGAGCATTCAAACACAGTTAAAGTTCAAGACACGTGCAGTATGTTTATTTTAACACAGGATGTTTTGTATGTAACAACCCTTCATGAACTGATAAACAATTCCGTTTTGAAAAATAATCACCAAAATAAAGATGAAAATATGGAGATTTTGAAACATCACTAACACGGTTGGAAGATTTTTATATAAAAGTAAAAAGTTTCCAGGAGAAATGGCATGCGTGAAAAATATGAAGGTGATACAAATATCTAAAAATCTGTAAAGTTGAGATTTTTAGCTCTAGAGTATTTATGAAGTCTCAACCATTTCCTTCCTAAAAGTATTGATACCTAAAAGTGATCAGTTTGGGAAGAGAGATTTTCTTTCTACTGCACTAGGTCACATGAAAATATGGTGACGATTCACAGGTGATGTACTTGTGGGGACTACATCTGAGGTGAGAAACCAACAAAAATGAACTCAATGTAAGAAAATGAATATCAAAAGGAAGAGTAGAATTAGAGATATCTAGGCGGTGTAGCACAATCTGAAATTGAAAAGAATTTAGCAGAACTACTTCCTCATACAGTCTTTTTTTTTTTTTTTTTTTTTAAAGATTTATTTATTTAATTATACATGCACTGGGTACAGTCAGAAGCGCGGGAGGGTGAGAGAATTTACCAGAGCCAGAGAAGGGAGCAGAGCAGGCAGAAGAACCGAAGTACACTGCTGAGGGGGGCAGTGGGCAGCAGGAGAGGTCTGCGGGCCATGTGGGACCCTCCTCCGGTGGCCGGGGAGCGGCCGGGGATTGAACCGGTGCTGCAGTGGCTGCGGGCAGCTTCGCAACCCAGCACTCAACCGCTGAGCCACAAGGGAGGCCCCCTCACACAGTCTTAAGGTACACAATCTTTTAAAGCAGGGGTTCTCATAGTGTGTGCCTCACACTAGCAGCAAAACAAAACTGTTACAAAACAGAACTGCAAATTCTCAGTCCCTGCCCTACAACTACTTAATCAGAAATTCTGGGGAGGTCCCACCTATATTGAACTTAATGACTCTTGCTGTGTCACTGTTGCATGTTGTGTTTTCTCCTCAAATATCCTTAATAAATGTAGCTGAGAACTTAATGGTGATGCTAGTCTTAGAAACACTTTAGAAACCTAAAGAAGTAAAGCTAAAGACTGGATGCTAAGGAAGAGGACAGCTAACAAATATGGGCTGGAAGATCCCCAAATAAAAGCTAGCAGAGTCTGCCATAAGGTAAAGGCAATGAGTGGAAACAGCAGTTAGACTGATGCAGTTACAAATGACTGGTCTCTTTGATAAGCATTAACAAGTTTAGCAAGTTTGTCTTTCCCCTATTTCCTGCAATTTCCCCTTGTTTGACAGGTTTGTCTTTGTGGCCTGCCTTCTCAGATGAGCATTAACAAGTCCTCCTGCATTTCAAGCCAGAGGGAGTTTAACATCAGCTATTGAAGAAAAGCAGGTGCCCACCTGTCTCTGCTGACCCATTCCCTCTCCCTTTTGCAGACCCTAGCCTATATCCCCCACTTTTTTTCCTTTGTATAAATACTCCTGCACTCTGCCAAAGAGCAGTATGGTTGTCTTTCAGACATGAGTCTGCTGCCCTCCTCATTTGTCAACAAATTAAATTGCTTTTCTTTTCCTCAAACAGTTTTCTTTAATTGGCTGAGGGAAACTGAGGTCGCTGTTAGGTAATAAGACTCTGAGCTGCACCCCAGGACAAAGGTGAGTCTTATGAGGATACTGGAGCAGCACCTGATGCTTGTGTTCTTCTTCATCTTTATCATTATCATCATCATCATCATCAAAGTACAAAATCTCTAGATATCAGGCTTGTGATTTACATAGATTATCTAACATAATCCTTAATAAATTTAGGGGAATTTAAAATTTAATTTTCTTTCTATTTTAAATATAAGAGCTCTAAACCTTAGAAGAAAAAGTGGTTTACCACAGAATTCAACTAGCAAAAAGGACTCAGGGAGGGTGACTGCAATGTCCACCTTCTTAACTGCTATTTCTTAGTGATAGGATCATTTAACTAAGGATATCCTCTCCGTTGTGAAGGAACAGGAATAAAATATTGATTTAATGACAGTTTAAGTTGAAGTTCCAAAAACCAAAATAAGTGAGCAAGTAAAATTAGTAAAGCTCAAAAAATATCCTGAAGGATGGTATTGTGGGGCTGGAGGAAGGAAGAATGCAATCCATACCTAGAAGTCTGCAAAATCTGTGATGCGTTAAAAATACAGATTTGAGACGTACAATAGGAAATTGTGTGAACAAACAGCATGAGGGGATAGAAACCCTGACATTATTACAAAGTTGAATGTTTTAAGAGGAAGTGGTTCAGCCATGTATATTAGATGCATATGTACAGGTGTATATTTATTTTTTTAAACCCTCCTTTTTGTCTTGGGCTCAATCTTGGGCTTCATCTCCCTAACAGAACAGGTTTTGTTTCTCTTATCTCTTTCAAAGCGACATTTTAAAGAAGAAAATATAATAATATCTTTATTCAGACAGTTATGTCTGATTTCTGAGCCAAACAGTGAGCCTTGTGCATGTTCCTTTTTGTCTCTGAACTTTAAGTTTTTGCATATTTATAATAAAGCTATTAACACCTACTTAATAATATTATTATTAGAATCAAATGAGACAATGAATAAATAGTTCATGACAGTAGGTTCTTCTTCATCCCTTAATATTAACTTCTGCTTAGTAACTCAATATTAAATAAAGTTCAAGTTAATTTCACTTGCACTCATGTGGCACAGAGGTGCAGACAGTGCAGAGAGAGCAGAACCTGCTCTCTCCAGGTTCTCTGATCCTTTCAGGTTGGTCATGTTTATAGCCAAAAAAAGTACACAAATGAATAAGAAAAAGGGGAGGGGCTTTGCTTATTTGTGGCTTAGTGCTCAGACCTACATATTAATCTGGCAGTTGGGCCTCCCTGGTGGCTCAAAGGGTTAAGCAGCACACTATGAAGCAATTTGCAGCCTCTGCAGCACGAGTTCGATCCCTGGCCAGCCAGGGAGAAACCCACATGGTGAGGCAGACCTTTCCTGTCTCACCCGCTGCTCCCCTCAGCAGTGTATTTTAGTCAGTCTGCCTATTCTGGTCCCCACTCTGTCTCTGGTGACTCCTCTCATCCCCTGCATCTCTAGCCTGTACCCCAGCTCTTGTATGCACGAATAAATAAATCTTTAAAAAAATAAATCTGGCAGTTCTTAAAGTCATACAACAATTTTCCAATCTTTAGATAGTACTTCAAATTTGAATTCTAGTCGACTTGGCTCCAAACTACTCCCTGACAACTCTGTGTGACCCTGAGCAAGTAATCTAAATTTAACGAATATCTGTTTCTTCATTGAGGTACCAAGAAATGATATACTCAGATTGCCCAGTTTTTCTCATTATAGTACAATACATATTTCCTACTTGTGATCTCCTAGGACACTAAAGGGTGCAAAGGTACTAAATTTGTAAAGAGTTTTCATAATACTAAGTGGAATTGCTTATTAGATAAAATATTTTCCAAGGGGTCTTAAGAAAACAAGTTATCTTCCCTCCTTTTGCCAACAAATGAGGTAGAGCTTTTTATGTTCTGAGGGATATGTATGTGTGCATGCATGTGTGTGCATGAAATTGTATGTAATTGTATGAGTTTTGTTGGAATTGATAAGTTAACCAATTTACATATTTACACACTTTTCATTATGTTTACACATTTAAATGGGCTACCTGTAATCCAAGTCCTGGTGTCTCAATACTCTTTTGTAATCTATAAGGAAAATACTCTACACTTTGACAATGATGCAAACTTTGCAAGTCAGTAGACATGCCTTTTACAGGCCATAAAATGAAGCTGTCAGCCATTGCAAATGGACCAAGATAGAGGTCACATGACTATACCACCCCTGCACCAGGCTCCTCTGATGTATTTTACTCCAGTTTCAATCTATTAATCAGAGGAGTTGGGAGAGCAATAATTTAAATGCTGCAATAATCAATTCCCTAACACATTAATAGAAGCTACAGTCAAACTTTGCCACACCACTGACTGCCTTGGAATCTTGACAGAAGCCCTAGGGCCATGCCTGATTTGCATTAAATTTACATAAAATCGTAAATCAAGAATACATGAAAACAGCCTTAATATTTGTTAGTACTTAGATCTTTCCTGATAGATGGATTGAAACTGCTGGTGGTTTGACTTCACTTGCAATAAAATTGTGCAGCTGATCAGCTTTGTTCTCATTCTGCAATTATGGGGAAAGAGACCCAAGAGAGCAATAGTTTGGGGGCATGTGTATGCCATTTAGGTTTTTCATTCTGTAAAACCATGACTCAGATGTGCCCTTGGAAACCCCAATCTAGAAGCAGATTGTCCCCAATGATTTTGCAGATCCTTGTCACTAGATTTGTTCACAAATAACTTGCTATTAAATGGAGATACAAAGAAATATGGCTAGCTGAGAAGATGTCAAGACCTCTGGAAATTTTAATTTTTCCAAACATTTACTACCATAAAAACAGATAATTAGTGATAGTCTTCACACTGAAGACAGATAAAAATCAAGCCTTCAGCAAAGCATCCAATACCTAACACATTGATGAAGTGGAATTTACATGGTTCTAAGCATTCTGTGTGTTCTTGCATCCCTGTTTCAACTTATCCCAATAGCTGTGGACTTTGTTGTATATATTTGCATTTGGGATTGAAAGAAAACCTTCTTATTAAGGGTAGTCATCAATAGTGGCAGGATTGTTCTCTCCATATTCTTTTTAGTCCTCTCACTTTAAGCCTGTCATTTTAAAGTACAAAATGATACCTAAGTGCAATAATGCATTAGGAAGTATTTTACCCCAAAAGGATTATGCAAGTATTTTGTATATCCTCTGATTTTCCCTACCTATTCTTTCCTTTTCCCTTTACCCACCCATTTCTTACCTTGCACGATCAAGTAAACTTGGGAGGTCTTGGGCTCATGCTGGGTCTGCACCGAACAAGTGTAAGAACCCTCATCATAGACATCCACCTTCTGGATTCGGAGGCTGTATTCCAGAGAATGGCGTTTCTCCAGCTCAACCCGGGGGTCCAGAGACCACTTGTCATGCCCCGCAAAAATGATGCCAGAACGGTTCAACCAGGCCACCTTCGAGTTCTTGTCTTCTACTACACATCTGGCAGAGCAGAATAATGACATTAGATCATCAGCCATACCTGTATTTGCATTTATCTCCACACAATGGTACATAACAACTCCAACTCAGAAAAAATAATTATATGCAGGATGAACCTTGCCATCTCTTGGAACCCCCAATATTGTCACTATTTCTCCTTTAAGATCTAATTACCAATGGATGGATTCTAATCCAATGGATGGATTCCTCTATATTAGACTCAGTTTGGCAATAAAGAATCAGTATGAATAATGCAGGCACATAAAGTTCAATGAGTATTGAACTGGATTATCTTCTTGTCTGGAAAAAGGTCATTTACAAAGAATTCCACTTATGTAACTTTGGGAATTAGACAATTAATAATGTGGCACATTTGCCTAATTTTGAACTGTATTTACTCTTTCCTAAGTATGTGCTAACGTCATATGTGATGGTAGATTCAAGTTATACACCATTACTATAGGAATTAGGGTAGATTTTGGAATTCCCTTCTAATCCCGGAGTGAGGACTGTGTGAGCAGGTCCAAGAATAAGAGGACAGGTGCTGTATCAAGGAGATGGAAGCTAGCATCATCTTGCCAAAGTGCCCTGATCCAGCTGCTAAGGGCAGCCAACTATCTGTTGGTGGGGAGTGCTACAGCATTTCTGGCACATTTTATTGGATTCAATCTTTCATGGGAGAAAAAGAAACCAATTTTATAGTTCCCATTCTAAGGAAGGTGAAGGAAAAAAGGTTTATTGGAATGATTATTATTTTAAAAATGCAAAAGTGTCTCATTCTGAAACTTGAAAGAGGGACAAAGAACATAAATTAGTGGAGAAGGAATAAAAACATAGTAATTACAGTTTTTCCCTACAATTCTAGCAAGAATCTGAAAATGGAAAAATAAAGCAAAAAAAAAAACTCAAAACTTCTCTTTTTTTCTCTTTTGGCAAGATTTATGTCTGCCCCACAGGGAGATTGTCCTGGACCCTCTTCACAGCTGTAAAGCCAGCTGCTCAGCACCCTGGGGCATGAGGGCTGGACAGAAGGAGCCAGGAGCATGACAGCAGAACAATTATAACACCATGTTTCCCTGTATTTTTCAAACTGAGTCAAATGCAGGTTTTCTTTCAGGTCAAAATAGATAGGCATAGAAATTCCATACCCATAAACAAACAGGAAATCGCAGCATAGCCTACCCACGAGCTGGCCAGCCTAGAGATAGAGACCAAGTCATATCTCATATTTATAATAACTAAGTTCAGAAAACAACCTAGGTGGCCAGCAATGGATGAATGAACGGATAAAGGAATTATGGTGCATGCATATAATGGAGTACTTTTTAGTCATAACAAAAATGGAAATCTCCTCATTTGGGACATCATAAATGGACCTTAAGGGTATTATACTAAGTGAAAGAAGTCAGGCAGGAACATATAAATGCTAGATGGTCTCACTTATATGTGGAATGTGAAGAGAAAAAAAGAAAAAAAGAACCAAGTTCACAGTTATGGATAAGAAAATAATGGTTGTGAGAAGTAGAGAATGGATGAAAAGGGTGAAGGGGGTCAAAATGAACAACTCTCTGGTGGCAAAATAATAAAGTAAATAGTTATTGGATGTAAAGTGCAGCATGGCAAAGTGCAGCATGGTGACTGTCACAATATTGTACTACATATTTGAAAGTTGCAAAGAGAGATCTTTGCAAAGGTTGCAGAGGTTCTTTTCACAAGAAGAAAAATTATGTAACTATATATGGTGGCAGATTTTTTTTTAAAGATTTATTTATTTATTTATACAAGCACTGAGTATAGTCAGAAGCGTGGGAGGGTGAGAGAATTCACCAAAGCCAGAGTGGGGAGCAGAACAAGCAGATGGATGAAGTACACTGCTGAGGGGAGCAGCGGGCAGCAGGAGATGTCTGCGCGCCATGTGGGACCCTCACCCAGTGGCTGGGGATCGAACTGGTGCTGCAGAGGCTGTGGGCAGCTTTGCAACCCAGCGCTAACTGTTGTGCCACCAGGGAGGCCTAATATGGTGGCAGGTCTTAACTGGAATTATTGTGGTGTCCATTTCACAATAGATACACATATTAAATCATTATAATGTACACCTGAAACTGATATAATGTTATATGTCAATAAAACATTTTTAAAAAGAAGTGCACATGAAAATCTAACTAATAGCCTCAATTTGTAGAACTTGTATTTGTGAAATGAAAATAAGCATTCACATAGGGCAGTCACAGGATACTTACTTGATCATTTGGAAATGAGGAAATGCTGTTTAATGCAGACCCAACCAGATTCCTAGCATGCACTTACTGGCCATTATGCATCACCAGCTCACATCTAGAAAGTAAGGTGGCTTAAGTGTGCACTGGGCATGCCTGCAGAGCACATGAGAAATCTCATGCTACACTATCATAATATGATTACAATGAATTAACCACCACCTAAATGCTACTTCAATACCAGACAATCTAGTTCAAATTGAACACCTGGTGACTTTATCTCCAAAATCAGTCTTTCTGAAGGAGGAAAAGCATGAAGAGATGTATTTAAAAATCTGTGTTATGTGCTGTTGGATTTAATGGACTGTGTCCCCCAGAAGTTCAAAATGCTGCAAACCATCCAAGGATTTAGAAAGAACTGAACCCTACAGAGTGTGTGTATTGGTGCCAAGAAGAGGAAAGATGCAGAGAACCTCCCTCTACTTTAGAAGGCATTTCTGACAGGCAGCAGAGGATGTGGGAATATAATCAGAGGCTACCTCTCCAGGAAATCACCCATCAGTATCCCCACATTTTGCTTTTTTGCTTTTTATGACCTCATCCTACAACACTCTGTATTATGAGTATTTGCGCTCTTCTTTCTTCATAAGCTTATTAAGGATCTGTATGGCCCTCCCCTAATTCACTTACAGATGGGTATAAACCCATCATGTATATAGTGGATAGTCACTGCACTGTGAAATAAATAAACTGAATTTAATTTAACAAATTACTACCATATCACTTTTCAAACACTTGTTATTTATCTGAGTGGTGCAGATAGATGTATACTTGTTTTAGCATTTCTAAAGAAATAATTTAAACTGTCAGATACAAAGAATTATTGACTATGGCATCATCAACACAAAACTGAAGGAGAGAAAAAATGTGTTCTGTGTTCCCACTATGAAGAAAGATCTTTTCTGGAAGCTAAATAATCTCTATCATGTGTGGAAACCATAAAAAAGGGGGGCAAGCACATGACAAGAGATAAATATTTAGTGGGTTGTCTTCTTTTACTATGATTAACAAATATCAGGTGGGCTACTCACTTTAGCTATGAATTTATGATTTTTTTTAAAATCAGGTTTAAAACTATAACAGGAAAGGCAAGCAAACAAATTTTTATCTTCACTGCTCAGTATATCCAAATCCATAAAACTGTCACAAAAAATCCATACACCCATAAAAATCTCAAGCATTGGATCTCTGCAAATACTTTAAACCAAGTCTATTATGCACACTTATACAAACAGTTACATTGACAACGCCATTCATATACCATAAGTCTGGGCATTTTGCTTCCAAAATGATGAATATAATTGGAGGCAGAAAAGAAATGCTAAGTTCAGTTTTCACCAACATATTACTTAATAACATTTACTGACAGTACATCCAAGATGTGATACACATTTACCAGGCATTAAATCAGTTCAACTGCCACTAGACACATCTCTTCATATTTAATAAGCATCACTGGCTGCTGATAATGTACCAACTTAGCATTAGAAATTATCCAATTTTATCTTCTCAAGAGTATAATCTAGTATTTATCCACTGATAACAAATAAATGAATTTTACTTTGTCTGTCACTAGTTATCTATCCTAAGACTTTTTAATGATAAAGACCAGAGGCAGCAGAACTGGATGGGTAAGGGAAAGGGTTTCTTTTTTTTTTTTTTAAGATTTGTTTATGCATACAAGAACTGGGGTTCAGGCCAGAGGTGCAGGGGGTGAGAGGATTCACCAGAGACAGAGGAGCAGAACAGGCCAATTGATTGAAATACACTGCTGAGGGGAGCAGCAGGCGAGACAGGAGAGGTCTGCTGTGCCCAAATGTTTTTCTTAAATTAAAAAAAAGAACAATTAGATGAGTGGTTCTCCAGTGGGGCAATTTGTGTTCCAGATGATATTTTACAATATCCAGAGAGACACATATCAGTTGTCACACCGGTTGGGGAGGGTGGGATGGATGCTACTGGCATCTAGTGGATAGAGGTTAGGGATGCTGCTAAACCTTTACAATATACAGGATTCCCCCAAAACAAAGATATGTCATCTAAAATGCTGATAGGGTCAAAGATGAAGAATCCTGAGTTAGACCATAGAGTCTTGGTTTAAATATCTGGAAGCACAAGGCAAACAACTACTGGGTGGTTGTGTTTTTTTTTTTTTTTTTCATAAGAATATGCTTCATCATTTATAGGCACTTAATTGCCACTCTCAAAGTCACTAAATTATAAGTCAAGCTCAAGACAGTACACTGCAATGAAGCCTAGTGATGCTCTGTTTAAAAGTTAGTAGTTAATGAATCATGCCCTTTTTGTTGCTTTATTTTAATATCACAATTATGCATCAGTATAATCATGCACACTGTGATGGTGAAAGAGAAAACTATAACTTAGTTGCTTCTTTAATGCAGTCCTGGAGAAATCATGTGTTTTATGCTTTTTAAAATGTATTAAAAAATGAGTAACAAAGATGGGTAAGGAATAATCAAATCAGTTGGAGAAAATCCAATTTTGAAGGACATTGGCCTTTATTCAGATATAAAGCCATATATGTTATAGTCATATGCAAAGGTTTATCAAACTTTATTTATTTTTCAGTTTTGTGATTCTCCCTCTTTTGTAGGGATGATTCAAGTGCAGAAAGGGAATGAAATCCTCAAGAGTGTGTTGACACTTTATTGATACTGTTTGCTATATAACTTAAAGTCTACAAACATAACCTTAGTAATCATCAAAACTATCACAGAATTGTTTCCCTGTAGGAGGAAAGATAGCTGGTCTTGGAAGCATTAAGGTAGAATTAGGAAAGTGCTAATCAGAACATAGAAGAAAATATCATAAAAATACCCCAGATTTTCCTGAGTCTGAGGTTGATATAATACAGTATAGAATAATAAATATAATACACTATAATATAATGAAAAATTCTGACTTTCTAATTTTATTTTAAGTATAGTGCAACCCAACAATACACACATAAACACATTAAAATAAATATCAAACTTAAGAAATTTTGAATTATTAATAATTTTGGATCATCTATACATCAATAACATGTTCTGAAATTAAACATAAGTTAGAAATAAGAGTTGTGGGGCTCCTCTGCTCACCATTAGTCACTTCTGTTAGCCTTGGCTACAGCAAGAATCTGTAGCTCTCTACCAGTCTTCCTCCAACCTCTACTTCTGTCTACACTTGATTTCTGGCTTTTAGATCTCTTGACCTCATTTTCTTGTTTTTGTGCATGTCTATTCTCTTAATTATGATCCTCTTGATCCAGAAAGTGATCTTAGCTTGATGATGGTTTATTTTTTTTCAGGTTCATACTGAATTTTAGTCTAATTAACATCATGACAGCATCTACAAACATAGTAGGGTCATCTCCACTCACCTAGCTCCTTTGCGCACATCCACATGCAAGTGCCCCCATGCACATGTGTATAGATGTACACACCCAGAGTAGTGATAGATTGTAAGGGAAAGTGATAGTACAGAGGTACTAAACACAGGAAACTGATTCATGTGAATCAATTACTAGTCACAATCATGCAGGAATCTATACTGCTGATGGAGCATTAGGGTAAAAGACTTACTGTTTAGTTAGCAAAGAAGGTTAATTGATTTCAATTCAGTCTGTTTACTATTGGAACCTAGGTAAGTTATTTAGTCTTGCTCTATTTTTCATTTTTTCATAAGGAAGATGAGGCTAATTATACATGCCCTGATCTCTTAGTCCTACTCACTGGAGTCAAATGAGGTGGTGAATACGGAAACATTTCATACAATATAAAACAAAATTTATGCTTCTATTTGTATTCTTTCCTGATAGATAAGAAGGAAATAGTCATCCACAAATGATATCTAAAAAGGAAAAATACAGATTTTCCTAAGTCACAGTCATAGTTTATACAGAGAGTGTAATGACATCAACTGTATATGTATCATTACCCAGACTCTCTGGTCAGTCATACATTTCTTAAATTCTAAATTTGCATTAGTTTTTGGCATGTGCTATACGATAAGCCACTCTTTCTATGGTTGAGCTACTACCTATTAGAATGATTCATCACCTGTATGAACAAAAATGAATCTACAATAGTAAATGGCAACACCAGCAAAGTCTGTGAGCAATGAAAATTCCTTCTAAGAAATGCTTTCTGTACTTGATATCATTAGGGAGCTCCCTGTCATAGCCATATGATGTACTTTCAAGTTTAAGAATCATGAATGCATATCTATACAGATGGCACCGATGAGGAGAAGGAAAGGTAGAGAAGGAACAGGACTGCAAAACCAAGGGTTGAGTATGTTTCAACACACTGTCAGTTTAAGACAGTCTTGTTACATCAACTGTGTCATCTCTACATTAATATAAAAATCTAATGGAAAACAGGATGACAGAAATTCTAAAAGCATAGTAGGGTCATCTCAAATTTGATGCTGAAACCAGAGAGAAGTGATTTCTATCCCAGTTAAAAATAAAGATAGGTCAATCTCAGAAACATTTATAAGTAGTTGAAAACAGATATTCCAGGTTATTTCCAAGATTGTCCATCACTTTAGAAAGTACAGCACCTTCTTAATCATACCATGAGTCAAGATTCTCCATTGTCTTGCTAACATTGAAATGGAGATATCTTCTTTTGTAGTTTAGTAGCTTTAAGCAAGTTGCTTAGCAAAGAAAGGGAGCAAGATTGGATAGTTGTGGGTTCAGGCTGAGGATCCATACTAGATTCATCTCATATTTACACTGTGATATTTGAACATTTGCTTAACTTCTTTGTCTCTGGATTTCTTAATTTTTAAAGTGGGGACTAAAATCATCTACTTCAATGGGTAGTTGTGTGTTTAAGTGGGTTGATTTCAAACATACAGAGCAGTGCTTGACCCTGGATATGTCCACTATTACTGAAGTGCTTCACTGTCTTTCTTTAGAAAAACAGGAATAACAACTACTCTCTCATAAGTCTGTGATTATTAACAGTGCTAATGCATTTAAAGCGATGTTTTGAAGAACCAAACATTTGTTTGTCCCATCCCTTTTCATAATTCAAATCCTGATCATACATTATGTAGAAATCCCATTGTTGGGCTAAAAACAATGGGATCCTACAAACTCCTACAAACTTCAAACTTCAAAATCCTACAAACTCCAGATACTGTTGTTAATCCTATTCCTTATTCATAGACATCTCCTGGAAAACTTCTTTTTATGGACCCCAGTTCTTTTGCATCATTATTCCATTGGTCAGCAGTTGGCGCCTAAGTCCCTCAGTGTTGAATGAAAATAGGATGATGCAACATGATTATAATTGAGCAGTATGAACTGCTACTCTAACGCTATCTTTGAAACATTGTAAAGTATCATTGTCATACCTGTGTAAAGGCAGTTATGAATAGGAAGCTAAATGCCTCACTAGTTTAGATCAGTCCTGGTGAGTGTCCACACATGGCTCTCTTTCCAGAGCAACCTGAACAGAGGACAGTAGCTGGGCCACACTGTATTTTGTGATTTGCCGAGATTTACTTGGCAGAACTGGAGTTCCTCCTGATTGGCAGAGACAACTTCCATGCTATGAATCCTCAGATGGGAAGAACAAGGCCCACTTCCTCTGTTTCTTAGTGCATTATAATCTCTCTGAAGAAGCAAGATTCTAAACACTTTCCTTTTCTTTGAGCAATGGATTTTTTCTCTTTTCTCCTCATTCTATTGTGTGAGGATGAGAAACAATTTTATATAAAGTTTTGGTTTTGAATATTACTATCACTCTCTTGTCCTCTGTGAAAAATCTCTCTCATTTAGAAGGGGAAAAACTGCTTCTACTTTGAAGAAGTAAAATTTGCCTTAGAAACCTGGCACAGATTTCTAGTTAAAATTTCACTCACTATGCAATTAAAAACAATTCCACAGATATTTAAAGAAAATTGTGTTACCTTCTGAGTCATTACAAAGTAAATATCTAAAGTATATTAAGTTCTAGGAGGAGAAAGTGTGCTCTGTACCATGTAGGGTTTACTCCTTATCGCATTCCTGCAGTTAAGAGAAATAAAAGTGCTTACGATAAATTACAGCACACTTTGGTTGATCATTCTGTTGTATGAGGCATGGCTAAAAGTCAGGGGACTATTTTCAATATGTTTCACTTGAAAACTCAGCCCCCTACTTTATAGTCTTATCATACACAGTATTATGTAAATGTTATTATTGAGGCAGAACCACATTATAATATGAATGATCATTTACATGCATTTAGATATAATTTGGATCAAATTATGTCCTCCAAGACATGACAATTAGTAGATACAGCATATATGATATAATCAAGTTAACATATAGTGAGTATGCAAGTAACTAAGCAATGAGGCTGTGTCATATGGTTACTATCAGAAAAAGGAGCTGTTGTCTAGTTTGCCTTCACCTGTAAAGGTAAAGGGAAAAGAGGGAAAGGAAGACAAATATACAGCACAAAAGTAGCCTTTTTTTGTTCTATGTACTTTGTGGATAAAAATGTGAAATAGGAGACTAGCAACTGCATATATAGAGTACATATTATAAAGAAACTATATTGCAGGCAAAGGAAAATTGGTGGTCCCTTTCCCTGACCGGTAAGATAGTTTCACTTATAGGAGGAATATATGGGAACCAAATAAGACATCAGTGTAAAAAAAAAAAAAAAACAATAACAATACAAAGCACAACAAAACTGAAACAGACAATTATAAACCAGAGACATCCTGCGGGGGAGGAGGAGGGAGAGGGATCAGAGGGAGGGAGGGAGGAGCACAGGGGACTGAGGTGATGGTGCACTGGTGAAGGAAATTCTATGGGGACTACACCTGGTGGGGGGTGGGCGGGCGGGGAGAGCAAATATTGTTTAAAAATGAACAATGATGTAAAAAATAATTAATTAAAAAATAATAAAAAAGAAGTCAATAGATCATCGATGGATGCTTATAAATCACAAGGACAGTTCTCAAATGAAGACTTACAATCATAGACTTACAATCTGGCTACCACGTTTGCTTTTCTATCATTTGCTTTCCACCCCACCTTACATCCTATGTTTCCTATCTCCAAAATTATTTATTTCCTCATGTCTTTCTTTCCAAGGACAGTGGTATACGGAGATCTTGCCCTTGTGTGATAGCTTATTTTTTGTGACTTTTTTCTTTTTTGCCATCACTTTTTTTTTCATCTAAACCCTTCCTTGAAGGCTTGTCTTGAACAGATCAAAAATCAGGATGTGAATGGAACTTAGAATGAGATGATCAAAATGAGTGTCAGAAGTTACCAAGAGAATGGGCATGAAGGCAAGAACCGATAAATTTGATGATGAAAAATATCTGGGAGAGCTCTTGTGAACTCAGCCTACTCAATTGGAGAAAGGTCCCTGCAACTACAATCCCAACCCACATAAAGCACCAACCATGGGAGGGCAATGGAAGTGAGAGCAAGAAACTGGTGTCTGGACTTGGGAGGAGAGGCGTCAAAGGCCATTACTTCTTGTACTACTACATCTACCATATAAGTTATGAAATGCCACAGCCAGCATGAGATAAAGAGCATCACAGAGGCTTCCAGGTGAAGGTCACACTCTGAGTTCTAGGAAGAGTCCTATGATCAAAAGCACATCTTTTTAGCCTGAGAGAGTTTTTATCCCACTTTCTCACCTTTTTGTCACCAGGAAACTCTACCTTTGAGATTGTATTACAGAGGAGTCATCTTTTCTCACAGTGACTCTCAAAATTTGGCTGTTAAATGAAAAGACAGTCAGAGAAAATCAAAGAGCAAAACCTAAGTGGAGATTATTAGGGCATTGTTTTATAATTGTTCTCTATATCTTCAGTATTACTTAGTGATAGCTTATTTATTGTCAAGACCTTGTGGTATGGCACTACAAACTTGCTGAAATCTTCATATGTGCTCAGGAACCTGATTTGAGTTATTATATTGATATTAATTACATTGTATTAATTAATCATAATGTTGATATCAATAGTTAATATTATGCTGACTGATTAATGTTCACTCTTCCTAAAAGACAAGTCATCTTCATCTGGTTTGGTGAAGATCACTTTTAAAAGAATGTTGGGGGCCTCCCCTGGTGGTGCAGGAAGTTGAGCGCCACACTGTGAAGCTGTCCGCAGCCTCTGCAGTGCCTGTTCGATCCCAGCTGGCCGACAAGGGACCCACATGGCGTGGCAGACCTCTCCTGTTTCATCTGCTGCTCCCCTCAGCAGTGTATTTCAGTCAGTCTGCCTGTTCTGTTTCCTGCTCTGTCTCTGGTGAATTCTCTCACCCTCCTGCGCATGTGGCCTGTACCCCGGTTCTTATATACATAAATAAATAAATCTTTAAAAAAAAAAGAATGTTGGTAAACCACTAAAAGTCAAAGGTCAAATCCAATGGATTTAAGTATTTGTCTTGCTTAATTTCTTCATAGATTTCAACACCATTCACCAGTGGTTTTCATTTTCTTTTCCTCTTCCTAACTCCCACAATTTCTCAATTTTCATAATTGCCCTTCTTTTGCCACTCACCCTTTAGTATTGTTCTCCAGGGCTATATATTTCTTCTTCCCTGGCTTCATAGAAGAGTTTTCATACATTTCATGAGGTGTTTTTTATAATGTCTACCTGCTCTACATAGTATCTGAAGGCACCTCAAATTCAAGTTTTGAAGTGAAATACATTGTTTTCCTTCTTGCTCATGTTCTCTCTTTCTAAATCCCCCTATATTAATCCAAGTTAGTAACTACAGAGCTATCCTTGCTTCCTTCTCCTTCATGTCATTTATGCAATTAAATATTTTCATATTACTCCTCCCCCGCAAAGATTGACCTCTGCTCGCCATCTTCACCGACACTACTATTGTTCAATACCTTCACATCTGTTATCAACATCATTTCTAATTGGTGTCATAATGCTCCAACTGGTATCCTGGCCTCCAATATAAATGATACCATTTATCCTTTATACAGAACAGAACATGGATGAAGCTGATCATGTAATCCTCTTGGTCTTTTTTACTTGTGGAACTTCAAATAGATTATCATAGCTTATATTTGTTCAACATACCTTTCCAGCCTGATCTCTTGAAATTACATTTCCTCTCTGCCATGAATCTTATTCTTTATTCAGACTCCAATCTCATTCTTCCTAGCTCTTATCTTCTTTTTCAACTTTGTTTTTCATATGGCAAACTGCTACTTACCACACAAAATCTGTCCCACATGTGCTTTTCCTTGTGAACCCTTCTCCAATTTGCCTTGTTACTTCACTCCATGTTCTAGCATTTTAATTCTTCATCTTTTTGCCTCTTATCAATACTTTAAGAGAGAAGCATCTCCATTACTTCATAAAGTACCTGGCACAAAAAATCCCTCAATAATTGTTTAAAGGATAAATGAATATATCAAGATTTTTTTTCTCTTTCCATCTCTTAATCTTAAAGATGTCTCTTTCTTTTTTTTAAAAGATTTATTTATTTATTTATACAAGCACTGGGGTACAGTCAGAAGCAGGGGATGGTGAGAGAATTCACCAGAGCCAGAGCGGAGAGCTGAACAGGCAGACTGAAGAAGTACACTGCTGAGGGGAGCAGCGGATGCAGCAGGAGAGGTCTGTGTGCCATGTGGGACCCTCATCTGCGGCCAGGGATCGAAAAGGTGCTACAGAGGCGGCAGGCAGCTTCACAACCCAACGCTCAACCGCTGCACCATCTGGGAGGCCCAAAGATGTCTCTTTCTTAATACAGTCTCGATGATGGACAAATCTATTATTTCTAGTGTTTTTTTTTTTTTTTAAAGGAAATTTTTTTTTTTTTTTTTGATAGAGGCATGCTTTATTTATTTGTTTGCTGGTTTGTTTGTTTTGTTTATACATGCACTGGGTACAGTCAGAAGCGCGGGAGGGTGAGAGAATTCACCAGAGCCAGAGCGGGGAGCAGAGCAGACAGAAGGACCGAAGTACACTGCTGAGGGGAGCAGCGGGCGGCAGGAGAGGTCTGCGCGCCATGTGGGACCCTCCTCCAGTGGCCGGGGAGCAGCCGGGGATCGAACCGGCACCGCAGAGGCCGCGGGCAGCTTCGCAACCCAGCGCTCAACCGCTGCGCCACCGGGGAGGCCCTATTTCTAGTGGTTTTGAAAAAGAAGAAGTTGGGCAGGATAAACCCTTTTGTCTTTAATAAGCCAGTCATCTTATTTTCTTTCATTTACTGCTGCCTCTATATTGCTCCTTCCCTGAAAGAGATGATATCTTTTCTGTGATACACTATAATAGGTGTATAAAAAAGTTTTTTAAAGAAATAAAATGTGTAGTGGAAAACTGGTAACTCTAAGAATTTCTGGAAATATATTGTATAATGAATACATAAGATGTTTTCAAATACTCCAGTGCCCTCTTCTTATCTGGTGCACGTGAATATGATCTTTGTTATTATCACATCAGTGCCTCTGCCCTACAGACTCATATTTAAGGATCCACCTTCAGCAACATAACTTAATTTCTATAATTTTATTGAGGCTCTATGACTAAGTAATATACAATAATCTTATTTTCATGTCTAGTGAAATAGTTAATTTGATCTCACAGAATTTTTAAAATGTTTCTTTCCCCACTATACTTTGCTGTAAATTAGCAATTATTTTTCCTTCAAAAAATACATGACTGGGGGGTCACCCTTGTGGTGCAAGCAGTTAAGTCACAGAACTATGAAGCTATCTGCAGCTACTACAGCATGAATTTGATCCCTGGCCAGGGAGCTAACCCACATGGTGCAGCAGACCTCTCCTGACTTGCCCGCTGCTCCCCTCAGTAATGTACTTGTCAATCTGCTGGTTCTGCTCCCCACTCTGTCTCTGGTTAAATCTCTCAACCCCCCATACCTCTGGCCTATATCCCCATTTCTTGGATGCATAAATAAAATAAATCTTTAAAAAAAAGAGAGAGAGAAAATGCATGACCCAAAAAACAACTAGGAAAGATGATAAAGAGGTAAATAGAGTGGGACTTTCTTCATTGATAGTTTGTTGCTTGACAGGGGGGTGGGGAGGTGGGGGGGTGGGTGGCACTGAATGTAGACATTCTAGAATCTTCCACACAACATGCTGCACTATAGTTATTTAGCCTATAGTATGTTTATTCCTTAATATTGGTAAATTCAATTCTACATTTCTTTTCTCAGAATATTACAAAACACAAAATCTTCTTTCTATATGTCACTGTTCAAATCAGTAATTAGGATAAGCAAAACTTCTCCAAAAAACAGAATGAGAGAAAAACAAACATTAATAGAATATCCCTAATAATTGAAACCTGAGTTTATCTCAGTCAAATAATAATATATTATTGCTCAATATATCTTGCTCAATATATCTTTCTTTTTCTCTGTGGAGGACATTCCATTACCCTTAATCACACCCTTAATCGCATTACTATCCAAAAGAAACTGCCAAAGGAAGCAACTACTAAAGCTCATCAAAAATGTTCTTATATTCAAACTTCAGGAATAGTGGTATGGATGGCCTTACTCTGAAGTGAAATAATCAGTTTCTTTACTATGTTATTCACTGTATTTATTGCTCTGACTCTAGAATATAGTGATTTAATAGGCATGGTAGAGTTTGTTTTCAAGTTTTATGTGTCACTTCTCATTCCACCTTTTGTCACGTTCTGCATTAAAAATATGAATCAATCTAAGAAAACAGCTTATTAACATGCCTTTCCCTTTTGTTCTTATGTGATGTGAGTACCTTCATCTTTCTGAACTTCCTGCTGTCTGAAAAAGCCCTAGCATCATAAGAAATGAAATTATATCTCTGCTAGCCTATAAAATTAAGGAAGTCAAGGTCCCTAATTTCTCTGTTCTAAGTATATCAGTGCAGGGGTGATTTAGGTGCATGAAAGTACCACAACTATTCAATAAAAAAATCCTAACGATAAAGGTAATTTTAAATAGATATTTCTTATGGATTATACTATCTTTACATAAGGTATGAATCACAGAATACTGTGATTAAGAGCAACAAATTGGAAATTTATAAGCTCTCTCCTTCCTTAGTCGCCAGAATCAGAGCACAAGAGGGCAGAGAATGTATTATTCACTAAGTAAATAATGCTTCTTCTGAGTGAGTCTGGGCTGCTTCTCACACCTCCATCCCCCCACCTCCCCTGCAGCACAGAGTTCTACGCAAGGCCCCTGTGGCACCACAGAACTCATTGTGAGCACTGACCAGTGAGTCCAATCATCACCTCTAAATCTCTTGGCAGTTTTTACTTACAGATTTATCCAAATAATCAGCTCTCAGCAGCAACAAAAATGGCAAGAGGAAAATAAAGTAAGATCGAAAGATACATATTTAATGCAAAACAGCTCAGCCTGTTAGTCCTGTTAGCCCCAAGCAACAAATAAGTGGGGAACATTCTCCATTATGTCGTAAAATATGTGTTTCTGGGAGGCTAATGTTAGATGCAAATCTGCCTGAGGCAATGTTAAAAAAAAAAAAAAAGCAACTTCAACAAGCCAACAACAAAAGCAAACCAAGCCTACAGTTTTTGTTCTTCCACGCAGTCTTTGTCCATCATATGGAAAATCTAATATTGTTTCACATGGGAGATTAGGAGAGATGAACAATCTTACATCAGCCATTAACTCTTTCTATTATATTATTTTACCTATGCCCTTTATTTTGTAAGCAAAACAGATCCAGTTACCAGGATCGTACAATATAAAGTTATTTGAGAAAATAATGTTTGTTACAGCATGAGCCTTTGCAGACCACCCACACATGAACTAGAAGAAATTTCTCTAAAATGGGAAAAGTCAATTAACTCATATTCCTCTCTATACTAAATGTGTTCATCCTATCCCTTTAGCCCCTGTTCAGGCCATCTTTGCCGTCCTTAATGTGGTGTGTGATATCCAAAAGTCCTCATAGCTTTACTGTGCCTTCTCAATGTTAGATGAAAAACTGAAAAGAATGTATTATAGTGCATGATTGGTCTTGACTTAGAGTGCTATTTTATTTGCCATCCTCATGAAATACACTTTGAGCCACGGCAGGAACACAGCACTAGAAGAACTGTTACTTGGGTCTCCCCGGTACTTTTCCAGAGATTCCAGTGGTATAAACAGGGAAAGAAGTGTACTTGAACATCAGGCCCATTTATTCTCTGAAAGCCTTTGGAAAGTTTGATGGGCGTGTGGGATAATTAGCATGTTGACATTTCTAGAACTCTTGGCTAAGGAAAAGATATATTTTAATTTGCCTAGGAAAAATGTTTGCCCTAGCTGGTCATACACAGTACAATATAAAGGAGTAAGCATCACCAGTCAATCCTCTGAGACCCTGCTCTTGTCACAGTGGAAGTATGATATGAGAGGACTAACTGGCACAAAGATCCTCCAGCTTCTCATGCTGACTGCCAGGAGGGTCCCTCCCAATACAAACTGTTTTGAGCCCGCTGTAGGACAGCTGGCCCTGGATTGCTATATATCCAAACAGGCATTGACATTGAGAAATGGTTGCACAGGTAGTAAATGTCTCCCTTTGATCAATAAGAAGTTTTATTCCCTCTGATTGGTGCCTAACAGAAGGCAATTTCTGATACTTATGGGTTCATGAATTTGCACTCAGACAGGAGTCGATTCTTCATTTTCATCAATGCCATTAGAGTGGCCAGAGTTTGAGAATCACTTAATAAATGTTGATTTCAAAATGTCCCATACTCTGAAGCTACCTATAACACCCTGTGTAAAAGCAGATTGTTCACAAAGTGATGCAGTGCCATTTCTTTTTCCCCTTTAACACTCATTTTTTTGCATATTTTATACCAAATTTGTTTAGTATGTTTATTTGCAAAGATTTGCAAGGCTATCTGTTTCTTTACTGTTTCATTAATCTTGCTAATTTATCAATTAATTTGGGTAATGACATTCATTCCCTTTTCACTACTCTCCTGGTAAGAGCTTTCTCATGAAAGAGATATATTGACTGGCTGTTTAAAAACATGTTTTCAGTGGGCTGAGGTGCTCTCCATAATGGATGTTGGTACAAAATCAAGAGGAATCCAGCAACAAGTTGGCAGCATGTGAAAGCTACTCTGCTTCGGCTAACGAGGCCTGAATTTTCCGAGCAGAGATAGGGAGAAGAATAGAAGGGTTTAGATAACATGGGACAGCTTCTCCTCTAGTATGTGAAAGATAATTAGTCAGTGGGATTGACCTGGACAGAAGCCATGTGCTCTTGATGAGGCCTGCTCTCTTGCAGGGATAAGACTTCCTAGCTGGATAATAAAACAGAAAGTTGCATTCTAAACTGGAATGCTGAATAACTCTGACAGAGAAATTGAAGCCCTACAAATGCCTTTAACAAGGGAGTTCAAAATCAGGACAGGGATTCCCTTTAGTAATGTGGATCCTGGGAGCATAGCTGATCAAAACTAATCGTTCTTCTAGTGAGCCTGAGTATGTAAATATGTTTGCACCTGCACCAAATATACACCTTAGCAAAAGGTCTCAAATGTGTGCTGGAGGGCAGGGCGAGAGAGGGGAAGAGATTCCGGGCTGACTACACATTCTAACAGCTTGCACATACTTTCCTTAGAATTGAAAAGAGGACAGACATGAGCTTCCAAATAACCTTGACAAGAAAATTATCACAAGAATTAGGAATTAGAATGGCTCTTAATCTGAAAAAGACATTCAATTAATAATTAAATGTAACAATACCTACTCAATCCTTTGGTGTTTTTTTTTTTTTTTCCACTCCTTTGTTTTAATGAGTGGATTTTTTGAGCCATAGTTCTTGTTATCTCCAGGGTTTTAGAAACAGGGACCAGCCTAGGAAGTTTTCAGTTATAAAGACTAGATGTGGTAGAATCCACGCGAGGCAGGTTAAGGAACTCCAGGAAATTGTTAGCAATTAGAGAAAAAATTCAGAAGGAGCTGGGATGACAAGACACATCTGGAGAGTTAATTAAGCTATCTCCAGGGACTCTTTTACCCCCCTGGGATACCCCACCCCATATTATCTATATGGATGTCTGTATCTGCATTCTCTTCTCCATAGGCCATATCAGTAACAGATATTTTCAATCTATTAGATATATCAGGAGTTAAGTAAATTGTTCATTTTATATTTTAATCAACTATTACTTAAATAGCTATCATGACTTTAACTTTTAACCTTTGGCATTATAAATTTGAGTTTTCAGCATTATATACAAATTCCTCATAATTTTGCCATCTGAAAGGAGAGTCTGAAATATTTTCCCAAGTACTGATGAGTTCAAACTTTTGGAATTCCAGTGCGCAAATACTTTTTAAAATTAATTAACTGATTTGTCATTTACTTGGAAAGATGGAGAAAATCAGCAATGTATCTATATTAAATAATAAATAAGAGAAGTATGAGAGAGTGTGAGGTAAAAAGACAAATACATAAAAAACCTCTGTGAGAGAGTGAGAAAAAGTGCAAAAGTAAGGTGGGAGGGAGAGGGAGAGGGAAAGAGAGGTTGCAGACTATTAGAGGATTAGATTTAGAAAACTGATACAAAAAGCCAAAGGAATGTTCTCTCCCTCTTCATCCCATCTGCCTCCCACTGTGTCAAACAGCAAACTTGATAGAGCACTAAGATAAAAGGTGGAGAAGTCTACAATTTACAAATACCTTTACTGTGTGTTTTATGATTACAAAATAACACCCATTCTTCAGTTAAAAATTCAGAAAAGAGGTGGAAGGATAAAGCAAATATAATTAGGATATTCTTGTCTCTGCTAATTTAGATCAAAAATTTAGATTCCAACTATGTTTCATTGGAATCAAGTTTACACTTTATTTATACACTTATATAACTTTGATCTCTGCCTTTAAAAATGATTGTATTACACAAGTAGTGCATATTCATCACTGAATAATACAATATCCTTCTTAACTATTTACCAGTTGCTCTAGCAGACATTCACATAAAATATAAATTTTGGGACCACCCACTTCAATGCCTGTGTAGATGTCAGGTATGAGGCCAGATTTTGAATGCATGCCTGATGGGGGGCACCTGGAGTAGGGTGTGAGCATAGGTAGATGGGATTCACCTGGGCTGAGACTGGGCTTATAAGGGTGAAGTCACAGCGACGCCGTAGAACAGCAGAGCGAAAGGAGTAGAGAAGCAAAGGTCATGAGAGAACACTGGAGAGCCCAGGAAGAGTTAAGATTAGCTGGGGGCTGGGAGGCCTATGAGCTTCCCGGACCCCTGGCACCCCTGCCTTCCATGTATCTGGTAAACTAAATAAAAGCCTAAAAAAGCCAAAAAAAAAAAACCCCAAAAACTCACTGTGTTCAATAAAATTAAACTTAGCTTGGGAAGTTTTTTCCTTTAGCAGGCACTGTCCCTCCTTCACTTCCACTCCCAAGAATTGTCATGATTCCTAGGCTGTCCCCAACCCTGGACTGTATCCCCAAAATGCACTCAGTGTTGTATGATGTGGGGTTTTGGTATAGTGTAATTGGCAAAGGCAAACTGAAGAAGTTCAAATCTGTGCTCTGTGACACATTAGCTATAATAATTTTGCAAATTATTTCACCTCTTTAAGTGTGTATCTCCATTGGATTGCTTTTGGGCTTGAAATCTCATTACATGTAAAAACCTTAGAGTGGTAGCTGACATGTGAAAAACAATAACTGTTATATGTAATTGCTGATCTAGTCATTGTTGATGTTACTACTATTACTGATATTACACTTATTAGTCATAAAAATGGGATTAGGAAGGAAATGAGATCTGAGACTTAGTGAAATCACTTCACGAATCAAGTGGGTCAAGAATTTCAAAATAGCAGAGGCAATGAGTCAAGTCCCAGGAACACCCACTTAGAGGAAAACACTGATTGAAGTACCATTGGCTGAGTTGAGCTTCTACATGAAAATAAAGGTAATAGAAGACAATGTTGAAAATCTTTAACTTTTGTCTAAGCCCTGAGTTCCCAAAAAGCAAGAATGGTTAGGAAACCCCCTACTTCATGTTCCAAGAAATGGCTGATGACAAACAACCCCAGTACCCTCACATACTATGAAGTAATACTCATCCCCACTCTCCCTCAAGAATGCTACAAGACGCTGACCACTCCCTGTCCCTATCAACCCCCAGAGTCCCTTTCTTTTTATTGAGGCAATAGCCTCACAAATACCATCTGAAATTGTCTGTGAATCTTGTCTTTCACATGCATCATAAAATCCTCTATGCTGGGTTAACTCTTGGAAGCCTGGACTGGGAACTGTATCGAGAGCAAACTTGGTCAGTGTGAGGAATGGCAGAAAGAAGATAGAAAGGGAGGATTTTATCCCTGTTTAGGTTTGAAGTCTGTTCATTATATTATATTATTCCTTATTTCACAAAATATACACATTCCAGAAGTGCATTTTTTTCTGGTGCCTTAGGGACTGCTATTAGAAAATTAGAGATCCCTGGGTGCAATAAAATCCTAAATGTAATAAAAACAGACACTTAAGAGAGCAGCAGTACTGCTTTTCAGCACTCACATATTTAAGGTAAATGGTAACTTTGCTTTTATAAAACACTAATAGTAATACACTCAACATTCATTATCTTTCAATATCCACCAAAGAAGTCACACAATAAAAATATTGCAAGTGAACCCCTCAAGTATATCTCAGACTCCAATGGTCAGCATATGCTTTAGAACATTCCTCCATGTAGACCACAATGTGGGAATGTGGCATTCTTTGTTCACTTTAGTTATGATGCCAGCAGTGTGCAGAGTCCCCACATTTTATATTGTGCTTTTCTTTTCTTTTATGCCACTGGGTTAACAACTGAGTATAACAAATTTTAGTATTAAGAATAACTTGTGGGGTCTCCCTGGTTGTGCAAGCGGTTAAAATGCAGCCTGTGAAGCTGTCCACAGCCTCTGCAGCACGAGTTTGATCCCGTGGCCGGCCAGGGAGCAACCCACAAGGCACATCAGACCTCTCCTGACTCACCCACTGCTCCTCTTAGCAGTGTACTTCGGTCAATCTGCCTGTTCTGTTCCCCACTCTGTCTTTGGTGAATCCTCTCAACCTCCACACCTCTGGCCTGTATCCCAACTCTTGTATGCATAAATAAATCTTTTAAAAAAAGAATAACTTGCAAAAGTAGATGTTTTTAAATAGTATTTTATGAAGTAGAAGGAATTGTTCTGTTAATGATTCATCTCTTTATAATTGTTTGCAGGTATTGACGGTTTTGAGAAAGACTTTAAAAGAAATCTTTAGTCCCGCTCAGACTTTATGAATTGATAAAATAAAAACAATATAGTTTGTATTACATATTTTCTTATAATAAACCAATATATTTATGATGCTTTTAAAAGACATTGAACAGGGAGGGAAGTCAGAAAGGATATTAATAACAAATGGTAAGGGCCAGCAGTTGATAAGACCTAAAGTGCCTAAAGTAAGGTGGTATCTCAATGTGGTTTTGATTTGCATTTCCCTGATGATAAAGAATGTTGAACATTTTTTCATATGCCTGTTGGCCATTTGCATTTCCTCTTTGGAGAAATGTCTTTTAAGTTCTTCTGCCTATTTATTAAGTGGGATACACACTCCAATAATTAGAGGTGTAAGATATTTGATGTATATCTTAACATTCATTGATGGAATGTTAGGATGAATATATCAAATTTGTTGAGTGGAGAGAACTAGATTAGAGACAATTTTCCTCCATGTATTTGAAGATCTTTCCCATTGAAATTTAAATCCCAGTTTTGCTATGGAGAAGTTCAAATTCACCTTGATATCTGATCCTTTGGAAGTGATTTGCTTTTTCATTCTTTTTACGATGTTGATGTTTACCAGTATTCCTCTTTGTCTCTGTGTTTTGAAATTTCAAGGTGAAAAGCCTTGGAATGGTACTTTTTACATTGTTCTTTTAATTCTTTCAAACTGGAAACCCATATTCTTCAGTTAACAAGTTTTTATTGAATCATTTCATTGATAATTTCCTCCCCTTATTTTGCTCTACTTTGTCCATAATCACCATTGTTTAGGTGCAGGTCTCCTATACTGGTTTTACAATGTAATGTTTTCCCTCTATTTTCCACTGTGCCTTTTGCTCCTCTTCCTGAGAATTATTTTCATCTTTTAAAGTCAATACATCTATTGAGTTTTTCACTTTTATCATGTTGTTTTAAATTTCCAAAATCTCTTATTTTATGGGAAGAACATCTCTTATCTAAGAAAATCAATAATATGTAAGCATTTTCTTTTGTTCAAATCTTCTCTCTCTTCTTCAAGTTGCTTTTTCTGTTGTCTTATTTTGGATTCTGTCTTGTATGCTGAGTCATTCTGTAGATATCTGGTAATCCTCATATGTTATCCCTATTTAAAATGAGGGAATATAATGCACGTGAGTTATTGGAAGAGTCTCCCTAGGAGCCATGCCAGAATTTCCCATGATACTGCCATCTGGAGAGTCCTTTGCCAAGAATTCTAGCTGAGCTGACCCTTCTGCCCTGTCAAGGTGCCAGACAAATGAATTAAGCCTACTTGGATCTTACAGACCAGCCCAACTGTTGGGTGAATAATAGATTGGAGCAAACTCAGTCAAAATCACATGGAAAAAAGAATCACCTAGACAAGCCCTGTCCATATTCCTGGATATTAAAGCAGTCAAAAATGTGTGGTGTTTTAGCCACTGAGATTTGGATATTTTTAATGCAGCAATGCTGCAGCATGGATAATCAAAACATTAGATTTCTCTCTCTCTCTCTCCCTCTCTCTCTCTCTAAGGAAAGGTGATATTTAAAATACTGGTAAGTTAAAAATAGATGCAACTTGTATAATGACTTAAGAAATTACAATTGAAAATTTTGAGTGTGTGGGAGGAACTCCTTGACTAGGAGTTTTACTTCACAGTGATCTGGCTGTGCTATTTTCTGATGGAAAGGCACATCCCTTTTCCTACCTGTTATTTAATAATCTATGATTTCTGGAACAGTTTTAGAATCGGAGAAAAATTGCACAGACAGTACAGACTTACCATAGTCCCCATATCCTCTTTCCTCTATTATTAACAACTTAGATTTGTCTTGTACCTTTGTCACAATTAATGGATTAATATTGGCACATTATTATTAACGAAAGTCTGTACATTATTCATGTTTCCTTAAATTTTCCCCAATGTTCTTTTTCTCTTCCAGGATTATATCAGAATACCACATTAATTGTCAAGTGTCCTTAGGCTCCTCTTGGCTGTGACCTTTCTCAGATTTTCCTTGTTTCTGATGACTTTGATAGTTTTTGAGCACTAGACAGCTATTTGTGGAATGTCCCTGTAATGAAATTTGTGTGATGTTTTCCTCATGATTAGACAAGGGTTGTGGGCTTTGGGGAAGAAGCCCCATGGGTTAAGTGCCATTTTTATTGCCTCATATTAATAAGGGAACATAACATCAACATGAATTTTCAGTGACCTTGATCACCTAGAGGAGGCAGTGTTTAACAGACTTACCTACTACACAGCTACTTTTTTTCTTCTCCCTTTATATAGTGTATTCTTTGGAAGGAAGCTGTTATAGAAAGGCCATGCTTAAAGAGTAGGAAGTCATCCTCCACTGTCTGGAAGACAGTGCATCTGCATAGATTATTTGGAATTCTTCTACATAGGATATTTGTTTCACTTCTTATTATTATGGACTCACAGATACCTTATTTTATTTATTTATTTAATTTTTAAAATTTAAATATTTTATTTTATATAATTACATCTTTTTTCATCTTTGCACAATGTATGCATTTTCATTTTGGTTATATTCCCCATAAATTGCACCTCCCCCTTATTTTGACTCTAGTCCTTCCTTTCTCCGCCCCTCCCTCTACCCCCTCCCCTGTAGTGTGTCTCTGGTTTATAGTTGCTTGTTGATTTTGATTTTTACTTTGGATTGATTAGTCTTTTTCCTGGTCTCTTATTTAGGTTTTCTAAATTCCTGCTATGAGTGAGACCAGCTGGTATTTTTCTTTTTCTTCATGACTTTTTTCGCTGAGCATGATCCCTTCTAGCTCCATCCATGTTGCTGCAAACTGCATGTGTTTATCTTTTTTGATTGCTGAGTAATATTCCATTGTGTATATGGGCATTGGGGTTGTTTCCACAGCTTAGCTATTGTAAATAGTGCTGCTATAAACATAGGCATGCAGGTGCCCTTTGGAATTACTGTTTTTGTGTCATTTGGGTAAATACCTAGGAGTGGACTTGCTGGATCACATGGAAGCTCTATGTTTAGTAGGTCAAGAAATCTCCACACAGCTCTCCATAGTGGTTGGACCAGTTTGCACTCCCACAAGCAGTGCAGGAGAGTTCCTTTTTCTCCACAACCTCGCCAACATTTGTTGTTGCTGGTTTTTTTAATATGTGCCATTCTCACTGGTGTGAGATGCTATCTCATTATAGTTTTGATTTGCATTTCCCTGATTACAAGTGATGTTGAACATTTTTCATATGCCTGTTGGCCATTTGCATTTCCTCTTCAGAGAAGTTTCTTTTTAGCTCTTCTGCCCATTTTTTGACTGGATTATTCTCTTTGTTTTTGTTGAGTCTCATCAGCTCTTTGTAGATTTTTGTGATCAGTCCTTTATTGTTAGTGTTGTGTGCAAAAATGTTCTCCTAGTCGATGGGGTTTCTCTTTGTTTTGGTTATTGTCTCTTTTGCTGTGCAGAAGCTCTTTAATTTGATGTAGTCCCAGCTGTTTATCTTTGCCTTCACTATCACTGCTTTGGGTGATTTGTCTGTAAAGACATCTTTGATGTACGTGTCATGTAGTGTTTTGCCTATATTTTCTTCTATGTATTTTATGGTTTCAGGTCTTATGTCTAGTGCTTTAATTTTGAGTTGGTTTTTGTGCATGGTGTGAGGTAGTAGTCAAGCTTCATTCTTTTGCATGTAGCGACCCAGTTTTCCCAGCACCATTTATTGAACAAATTTTCTTTGCTCCAGTGCATATTCTTTGTTCTTTTGTCAAATATTAATTAACCATAAATCTGTGGGTTTATTTCTGTATAGGAAGGCTACTGATTTTTGTGTGTTGATTTTGTATCCTGCCACTTTACTAAACTGATTAGTTGAATTAGTTTTTCTGTGGAGTTTTTGGGGTTTTCTATGTATATTATCATATCATCTGCAAATAGTGATAGTTTAACTTCTTCTTTTCCTATTTGGATTCCTTGGATGTCTTTCTCTTGTCTTATTGCTCTGGCTAGGACTTCCAGTATTATATTGAAAAGCAGTGGTGAGAGTGGACATCCTTGTCTTGTTCCAGATCTTAATGGAATTGCTTTCAGCTTTTCACCATTGAGAATGATACTGGCTGTTGGCTTGTCATATATGGCCTTTATGATGTTGAGGTATGTTCTTGTATCCCAAGAATTTCAAGGGCATTTATCATGAATGGGTGTTGTACTTTGTCGAAAGCTTTCTCAGCATCTATTGATATTATCATTGGTTTTTATATTTCTTTTTGTTGATGTGTTGGATGACGTTGATTGATTTTCGGATGTTGACCCATCCTTGTGTCCTACTTGGTCGTGGTGAATTATCTTATGGATACATTGTTGAATTCTGGTAGTCAAAATTTTATTGAGGATTTTTGCATCAGTATTCATTAGGGAGATTGGCCTGTAGTTTTCTTTTTTTTGTGTTGTCCTTGTTCGGTTTTGGTATTACTGTAATGTTGGCTTCATAGAAAGTGTTTGGTATTATCCCTTCCTTCTCAATTTTTTTGGAAGAGTTTGTGAAGGATAGGCACTAATTTGTCTCTGAATGTTTGGTAGAATTCATTTGTAAATCCATCAGGTCCTGGGCTTTTGTTTTTGGGGAGGTTTTTGATTACCATTTCAATTTCACTGCATGTAATTGGTCTGTTTGGGTGTTCTATTTCTTCTTTATCTAGCTTTGGGTGATTGTAGAGTTGTAGGAATTTGTCCATCTCTTCTAGATTGTTGAACTTGTTTCCATATAACTGTAATAGTGGTATCTGATTACTCTTTTGATTTCTGCTGTGTCCATTGTGATTTCTCCGCTTTCATTTGTGATCCTGTTTATTTGTGCTTTCTCCAATTTTTCCTTTGTGAGCCTGGTTAGGGGTTTGTCTATTTTATTTATTTTTTTCGAAGAACCAGCTTTTAGTTTCATTGATCTTTTGGATTGTTTTTTTAGTTTGGATTTGATTTATTTCTGCTTTGGTTTTTATTATTTCTTTTCTGCTACTGGTTTTAGGGTTTTTTGTTGTTCTTTTTCTAGTTCTTTGAGCTTTGAGATTAGGTTGTTTCTTTGAGTTCTTTCTTGATTCTGGATGTGAGCCTCTATGGCTATATATTTTCCTCTTATTACTGCTTTTGCTGCATCCCATACATTTAGGAAATTGGTGTCCTCCTTGTCATTCAACTCAAAGAATTTTTTAATTTCTTCTTTGATCTCCTCATTAGTCCAGTGGTCTTCCAGTAGTGTGGGTTTCAATCTCCATGAGGTAGGAGAGTTCCTTGCCTTCTTTTTATGGTTTATTTCTAGTTTGATGGCTTCATGGTCAGAGAAAATGGTTGGTATGGTTTCGATCTTGGTGTAACAGATACCTTATTTTATGATGCCATTTTTTTAAAAGATGTTTCCTTTTGGGTCAGTTACATTCCCCAGGAAAGTCATACAATAATTTGCATAAAGGGTAAAGTCTGACTGCCAATGTTATATCATTTTAGTGGGAAATTAGTACCATAGCATATTTAATTTTTTAAAAGAATTATTTATTTATTCAAGAACTGGGGTACAGGTCAGAGGCACGGGAGGGTGAAAGAATTCAGCAGAGACAGAGGGGGAGCAGAACAGGCGAACTGACCAAAGACACTGCTAAGAGGAGCAGCAGGCGAGACAGGAGAGGTCTGCCATGCTATGTGGGTATCTCCCTGGCTGGCCGGGACTCAAATCCATGCTGCAGAGGCTGTGGGCAGCTTTGCAGTGCGGCACTCAACCCGCAGCACCACCGGGGAGGCCCAAGAAATATTTAATATGCACATATTATGAGACAGAACCCTCAAATATAGCTGGAATCCCCTTCACAGAGTGCCTGTTTTACTTTCTCCAAGGATGAACCAAAATTATTCTGCTGAGTTTAGCTAGAAGAGTCAGCCAGGGGCATGGGGAGTGGAAGGAATTTTGGAATTTAATACACTTCTAAATATCATTGAAATTATTTTTCTTATTTTAGTTGTTTTCCCACTCCAATCTTGATCTACTCCCTACTTCCAGGAGTATATGATGCTGCCAGTTCCTGAACAGTTGTGGGGAGAGCTGATTGGTTCTTTGCTCTCCTCCTAACTGGCTTGGTTCTTTGCTCTCCTCCTAACTGGCTTAGCTTTAGTGTTTTCATGTCTGCTAAATCAGTTTCACTCATCCATCTGCTTTACAGCTTCCAAAATTGCTTTTGCTGTGCTTTCCTGTCTTGCTCTCCCCATCTCTTCTTGTATGTTTATCTTCAGTGAAAAAAAAAAAATCCTTTACAACAGGTTTAGCAGAGTTTGAGGGAAGCAAAATTGGATGTATGTTCAATCCACCATCTTTTCACAGATTTGCTCAGGATTACAGACTTAGCTTCCTGAGATCAGAAGCTCTGTCTTACTCATCTTTGTATCCCTATCCACATATATGCCTGATAAAGAGTAGGAGGTGGAAGACTTTATATTGAGTAATTGAGTCTGTATACATGAAAATGGTAAGCAAATCAGGACTGAAATACAAATCTAAATCTTCATTAATTTTAATTATTATTATGCTAAATTCCTACCCACATCAGTTATTAAAGCTTGTATTTTCAATATTTAAAAATGGAATTTTCCCATCCTTAAAATCAGGCAAATCAGTGTTTTTCAAACTTTCATATACATACAAATAAACTGGACATCTCTCAAAATGCAGGTTCTGCTTCACTAAGCCTGGGTGTCTGAGTCTCTGCTATTCCAGAGACCACAAACCTGTACAACAAGGGTGTGTAGTAGTGGGTGATAGCACAACATTTTCCAGCAGCCTAACATGCCATCATATTTCTCATGGCTTGTAGCGGTACTAGCTGCATAGCATCCTTGTCAAAATCTTGACATGATAGAAATGAGTCGAATTGTCCCGAGGAAAGGAAGGACTAGGAGTTTTAGTCAACATATCAGTTGGGTAGAGATTTAGGATATAAGGTGAGACTATAACCAACTTGAAACAAAGAAAATAAGGAAGGAAGGAAGGAAAAAGAGAGGGAGGGAGGAACACACTCACACACAGATTTTCTAGTGAGAAGTAGATTCCATGAAGATAGAATGTGTTTAGGATGTTTATCTGTTGGAGAAATGACTGAGATTAAGGATTATTACATGACCACACACATACATTTATGTTTATAGCATATATAGAGAATATTTTATAATTTATACCAAATGATTTAAAAGGGCTTAACTATGTATGCAATATTATTTATTTTAAAATGCAAGAAAATCAAGGCAAGGGAAAAATGACAATGAGAAAATAAAAGAAAACACATGTTGAGGTTAGTACATGAAATATGTGCCATAACTTCTCTGTGGTAATGACAGTGTTATGATATACAAGGCTATGACTTTCAGCACAAAAATAGAGACATAATCATTTACTTAAGTCACTTTGCTAAAAGGACAATTTCCATAGTTTACTTCTTCAAAGAGGAGACCATGTAATGTTCTATAACAACAGTGTCAAGGGCATCCTCAGAGTAATAGTCTTATAAGGCAACCCAGAGAATATAAAACTGTTCAAGTGTGAATTTAGGGCCTAGTGATGGAGAGATTAAAAGAATAAACTTTTCAAAGGAGCCCAAAGTCTTATAAAGAGATGAAAAAATTGTAAGTAAGATGGGTTATAATGGAAATACAAGATATGTTGTGGTTGGTAGACCAAAGACCAAAGGAAAAGGAAATTTAATTGGCCAGGGTAATGGTGGAAGACATGGGCTGGTTGATGGGGTAACGATAAAACATGCCCACACAAACATGTACTACATGTTGGCCAAATCCCTAAGGACATAAGATCTTGATTTAAGTGGGCTCTGCACTGTGGTCAGCAGAAGTAAAATCAAACAAACAAGGGTTGAGAGGGAGAGAGGGAAGGGAGGGAGGAAGAAAGGAAAGAAGGAGGGAGGGAGGATGGAAGGGAAAATTTGTGCTAATTAGAGAGTTCTGGAAACAAATGTGTGGGACCTAGTCTCTGGGAAACTGAAGTTCACAAGTGAGACTTAAAGACAATAAAGTATCCCATTCACTCTTTTCTTGCAGTAGAAGACAAGGACATAGGCATCTGGGATCCCACTGCAAGTATACTAGAGGTTGATTCCAGCTCTTCTGCAACAATCTACTATAGGTGAGTGGTCTTTAACCAACTTTGGCTCCAGCTACTTTTGAAAATTTGACTAAGGCTATTTTACTTCTAGTTAGAAAAGTTCCAAATATACACATGCAAAAATTTGTTTAGGGCTCAGGAGTTTTAAGAATATCACTGATTTTTGAAAGTTTTCCTTTCACCCTGAGTAAAAAAAAATATAATGGGTGGCACAAGGGGTTAAGCACAGCACTGTGAAGCTACCCGTAGTCTCTGTAGCACGAGTTTGATCCCCAGCCGGCCAGGGAGCTACCCACATGATGCAGCAGACCTCTCGTGTCTTGCCTGCTGCTCCCCTAAGCAGTGTATTTCAGTCAATCTGACTGTTCTGTTCCCCGGTCTGTCTCTGGTGAATCTTCTCACCCCCCACACCTCTGGCATGTACCCCAATTCTTATATGCATAAATAAATAAAACTTTTAATAATAATAATAATAATAATAATAATGAAATTTGAAGGATGATGCATCAGGTCATCATCATAACTTGAGGTTAGGAGCCATTTAGAGGTCCTTGCTTACTTCTTTAATTTTATGCTCATCAACAGACTGTGTGATTACAGGCTATCAACTACTTCATGTAGATGACAGACTCCACGTAGCCTGTTAAGGAACCTCAGGGTAAAAGCACACAATCAGGGGCAATACGCTGGCTTAGAGTCATGAAGGTCACAACATCTTCAGTTTTTTCAATCCAATCACGTTTTATTTGTGTGCACTTTTCTCATTACTTGAACTCACTGACCTTTCCATGGACCTTTCCACTCAGTAATAGTTGCTTACTGTAAAACCTAAAGCTAAAAGCTGAAATACTGCATTCTTGCTTAGCATCGAAACCTCAAGGAGTAAAAGATCAGAACTTCATCAATGAACAAATATTGGCCCCAGCAACAAATGTGCAGCTTTTCTGACCTTCTCAGAAAACACAACCTAAAACTTCCCATCAAGCGAACATGTTTATTCGGAGCAAGATTCCTGTGAGATATTACGATTGTTTTAGTAATCCACAAAGTTTTTACTTTATCTAAACTGTCCTTTAAAATTTTAAAAGTGAATCACAAACTTCACTCAAAATTAGAATAATTACTAACAATGTTTGGTTGAAGGGATATATTTCTTTTACTACCAAGTGCGAATCTAAAAATGGTGAGATGGTCTATCATGATAAGGGATATATATCAAGTATAGATACTTAAGAGGAAAAATAATGTTTTCCTAAGTAACTTTCTGAACAGGAGAAGCCAAAATATTTCAATTGTTTTTAAAAATTATATAAAATTACAAAAGCAATTTTCATGATAAAGTTAATAATAGGAAAACAGCAGTAAATTACTTGTGTTGGATCAGGTCTCCTCTGTCCACTTATAAATAAATCTATCCAAAGGTAGAGTGAGCTGCCTTTGAATACAAGTGATTGTGTTTTAATAAGAACTTTAGGAAAGTGGTGTGTGATACCTCCACCGGTCAAAGGCTGAAGCTGAAGCATTTTTCTCAGAGATGCAGTTTATCATCTACATATATTATCCAGTTAACTTTTACTTCTGAAAATGTATATGGAAGTAAATCATAAGAAGAGCCTAGGATTTCAACTTTTATGCTATTCCAACAATAGATAGCCATAACACATGAGAAATATTATGATGTGGTATAAAGTTGGAAGATTAACAATGGCTTTTATTTTAACAAGGAACTTGAACAAAAGTCACTTGGCTTCAGGTACAAGTCTTTCTTTTATTCTTTCATTAACATCATTATGAATCAAGTGTTTTCTTGGATTATGTTTTTATCCTCAATAAATAAGTATATCCAAGATAGTACTTCTCATGTGCTAAACCTTAAAAGAAAAAAATAATCACTGATTACCCTGAAACTTTGTTAGCAGGGGTGTTTGGTGTTACCCAGGTTTACCCAGACCACTTTTAGAGTGTGTCCCAAGTGCTTTGCTGTTGATGCTCAGCAATTGCCCCATCAAATTTGAGATGACTGACATCATTGGACTCCAAACAATATGAGATATAATTGGGTGCAAATGCCTATTCAGTAAGGCACTACTGGAATGCAACTTTGGACTGAGAAGTGATTTGGGAAAGATGTATGTACTCAGCAACTATAAAAATACAAGTATGAGGCAACAATTTCATTACTACCTAACATAGATAGCAAAGCATCTAAGCCACAAATATGAAATTATTTTCATATATATGATGGAAGAGAAACTTCTCACTTAGAAACTAAGTAAAGTGAATGGAGAAAGACCCACAAGTCATCAGTCATTACTCACTGAAACTTTTGCATGCTCAGAGACCCAAAGACATTATTGCTTTTCACTCAAGAACATTATCTTGGACTTATGAATTGTTCCAGAGTTATAATAAGTGTTATATTGTTATATTCCTGTCTTACATTTATCCAGTTTTCAGGAAATTATCCAGAGTACAGTCTTTGTCTCAAACCTTCAAAAATGTACTTGAGCTAAATCAGTCAGGAGAAACCTACATATATATTCTTGACATTTAAGCATTTTATGCTAATTAAATGTAAATAACTTTGAAACAAGAGAGTAAGTTACCACCAACCATATTAATACAAGCAAATCACAAGTGTGTACAAGTTTTTGAACAAGAGAGATTTGAAAACACAAAACAAACTTGTAAAAATAATGTGAGGAGGAAAAAAAGAGAGTGAATAGTCTCCCTTCAACTTTAAAACTGAAGAATATATAGAGTTAGGAGCCACTTAAAGAACTGAAGTTATTCATATCAGTTACAGACTACTTTAGGTAGTAGATGGTCCACACACATACTTGAGGACAATATACTTAGAGTCATAGTATTTGGAAATTTTATAAAAATATTCATTTTACACATGCAGAGGGTTGTTGTTTTCATTTGAAAGCTCTACTCCTAACCTTGCATAGCAAAAACTGATTTTCTTTTACTAATTTTGGGGAACAAATCAGACAGCAGTTTCTGGAAGGATGCTAAGATCTGAGGCTTAGAAATAGAAAGAAAAACAGAAATAGAAATCCCTCCCTTCAGCACTTGGGGGCATTTATTTCCCTGGGACCATTGGCTTAACCTGATGTGCTCCCAGTCTGTAGGATGCCTGGCCCCTGTTTTGTCTCTTTTCTACTCAAAAGCAGAGAGTGGTTTCTGTTATAGAGAGCAAGATGCAGAAAAATTCATTTCCATATCTACAATGAGCTCTGAAATGTCATCACATAGTGAAGCTGTTACACACACACACACACACACACAAATAAAACTTCGTCTGTTTCAAGCCTGTTTTTTCCCAAAACTAAACAAAAGGTACCACGTTTTGCAATATTCTGTTTGCTTTCCATTTTTCTACTGCTCTCCCTTTCATAGTTGTGAAATTTCATTGCCATTTCCCCCCTTACTACTTTTTCTCTTTTCTTCAAGCATGTTCCTTTACATTTCCTTGGTGGGTATGTTCCTGCCCAGATGCTTCTTTCCTGGTTAAGAGTTTTCATCCAGGGCCATTCTCATCTTCATTTATCCTCCTTCACTGCCTTGACTCTTTTCATGTGCTTTTCCCACACTCTACCAAACATTTTCTTTAATTCTCTCAACCTGAGTGCCCTAAACTCAACAGGAACTCATTTCCCACAGATCAATAGCATTTATTTTCTGTTCGGCTTTAGTTGGAAAAACAATGAACTGGAAGAGCGTTTTGTACATAGTGCCTAAAAGTTTTGCCCTGAGCTCACCTTTAATCTACTATTCATAATGAGCTGTACAAACTGCAGCAGTCCAATAAATAAATAGGGAAAAGCAAAATAGCTATATCTACCCAAAGGATAGCAATTCCCCTGCCAAATAACTCTTGGAAGTAAGGCAGGGTTGGTTCAAGATCTAATAAATGAAAAAAGCGCTATGAATTATTCCCTCATTAATTGGCATTCTAATGAAATAGAAATATATTTAGAATGAGAATAACTGGTTTAGATCTTAATTTCTGTCAATTTGTCAGATATGTGTATTCATGTATTGTGACTTATTTATAGAAGATAACTGATATAGTGGGCATTTCCAAGATTAGCTAGAAATTGTCTACTAATAAACAACACAACTCATTAGCATTTATTATTTAATTTATCATGTGAAATTTCAATTACTTTGGATCCCAAAAATATTTGGTTTAGTTTTGAAGTGTGACTGATCTGATTGTTTGAACAATTTTCTGTGGGTCTTTATAATCACATCTAAATGAAACATAGGTGTGCTTGTGAGAAGATATAATTATATCTTTCTCCTTTTTGAATCTGTAGGCCCCACCTTAGTCAAATAAGATTTCTGGTTTTCTTTTTTTAACACAATAAAGGCATTTTGATTAAAATATAAGAATGCCCAATAGGTGAAAGAAAAGTCAGAAAAAGAAGGGAAACACATGTTCAAATTAATACTATCAGAGCACATTTGCAAGTCTTAAATCATTTTCAGGAGATGTGCAAATTCACAAGTACAAAAATACTCATATTTAAAAATAAAGCTTGAGAAAGAAAGTTCCTTTAATATACCTTCTCTCAAAGTGAGAATTAGTGTCTCTAGAAGTCAAATAGCTGAGAAGGCAAATGTTTTCTGTGTTTGTGAATATTTCTTGTAGAGATACTTAGCTCATAAAGCAAAGAGCAATGAAGCCCTTTGACTTTCTTTAAGATGAAGACATACTGAAAAATGAAACTTTTCTATATTTCCATCTTTTATTCGTTAGGAGAATTTAAGCCACATATATTACCTCTAAAACTACTATTATAAGCAATCAAGTTCACACATATCACAACGCTTAGCATTTCTAAAGGAAGTTAGCAAAGCGTCACTGTCATTTCTACAACAGGTTCCTCCAGTCTCAGTTGTACTGACACAAACAAGGTGATCCAGGCCCTAAAAGTACTTTTTATTGGCTAGTTATAGTTTTTGATTTGAATCTTTGTTGTGATTGTCTGCAACTGAAATTTTAAAATTTATTCATTCATTTGATAAACATTTATGGAACATTTTCTATGTTTTAGGAAATGTCTTAATTTGGGGCATAGGAGAAGCAAAGTAATCATTGTTACCCTCAAGATCATGGCATAGTGGAAAAAGAGTCATGGTGATTGAATAACTACAATCAATTAAACACCTTCTTTTTTAAAATTTATTTTGCATAGAAGAACTGGGGTGTAGGCCAGAGGGGTGGGGGTAAAAGGACTTACCAGAGACAGAGTGAAGAGCAGGACAGATGGATCTACTGAAATTCACTGTACAGTGGAGCAGTGGGCGAGCCAGGAGAGGTCTGCTGTGCCATGTGGGTTAGTTAGCTCCCTGGCTGGGGATTGAATTCAGGCCTTAGTGGTGATAGTGCTGGAGACTTAACCCTTAGGCCACCAGGGAGGCCCCCTAAACCCCTTCTTAAAGATATCTCTTCATTTTTTGTTCACAAGAAAACAGCGAAGATACAGAAAGAATTTGGCCAATTTCACACAGCTGGATAGATGTAGTAGTGGAATTCAAACACAGTGTTTCTGACTTCAAAAGCCAACTTCTTCCCCATTAAATGATGTTCCCACAAACTGGTAGAGCAATTTTTCCCTCTAGATTTTAGTGAACATGAACAGTCACATCAGGTCTACGGATAAGAGGTTAAATGAATTTTTTCATTACATTCATCCTCATAGCAAGTTCTCAGTCAGAGCTCCATTGAATTGTGCATTATGGGGGATATCGAGTGTTAAAGTGGACATAGCTTAGGACACAGTTGTGCTGTTACTAATTTGGACTGCTAAGTGGAACAGCACTCCCATATTCCAAAGAACAGCATAATTTCAGTGATCATTGTCATTGAATGTGAGGTCTGTGCCATCACTATAATTGAATGAGTCATCCTTCTACTGTTTTATAAGAAAAGTTGGGCACATGATTCAGAAACATACTTCTTCAATTAAGATTAAGAAATTGAGTAAGAACACAATGCAGAAAAAAAACGAGGAAAAATTTTAATTCTCACTTTCATATGACCTCTGCAAAGAAAAACATTAAACCAACATGTCACTAGTATTTTTGCTGAATGCCATTCATATGTCACCTCAGTTAACTAAAAACCTTTCAGCAATGTCAAAACATTCCTGGGTATTTGTCAAAAACAAATGTTCAGACTATTGGAAAACACAAAATCTCAAGTAGATTGGATTTGGTAGGTTCATAGACAAACATGGTACAGCAACACACGAGTGCTTAAGACGCTATGGCTATCTTTAAATTATATCTATGATATCCCTTGAAAAACTTATCAGAATGCTGATTCACAAGATCCTGATATTCAGCAATGGCCAATGTTGATTAAAATTTACTTAGCAATACAGAGGAGTGTCAGATAATAGACGAGGTATGCAATATAATTAGAAATACTGAACTTTTCTTTTGTATACAAAGCAGCTTGTGGCAAAGCTCTGGGTAAATCATGAACATAAGAGTGCAACTGCATTGCACTTCATAGAGCAGCCTCAGGCCAAAAAAGACAAATAGGAGAGTTTCTGATTAAATATTTGCTCAGAAAATACCCTCTGATAATATACTGCCAATTTCCTACATTGAGTAAATAGCATTCCCCTCTCCCAAAGTAAGTAGGTCTTTGCTATGTTAGAGTTTATTTACAAAAGGAACTCTGGTGACAAAACACACAGCAGCAGTTATGTGAAGGGTATGGCCCAAGTTGTCTCAAACCATAGTTAGTGTGACCTTTGACAAGGACCCAGTGGAAAGTCACTTTCCCTAAAGGAAACCAACATTTATTTTGCTATAATCCTCCTAGGATGACATGGTGTTAATGAAGCAAGCCCTGCTTCCAGTGGCTAACGCACAAATTGCCTCATTTGGCTTGGTCACTGGAAGGACAAATGCCAGGTGTGCACACATGAGCATATGCAAGGTTTCCATGGAAATGTTACTTGTTCTGCCTGAATGGCCTTAGGGATGCAACCAGTTCTGCAGGGATGTGCCATCTCTTTCTGGAGGTCAGCCCAATGGAAAGGAAAACTGTAAGAGATGCACCAGACTTTGGATTCCACATGTTTATCTGGAGGGTGATTAGAGGGGTTGGGGTATCAATCTCACTTTCAATATTCACTATATTTTGGTACCAACTCCAAAGTAACAACACTTTTTTTTTTCCCCTGCAGAATGCAAACATAAAGATGCTAAACTTTCCCAAGTATATCAGGGACCACTCAAGACAGTGCTATCAGGTGAGTGATTCTAAGGCCAATATTTTAAGGAAACAAATGTTCTGAGTAATTGTGCCAACAAACAGACAGACAGACAAACAAACAGACAGACAAACAAACCATGCTTCCTTGCTCATCTATGGCAGCCTTATCTGATTTTCTATTTTCCTTTACTTCTTATATCTGACATGGCCTCTTCTCCCCTTGTTATCTAACTTCATTATTTACCTTATTGGTCTATGTTCCATGGAGTTTTTTTGAAAGTAATTTGACTGATCAAGAATCTTACAAGCTGGTAGGGCTCTTCCCCAAGAAATTTAGCTAATAAAATTAAGGATATCAATATGTGGTTAGAAAGCTTGGGTTGACTAAATTTCAACTGTACATAGCAAAAGTTCTTAAATGAGTTGATTTCTCCTTTCAAACATTACTCAGTTATCTAATGCCTGAAAACTGGAAAAAAATTTAAGTATTCAATATAAAAACACAGGCTACAAATGTTATTATTTAAAGATAAGGCCTCAGAGCTACTACAAAAGTTACTTGTATTTTTTCTGTACCTCATTGAGTACCTTAGAAATATAATTTTAATAAGAGAATATTTTGATGATAACAGCAAAACTCGAAAATAATTAATTCTTATTCTTTCTATTTTCAATCCCCCTTTTTAAGCATCTTGTTAATATAATTTTTTTAAAGATTTATTTATTTATACAAGAACCAGGGTACAGGCCAGATGTGTGGGAGGGTGAGAGGATTCACCAGAGACAGAGTGGGCAACAGAACAGGCAGACCGACTGAAATACACTGCTGAGGGGAGCAACGGGTAAGACAGGAGAGGCCTGCTGCACCATGTGGGTTTCTCCCTGGCCAGTTGGGATTGAACCCACGCTGCAGAGGCTGCAGACAGCTTCACAGTGCGGCGCTCAAACACCTGCGCCACCAGGGAGGCCCTTAATATAAGTTTTTAAATGAAATATAAAAAGGGATTTTTTTTTTACATGTGGTCAGATTTTCCCACATAAATTAAATACATACTTACCTACCTAGAAGTTCTACACATAAGTATAGATCATGTCTGTGTAGATATTTCCTTATCTCTTTCCCTCTTTTCCATCATCATTTTCTTTTCTCTTCAAATCCTTCTACCTTTTTTATACTGTCTTTTCAGATTTTTTTTATCCATAACTTTTTTTTTTAAGGAGGTGATACTGGTTCACAACACAGCATGTTGTAAGGGAATAGGTTCACACCCCTTCAGGTGTATGTTATCACATTACTCTCACCACCAAAGTAACCACCCTCTACCATCATCCCATGGGCCCACTCCTCTTCACCTTCCCCTCCCCCAGCCCTTTCTCCTCTGGAAGCCTTAATTTGCAGTCATATTTCCAGGGTTTGTTTCGGTTTAGATTGATCTATTCTTTTGTTTTGCTATTTTATATTACACATATGAATACACTCATCCAGTCTTTGTCTTTCTCCTTCTGATTAATATCACTTAGCATAATTCCTTCCAGTTCCTTCCACTACTTTCAGTTAATCTTGCTCTAATGAACCAGTATTGTTCTTTAATCACTCAGGTTTCATTCACATTACTTAAATATTCATTTAAAGATTCACATGTTAATTTCTCCACATTTGTACTCTAACTGAGACCTGCTTACTAACTGCAGGGATGTGACCCACAGCTAATTTAAGCAGTGTATCTGTTTTTGGCTCAAAGACAAGGATATGGCACAATCAAAGTTAGTAAAATGGAAGGAAGTGGTTTGAGATTTTTATTGACTTTCAGGAAAGAGTGACATGCTCTTCCCAAAGGATTTCAAGCCCAGAAGACACAAGGCCTGGAACTACTGCAGCATCTCATGCCCATGAAAAGGGAGACTACCTAAAATAAAGTCAACAGGGAAGCCAATAAAGCAAGGCATATAGAAAATAGTCAACTGACACCTGAGCTAGCCAATATGTTACAGGGCAGGGAGAGGGGCAGCCCAAACCCCGCAAACCTGCCTGCTCTAAATGGGTTCTGCCATCCACTGCATCAACACAAAACATATGAGACTTTAATGGGAAGGAACTTTAATACAATTAGGAAACAATACAGGAAAGGCAAATAATATAGTTTCTAAATTAAGTACCCAAAGTTACCCGGCTCCTTGTGGGTAAAAGTCCATCCAAATGGGATTGGCCCAGAGCAAGCCCCCAAAGCCTGCCACAAGTCTAAAGCATATTCCATTGGGGACCCACAGAAAAGGATCAGAAACAACCAGACAAGCCCGGAAGGAAAAGAGCAAAATCAAAATCAAGATAAAAGCTGCCATTGTCACCTCCCCACAGGTCTCACCCACATCTGTGTTACCCCGTCCATGACCAAAAGGCAAGCGCAGTTTCTTCACATGTCTCTCGGCCCCATGTGCCTCCTCCAGGTCTCCTTCTGGATCTCCAGCCTGCTTCCTTCTGTCCCCAGTCTCCTCTGCAGCTTCTTCTCTCCCTGCTCAGCTCCAACCTCCTTGGGTGGGGCAGGGAACCTGGAACCTCCCCCTTTCCTGGGCACCACCCTGTTACAATTCCACTCTATCCCTAACTTACATGAACTTATAAACTCTCTCATCACTTAAGCCAGTTTATGGCAAATATTCTGTCTCACAACCAAAAATATTTGTAATGATAAACTCTCCCTATAAACCATGTCAAAAAAGTACAGTCTTTTTTTTTTTTTTTTCTTTACACTTTTTTTTTTTTTTTTTTTTTTTTTAATAAATTTTATTGTTATATTCCCCATACAATTGCAGCCCCCCCATTCTGACCCCAATCCCTCCCCTCCCACCCCGCCCCCCTAAAAGTGTCTCTGGTTCATAGTTTTTTGTTGATTTTGATTTTCACTTTCTTGTAGTTATTCATTTTCCTGGTCCCTTATTTAAGTTTTCTAGATTCCTGCTATGAGTGAGACCATCCGGTATTTTTCTTTTTCTTTTTGGCTTATTTCGCTGAGCATGATCCCTTCCAGCGCCATCCATGTTGCTGCAAATTGCATGTGTTTATCTTTTTTGAATGCTGAGTAATATTCCATGGTATATATGTACCACATCTTCTTGATCCAGTCATCTATTTTTGGGCATTTGGGTTGTTTCCAAAGCTTAGCTATTGTAAATAGTGCTGCTATAAACATAGGGGTGCAGGTGTTCTTTGGAATTGATGTTTCTGTGTCCTTTGGGTAAATACCTAGGAGTGGAATTGCTGGATCATATGGAAGCTCTATGTTTAGTAGGTCCAGAAATCTCCATACAGCTTTCCACAGTGGTTGGACCAGTTTGCACTCCCACCAACAGTGCAGAAGAGTTCCTTTTTCTCCACACCCTCGCCAACATTTGTTGTTGCTAGTTTTTTTAATATGTGCCATTCTCACTGGTGTAAGATGGTATCTCATGGTAGTTTTGATTTGCATTTCCCTGATGACAAGTGATGTTGAACATTTTTTCATATGCCTGTTGGCCATTTGCATTTCCTCTTCAGAGAAGTTTCTTTTAAGCTCTTCTGCCCATTTTTTGACTGGATTATTTTCTTTGTTGTTGTTGAGTCTCATCAGCTCTTTGCAGATTTTTGTGATCAGTCCTTTATCATTAGTGTTGGGTGCAAAAATGTTCTCCCAGTTGGTGGGGTTTCTCTTTGTTTTTGTTATTGTCTCTTTTGCTGTGCAAAAGCTCTTTAATTTGATGTAGTCCCAGCTGTTTATCTTTGCCTTCACTATCACTGCTTTGGGTGATGTGTCTGTAAAGATGTCTTTGATGTGCAAATCACGTAGTGTTTCGCCTATATTTCCTTCTATATATTTTATGGTTTCAGGTCTTATGTCTAGTTCTTTAATCCATTTTGAGTTGATTTTTGTGTATGGTGTGAGGTGGTGGTCAAGCTTCATTCTTTTGCATGTAGCGACCCAGTTTTCCCAGCACCATTTATTGAACAAACTTTCTTTGCTCCAATGCATATTCTTTGCTCCTTTGTCAAAGATTAGTTGACCATAAATCTGTGGGTTTATTTCTGGATTTTCTATTCGATTCCATTGGTCTGTATGTCTGTTCTTGTTCCAATACCATGCAGTTTTGATGATTATGGCTTTGTAGTATAGTTTGAAGTCTGGGAGTCTGATGCCTCCATTCCCTTCTTTTTTTTTCAGGAGAGCTTTGGCTATTCGGGGTTTTTGGTGATTCCATATGAATTTCATCAATAATTGTTCTATTTCTTTGAAGAATGACATTGAAATTTTGATTGGAATAGCATTGAATCTGTATATTGCTTTTGGTAGGATGGCCATTTTAATAATGTTTATTCTTCCAATCCATGAGCAGGGGATGTCTCTCCATTTCTTAAAGCAGTTGTCTTCAGCTGTTCCATTCCAAGCAGCCCTTTGAACAACAGTTGCCCATTCCTGGAGAACCATTACTGTAATCCTCGGTAGCTCAATAGCAAGTTACTGTTAGAGCTATGCAATGAATAGTGCAAATGCCTCAGAATTAATGTCTCTTGGGTACTTGAAAGACAAGCATCTTTAACCTGGTAGCACATAACATTCCCCACAGGACACTCAGCAACTAGTACCACTTCGCAATAAGGATCTCAACTAGTACCACTTCGCAATAAGGATCGAGATGAAGAGAATAGAAAAGGTCAGGTTGCCTTCACCTCACTGCTCCACACCTGATGGATTATTTGTAATAACACACAGCTGTTCATATTTTTCATTGTGAAATAGGGACTGCAAGGACCTGAACAAAACTGAAGAGTATAATAATTTCCCAGTACATAATGTCCTTATTATGAACTTCTCATGACTACACGTTCCCAAATTTTTAAGAGAAAAAACCCTCAGGCATTATTCTCTCATTTTGTTTTTCTACAAATGTCCCTTTTTCTTCCTTTCTCCATCTTTTCTTTCCCTTACATCTTTTATAATAGCTTAGCACTTTTATTTCTCTTTAACTGGATTAACAATAACAAAATGTCAATCAATTATTAATTAATGATTTGGTAGGATTTGGAGAATTATTTCAGCTTAAAGACACATATCTCCCCAAATATACTCAAATTTTCCTGTAAAGTTTGCCTAAGAAAACCTACAAACCATTCATCAGTCTACTTCCTACTCTTTTGTGACATCCCCTCCACCACCTTTATGGTGTAAATATGGTATAAATATAACACAGGGAAGAGTTTTGCAAAATAGAATGAGATCCTGATCAGACATGGTTCCTAAGATGACAAAAACAAAGTTTTGAGATGTAGCTATACCTCTTTTGTAAGTCTGAATGAGGTCCAGTCCTTTTGATAAAAGCCTCAGAATGGAGATTTTCAAGATTAGCACTTACTTCCTTGTCCAGTCAACTACAGGAGTTGCAAAATAATGCTTACTAAATTTAAATTCTAGTTCATTTTCAAAAATCTATGAGAATTTGAGCGGTTGGATTGAATTAACTGGGTTTTAGCTTCCACATTTAAGTTGAGGATAGCAATATATATATATATATATATCTTAATTAATTTGTCATATATATTTTGCACATATGTGTATGTATGTGTGTGTATATGTGTGTGTATATTATTCTAGGTATTATTCTATTGCTGCATGACATTGATTAAAATAGTCAAAATCCATAATGAGGTAAAACAACATTACCTCGATTTAAAAAAATTAAAAATAACAATCAAGTAATAATAGAAGACTTTACAAGTTAAAATCCTATTTTTATGGAGTTCATATTTCATGAATAGTATTATGTGGTATAAGAATCCACACATAGTATCCAGAATTAGCATTCTTTTGCAATTACAGTATTCCTACCTCTTTTTCTCTTACAAATTCCTCAAGTCTCTTTGAGGCTTTTGAAAAAGCTAAGCAGGAGGAATAGGCACTGGAATGAGCCAAAATATGACTTCAATAAGCCAGAAAATCCCTTTGAATAAATAGCCAAGGATATTTAGGGTTGATTTTGTCCAAGCTGGTGAAGAGTGGGGCCAATACTGCTTTAAGAAAAGACAAACATTTTCTAGAATAAGTTATTTTTCAGCCACCCATGATTCCTTTCTCAACATCTTTTTATGCAATTCATCAGTAATCCTACTCCCCAAATATAATTAATGTGTTTTTCCCGTCCCTTCATCTCCACTGCTACTGTCCTAGTAACCATTTCTGTAATCCTACTACAAGATACTACCATCTCTGTCTTCACAGCAGCAAGAATTACCTTTAGAAAAGGAAATCAGGGCCTCCCTGGTGGCACAAGATGTTAAGATGCAGCACTATGAAGCTATCCGCAGCCACTGCAGCATGAGTTCTATCCCCGCCCAGGTGGGTGACCCACATGACACAGTAGACCTCTCCTGACTTGTCCACTGCTCCCCTTAGCAGTGTATTTTAGTCAATCTGCCTGTTATGTTCCCCACTCTGTTCCTGGTGAATCCTCTTACCCCCTACACCTCTGGCCTGTACCCCAGTGATTATATGCATAAATAAATAGATCTTTAAAAACAGGAAATAAGTCCATCCTTACCAGCTCTAAAAACCTCATAATACCTTCTCAATGTACTCAGAATAAAATCCAAATTCCCACCCTGATCCACCAAATCCTTACATGATCTTGCCTTTGACTCTCACACCTTATATTCTGCCTTCCATCTTGTACTCACCATGGTTCATACACCTGGGCCTTCTTTATGAGGTTTGTTTCTGCCTCCAGAGCCTTTATACTTGCAGTTCCTTTCCTTAAAATGTGATTATGTTTTTCTCCTATATTTGCATTGCTAATTTATACCTAGTTCAAATCCCATCGTTTCAGAGGGGTATTCACTGATCAATAATCATGTCCTATCTCCCATTATCATTCTTTATTTCATTGTCCTATGTTAGTTTACTTTATGAGTTTGAGTTTGTCTTTCCCACCTAGATTAGAAGATCCATGAAAAGAGATTTCACTGTCCTACTCTTCTCTGGATCCCCACCCTCTAGTTGTAGGAGACACTTAATAAATATTTGTTAAGTGTAAGTATAAAATCTATGAAATTAATAATTGTCTGGGCATCACATAGTTATTTCTAAAATTTTTCCAGGCTCTCAATAAACATATAAAATGTTATTGATGGAGTATTTATTGTGTGTGAGGCAATATAAGCATATAGAAAGCACTCAGCATATATTACCAAGTTGCATTTTCCATTTGGTCTTCACAGCAAATTTGAGGGGGTGGCATTATTATCTTCATAACCCCATTTACAGCTAACAGAACTAAAACTCAGAGAACTTAAGTATATTACTTACAAAATCACAGCTCATAATTGGCACAGTTAAGATTCAAATCTAACGATGCCACTAAAACTGGTGCTCTTAATCTTACAAACATCACCATCAGCTGTATCTTTTCACACTAGATTTAGATATTCAACCAGAAGTGAGAAACTGTCAAAACTAGTAATGTTAATAGAGAATATTTACTGAGTGCATACTATGCATAAAGGTATTATCTATGCTAATTCTCATAGCAACCCTAAATGTAAGCCCCTTATTTTTCAATTAAGAAAAAATTAAGCCCAAACAGGTCAGACAGAATTTGCACCTAATCATGTCTGGCTCCTGAGATTGAACTGTTAAATACTATGGGGTAGCACTTCCCTGACCCAGTAAAAGACAGTATTGCTTGCCAAGTTACGGATGACAGGAACCACTGGTCCAGGCCTGTGCTACAAGCTGGGTGCAACCCTATTACATGGCCAGTACATTCATCTTGGTCAAATGACAGATGCATTGTGTCGCTAAATGTGGAAACCAGGAATCATTCTGCTGGCTGACCACCAACTCTTTGTCAGATGTGGGGGAAACAAACAGAAGCCTCAACTTTCATTATTACATTAGTGGTGTCGCCTTCATTTATTTTATAAGCAATAAACTGTGAAACTTTCATTGTTTCAATTAGGAAGTTTCAAATGATATTGAAGATAATGCATCCCATAATTTTTCACCCTTTCCTGTTTCAAAGACTCTGGCAGAGTTGATTCCAGGGTGGAATTTGTACTCTCCTGATTGATGAAGCTAATAAAGTGCCTTTATTGTGATATAAATAGCTTTAAAAATGTCCTAGAGAGTCAATATCGGTGCTTGATGGCCTCATACAGGCAAGGTCCTTGTTTTAAGTAGCATTAAAGCTTAATGAGTTATGATTTTGAAAAAGTTTGTCATTGAATTTGGATATTGATTTGTGAGACTATAAGGTGGCAAGAACCACATTAGTGATACAGATGGAGCAAACTATTTAAAAACCACCCATTTCTTTTACATACCTAATGTATCAATAATTTTAATGCCCTGCAGGATCATACAGCCTTGGCAAGGGATTAGAACATGCATAGAACAAATCATACAGATATTCACTCAACTGGACAACAACTATTGTCCTACCCACTCTTTGGTTGTTACAGAGCACAGCAGAGACTTCCTAAAAGGTAAGGGTATTTCAAAACTCATTTCTCAATCACATACATACATGTACCCACACACATAATTCAGAGTTCAATGTAGGTATAACAGAATAAAATAAAACAGGATAAGATGTAACCTCAAGGCTTGCTTCAAAGCCCCCAGGTTAAATTGCGATGGTTGAATTAGAGGATAAAAGCTATTTATTAAACTCAGTGTATTGACTGGGAATGCCATCAGTCAAAGGTTATGGTCCTTTATAAACACAGATATATCAGATCTTTATTTCTTTTAAATCTTAGTCCTTATAGTTTCAAAAGTTGCTTAAATTTTTTTTCTCTATTTTTCTCTTTTCCTGCTAATTTTCCTATTCTTGGGAATCCCCATGTCAATATCATGCATCTCTTCTTGTTCATTTTCATTGTTTTTGCTCTTTGCCATGTGTGCAAGTGTCTTACCTTCTGTGCATATGTGTGTGCCTCTGGGCTTGCAAAAGCAGCATCAAAAGATGATATACAAAGTAATATAAGGGTATTATGATGTCAGGGAGGGATATTATAGTGTCAAAGCCACTCACTTAGTCAATACATAGCCAAATGATGAACTTATCAAACTCATTACATCTGTTTCCTAGGAGTGCTGTAGTAAATTACCACAAACCTGGTAGCTTAAAACAAATAAACACACACACACACACACACACAAAGTTCAAAATGAAGGTGTAAGCAAATCTTCAAACTATCTAGGGAATACTCCTTTCTTGTCTCTTCCAACTTTTGGAGACTGCTGACAATTTTTGTTTTTCTTTGGTTTTCTAAACATGTCATTTCAATCTCTGTCTTTTTCCTTATCTGTCCCTTTGTCTCTCTGTCTTCTCTTTTATAGAGGCACTCTTCATTAGATTTATGGTCTATCCTAATCCCAGATAATCACATTTTGAGATTCTTATCATAAATATATCAACAGAAGCCCTTATTACAAATAAGTTATATATAAAGAGAGAGAGGTTTTGATAATTTTATAATTGTCCTAGCCACTAGTAAATATATTTTGGAATTATTTTTTTGAAAGATTTATTTATTTATACAAGAACCAGGGTACAGGCCAGATGCGCGGGATATGGGCGAGACAGGAGAGGTCTGCTGCACCATGTAGGATTCTCGCCAGCTGGCCAGGATAGAACCCTCGCTGCAGAGGCTGAGGACAGCTTCACAGTGTGGTGCTTAACCACCTGCGCCACCGGGGAGGTCCTATTTTGGAATGATTGACTGATATTTATTTTAGAATTACTGACTGATATTCAGAAGAGTCTGAATTATTTTTATTTTATTTTATTATTATTTTCTGGCACCACTGCAAACATGGCTTGCTATCAATTCAAAATTTTTGAATACCTAAAATTTTTTTTGAATACCTAAAATATTTTGAATACCTAAAAGTATTATACATTCTCAAGATGAGAACTTTGTGCTTTATGTTAGAGAAGACTGGGCCCATATTCACCTAGATAGTGATATCTTTATCAAAAGGTAATGAATCACACAAAAGATTGGGGGTGGGCCTCCCTGGTAGCACAAGGGGTTAAGACACAACTTGTGAAGCTCTCTGCAGCCACTGCAGCACAAGTTCCAACCCCAGCCAGGGAGCTACCCGCATGGTGCAGCAGATCTCTCCTGACTCACCCACCACTCCCCTCAGCAGTGTATTTCAGTAAATCTGCCTGTTCTTTTCCCTACTCTGTCTCTGGTGAATCCTCTCACCCCCACACACCTCTGGCCTGTACCTCAGTTCTTATATGCATAAATAAATGAATCTTAAAAATAAAAATAAAAGGTGGGGAAAATGTTTGTTATCTATAGGCAATGGAAATAAATCAATCCTCTCTGCCCTTCTCAATCAAAGATCCCATAAAAATCAACATAAAAGTATGAAATAGTTTCAGAAGGTAAGAACTTAGGAAAACAAAGCCTGCCATCTTAATAAAGGAATAGGATATACAGAGAAAATCCTAAGGATCTTGCTACACTACACATTCTAGTACAGTAGGTCACTGTGTACAACCTGTGATCCCATAATTCTAACAAGATCATAGGAAGTGACCACAATTTGTAAAGAACCAAGTTATTCCAGTGGGACTGGCAAATAATTATTTTGTTGTCACACAATTTAAAGATTTAGGGTGTTTAATCATTCAGCAGATAATCATTGATCTCCTATTCTATATTGGTTATCAAGAAGAATACAAACGTGAAATATAATTCATATACTCAAGAGTTTATCAGCCAATTCGAGGGTGTGGAGAAAAAGGAACTCTTCTGCACTGTTGGTGGGAGTGCAAACTGGTCCAACCACTATGGAGAGCTGTGTGGAGATTTCTGGACCTACTAAACATAGAGCTTCCATATGATCCAGCAATTCCACTCCTAGGTATTTACCCAAAGGACACAGAAACATCAATTCCAAAGAGCACCTGCACCCCTATGTTTATAGCAGCACTGTTTACAATAGCTGAGCTTTGGAAACAACCCAAATGCCCAAAAATAGATGACTGGATCAAGAAGATGTGGTACATAAATACCATGGAATATTACTCAGCATTCAAAAAAGATAAACACATGCAATTTGCAGCAACATGGGTGGCGCTGGAAGGGATCATGCTCAGCGAAATAAGCCAAAAAGAAAAAGAAAAATACCGGATGGTCTCACTCATAGCAGGAATCTAGAAAACTTAAATAAGGGACCAGGAAAATGAATATAAGAAAGTGAAAATCAAAATCAACAAAAAACTATGAACCAGAGACACTTTTTGGGGGTGGGGGGCGGGAGGGGAGGGATTGGGGTCATAATGGGGCGTTTGCAATTGTATGGGGGAATATAAAAATAAAATTTATTATTTAAAAATAAAAAAAAATAAAAATAAAAGAGTTTATCAGCCAATTGTGATTTTTTTGTTTGTTTGTTTAACGTTTGGCATCTACCTTCTGTTTCAAACTATATTAGGGAAATAATATATATGAAATACTTTATCAATAGGCAGAAGTCTATCTGTGTTACACAATTTTCTTAAAAACAAGGCAAGTATTCTCTATTGTGAGAGATACAACCTCAACAGTGAGAAAGTGTCTTCCCTAAGGACTGATCTCAAAGAAGCCATGTGATACAACTCTCACTTCGATTCTGGGGGCAATCATGGGAGTGGTGAGATGGGTTTCAAGCTAGAAGTGATGCAGTGATGAGCAAGGGTGATGCACAACAAGAGAATAAAACATTCATAGGAGAGAGTATTTAATTTATAGAAAAATCAATAGGTTCTTTTTACATTTAATTGAATCCTGTACATTGTGAAAGAGATGCACTAGAGAGTAATGGCCCTGGAAGCTCAAGTCTAAACATATGCAACTCTTTCTTTTTTCATGTTGACTTAGGCTTAAATTAGGAAGTTCAGGGGCAGACAGCAGCCAAGGGAATTTGCTGAGTCAATTGGGATGGAATTTGCAGATACTGTTCTGATAACTGTGACCTAGATCTTTTCACTGTCAATTAAAAATATATACTGAGTAATAGATGGTGGTAAGTAGGTCGGTGGATAGGTAGGTAGGTAGATAGATAGATAGATAGATAGATAGATAGATAGATAGATAGATAGATAGATAGATAGATAGATAGATAGTCACCATCAGGAGGGTCTTTAAAATGCTAGGAAACTTGTCCTTTGGGAATTTGCCCATATTCCTTCTGGTCATCTTTGGGCTTGAAGACTCAATAGGAGTTGGAATATTATGACTCACCCCAAGGGCAATTATTATTTTCTGGCACCACTGCAAACATGGCTTGCTATCAATGAACAATTTTGAAAAGATAACTGTTCATATTTAAACTTATTTTGATCAGAAAAAATCACTGGGCTCCTACTCTGCACTAATTATTTTGGTAAAGACAAAGAGATGAAATGTAATTAATTTCCTCAAGAGTTTCTTGTTCAGTCAGCTATAGATATATGTGGATACCACAATATTTGGTTTAGATATTAGATGTGAATCATCACCAATTAGTAGACTAAGGTTTCTGAGGCCACATTGAACATCTTTATCATGATATCACTTATGATGGGAAATTATTACTTTAACTGCTATACCTCATGGCATGAATAAAGGCTATATTCTGGTTTCAAAAAGTGTAGCTATTATTACTCCATCCCTTGGGCAGACATAGTGGTCTTAAATGTGTGGTTTTGCTATCTTCAATGATCAATGAAACTAGATAGTTGGCAAATATATACTTCAGGATGTAAATGCATAACTGTATTATTTATGTCATTCGTGACCAACCAATGGACCTTTATTTTCCTCCTTACAGGTCTGTCCAGACCAATTTATTGTAGCACACATGGGATGGGTTATTAGACCTATAAAGCCCCTGCATTTGGGGGACTAGGAAGGAAGCAACAAGAGACAACACACTGCTTCTGTTTTCTGCTGACCAGGCCTTCTGACTCATTTCAGTATAGAGAGGGTGCATTGTGTTTACAGACCGAGTATTTTATTGGGTTACAGTATCTTGCCTGTGGCTCTTATAGAATAATGCTCTAATCTTCACAAACAAGCAAAGCAGCACAATGGAAGAGAAATGCTTTTATCAGTCCAAAATGTTACCAAGGTCCTTCAAGTTTCTACAAACAATGAATTCATGTTATGAAAGACATAGGGGAGGCACACAAAGGATCCCTGAACTTCTCAGAATGAGAAATCGTCTTAGGTCCCAGAGCATGAATCTTATAGCATGATGTAGCATGACAGTATAATTCTCACTCTGTACTACATTGGCAAAGTAAGATATGCATTTAATTTCTTAGAAGTTGATTCATTTCTCCTGTAGACACAGACATTGAAAAAACTTGAAGAAAAGCCAAGTGCAATAACTCAAATATACCACCAGGTGACACTGTTTCTAAAATTAATCTTTGATTCTTGAACACCCAGACCAGACCACATTGCGACAGGTGAGTGAACAATCGCACAATTGTTTTTAAACAATCTTAGAAAAGAAAAGTGGTTAAACAGGTTGAAGTGTTATTTTTTAGCAATCCTTCTGAAAATAAGGCTCTGCTAAATTGAATTAGAGAAGGCAAAAATCATAATTCATATTTTGTTATATAATAGCCACAATAACATTCAGATTTTAGGGTTAATAGAGATCAATTCATAGCAAAATAAATTTTCATGTAATTTTGTCCACAAGACATATCTGCTCAAGGGCTTATATTGACTAATACAGATCATAGGAGTACTTGGGATTCATTTGCCAAAATAGTTTGAATTTTAAGAAAGTGAAATTACTGAGAGGAAATGTTTAAACTAAGTTAAATAAAGTGAAGAATTCAGGTTATTGGAAAAAGAGAAGGGAGGAAAGAGAGAAAGACAAGGAAAAATGACCAGTGGTTTTCTCCATAGACCTGGTGTTTGAAAACTAAAAGAGATTTGCCTTGTCTGAATGGAAAATTCATAAAAATGAAACCAGTGGAACAGCTCAAACAATTCTCTCTATATATCAAGGAGCATGTCCTGTCCAACTGGTTAGAGCTGATGGCTTAAGTTCCATTAATATCTGCTGAAATACTTCATCTACATTCACTGCCAAGGTGACTGAAATGCTAATTATAATCATTTGAAATCATATACATTTTATTTATTTTTTAACAAAACATTATTGATATGCAATACTGTGTAAATTTTAAGGGTACGCCTTCACCTCCATGTGTGGATGTGTCATCTCACCCACCACCAAGGTTCTAGTGTCAGTCCCACTATCAGGCTGTCATTCTTTACCCTCTCTTCTAATTCCACATATGAGAAAAACCATCCAGGAATTGTCTCACTTTCTGAGTTATTACATTTAGCATAAGTCCCTCTAATTCCAACTACGTTGTTGCAAATAGCAATGTTTCATCTTTATTAACAGCTGAGTAGTATTCCATTGACCATATATAGCACAACTTCTGTATCCAGTTGTCCATCAGTGGGTATTTAGGTTGTTTCCATGTATTAGTTACTGTGAACAATGCTGCTACGGACATAGGGGTATATAAATCTTTTTGAATTAGTGTTTTCATAGTCTTTGGATAAATACCTACACAGGGTACTATTAGGTCATATTGTATTTCCAGTTTTAGATTTTTAAGCACTCTTATACCATTTTCCATAGGGACTACACCAATTTACATTCCTAGCAACAGTGAACAGTTTCTTTTTTCATCACAGTCTCACCAACACATAATGTTTCTGGTGTTTTTTTATATAGGCCATTCTTGCAGATGTAAGGTGATATTTCATTGTGGTTTGGATTTGCTTTCCCCTATTAATAAGTGAAGTTATTTGATGGTCTAATGATTTTAAAATTTCTACAGTCTTTAGTCATATCCCTTCTACACCCATCACTGAATTTTCTGCCATTTCTTTTTCACTTGATGAATCATTGCGTAGATTTTTCTATTTTATTAGAGTTTTCAAAGGAATTAGCTTTGGATTTTTTTACTTTCTCTATTTTTTCTTTATAGCTTTTTTCATGAGTTTATTGCTTTTCTTTTCATTATTTCCTTCTGTTTTGGGGGGATTGATTTTGTTTTTCCATTCCTACCTTTTATAACTGAATACTTCTACTATATGTAATTTTATTTCTGTAAAACATATATATAATTCTGTCTTCAACTATATCTATTCTATAGCTTAATCTATGCAAGTCTTAGTGCATAGCAAGCTTTAGTGTTGCTTTTGGGGACAGTTTATAGAGCTGCTATCTGAAGAGACTGTGCAAGTCCCAGCTTTATTCACTAGGCACACTTTCAGCTTCCTGTTTTGTATTGGACTATAAAACCTGATTCCACATGAACACACTATAGACTATAAGTTCATATCAGATACCCACTATTATTTCATGGCATCAACTTAAGTGAGCCTCAGGTTTGAGTACCTCTTTGCTTCTCTCACCTAAAGATACCCATTTTTCTATTTACTACTTGTTAAATTACATATATATATATATTATTCAATATTTTTTACATATTTTTTGATGGTAGTGGGGGGATTGTATATTTCCTTAGTCTAATATGTTACTTGAAGTTCTTACATGGAGACATGTCAATTATTTGAAAGATAGCTTTCATATCTTCCTCAATTCTTCTCTAGGTAAGGAGCTACAAGTTTTAAAAAATAAAATTTCCTATGTCAACTCTTTTTAAAAATTATTATTAAATACTACATGGGAAAATGTGAATGGGTTTTTATTGAAATAGTAAATGATTTTCAGTTTATATACCTCCATCAATTCCATGACTGGACTGGTGACCTTAAGAGTAGGATATTTATCAGAAGGAAACCTGTAATCCTATGTTTACTGAAGCACTATTTGTAATAGCTAAGATATGAAAACAACGAATAGATCAAGAAGATCTACTATATACACACGACAGAATACTACAGCAATAAACAAAGATAAACTCATACCATTTGCAGCAACATGGATGGAACTGGGAAGGATTATGCTTGGTGAAATAAGTCAGGAGGAAAAAGAAATACATCAGATGGTTTCATTTATAGGAGGAATACAGGTAAACCGAATCAGGAGTCAAAAAAAGGAGACAAAACTGTAGGCAACTAGGATCTGAGGATAGAGCAAGGGAGGGGAAGAGAGAGCGATCAAACAAGAGGTGGGAGGAGCACAAGGGACCATAGTGATGGTTCACAAGTGACAAGGCAGTGGGAGATTTATGAAGACTACACCCCAGGGGAGAAATCAAATACTGCACAAAAATGAACAACAATGTAAGAAAATTTAAGAGTTAATAAGCACATAATTGGCCACTAATTAAAGCTGGCTGCTTTGAATTTACAAATTGGAAGAAACAGCAATATTACCAAACCATGAAACATTTCTTTTTTCAGTGGGCTTAGAACTGAACTATTTGAATGGGTAAACAGGTGAGACAGAGCTTAGCTGCTCCTATTATTTTTAGAAACAAAAGGGGCCTTGGAAATATTAGTTCACAAAAAAAAACACAATTATCAATGATAATTTGTTACTTTTTAAACAAAATGCCTCCTTGAATGAAAAGAAAAAGTCTTAGTGTCTTAGTTTTCCTTCCATCACCAATACTAGCGCATCAATTGGGACCTTAATTGTGTTGTATGAATGGGTGGCAATAATAACAAAGGAGGAGATGCTAACGTGATTGTGTATATATTTTACAGGGAAATACATTTGACAAGAGTATAGAAAGAGATTCTCAAGTACTTAATGAGTTGTCAGATAGAAGATGGACTAGGACTTTTCTATCAGGTTCAAGTGAACAGAATTATATCTATTTGGTAAAAGTAGAGGGAAATAAAATTGGGCCTAAAAGAAGACACTTTATGGTAATTTTGACTATATAAAAATGGAATGGCCTAATACCCAACCTTCTGTAACACTATTTATTAAAGTGTTGTTGAAGGAATTCATATGAATCATAAAAAAAAAAATTTGAACAAGATGACTTTTAAGGATCCTTACTGTGGATTCTAGTACTTCACGGTCAAGAGGGAAATGCTGGATCATATTCTCCTGAATTTAATGTAAGTTAAGTTTCCATTTATTTTTGATATAACTTTGTCAGACTATAGACTTGAACTGAAATTGCAGTCAACTTGATAGCCAATAACTTTTACACATATACAAGTGTTAAACTTGATATATATTCTTACAGTCTTATTTTCTGAGATTTGTAACAATATTCTACATTCTTTAAAACTATAAAATTCCAAGTCTGCTATTCAGTATGTTATATATTCATCTACAGTCCTGTTTACCGACCCAGTCTCCATACATCGTATTTTTTATGTAATCCACTGACAGAACATCGATCCCTACACTATGCCTTAAGAAAGTCCCTTGGGCCTCCCTGATGGTGCAAGGGGTTAAGACACAACCTACAATGCTATCCACGGCCAATGCAGCACAAGTTCAATCCCCAGCCAGGGAGCTACACACATGGTGCAGCAGACCTCTCCTGACTTGCCCACTGATCCCCTCAGCAGTGTATTTCAGTCAATCTGCCTATTCTGTTCCCCACTGTCTCTGGTGAATCCTCTCACCCACCACTGTACCCCAGTTCTTATATGCATAAATAAATAAATCTTTAAAAAAATAGTCCCTTTAGTGAACTATTTTCTCCATTCTGTAACTACTGGTATTGTGGCATATATTATCCCACGTATCACTAGCATTTATCTATGCTACATACAACATATTCTTCTAATCAACAGTTTTGTAAGATGGTCAGAAAGGCACATGAGTTCTGTCTGACATAACTTGATTTTTAGTAGACCTGCCTTAATACATAGTGATCATCAATTTCTTTTTTCACAATTAAGTTAGTAATCTGTCTGTAATACTTTTCAAGAATTTGTAAGAGGCCCTACATTATATGGATTGGGACATCCACTGCCCTGCTCAACTTAAAAAAAAAAAAAATTAGAATGTGTTTTTCTCATCTCTAGTCTTTTGGTGTTTTATTCTTGATTTTTCAAAAATCCCATATTAGTTTTATTCACTGTATTAGTAGGCACTGGAGCATATTTCATCTGGACAAGGATAACTGAACTCACTTAATTTAGTTATATGCTTTCATTATATCTGCATATATTGAGTTTAATCTTTTCCAGTTTGAAAATCTTCCTGGGTTACTAAAATGACATTTCAAAACAGGGGGGAAAAAAGAGTTCCAGTCTTCCCTTTTTGTTTGAGCTTAGTTCTTTATTTTCATTTGATTTTATTAAAAAATAATAATAAAATATTTTCCTTATGTATTTATCTAGTTCACCTAAATTTTAAGACTTCTAAACATTATTCTCAAAAAGGTTTTAGAAATTTTTGGTAATGTCTCTTTATCATTTATTTATCTTTGATATTTTTTCCTTGAAAAATGTATGCTGCTTCTATTTATGAGGAATGGTAACTGATTTTCACTTTCTCTTCAGAGTTAGTTAAAAAAAAAACCAACAATAAAGAACAGGCCCTGTATTTCATTCATTGATAATTTATTCACACACACATTAACTATTTAGCCAGTGTCCTTTAAAGTGGAACAGGGGATCATTTTGCAGACCTAGATTAATGCTTAGACAATGTTACAGTGATTCCTGCTCACCTTCTCTGGGCTATGATTATGAGGAAGAGTTTAAGTTAGTACAGTGTGGAGCAATGCTAGGAATCTATCTTCATTCTCCTTTATTTGAAACAAAAACCCAAGTGACTACAACATAAAATACTTTGGTTACACCTTTATAGTCATGTTCAATTCCAAACAAAAGGAGTGGCTTGGGGGCATAAACCAGTGTTCAAGAAGTAGATAGTTACGCCTGAACAAGTTTCAGGCAATTTCTACCATGTGGGAAATTCATGGATATACAAGTCCTAGTGAGTTAATGACACCAAAAGATAATAACAAGGCATCCAATATATCTTTGTTCCATGTAATCTCAGGAACTAAATTTACTTGCCTTTCAAAATGCATGTCAGAGTAATTTGGCATATGACTGGTAAACAGAAAGGGGTCTATTCCAGACGCAGAATAAATAAGTAACTGATATTAGACAATAGTCCCCAGTATGTGTCAAAAGCATAGTTTGCATATAGCAAACTACTGATTTTGGACAACAGCACCTATTCTCTGCTATCTGCAATCACAGAAGTCAATAGAGAAAATGGCACAGGCTATGAAAAGACGATGTATAATAGGAGGCCCACTGCTATGCTAAGCACAGTCACAGAGCAACTGATTGCATAAGATCATCTATTCAGCCCCTAATGAGCTGTTGTTAGTGCTCTGTTCAACCTTGCACCAATCACCAATTATGTTTACAGTTAGCAGTTCGAGTACATATTTTCTTCTCTGGAGAGTGGGTTTATGTGCAGAATTGTGGTGAATGAATCACAATATGGCCCTCATGTCCTCAAAGTGAAGACTCCAGGAGACCCTGCAGGGTAGTTAGATTTGTGCTGGAAAAACAGGAAAGAAAAGAGGAAGAGAAAGAGCACAGTGAAGGGGGCGGGATAGCTGGGTAAGGTAGGGGTGGGGGCTGTGCACCGACTTTGCTGTCCCTAACAGGAAATTACAACTAATCCAAAAGGCTTGGCCTGTGACTAAAGAAGCATTTGTTCCCGACCATTAAACCTGGCTTGCTCACCAGAAGGATTTTACAGTCCCTTTGACCATGTTGAAATTTTGAGGCTGGAGATAATCCCTTTCACTCCTGTTTTTGTTGGTCTGCAAAACTGTTTGAGAGATTGAACCTTGGGCATTTGTCAGCGAAGTCTAATGCACATTTTGCTCTCTTTCAATGAGTATTCAGCAGACTTTAGATCTATAAAAATTCGACTTAGTCGTTGCCTATTTTCTCATCTATGGGGGCTGGGGAGCTCAGCGTTATCTGAGAGGTACCAGCTGTTGCTATTACAGACACTATTCAATGGTTCATTTATCTGAATATATACTGTTACTCGGCAAGATCTCAGGGAAGGAGACTTTGTTGTGATGGTGATGCACTTTTTTTTTGATGGTGCTCTTGAATAAATATCATTTTTTTAATGGGGCTCTCTGAGTATCTAGAAACATTTCTTGTACATATACTGACTTCAGCAGCAGAGAAAGATATAAAAAATCCTTGTATATCCACAAACCTACCAAAAAATATATATGGTTGAAATAGGAAATATCTTTCTAACTATAGCATTGCATGTTACTCAGGGTATGTATGAAAAAGCAATAACTACACTCATTAATCTGATTGCAATTAACATGTTCAATTATTAGATGACATAAAATGTTGAACTGAGTATACAAAGCTGATTCAAAAGTATATGGACTTCATTAAAGCCATTTAGTGTGCTTTAATTAGTAAATTACACTCTTCTGACCTCATGAGTGTGTTAGAATTTCACACACTTGCTTTTCACAGCAGGGGTCTGAGCTTAGTCATCACTTTCAATTAAACTAACATAAGAAATCAAGACCTACAGTTTATTTAAGTCAACAAATTATTTTTCCTTTAATTTTCTCTTGTAAGTAGATCTCTAATTCATAAAATAGCTAATTATTTTCTCCTATACTAGACTCTAGCTATTGTTTGATAATTGAGTCTAACCTCTGTACCCATTGACTTAAATATCTTTAGACCTTTGGTTTCAAGAATCTTTTAAAAGCCTTAAGAACAAGGGCTACTTTTTAGCAGTTTTATTGTGACTTTTATTAACACCACAAATGGAAGCTTTAGGCAAATACTTCAAATATCAACTACATGGTAACAGAAAGAAAAGTAAAAGTGGTATTTCCATTATCAATTAAAAAAAGAACAGCTAAAGAAAAGCTAGAGATGGAGGAAAAGGGTCAGACTGCAGCTGAGGGCCAAGAGAAGGCATCTGATGATAAGTGATGCACAGTTACAGAAATCAGGATGATTAAGAATGTAATGGAAAGAGACTTAGACTTATCCTCCTATAGAGCTGGAAAATGACCTAAGTGGGAACATGCAGTTTTAATTTGACCCAAAAATGTTAGAAGCAAGTTTTAAAATATAAAGAAAAAAATATGAGCATGTAATGGTATAATAAAAACTACTAATTTGGTGAGAAGAGAAATCTGCTGAATAGGTAAAAAATTCTAAATTGAAAAATATATTTAAAAATACAATTTTACTACTTTTGCGTATAGGAAGTAAACTATTTTTGGCTTATAATGTATTTCCAGGTAGTGTCCAACTGGATACACTTTAAGGATTGGATGAGTCATTCCACAGAACCTCAGATGAGAAAGGGAACATAGCCACAGCTGATTTTCCATCCTTAACTAGTGCTTATAGATTTCCTGCTTGCCAAAGTCCATTTTAAACCCTATTATTTCAAAATCCTTCCTTTCATTAAGCAAAAGGACACCCAGAGGGTACCAATCTGAAATTCAAAGTCATTGGCATTAAGAATCTTACAATTTGAGGGAGATTTGCATAGGGAGTGTAGGGTAAATAGTTTTCAGGTTTTTCTGCCCTCCCACCATTAGGATTGCCCTGCCTGGTGGGGCACCTGCAATTATTACATTGTTGTGTTGTTTAGTTCTGTGAGCCATGGAAGGAGTATTGAGAAAGAGTCACTGAGAGGAGCAGAATCAGGGAGAAGCAGGAGAGAGAAGGGGAGAAAGAAAGCCAGAAGAGAGAGAAAGAAGCCCTGAGTGAAGACTCGCCGGGGGCTTGGAGGCCTACCGGCCTCCTGGCCCCCCAGCACCCATGCCTTCTGGATCAGAAAACCTGCACTTTAGTTATCTCATCCCAAGCCAAGGTGGAAAAGGCATAGTAAGAGAGGGTTTCCTGAGGTAAGTAACAAGTCAGCTGAATTTAAATCTATGTAGGAGTTAACCTAGTATAATAACAAGAATGGGAATTTGAAGAAAAAGTAACAACATATTCAGAGGCCTAGAGACTTAAGGAGGATTTCTGTGATTTAGAGGGTACATAAAATTCATTATTATTCTAAAATCCAGCTCTCCTCTCCCTCTTGAAATACTGTGTATTTTTTTAAATAAAAAAAAAAATCTGTTATCCTTTCTGTAAATCAGTTCAGTTTCTTCACTTAAGGTACTTAAAGTTGGAGGTAAAGGAACAAAGAAATCTGACTTTGCTATTGAACCTCAGAGTGAGGCATGTCCAGGTCTGTCCAAGGAGACTGTACTCCAGGAACTTGATCATCTCTGCTGAGATGGGTCAGGCCCTACAACCTTGCTCATATTTTCTTTTTTTTTTTTTTTAAAGATTTATTTATTTATACAAGCACTGGGTACAGTCAGAAGCATGAGAGGTTGAGAGAATTCACCAGAGCCAAATCAGGGAACAGAACAGGCAGACTGACAAAATACACTGCTGAGGGGAGCAGCGGGCGGCAGGAGAGGTCTGTGCACCATGTGGGACCCTTGCCGGTGGCCGGGGATCCAACCAGCGCTGCAGAGGCTGTGGGCAGCTTCGCAGCCCAGCGCTCAACCACTGTGCCACCAGGGGAGGCCCGCTCATATTTTCATTATCATGCAGTGTAGAGAACTCTGCAGTCCACAAACTCTGCTTGACACTTGTTTCAAGCTACATGGAGAGGGATGAACAGACCACAAGTTTCTTTTTATGCGAGACACCTAGAAGTGACACAAGACCTTAGCCAAAATAAGACCAGCAATTAGTTGGGGAACAATGGAATAAATCTTACTTCTATTTCTGTCCTGTGTTTGTTAGGGGGAAAGGATGTCCTGAGCGAATACTCTACAGCCTTTGTGGATGCTACCCCCACTCCATCAAGACACTGGAAACTACAAATCCCAGGACCCCCAAAGGGAAGTTGCAAGGACCTAAGGGCGGAGTTAAGCAGCCATTTTCTCAGTTTGTAAATAAAACCCAGCCATGTTAATGGGGTCGGGTCTCACTTGGCTCCTGCTCTTGGTGGGTAACTTGGGATTCCAGGTCGGCGGAGCGAGTAGGACACATTTAAGACTTTATCTCCCTCTTTTCTCCCTGAGTTATACATTTCCCTATTCCCCTTTCCTTGTAAATAAACCTTTGTTAACTTTTTGTGTGTGCCTGCAATATAACTTCCTTTTGAGCACGTGGGTGAGGACCCACAATCAGGTAATCTGTTTTAGAGTGGGGTTGCCCTGTAACATGTTTTCTTCATTTTCAGTTGCTCTGACCTCTCTGAACATGATCTCAAGTCTTCCTAACTATTCCTTACTTCCAAACTAAGAAACTTCTTGGACTTTGTTCTTTCTCAGCAAGATACTCCAGATCAAGCCTAAAATAACTCTTTGGGACAAAAGTTAACTTAATTTTGTTTTAAAATCATAAAATGTCAAGATAGTGCGTGGATTTATTCTTATACCTTAGACTTGCAGTCTACTCTACTCTATTGACTAATAGGAAACACTTATTGAGGAATTTACTCTATGCCAGATACACTTCCAATTGTTTTCAGGTATAAACTCATATTCCTCATAATTAACTCATTAATATATTTGCAATGTTATCCAGATTCTAGAATTTAAGCTGTAACTATTTTTTTTAATTTTTTTTAAAGATTTTATTTATTAATTTATACAAGCACTGGGTACAGTCAGAAGCGCGGGAGGGTGAGAGAATTCACCAGAGCCAGAGCAGGGAACAGAACAGGCAGACTGACAAAATACATTGCTTAGTGGAGCAGTGGGCAGCAGGAGAGGTCTGTGCACCATGTGGGATGCTCGCCAGTGGCCTGGGATCAAACTGGCGCTGCAGAGGCTGCTAGCAGGTTCGCAGCCCAGCGCTCAACCGCTGCACCACCGGGGGGGGGGCCCTAAGCTGTAACTTTAAAGTTAAAAAATGTGCAGAAAATTATAGCTAATAAATGGAGGAGCTGGTTATGTACATTCAAGCAAACTGCCTTCAGAAGGTAACCATGACTTCAGTGCCTCAACCACTTTGCTATACTATGCCTCAGTTGCACTAAATCAAGTTTGCATAATTTAGAAAGACTATAGATTGAGTTTCCACTTAAGTCTTTTATTGTAACAATTAATTGTCACAACATGAATGAGTATATTATAATGAGTGAAGAACACCTCTGTGTCCAGTTCACTGTTTTAGGCATCTAGATACATAGGGAGAAAAATTATGGTCTATATTTTTTTTTTTATTGAGGCAACATTGATTTAAAACATTATATATGGTTTATAGATATAGGATCACACCAAGTTCAATTTAGTCATTTAGCAAAACAGGAAAATAAGAGACAGAATAAAATTCCCTTGAAAGGTTCACAAAAACAATTTACCTAAAGTTATAATCTAAAGTTATAAAAACAGTAGAAAAGTGAGGTCTAAATCCAGTTCCTATATTTTACTCCATTGGTTTTGTGAAATATACATTATGAAGAACATAAACAACAGCTGCATTAAAGAAGAGTCTTATGCTATAAATAAAAAATGTTAAAAAAAGATTAGAAATAAATTTGTCAAAATATTACAGGTATTCACTTTTCCATGATATTATGGATAATTTTTAAACACTCATTTATTCTTTAAAGGAGACCTATAGTAAGAATATAAAAGAGGCAGAAAAAATGGTTTGAGCTAAAGAAAAGAATTCTCCTTTCCAAAAAAAAAAAAAAAAAAATCAGAATTCTTATGTATGTACTATTGCAAAATCCTTTCGAGTTTGAGTTCATGCTCTGCTCAAATTCCACCAAAGCCGACATCCCTCTTATCTTTTGACCACTCCAGACCATCTGAGAACTGCAAAGGGATTTCTCAGAATGTACCTATATGACTTAGGTAATGATTCAAACCAACTATAGGAAAATGAGAATGCTTCCATATTTAGGAGCTCAGCTCTGCAGGGTTTCTCCTGAATAATGGCTCTAAATTATGCCACATGCTATGGAGGGCTTGCTTTTTTCCTAAGAAAAGATGACTTATCAAACTGTGCTATCTCTTTAGTAAATTGACTAGGAAAAAGAACTCAACAAGGATGAAAATAGCTTTGGTGCGAGATAGGCCACACTCATTTCCCAGTAACGATTCTAGGGATTAAGGAGAAAGAATAAAATCAACCTGAAACTCTCAAAATTGTCCCATTTTATTAAATGGACTATAGACCATTTTCCCAACATCAGAGTGGCAATATGTGTAAAGTTCTTTTTTTATTTTTGTATGGATTGATGATGATACCAAAAATCATTAGTGGGTTTATTAATGAAATTAAGGGCTTTTACTAGATGATAACCCTAATGTGGTTACAAATTCAAAGAAAACTGTAGGCAGACTGTCATATTATTTTATAAAGAAAAGTTGACATTAGGTCAATTCAATCATCTATCTTCCAGCTTTTGCTTAGGGCTGAGAACTACTTCCAGATGTCAAAGGCACTGGATCTTGAAACCTCTTAATTCAATCTTGTGAGATTTCATACCTTGGCTTTAACTAATACATTATCTAAATTATAAAGTCTGTAACAGTTTTCAACTACTCATTCATTAGCTAATAAGATATCGTATATTTGCTCTGTGAATAATACAAAACACATTTATATATAAAATTGTTAATTTTGTTATTTTTTTTTTCAGCCTACCCCTTAATTTTTGTTTTTAGAGCAGCCAACCAACTAGAAGTCTAGCAAATTAATCATTATAAATCTTTGTTTACTTATTTAAGAAAAAAATCACAAATCTAAAGAAGCTCATATCATGGAATAGTCTGTAATGATAACCTTTAACCTTTGCAGCCTACAGTTTTTCAGGGTCTATGAATCTTATAGTAGGGTTATGAGAGTTAACAGAACTCCTGTAAGTAATGCCTTTATTTGTTGTTCTATTCTTTTTTTTAAAGATTTATTTATTTATACAAGCACTGGGGTACAGGCCAGAGGCTCGGGAGGGTGAGAGAATTCACCAAAGACAGAGCAGGTAGCGGAACAGGCAGAAGGACTGAAGTACACTGCTGAGGGGAGCACAGGGTGAGACAGGAGAGGTCTGTCGTGCCATATGGGAATCTCCCTGGCTGGCCGGGAATTGAACCGGCGCTGCAGAGGCTGTGGCCAGCTTCACAGCACTGCGCTCAACCTGCTGAGCCACCAGAGAGGCCCTGTTCTATTCTTTTTTCAAGCTGTAAAACAACACATTAAGAGAAATGTGATTCAGAATGATGATAATGATGGACATTGTTATGATAATTTTTTCAAGATTTATTTATTTATTTTATACAAGAACCAGGGTATGGTCCAGATGCACCGGAGGGTGAGAGGATTCACCAGAGACAGAGCGGGGAACAGAACAGGCAGACTGACAAAATACACTGCTGAGGGGAGCAGCGGGCATGATAGGAGATGTCTGCCGTGCCATGTTATGATAATTATTAATCACAGATATTTATTGGTCTATCTTGAATAACTTCAAGACCAAAGATTCTATTACATTTCTAATCCTACTTGGTACATTATGTGCCTTGACTAATTTATAAAGACATTTTTAGTAACAAAGTTGGAACACAGTGAAGATCCTCATAAACTTTAATTTGTCTTAAACTCTCCATTCACTGACAAAGTTAGTTGCTGAAGGTTTAAAAGCTCTGATGAAATACATGTCCACAATTCTGTCTAAAACCAAATGGATTCTTCTCCCCAGACTGAACTTTTCATAGCTTCCCATTGGTCTTAGCTTAATAACCTAAGGCTTTACAGGTTTGACAATGTCCTGTCTGATTTAGGATCTACGTTCTTTGTGAGTCTAACACCACATTAGGCTCATTTAAGCTCTTCAAAAATATCTTACTCCTTCCTCTTTCAAGGCCACGTAACATACATATTCTTCCCTTACCATTGTGCTTACCATCCTCAAATAGTTCACCAATTATTCACAATAAGGAATGTAAGAGAGCCTTTGGGGAATGAGAATAAAAAGACATATACAAAGCCATTATTTTTATTTACTTTTACCTAAAATTAAAGGTAAATTATGTTCTGAAAATACTAAAGTATTCATTGGCAAGAATATATGCAGGAGATTTATACATAATAAATACATTTGGGGGATATGGTGCAAAAAATATTTTCAGGCCATTGTCTCCGATTACAACTCAACTGTCACTTCTCCATGAAGGCTTTCTTTCATTAATCAAAGATAGAAAGTCCCCTGTAGACTGCCATAGCACTATATACAATAGTTACTATTTTACACTTATTTTGGAAACTAATTCATATCCCTTCTCATTCACTAGAATCTGGCATGAGTGTAATATTTTGATCACTTTCTCTCCTTTATTATGAGTAGTGTATTGCCTGACTTATAGTAAGTACTTGATAAGTATTTGACAAACATTGAGGTGTATGGGTATTGGAGACATATAAATGTGTATGTATTTGAAACATATAGAGTCTATTTGAGAGATATATTGATAGTGTATATTTGAAACATATAGAACACTTATGTACATGTACAGGTAAAACGTAATCAAAACCAAAGGGAGAGTTGACTTCTTTTTTTCTGTATTTGTAACCAATAAACATTTCTCCACTTGTCTAGCTCCTTTTCCATTGATTTTAGCATACTATCTCTGTGTCGTATGTTTATTTGCTACAACTTGTCAGGACAAAGCTCAAATATCGGCTGGGTCCATGATGCCCACAGTAATTGCAAAACTGTTTGCTGTAAAACAGATTAAGCGGCCCTACTCAGCAAGCATTGAGCCAAGTTCTTCCCTGGCCGCTTCAGGAACATGTGGCAGGGCTCTGTAATGTGATGGATAACATATGAAGTGCAGAGGGCTGCCCATATGCTGCTGCAATTTTCCCGTACAGGATGTGCTCTTTGGACTTAATAATGGTGATTTAGGACACTGGTGAAAATTCTAGTTCTCTTTAGGTCTCATTCAGAGTTCCCAGGCAGGGGGTAGCAAACCTATAATCCCACACTGCAGGAAAGAAAATGAAAGAGGGGAAAAGAGACCTCTAGGTCTGACTTACATTAGAACTGATCATATAGGTTTGTACTACCTGTTACAGAAAGGAACAGATATCACTGGTGAAATCATGAACATTGTGTAAAAGAATGCAGAGATCATATTAAACCTTCTAATTTGGGTTAGGGTTGTAAGAAGGAATTCTGGTTATTCCTATCTGAACACTTATTGATATTTAAGATAGATAGATAGATAGATAGATAGATAGATAGATAGATAGATGCATACACACACACATATATATTCACATATACAGTAGTGAAATTAGCAAAATGCATGTTTTGGTTTGGGAAGTGTTAACAAGATGAACAGTGGTGCATATGAAAAGGTATCAGGTTTAGGCAAGCAGGACATGTGATACAATGGGACGTGATGGGAATGTGGCTATTAAATATTATGAATTAATTCAGACTTTACATATATAAAAAATTAGTTGAGTACTAATTTTTAAAAGGATACCAGTAAACTGAAAATCTCTTGAAAGAAAAAGACCAATATGATGAGATAGCATACTTAAGATAGAATGGTTGCAACTAGCAAGTTATAATTGAGTATAATCAGGGTAAAAGAAGGTCCTGATAAAACATGGTTGCTAGCATCAGGTAGAAAAGTATGTTTTGTGGAAAGAGCATTTTAGAAGAGAATTAGGCCTATCCTATAGAGCCTTATAAAGCAATGCTGAATAGATCCTTCAAAGATCATTTCAACTGAGCATCTAAGGAAAGGTATTCTTACAACTCTATGATGGTTAAGTAGGCATCCTCAAGAAGACAGCTGAATGTGGACTAGTGGAAGGGGTCAATCATAGCCCAAATAACTGTTATCCAAAACTGCCAGATCATCAGAATCAATTGGGGAATTTCCTAACCATGGCCAGGCCCAAAATAAGTGATTCTTACGACCAAGTAATGTGTGGGATCTTGGACTCAATGATCACTCTGTGATGATATAGACATAATTCAAGCAGAATGGGGAAAATTATTTCTAAGAGTCCTTTCATCCCTGAAATCCTTATTCTATCTTTCTTTGTAATTTCTACTGATAGTTATAATCAAAGAACTAAAAAAAGGTGCAATATGTCACTAAAGGGTTGAAAAATTTTATGATTTATGGGGTTTTTGGTGAGAATTTTTAGTTTCTTCAGGTATTCTTCTGCTCTGTACTATATTTGCTGGTTATGTTTGCTAATGCAGTCATTGCTAAGGAGAAGAAATAAATATTTTTTCTAGTCATTTTAATCAAACTATTTAGTAATTTTTTCCTGAAGAAATTATATTAGGACTCCAAAAGACATGGGAAAAACACATATCAATGACAGAAAGAAAGGGAGGGAGAGAGGAAGGAACAGAGATGAGAGAAAAAGAGATAAAGAGAGAGAGAGGGGGGGGAGAGAGAGACAGAGAGAGAGAAAGAGAGAGAGAGAGAGAGAGAGAGAGAGAGAGAGAACACGAATAGATAAGATACTAACAAACAACAAACAAGAGAAAGCTATTTGAAATGAACTATATTTGGCAAATTTTGGTGACTGGTGTGTGAATGCATTTGTGATAGATGTGAGGATATACTCCATGAAGCATCCTCAAACCAGTATGCAAATACAGAACATTTAAGTAATATGTTAACATGTAGATTTGAAGGTTGTACCCTAGAGGTCCTGATTAGAAGGTCTTGAATGGAATTAAAAAAATGTGTATTTAATAAGCAGAAGGAAATTGCATAGATCACATTAAGAGAAAGAATACAGTGCTCTCCAGTAGAACTTTCTGCAATGATGGATACTCTCTATATGTGCTATTCAGTGAGATAGTCCCTAGCCCCATGTGGCTAGTGACTGTAATATTAGAGAAATTCAGTTTTAGGATATATTTTGTTTTGGAACAAGAAGTATGCAGTTTTCTTTCCTAATAACCAGTGAGGAAACAAGATATACTATATCTCAATTAAAAAAAATCATGGAACATGATTTTTGTAACCCAATCATGGAACATGAGTGCACAGAGCTGTTTGATGTTATATTACGAATAACGTAAAACATTTTTATCCTTATTGCATCTATAAAGAGTGAGTAATGCTATACTGACAGTATGAACTAAAAGACCATTTGTGGTTTATTCCATTTGTATTGAAAATGACTGAACACTATGCATGGGCATGCCACTGGTCTAGGTGACAGTACCACCAGTCAGCTTGATGACTCTTCTGCCTGTGACTGATGATATCAGAGAGACAAGTCTTCAGTAGGTGTTAGAAATAGCTACATCATGGGCTTAAGAAGATCTCCAATTCTATAGACTTCTCCTTCCTTAGCAAATACTAGGCATTTGACTGCTAAAAATTCACAACAGAAGAAAGTGGGAATCCAAGCTATCTCATGGATGAGTTTAGTGCCAATAAATAAATATTCTAAATTAAAGAGCATCAAGGTATAGTATTCAAGCAGCAAAAAAGATTACACAGCAAATTCTCCTTCAAAACATAGTTGGATTCCCATACTAGGCTTTGCAGGGATGTGAAGATGTATCTTTATTGGAGTTCTTCTGGGAGCCATTTAGATGAAAAACAACAAAATGCACACACACACACACACAAATACACAGTCTAAATAGATGGGGGTTGGCAGGCAAGGGTGGGGAAGAGTGGATTTGGATGCTGGAATGAGAGTGCATAATCATGTCAAAATAATTCACCCCAAGCAGAAAATAAAATAAAAGGGAAGTAGGGCAGAAAAGAAAGAACATTAATGGATCCGCCTCTTTTGCCCCAGAGACAAAGGTTCTTTCCGCATATTCACATTTGCATTTTGGCAGATGAAAATGAATTCTAGTGCTAGTCTATAACAAATTACTGCTCTCCTAGCTGAAGTCTTAGACAACCTCATGTGGCTGGCAATAAGTGGTCTTAGAGAATACATTTTCAGACATCCTGTGATTGGCAGCACACATGTCTGTGTATGGTTGGCACTGGCAATATTCCATGGTCTATGAAGTTTGATGAAATGGCCTGTTTCCTAGGAAAAACCTCTCTTAAAAAAACTGGTTCTGGTCAGAAAACAGAGGGAGGGAAGGATTCAAGAGAAAATGCCCCCAAATCTTTCCATAAAGACATCAGGATTTAGTGAGGGTACAGTTAGTTCATGAATTCATTCTTAAAGTCTCACTTTGTAATCAGACTTGGGAAAATATTCACTGTTATGTTTTCAGAAGTCTTTGCATTGCACAAATCAGTTTAGTTTAGTAGAAGTGACTGTCACAAATTATACATGAAATTCTTTGTCACAAATTATACAACTTCTTTGTCACAAATTATACATGAAATTTTATAGATATTTTTGCTATGGTCATATAATAACTCACTGGTTCGTTTGGGATGAATATTCCTGATTTACCGATCCTTAATTCCAGGCACAGTTTATAGTCACACAACCTCTATGTTAATATCATGTTTTTAAAGAATTTAGAAAAATAAACTTTTGCAGATTTTATCCAAAAGATATAAAAACACTTTCATCAGTTGACTGTGCATGTTGCTTTTGTATTCACACTCTCATCTTTTTGTCTATATAGGTAGGTATGTATGGATGTGGGTATACATACTTTGCACTGCAAGGATGTAATTTTGTTGGATTCCCTGGCCTTAATAAATCTCTGTGAACTACAACTCTGGCATCCATTCTATACTTTGCTTTTGCTCATACTGTGCTCTCTACACAAACTTCACTATGGATGCTGCCACTTGGTGTCAGCCCACATGTCCCCTTGCCTGGATTGCTTTCTCAAGGGTCCCACTTATGAATATCATAAGATAGGAAGTTCCTAGGTCTGTGGGAAAAGAGAAGGGGCTGAGAAAAGAGGAAAAGCAACAAATAAAAAATAGAAGAAAAAGAAGAAGGTCACATACATAGTTTACAGTTTTTAAATGTTTCACAGTGGGAATAGAAGCACACTTGCATTCCAGAGAGTCTAGCTGGAGAGATTTACATCTGCAGTTTAAGTTTGCTAGACAAGGTTTCAAGTATTACTGACTTTTGTTTTATATTTTAACATTCCTACTAAAATTCTCAGCTTGCATGGATTCTTTAAATTATGAATATGCCAAATATGTGTACAAAAGTTGGATAATATTGCTTTTTGACTTAACCATGCTTTGTGCTTTTTAAATCCCTGTCCTATTTACTTATGCAAAATGCAGTTACAAGAAGTGTTTGGTTTTCACAGTCAGATCATTTAACACCCAAAAATGGCATATTAGGATGCACAGATCAATAGACAGTCATGCTTCAATCTTTTGAAATTGTAACCCACTCTCTTTCCTTTTCATTCCTGACTCCATCTTCTAAGAACTGTGACAGCAGTAAGAACAGAGAAAATGTTTTGAGGTGAACATTTGAGTGAGGAAAAGACGTTTTGCTGCTATTAATATCATCTCATTTGAAATCAACATGAGGTTGTTAATTCAACTAATATATTTATGAACTGCCTCTATGTTTCAGATGTGCTTCTCATCATTTCAGGTGTAAGTATGCTCATGATGCTTTCTCTGGCATCAAGGAGGCTCTAGCTTAGAGAGGATGACAACCAAGGAATAGTGTCAGAGCCATATACATTAGGGGTGCATGAGGGTGCTACCCCTAACTGGTATCAGCACATGCTTCCTGTAGGAAAACAACCAGTTCTTCTAATTATTTACAAGTGGGTAGCCTTTATCATTGTCAAATGAGCCTCTGAGCCAACTCCTCACTTATGACTTTTTAAAATCCCCTTGTAGCTCTAATAACCCAGGGATAGTAGATGGAAATATTCACTGAATCTCACTTCCCCTTATTGATCAATTAATGCTTTTTTTCCCAGGCATAAAGTTAGTATGTCTGAGCGGGGAGAGGTGTTACGTTGAAAATCTGTACACTCAACATAAAAATCAAGTATCACTACTTTAATCCTTTGACTGGGGACATAAACTGGCCTCAGAAGCCTGATCTTGGCTTATCTGCAGTCACTGTTGACCTCTCCTTGGCCAGAGTCTGGTTCTACACTGCAGTTGTACCCCATCATTGCAGCTTTCTCCTCGTGTTAAATCAATAGTTTATGGCATGTACAAGGGAAAGCTGTAAATTTAATTTTGTCCCCTGCAGTGAAATTCCTATCTTGTTTGCTGGCAACATAATGAATGTGTTTGCTCTCCAGACCCCCCACCCCGTGGAGCAATTGGAGGCTAAAGAAAGAGAAAATAGCAAAGCACAATTAGGTAGATGGATTAAAACTGGATTAATCAGAAGCTCAGCTAAAGATAGGCATATGCTTTGTGTGTGTGTTTATGTGTGTGTGTGCATCTGTGTGAAACTTTTCCCCATAGCTTCAACAAGAGATAGTAATTAAGAAAAATGTGGGCTCTATACGTATCTTGGATTTAATGGTGACCCAGATAGGTTGTTTTTAATTATGAGGGAAAAGTGAACAGAATAGACTGATTCTATGTTATTGCATACCCTTCATATACTGTCATCAACTGCCCCCTTGCTTCTTTGCTACAAAAATGCTAACTTCCTTATCACCAGAAGCCATGCACTCCTGATTCTTTGAATGACTTTTCCTGCTTTATGCATGACTGACATCTTCTCATTGAGTTTTCAGCTGCCTTCCCACTGCATGTAGTCACTCCTGATCCCTTTAGTCCTACTGCATAAACTCTATAGTCCTTAACATCCTATCTGTCTGTCTGTTTATGTCTGTCTGTCTATCTATCTATCAATCTATCTATCTATCAATTATCTCCTTGCTTGTTTTCTGTTTGTTTCTCCCACTAAAACATAAGCTATGTGGGGTTATGGAACTTGTCTATTTCATTCCTAGTTACTACTATAATCCTTATCACATGTCATTACTCAATGACACATTGCCTCAATGAATGAATGTTATATTAACACTCAGAAAAAAATATATACTTTCAGCACCTTCTGGCATTGCAATGATACAGGTATCACAATTGATATCAGCATATTTTCCCTTTAGATAACACTTGGTGCATGCCCAGCACTGTTCTAAATGCCTTGTATCCCACCATATTTACTCCTTAATAAAATTTAGGAGGAAGACACTATGAACATCTCTTTTTAATTTGAGATGGTGAGACTGAGATATAGAGCATATAGTGTTTCATTTATTTTCCCATGTTCACAAAGCTACCAAGTGGCAAGACTAATATTTGGACTCAGGCAGTTTGACTTTAGAGTCTATGCTCTTAGGTATTATGCTATACACTATCTCAACATACATCATAATCATAAACAGCCACAGGCACTAAGCACATATAAATCAACAATAAAACCAAAAAGTCAAATATGTGTGTGTATTAATTATCTGTAATTGCATTGAACCATAGGACACATAGTCATTGTGACCAGAAAAAAAGAAATCTAGTGTAGACATTTGAAGTTGGTATGCAGAGTCATGTGACCTGAAGGGTCATCATCAAATCTATTCACATTGATCTTAAGCTCCAGATGCAACTGTTCTGCAACTAAGAAGAGATATGTCTTCATAACATCATTTGGACTGAGAACTTGCTACACATAACCTCTCTTTAAAAGGGATAGAGAAAAAGGTGTATATGTGTGTGTATGTAAGTGTGCAACAATTATGAAGGTGAATTGAAATGAGAAAGGCCCCAGGATCTTATGTAAAATGTATACCCTTTGTATCAGGTCTGTATATAACTCCATTCATCCATCCATTCATCCATCCATCTATCTATCATTCATTGCATGTTTGCTATTAGATTGTCACTGTATAAGTGATATAAACATTGAGTATGGCAGAAACTGTCCATACCCAGATGGAGATACACTCTTGCTGTCTTGTTCACAATACTCAATGGCCTTCGCCCTTACATGGAATTATTATTCAGATCCAGATCATAAGAAGAATAGATAAATCTATGTATGACTGTACATATCAAAAGCAGAGCAGGAACAGATAGTCATCAGATGGCTAAGTATTGGGTGAAGGAGCAAAGGAGTGTGGAAAGATAAGGTGCCAGTTTGAAAGCAGGAGACGGAAGTAGGGGACTTGGAGAATGGACAGACTTGAAGAAAAAATGACAGCTTTGTCACAACATAATCATCAGGTTGACACCATGTACCCAGGTAAGTGGATTATTCATCTTAAAGTATTAAATGTTTTTTTCCAAGATATATTAGTGAATAAAAGCTGTCATTTTCCTCATGTGGAAAAAAGAAACCTGAGTCTGAAGAAGACTCCTGTATTCAAGTGGGTTTATTGGTCAAGTGAATGTGTAGGGTATATTTCAGGTATCTACTCATGGAGAGGTGAGATCTTGGTTCTTAATGAACATCAGCACATTGCGCCCTCTGAACAAGTATTTAAGGTAATGGTTATTACTCTATCAAGCATCTGAGTGTAAACATTGCTTAAAAATGAGAAAACAGGCTCAGTCACCAATGCCTTAGAACAGACCCAGGGCCCAGTATGGGCTATGTATTGCCTGCCCTACACAGGAGACCTGATCACCATCAAGTAAGAACAGTCAGTCCCTGGATCAGCCACCAGCACTTCGGGAGCAAACACAGGTCCCACTCAGTTGAGGCTGCGCAGAGACCTACCCTTTGCCAGTCGTCCCCACCCATACTTGGGAAGTTCCCTAGAACTCCTGCTCAGTCAACAGCACCTTAAGAATCAGAGCACACCCCACTCTAGGCTATACAGGGCTCTGTCTGAAGGCAGGGATCCCTAGCTGTGCTCTGTTTAGTGCTGCAGTCCAGTTTGGAAGTGGTAGCAGCATACCTAGGAGAGGTGAAACCCATAACAGTGATGTCCTAAAAAAAAAGATAGGGAGACAGAATAACACAACAAATAGTAGCAGAAGTCATGGAGAATACATCTCTAGGACCCAACTACAAAGGCATGGGAGATCTATTCTTCCTATATCAGATATATAATTTAGGCATGTCATCAGAAAGAAATTTGAAGAACTAAAAAATAATAACTCAGATTATATGCAGGATTGCAGACCAAGGATATATAAGGAAGTTCGGAAAAACAATTGAATGTCCTCACAACAAGATCAATGAACAGTAGATTGAAAATGATATTGTACAGAAGGAAATGAAGGAACTGAAGGATGAAAAACAATTAAAGAAGGAGATGAAAAATACTACAGAAAGCAAAATAAGTAGAATAAACCAAATAGAAGACGGAACCAGTAAATGTGGAGATACAAATTTACAAAGAAGAAACTAGAAGACAATGAGAAAAGAAGTTAAAAAAAAAAAAAACACTTTGTGAACTACCCAATACCATGAAGAAAGGGAATATGAGAATGATGTGTAACCAAGAAAGGGAGCGAGACAAAAAGGAACAGAGAATAAATTTAAAGAAATAATAGGAGAAAACTTCCCAAACCTGGAAAATGAAATTAAGCTATAAATCCAGGAATCAAATAATACACCAGGGTACCTAAACAGAAAGAGACAAACACCAAGACATATGGTGGCAAAACTTTGAAGCGTTCAAGGCAAAGAAATTATATGAAGTTTGAGAGGAGGAAGAAGCAGATAACCTACAAAGGAACACAGACCAGGCTAATTTCAGACTTCTCAAAATAAACACTGCAGGCAAGAAAAGAATGGAAAGATGTGATTAAAAAAAACTTAAAGATTAAAACATTCAGCCAAGAACACCATATCCTGCAAGGCTCTCCTTTAGATATGAGAAATAAAGGTCTTCTCAGACAAAGAAAAACTTAAGGATTTTGCATAAATTAAAACTCCTCTGGCGGGATAGCCATAGAATACCAGATAAAGTAGTTTTCCAGTTAAAAAAATAACATGAGGTGGGGATGGACACTTTATTTATTTATTTTTTTTTTAAAGATTTATTTATATAAGCACTGGGTACAGTCAGAAGCGCAGGAGGGTGAGAGAATTCACCAGAACCAGAGCAGGGAGCAGAACAGACAGACGGATGAAATACACTGCTGAGGGGAGCAGCGGGCGGCAGGAGAGGTCTGCATGCCATGTGGGACCCTCCGATGGCCGGGGAGCAGCCGGGGATCGAACCGGCACTGCAGAGGCTGCGGGCAGCTTCGCAACCCCGCGCTCAACCGCTGCGCCACCGGGGAGGCCAGGGGATGGACACTTTATAATGATTAAGTGAATACGGCATCAGGAGAGCAAAACAATCACCAACATATACTCACCACATGAAGGAGCACCAAAATACATTAGACAAATACTATTTCAAACTAGAAAATAAACATTGGAAAAAATACATTTTTGGTGGGAGACTTCAACACCTCACTTTCACTAATGACAAATCAATTAGACCAAAATAATGAATCGGGACATAACAGCTTTAAACAAAGAATTAGACGAAATGGACCTAATAGATATCTGTAGGACCCTGAACCTCACCAAAACCAGAATACACATTTTTTTTTTTTTCAAGTGCACATGGGGCATTCTTCAGAATTGACCACAAATTGGGCTACAGGACAATATCAATGAATTCATTAGGATTGAAATCATACCAAGTATTTCCCAGCCAATACAATTATCAAATTAGAAATCAACTACAAAAAGAAAGCAGGGAAAAACCTCAAATTAGGATTAGAGGTTTTGGGGCCTCCCTGGTGGCCTAGGGGTTAAGTATTAGCACTATCACCTGAGTTTGATCCCCAGCCAGAGAGCTAATCCATATGGCGCAGCAGGCCTCTCCTGTCTTGCCCACTGCTCCGCTCAGCAGTATATTTCAGTCAATCTGTCTGTTCTGCTCCCCAATCCATCTCTGGTGAATCCTCTCAGCCCCCCCCCCCCCATCTGGACTACATCCTATTTCTTTTATGAAAAAAATAAATATTTTAAAAAGCCTCTAATACATGGAGACTGAACAACTACTAAAACACCACTGAATCAATGAGGAAATCAAAGAAGAAATTAAAAAAAATTACCTCAAGACATATGACAATGAGGAAACAACCCTCTAGAACATATGGGGCACAGCAAAAGCAGTATTAATAGGAAAGTGTATAGCAATACAAGCCCACATCAAGAAAGAAGTGAGAACTCAAATAAACAACCTTGAGTCTCATCTAAAGGAACTAGAGGAAGAAGAACAAGAAATCCAAAGCCATTACGAAGAAGAAAATAATAAGAATTAGAGAACAAATAAATGAAATAGAAGTGAAAAAGTCCAAAAGATCAACAAGACCAAAACATGATTCTTTGAAAAATAAGCAAAATTGACAAAACTCTTGCTAGGCTCACTAAAGGAAAAAAGGAGAAAGCTCAAATACATAGTATCAGAAACAAAAGAGAACTTAAAACAGACACTGCAGAAATTCAGACGATAATAAGATTCCTATGAACATTTTATATGCAAATAAATTCAATAACCTAGATAAGATGGACCGGTTCTTAGAATTATACAATCACCCAAGACTGAAATAGAAAACCAGAATAAACCAATCACAAGCAAGGAACATGAAATAGCAATCAAAACTCTTCCCCCAAACAAAAGCCCAAGACCAGATGGCTTCAAAAGAAGTTCTACCAAACTTTCAAAGACAAATTAATACTAATTCTGCTCAAACTCTTTCAAAAAATTGAGAAAGAAGAGATACTCCCAAACATTTTATGAGCCCAGTATTATGCTAATACCAAACTAAGCAGAGATAACACAAAAAAGAAAACTATAGACCTATCTTCCTAATGAACAGATGCTAAAATCCTCAATAGAATCTAAGCAAACCATATGCAACAATACCTTAAAAGGATTATATATCATGACCAAGTGGAATTTACACCAGGAACACAAGGATGGTTCAACAATTAATGTAACATACCACATCAATATAAAGGAAAGTAAAAATCATATGGACTTATCAATAGATACTGAGAAAGCATTTAATAAGATTCAGCATCCATTCATGATAAAAACCCTTAAATAACTGGGGATAAATGAAACATATCTTAACATAATAAAAGCCATATAGGACAAACCCACAGCTAATTTAATTTCCAATGGTGAAAAACTGAATGTTTTTCTACTAAGATCCAGTATAAGACAAGTATGTCCACTCTATTACTATTCAACACAGTCTTAAGATTCTTAACTAGGGGCCTCCCCTGGTGGCGCAGTGGTTGAGCTCCGGGTTGCGAGGCTGCCCGCAGCCTCTGTAGTGCCAGTTCGATCCCCGGCCACTGGTGAGTGTCCCCAAAATAGTCTTAACTAGTAAATCAGTAAGAAAAAGCTATAAAGGGACTCTAAATTGGGAAAGAAGAAGAAAAGCTATCATTATTTGCAGATGACATGATAATATATAGAGAGAACCCTAAAGATTCTACAGAAAAAACTAAAACAATAAACCAGTTCAGCAAAGTGGCTGGTTACAAAATCAACACATACAAGGCAGTCATATTCCTATATACAAATAGTAAACTAGAAGAAGAAATTACATATGAGATCCCATTTACAATCTCACCAAAAAATTAAATATGTAGGAATAAGCCTAACAAAAGAGGTGAAGGAAAACTATAAGACAGTGTTAAAAGAGCTAGAAGAAGGCACAAAGAAATGGAAAGGCATTCTCAGCTCATGATTGTATGAATCAACACTGTGAAAATGGCCATCATTTACAAGCTCACCAAAAAATTAAATATGTAGGAATAAGCCTAACAAAAGAGGTGAAGGAAAACTGTAAGATAGTGTTAAAAGAGCCAGAAGAAGGCACAAAGAAATGGAAAGGCATTCTCTGCTCATGATTGTATTAATCAACACTGTGAAAATGGCCATCCTACCCCATCAATTTAAAAATTGAACAAAATCCCAATAAAAATATTGATGATGATCTTCAAAGAAATGTACCAAGTATTACTGAAATTCATATGAAAATACAAAAAACTCTATATAGGCAAAGCTCTCTTGACTAAAAATGGAAAGGATGGTGGCTTTATACTCTCAGACTTCAAAATATACCTTTAAATCCACAATAATTAAAATAGAATTGTACTGGAACAAAAACAGATACGATGGAGAGCCCAGAAATAAAACCACACATTTATAGACAACTAACCTACAACAAAGGAGTAAAGTATATCCAATGTAGCAAGGAAAGTCCCTTCAATAAATATTGCTGGGGAAATTGGACTATGGCCACATGTAAAAAAATGAAAATAGACCACCATCTCATACTTCACATGAAAATCAACTTCATATAGATAAAAGACATGATGTAAGACCTGAAACCGTAAAATACATAGAAGAAAATAGGGAAGGGCCTCCCCTGGTGGCACAGCAGTTGAGTGCTGGGCTGCGAAGCTGCCTGCAGCCTCTGCAGTGCCAGTTCGATCCTTGGCCGCCGGCAAGGGTCCTACATGGCGCGGCAGACCTCTCCTGTTCTGTTCCCCTCTCAGGCTCTGGTGAATTCTCTCACCCTTCCATGCTTCTGACTGTACCCAGTGCTTGTATAAATAAATAAATAAATAAATCTTTTAAAAAAATATAACATGTTTAAAAAAAGAAAATAGGGAAAACACTCCATGAAATAAATTTCAGAAATATCCTTGCAGATTCAAACCCAACAGGAAGCGAAACAAAGGAGAATATAAACAACCATAACTATGTCAAACTGAAAAGAGTCTGTACTATGGAAGACAGAGTAATCAAGTGACAGTGACCAAAATGAAGAGACACCCCACATAAAGGGAGAAAATATTTGCACATCATACTTCTGACAAGGGACTGATATCAAAGATCTATATACAAAATGATCTATATACAATTGAAGATCTCATACAACTAGTTCAACAAAAAGAAAATAAACAGCCCAATCCAAAAAATGGGGAGAAGAGCTAAATAGGTACTTCTCCAAAGAAGACATGCAGATGGCCAAAAGGCATATGAAAAATGTTCATCATCACTTAATATCAAGGAAATGCAAATCAAAATAACAATGAGTACCAGCTTACACCTGTAAGAGTGGCCCACATTAAAAAAAAGCAAGTGTGGGCAAGGGTGTGGAGAAAATGAAGCCTTTTATACTGTTGCTGGGAATGTAGACTGATCCAACCCCTATGCAAAACAGTGTGGATATTTCTTAAAACATTCAAATAGATCTGCCATAAGATTCAACAATTCCTCTTGTAGGTATCTACCCCAAAACAAAACAAAACAAAACAAAACAAAAACTCTAATTCCAAAGGAAACTGACACTCCAATGTTTATAGCAATACTATTTACAATAGCCATGGAAACAATCTTAACAGATGAGTGTGGATCAAGAAAATGTGCTATATATACACGATGGAATATTACTCAGTGATCAAAAATGAGGAATTCATGCCATTTGCTGCAATATGTATGGAGCTGGAAGAGATTATATTAAGTGAAATTAATGAGAAGGAAGTAAGATAAATGCCAGATGGTGTCACTTATATGCTTAATATAAAGAAATCAAATATAGAGTCAAAGACAAACATTAAAACCAATGCTTGAAATCTGACAATAGATCTGAAGCATCAAAAAAGGGAGGGAGAGGGGGAGGAATGACAAGGGAGGGGTGCAAGAGTGTGTGTGGGGGATCACAACAGACTGTGACAGAGGACGATAGGAAATCTGGTGATGGGAGAGCTCAAAGACCACACCCAAGGGAAGAAATTCTGTATACTTAAGATATCAACAAAAAAGTAAAACAGTGATATTTCATTAGTAAAAAAATAAAAAGAAAACACTTGTAAATAGGGTTCTAATATGCAATACATAGATTATGGAAATCAGACCAAAGAAAATTCCACATTCTTTTCTATGAATTTCTAAAATTAAATTTTAATACAATGATTCATGTTCATTGAAAAACAAAACAAATTAGAGCGCAATTTGATGCATGATACATTTCTGTACAAGATTTTTAGAAATGTTTAAAATGTTAGCAGAAATAAATTGCTCAAATTGTCCTTTCCCAAGGAATACAAAAGACTCCATCAGTCTACCACCACCATGCTTGTTTTGGAGAAAAAGATGCCCTGAGAACTTTTATTTCTTTATTAACTCATGGCCCATTTGAATATAAGAGTTAATGTCCCTGAAGGGAAGTTCTCTCTTTGCCATGATGGGTAGTGAAACTGTGGTTGCCTTTCCCCAAAATCAAAGGACATTCATTTACATTTGAAACAGGAGAGAAAAAGCACCATCATTTTATTGTCAGTTTTGTTCCAATCAATCCACCCCTCACCATGACTGCCAAGTAGTTCTTTGATAGAAATTCATCCCAGAAATAGTGTGTAAAATTTTAATGAGAGTATTTTGATGTTTACAACCTCTAAGAATTCCTCCCAAAAGTCATATGGAGAGAGGCCTTTTCTTCTGCTTCTCCTCTGCATGCATTTGATCCCTAAGCATTTAACTTATGGAATCCTGACAAGATTGATTAGAAGACCCCCCCCACCAATGAAACAATATGTCCTCAGCCTGTGGTGAGCCGACAGGGTGCAGGGTAGTCTGGGTGACCTGAACATCTTTCCCACTGATGCCAAAAAGTCCATCATTACTGATTAATGCTTACAAGAAATCAAGCAACCATTAAGGAACAGATATTTGTAGGTGCAGCTTCTTAATTTGCTTACCTAAAAGCAAAGAACCAATTCATATTTCTAAGCAACAACTAATTCTCTGTTATCTTATTTAAAAAAAAGATTTATTTTATTTATTTATACATACAAGAGCTGGGGTGTAGGCCAGAGGTGCAGGGGGGTGAGAGGATTCACCAGAGACAGAGTGGGGAGCAGAAGAGGCAAATCCACTGAAATACGCTACTGAGGAGAGCAGTGAGTGAGACAGGAGAGGTCTAGTGTGTCATGTGGGTTAGTTCCTGGGCTAGGGATCAAACTCCTGCTAGAGTGGCTGCCAATAGCTTCATAGTGTTGAGACTTACCCCCTTGTACCACCAGGGAAGCCCTAATTCTATTACCTTAATGGTGTCTTTTTCTAAAATGGAACTTCTCTTAAAAGGGATATATATAGAAGCCTTTAAAACTCATTTGTTGATTAAGGAGTTTTACTCCCTACACTTAGGAGTTGGGATATGACCTACAAGCAAATATGAAATGGCAAGAAACATCAAAACTTAAATTGCTTTTTTTCCTAAACTGCCTCTAGTGGTGTAACGATCATTCTTGATGACCCTTTGCTTTATTCCAGTTTACATCCCAACCAGAGAACAAAATGAGAAAGGCGGGTTGAGGCAAGGACTAACAACAAGGCTGAGTTGTTTGCCAGTGGTTAACTTTCCAGAAGGTGCTTCCCTCTTAATTCACACTCTTCCTCATCTCTGTTTCCCATTATGAATGATACAGCAGAGAACAACACAGGCCTTTTTTTCTTGTTTCAAGGAAGTGGGGATCCTACCAACACCAACAAAACACTCTCCACTCCCTGTAAAGAAAGCCATCACTGTTCAGGAGGAAGACCCTCTAGAAGGTAAACTTATTTTTATATCCTTGTTCTTTATCTTAAAAGCACACTCCCTTCCCATAAGATAACTCTATTTTTCTAAACTCATTCCATTCTTTGTGTGCTCTGAAGAATCATTGATGACTTCAGATGAAAACATTTTAAAAATTTAATTTATTTTTCTCGACACTCAGGCTGTTGATTACTGTCAGTGAGTCTTGTGAAACCAGACTCACTTATTTTTAACGCCTGCTACTCAGCACGTTTTTAAAATAAATGGGTGTGAGTTTGAGTAAAGCTTGCACCTCTTGTTATAGGCTATAAACACTGAAGGTGGGCACTGGCAATTTTCACAGCCAAAGCCCACTGCCAATGATGCATGATGGGTTTAAACCTTGTTTATGAGAAATCATGATCACAAGGTCAGCTCTCCTATTGGTCTTTTAATACATTTCCTGATCCATTTTGTGGATTTCTTGTGTTTGTATGTGGGTTTTATCATAATGTCTGAATTTTTAAGATACCAAAAGCTTTCAAGTTTCTCTGCAATAAGGCAATGCAATAAAAGCATGCATATAGCTGACTAGCTATATATACACACATAACTAAGTAAAAATTCAATTTAGAACTCTTTTCAACCTGAATTAAAAGAATAATGTCAAATTTTTAGCTATCGATAGCTTTAACCTTTAATCTTGTTATTAATCAGCGGAGGACAGAAATATGATTCAATCTAATTGCGTAATAACAAAGAGAGTATATGCACCTACTACGTGGCTGCTTTTTGATTAACAGATTTATAGAGAGAGATAGATTGGCAGCTAGGTAGATATATCTATAGGAATCTATAAAGATAGACAAAATCTGTATCCATTCATCTGTCTATATCGGTATCAATGCCTTTCTTATAATGAACAGTGAAGCTTACTTTGTGTAACAAGCTCTAGGTAAAAAAGTTACTCTGAAATAGTATTTATGCTTGGAGAAGGCAGTTGGGCAGGGTGTTTAAGAACATGAGTTATGCCTTTCTTATAATTAACAGTGAAGCTTACTTTGTGTAACAAGCACTAGGTAAAAAAGTTACTCTGAAATAGTATTTATGCTTGGAGAAGGCAGTTGGGCAGGGTGTTTAAGAACATGAGTTATGCCTTTCTTATAATTAACAGTGAAGCTTACTTTGTGTAACAAGCACTAGGTAAAAAAGTTACTCTGAAATAGTATTTATGCTTGGAGAAGGCAGTTGGGCAGGGTGTTTAAGAACATGAGTTCTGATTTTCAGTGACTGACCACCACCATCTACTTGCTATATCATTGTAGTTAATTAGTTGCTCTGTCCAAATAGAAATATAATAAAACCTATATTAGGTTGTGAGGATTACACAAGATAATGTATTTAATGCACTTGCCATATGATAAAGGGTAAAATAAATATTCAATGTATTCATTACTGATTGGAAGATTTTGGCTATTAAAAGGAGAAAATCAAAAATGCAAAAAAAAATAAAAATTAAAAAAAAATAAAAGGAGAAAATCCGGATATAGGAACTATCCAATGAGGAAGTTTATCTCATGTAACAAACAGTGAAAAACTGGGGAAGCCTCCAAGGTGGCCTTCTTGATCTTTGGTTTTGCTTCTCTGTGATTCCTGGAAATTTTTCTTCTCTATGTTAGACCAATTCTTAGGTACAAGGAAACTCTGAGAAATTGTCATGATTTTTTTTTTTTTTATCAGCCTCATTGGTCAGATAAAATCGTGGTTAAAAGCATGAAGACTGGAATGAGTTGGCTTAAATTCGAACTTGTGCATTGGAATTCATAGCTATCTATCTTTGTGCTGTTGCGTCCTTATCTATAATATGAGGTAATCAATATACCTTTCTCATTGGATTGTTATGATGTCTATATGGGTTAATACAGAACAAACTCTTACATTTTTTTCTTTTATTATTTTTAAAATTGTCTTACACTATTGTTCATTTTTGTACAGTATTTGATTTCTCCCTGTAAATATCCCACCACCATATTACCTGTGAGCCATCACCATGGTCCCTTGTGCTCTTTCAACCCCCATTTTTATCCCTATTCCTCTCCCTACCCTGCTTTAAGCCTCAGTTCTATAGCTGCCTACAGGTTTTTTTCTTTTTTGTTTTTGACCTTTGTTCAGTTTCCCTATATTCCTCCTATAAGTGATATCATCCAATATTTTTCTTTTTCTTTCTTACTTCACTGAGCATAATCCCTTCCAGCTCCATCCATGTTTCTATGAATGGCATGACTTTATCTTTTGTGATAGCTGAATAGCATTCCATTGTGTATACATATCACATTTTCTTGATCCAGTCATCTGTTTTTGGGCATCTATATTGTTTCCATATCTTAGCTATTGTAAACAATGCCGTAACAAACATAGGAGAGCAGGTATCTTTTCAAATTAATGCAAAACAAACTCTAATAACAATACCTGGCACATACTAAATGTTTAATAAGATTTTTCTATTCTTAATTCTAAAACAATCATTGAGAAATGGAATGGAATTACTATTATTAGATTAGATTAATCAGAATATATTAGCTGGAGAAGGGTCACCTTTCCTTGAAGCCAGTGGGAGAATGAAAACCTTAGCAAATTTGAATTATATTAGGCAGGCAACCAAGTTTGATCACCACATTCAAAGCTTTAATACTCTTACTATGGTTCCTACTCTTTATTTTAAAAAAGATTTATTTATTTATACAAGAACTGGGGTACAGGCCAGCTGTGCGGGAGGGTGAGAGGATTCACCGGAGACAGAGCAGGGAACAGAACAGGCAGACTGACGAAATACACTGTTGAGGGGAGCAGCGTGTGAGACAGGAAAGGTCTGCTTTGCCGGCTGGCGGGGATCGAACCCATGCTGCAGAGGCTGCGGACACCTTCACAGTGAGACACTCAACTGCCTGCACTATCAGGGAGGCCCTCCTACTCTTTTAATAACATTGCCATATAACCCTTCTCTACAAACAAAAACAAATTGACTGAACTATGGGTGAGCCCTACCTGGTGATTTTATTTTTATCTATTAGTTTGACTGTAGAACATATTTTGTCAACAAGTATTTTTTTAAATATGTTTTTGCACAACTACTTGTCACCCACAATATCACCGAAAAACACTTCATTCTAGCTATGTATCATTTTAAATCTGCAGCATCTCAGAGCTCAATGGATGCAGAAACTTTGAACCCTCCTGTCCAATAAGGAACCACAACTCCATGGAACCTAGGAACCAAATTTTTGATATCTGGGCTTTCTAAACAACTACAACTGCTTTTTATTTTTTTCTTAAAATTGTAATGGGAAAAAATAATGAAAATAAAGGCATCTTCAAACCGAGGTGTAAGATCATTTAAAAACTTCCAAAGAAGATGACAACACTATTGTAGAAAGGATATGGGGTAGAAATGTAAACACCAGGTTTCTCTCAGTTTTTCTTTCAAGAAGGCCTCCTTCCAGGATCATTAGGGTATCTGTTATTCAAGCTTTGCTCCATAACCTAAAATTGAAGATCAGTTTATCTATATTGGCACTGTTAAATGAAGGCTTCCCTTCCCCCTCTTTCCAGGATAGAAAGCAAAATGAAGTCTCCACACCTACGGTGACAACTGGGAAAAAGATGACTGAAAGGAGAGAAGAGTCCTACTTTCTCAAATAAAGGTCAAATAATTTGACAATGAATAGTATTATTCATTAAATTCTCAAAAATCATGTTATCTACTTATTTCGGCATTCATGATGAGTCATTTTAGCTGTGTTGAGTATTAGTTTAGCAGAAGAAATCTCTGTTGGGGTAAATCCCATTCCATTTCTTTCAACTGATTCTCCCAAACCTTAGGATAACAGAACATGATATAGACTGTGACCTTTTCAGTCTATCAATTAAATGACTAAACACTGATCAACTTTGAATAACAAAGATCCATTAGAAAAAAGTAAAACATAGAGGATAACTCTAGAATTTATAGTCCAATGCCAAATGTCCAATAATAACTACGGAATTGAAAGATATGAAAAATATTTACCATCGTGTTATGTTGCCACTTTCTTTATAGCAGGGATAGAAATATTTAAATGTAAAGATTGTAATCTCTCAATTACAATTGAGAGATTACCCCTCAATCCTAAGGATGTGTAATCTGTCAGCAAATATTTTGAAAACCCCGAAATTTGCATGACTGGATTATAATATGTCAATACAAGTGTTTTAGTTGAAGGTAAAGAGTTTATTTAAGAGCTGATGTTATGTCTGCCATATAGATGAAAAAGAGAAAGGGGGAGAAAGATTTTCTTCTTTTTTTTTAAAAGCTTTGCAAAAGCAATCTCCTGTTTCCCTTGCCTACTTCCTCTTCTTCCATCTTGCCTTGTTCCAAAGATGCATTTCACACAGTTACATTGTTATTGGACAATTTATTTCCTACCCCTTTTGAAAAAGTATCCAACACTTTGATTAAGCAGTTTTTGGTCCTCACATTCCCATACTTTTCAACTCTGACAGTTTAATTTCCAGACTGAGAACTTTTCCAAATCAGAAAATGCCAGATTTGTGCATTGTCACAGGTAAAAATCAAAGCAGTCTCATTTATTTCCAAAGGCTGTTTAGCTGTTTAGACATTTTTAATATTGTGACTCAAAAGATCATTTCTTACAGTTTAAGGCTACTGCATGTAGCAATTAGTTCTTACAAACTTCCCAAGACAACAATAACAACCAACACTGTTATGACTATTGGTAATGACATCTTGCATTTACATGCTGCCTTTTTATTTGTGTTGATCCCTAAATATTCTACAAGCCATATTCTTGGATATCACTTCACCCATATTTAGTATGCAGCCACCTTAGGGTAAAAAATAATAGCTGTTTAACATAGAACTGGCCCACAAAATGCCACATTAAAACTATTATTCTCACTTCAAATCTTCAAGGTGATTTTATAATAACAGCAATCATAATAGCCATGATTTTTGTTATACTTCATTGTTTTCCCCTACTCATAGACCAGAGGCATTATTCACTAAAGAAAACATGATAATTTTACTAAAAAGCACCAAAGGTGTTAACCTCTAAAATTATTGGTCATCAGATGCAGTTATATCTCATATCTGTCCCTTCTCTTTCCTTCCACAACTGTGATAATGAGCAACTCATTACACACACCATAAAGGGATTTCTGTGTTCAAGTTTTAGAATACTCCCATATTTTTATTTTTCTCTACCTATTCCTATTGCTAAATCTACTTCAAATACAATATTCATTTCATCCAAATCATGTAGAGTGACACCTGTCTATCATGTGATATGCAAACTTTATGAAATCCCTTTCAATTTCATCCATCATTTGTTTCACCCATCACTCTTTTTCCATTCCTGTACTTGAGATTTTCTGTGTGTGGTATCCTTTGCTACAACCCAGTTCCCATCATCTGTTCTTACTCTTTTCTGTCTCATCTTTTGCATTGACTTGTGCTGCTCATTTACTGCTCAACTTCATAAATGGCTCCATCAATCTAAGAACCCAAATAATTCTTCCTCAACCAATAAGTTCATCAGCGGAGTCATCCTTTAGCCCACATGGTGATCTTTACTCACAGTACATCAAACTGCCCCAAGGCATCCGAGGTTATCATTCACAAGTTATTTTTTAGGTCTCCCCAAGATGACTATGCTCTGAAAGGCAGGGACATATCCTTTTATTTCTTATCTCTGAAGCAACTAGAGCAATATGGATAAGCCAGGATGTATTCAAGAGATCTTGTTTAAGTGACTAAATAAGAAACATATGTCCAAGAAATATGGAGAGCAAACGGATCTGTGGAAGTATATATCACACCCAAAGAGAATCATGTACACATCTTGGAAGGACAGCCTTTTTTCCCTAAGGGGGAAAAAAAAAAGAAGACTGGGTCAAAGTGGGTGCCATAGTGATGCAAGAAGACATCTTTGTGGCAAGGTTCATAATTAAGGCATTTATGTGCTGAGAAGCAGAACTGAGGTTCATGGTACATTCAGCACTATGCAAAGAACACTGTACTAAGGGTTATAGTAAATCCAATGAAAGTTCAAATTGAAGGATGTGAAAGCCAAACATCCAAAGGCAAACTTATTTTTCTGTTTATAAAACTGCATCCTTGTGCAATAACATAGACTTATAAAAATTAAGAGATGGAAAGCAATTTGGAGGTCACACAGTTTCACCCTCTACTTGATATATAAATTCTTTATATATTCCTACTAAAAATAGTTCTCTATATTGATAGAGTTGACATGAGATTAAAAAAAAAAAAACCTGCAACATTTCAGTCATTTTTCTCACCAGTAAGGTTAGAAATGCAGAAATACAATAACTGGTACTTTCAGACATATTATAGAGTATCCTATATGTGCCAATAATTTTAACAGAAACAGAAATGGAGTAATTTACAGATATATGAGAAGTAATCCTTGCCTTCAAAAGAGGGAGCAAGGTATAAATCTGCAGAAAAAATATGCAAGAATGTGTATATTTTTAATAAAATGAAATGGAAAAACCAGGTGTGGGACTAGCTCTACCCTCATGATAAAATCACCCCTCAAGCCCCATATACTAACACCATTATCTTTGTGAGTCAGGGTTTCAGTATATGAAGTTTGGGGGGCAGAATTATTCAGACTAAAGCAGACCATATTTAATTTTTAGTTGGTTGTTTAAACTAGTTAGAACTAGCAACAAAGCTGTCTCTGGCACATAGTGGGACTTAGTAAATACTCAAGGAAACTTGGACCATATTACAAGTGGGAACTGGGTATAAAAGAAAGCAATAACATTCTGCCTTTTATGTGACTTTCTGATGAGATGACTATTAAGAAAAATGAGAATGGGTATTTAAAAGTTTCTAAAATTTGAAAGAGTTTTTAAGTTTCCATCCCATACCTTTTATACCTTTTTTTAATTGTATTTTTATTGAGGTGACATTGGTTTATGACACCATATATAAGTCACACCTCTTCAGATGTACATTCTCATGCTTTTGCATTTGTCCCTTAAAATAGTCAATTTCACCTTAAAGGTTTGGAAATTTTGTTCTTATTGTGAATGCTGTTTTCCAAAGTAAAATCTTAATTGGTACCTAAGTTATGTAAAACAGATAAAAACAAAGTTGACAAAAGGTACAACTTTCTCATAGGATACATCTCTTAAGAATTCTTTTACGAGATAAACACATGCAATTTGCAGCAACATGGATGGCGCTGGAAGGGATCATGCTCAGCGAAATAAGCCAAAAAGAAAAAGAAAAATACCGGATGGTCTCACTCATAGCAGGAATCTAGAAAACTTAAATAAGGGACCAGGAAAATGAATATAAGAGTGTGAAAATCAAAATCAACAAAAAACTATGAACCAGAGACACTTTTGGGGGGGTGGGGGGCGGGAGGGGAAGGACTGGGATCAGAATGGGGCGTTTGCAATTGTATGGGGGAATATAAAAATAAAATTTATTATTAAAAAAAAAGAATTATTTTACGAATGCTTGGAGGCCTTGGCATGCAGTTGAAAAACCACTCAAAAATTCAAGAAGTACCTTGCAGTTCTAAGTTTCAGTGTTTGTATACTTGTGCTGCTCCTTTGCATGGTAATGCTGATGAAAGGAAGGGACAATAAATCCTAAAATTCAAATTTCTGAATTGTAATATGTCTCAGAGACTTGGGAAAAAGGAATGTTTCTATCTCATGTTTTATAAGTGATAAGAGGAGCTGGTGCAGAATCAAACGTCACTCTGATCCACATTGATAGGAATCCAGGTACTATAGAGAATATGAACAGTGCATAAGAAATCTCCCACAAGATAGGCAGAACACAAGCCCCCTGAGATTCCATAAACATAAAATAGGTCTAGAAGTTTTGCAATGTAGCCAAAGTGAAATGCCACAATGTGAACAAGATCAGGAGAAAGTTTAAATAAAAAATAATTTAAAAAAATTAAAAGTTTCTTCAGAACTATCCAGGGATGAGAATTATAGATCTTGTTGAAGGTTTTCTTTTTTTTTTAAGATATATATTATTTTAAAGATTCATTTATTTATGCATACAAGAACTGGAGTACAGGCCAGATGTGTGGGAGGGTGAGAGGATTCACCAGAGACAGAGCAGGGAACAGAACATGCAGACTAACTGAAATACACTGCTGAGGGGAGCAGTGGGAGAGACAGGAGAGGTCTGCCTCGCCATGTGGGATTCTTACCAGCCGGCAGGATCAACGCAGCACTGCAGAGGCTGTGGACAGCTTCACAGGGCTGCGCTCAACCACCTGAGCCACCAGGGGAGGCCCCTTGTTGAAGGTATTTGTAAATAATAATCTCATAGGGAAAAAAAAAAAGGAGTGGGATAATTTTGTTTTTCCTTATGTTCTAGATTAGATTACTCACATATTCACTAAAAACTGTTACCCATTCATTCATTATCTACTGAGCACCTACTATGTTAAAAGTGCATCCTGGTATTAGAAGGATGAAAAGGTCATCCTTTGCATTAGAGGGATGTCTCTAATTAGACATCCTTTGCATTGGAGGGGTTATTAGAGGGATGTCTCTGACTTGTGGGTATTACCACCTAGAGGGAGAGGACATTTCCATAACACAGCTGTTAGGCTGGATGGCAGATCATGTCGAGAAGGATCTGGAGCAAGGATACTGGAGTTAAATCAATGGAGAATCCTAAAAGTTGTAAAGATGAGTTTATAATGTAAATAGGAAAACTGAAAACTGGCCAAAAACCTAATAATATCTGTGTTGAGGGCACCTATTCTGATAGTCTTGTGCGTAAGTGTGGATGTGTTCTTGAAAATACTTATATACCACATGGTGCAAATAGGAAGAAATTTAAAGCAGGTAGATCAGATATAAAGTCATTATAAAGTTAGGCCTTATTTCCTAAATCAGAAGAAGCAGGAAGAACAGGATAGATTAGAGGGCATATGCTATGGATGCTAAGAAGAAATTGAAAAAATTAAGACATATGTAACATATGTTTCCCTATGTTATTCTCCTCCCATAAAGAAGGCTGGACAATAAAAAAAGGAGAAAATTCTCGTCATCTGGCTGTATGTTTTAGCCTTCAAACTAGATAACAAAAAATTAAATTAAAAATTAAAAATTACATTTTTAGACAAAACTGCATTATTTCTTGATTAAAAGACTACTTAAAGTTCGACGTGCTAGGTGGTCTCACTGCTTTCTTTCCATTCTTCCTCTCAAAAGCAGGGAATTTATTGATTTGTGTTTTAACCATTGTATAGTTCATGACAAGATGTTGTATCCCAGGGTCTCTAAGCATTTCAGCTATTCAACTTCTACTATCAAAAAAAAAAAAAATAGAAGAAAAAGTCTCATAACAGCAGTGGGTTCTTCCCATATCATGACCCTCATGACTACACTGTAGTTTAAATATATCTAAGAATATTTTCAAACAGGGTGAAAACTAGGACTTAGAGATCAAGGCTGCTTCTGCCTTCTCCTGCTGCTCTGGGCTGCTACCCCAATTCCCACAAACCACAAAAACCATTGCAGACATCTATTGGAAACAGTTTCACCCACAGTCACTTCCTCACATAATTCCTCAGCTCAGCAAATATATACTAGTCATACCAATGGGGTGCATAACCTCTGTGTTCAAGCACCTCCCATGGGAAAATCCTGCCTGTGCTGTTGCTTAAGCAATGGAAGATGATTTTCAGAGATGGTTAGAGAGGGAACAATTGATTAGATGAACATGCTTGACAGTTCCCAAGGATATTAATGTCAGGAAAAATATAATAAAATGCACCTAATTGCTGGTAGGAAAAAAAATACCTTTGACCTTCCAGTCCCTTTATTGAATTTATTTTTAAATAGCATAGTTGCCTTGGTCAAGGCAGTATTTGTTCTACATATATCAAGCATATTTACAATAGCACTATAACAAACCACTTTGGTTCATACCTGAAGATATTTATTTGTCAGTCACTTTCTTCAAGTGACAGTTAATTTTAAGGTTATACACACAAAGTTTATACATATATATTTAGTCCCTAGGACATCAGAAGGATATGAAAAATGAATATGTGGAGCAGTGGTTGAGCGCTGGGCTACGAGGCTGCCCGTAGCCTCTGCAGCGCCGGTTTGATCCCCGGCCACGGGCGAGGGTCCCACATGGCGCACAGACCTCTCCTGCTGTGCCTACTGCTCCCCTCAGCAGTGTGCTTCAGTCCTTCTGCCTGTTCTGCTCCCCGCTCTGGCTCTGGTGAATTCTCTCACCCTCCCGTGCTTCTGTCTGTACCCAGTGCTTGCATAAATAAATAAATAAATCTTAAAAAAAAATGAATATGTGATAGCATCCATGCTTATGTTTGGGACGTAGCCCTGAATTAGATGGGCATATTCCCTGCCCTCATGGAACTTCGGCTCACTTGGGGTGGGATAGGGACATTACACAAATAACTGCTCAAAGGAACACACAATTACACCTGTGATTAAGGAATAGATAGGCAAATACAGGATGCTTCAAGAATGCATTATCAGAACCATAAAGAGAGGAAGAGAGATTTAGATTTCTTATTCTAGATGTTTTGTATTGTGTTTTCTCCTAAAAATCAAAGCATCAGAGAGGATGCTAAATATCTGTCATGGCTTAGAAAAGATCTGTTCTCTAAGAAAGATTTTTGGACTGGTGAGGAACATGGGAGGTATAAACAGAGATTGATATTGGCTGTTACAGAAGGGAAATAGTGGCAAAATCCCACTAGAATTCAGGGTTACTGCAGGAATACTAGATATGACTGAATTTGAATTTGATGACCAATAGTTTTATAGGCTTCTTTTTTTCTATTTTGATACTCATAAAAGTTATCATGTTTTCATTATGGAATCATGCCTCTGGTCTAAATGTAGGGCAAAGCAAGTAGCATAAAAAACACATAGTTCGTATGATTGCTAATATGATAAAATTCCCTTGAATAGTTGAAGAGATAATAACATCTCAGTGTGGTGTTTTGAGTCCAGTGCTCTGTTAAACAGCTAATGATCTTTACCCCAAAGGTATTAAGTGCATCCTGAAGATGGGTGAAGTGATTCCATGAAGATGTTTTGCAGAATATTGTGAGACCTGCTCAAATAAAAGACAGCAAATGCATGAAAATCAGATAAGAATGGCCCAATATAATTTCCGTGTTTTGTTCTTCAAATAATTATTTAAACTCTTAGCCTCCCATTTATGCAGAAGTTTTTTAGTTAGCAGGCTTCCCCTAGTTCAAGCTTATGTGTAAAAATTTGAACACTGCCCAATAATTCAGTCATCTTTATTTGATTCATTATTTTTAACCTTTTCTGACTCCTCCCTTCACTAGAGTTGTGTCAAAGTCAGATTTCCAAACCAAAGTGAATAGTGCTATTCAATATTTAATCTACCAGTTGTGAGTCTCAAATGCAGTGGTTGCTGAAACAGATCCTGATAGTGAGTTTTGAAATGGCGTAATTGTTGTAAAAGTACTTGATTTCATATCTACACAGAAAGTTTATTCTGGTAATGAGTTAGGATATTCCAAATGCTTCCTAGTTTTCTAAGCATGCCCATTGTTCATGGTTTCAAAAACCTTTGAAAATAATGTATAATGATGATATCACTATGACTGATGCAAAGTAAATCCATTACCACCCTCCTAAATAATTGGTATTCATATGCTTCTCAGTTTCACACAGCAACTTCAAACAAATGGTTTTTACTATTGATCACAATATTCTGGCTGTTCTGTTCCCTGCTCTGTCTCTGGAGAATCCTGTCGCCCTCCCGTGCATCTGGCCTGTACCCCAGTTCTTGTATAAATAAATAAATAAATAAATAAATAAATAAATAAATAAATAAATAAATCTTTTAAAAAATTAGACTTACTGATCCTACTGCAGACTTTCTTAGTGAAAATCTCCTGTGTGGGACACAATAATCTGTATTTATGACTGTGTTTTAGTCTATCCAATGACTGCATTTAGGTGTCATGCTTGTAGAACAGTGGTGGAAGATAATTTAAAGATGGTACGCTATTAATATTACTTAAAAAGAGTAAAACATGATGGATTTCAGTTTCAATGATATTTACAGCCTGTTCTGTGTAAGTAAGGCCTGAATGGGTTATGTTTAAAAGTTCTTTTAAGAATTTATTTATTTTTTTATACAAGCACTGGGTACAGTCGGAAGCGCGGGAGGGTGAGAGAATTCACCAGAGCCAGAGCAGGGAGCAATACAGGCAGAAGGACCGAAGTACACTGCTGAGGGGAGCAGCAGGCGGCAGGAGAGGTCTGCGCGCCATGGGGGGCCCTCACCTGGTGGCCTGGGATCGAACCCGCGCTGCAGAGGCTGCGGGCAGCCTCGCAACCCAGCGCTCAACCGCTGCGCCACCTGGGAGGCCCTAAAAGTTCTTTTAAATAAAAAGAGCTGATGACCTCCCTGGTGCAGGGGTTAAAGAGAGCACTATCAAGCTATTGGTAGCTACTGCAGCAGGAGTTCCATCTTCAGCCAGGGAGCAAACCACATGACGCAGCTACCTCTCCTGCCTCACCTGCTGCTCTCTCCCAGCAGTGTATTTCAGTAGATCTGCCTGTTTTGCTCCCAACTTTGTCTCTGGTGAATTCTCTTACCACCCCCACCCCTCCCCTCAGCACCTCTGGTTTATACCCTAGTTCTTGTATGCATAAATAAATATATCTTTAAAAATAAATAAATAAATAAAAAGAGTTGAAAAATTATTTTCCCATAGGAACTAACTGGGGGATGCTGGTCGACTTCAAGAACATTCATGAAACCACTGTAACCAATGATTCAGGCAAATACCAGCTCCCATGAGTTACTACATCTGTTATTCCCAAGATTATTCTTATGAAATACATTTTCTAGAGGGAAATAGATAAAATAGTCTAAAATTAATTAAGTCATATAATCCTTATTAGTATATTCTATTTCAAATGTGTTAGACACTGTATGGAGCACAGTGATGAGATAGTGAATGATATGAAAACTCTCCCTGCCCTCATGAATTTGCAAATTAATGGAAATTTCTGTCAAAGTAAGCATTTGAGTAAAGCACCTTAACTATGGAAACTATAGAAATACCTATAAGTGACACCTGATTCCTTCAGGGTAGGTGTTTATGTATATTTAAGTGGGGTTATGGGAAACAGTAAAGAAAACAAGACTATCTAGAGTAAGTCTTGTCTAATATCATTTCTAAACAGAATAGGGATAAAATGCCTCAGAGTCCTCTCAGTTTTTTGTTTGTTTGCTTGGCTTTTAATAGAGATGTCTAGGCTCAAATAAAACCAGGTCTTCCTAACTTTCTGGTCAAGTGATTTTGAACAAGTCACATTATATTGTAGAACATGAGTTTCCTTGTCTCTAAAATGATAACAATGATAGTGTATACCACATAGAATAGAGAGAGGCCCTGGTATTATAATAGCATTTAATTATTTAAAAATAATAATTAATAAAATATAGTTGTTTTAACATTAAGACTATCTTTAGATTTCAGTGAATTGATGATATTTCTGGCCAGAAGACCTGGAGAGGTCTTTGCTTGGAGATGCAAAGACTGGACAGAAGAGATTACCTGATATTAAAAATAGTAACAATAAAATAAAGAGATCAAAATCTAAGATACATTTGGGGGAGAGAAGAAGGACATATATGGGATAAGGAGGAAGATGGGTGAGATATAAATGTGCAATACTTGGAATATGGGGAAGTGTAGTAAGACACTGGGTTGATTGAGCCCTAATAAAAAAGGACCTTAACTACCATGTTGATTGAGAGTGGGAGCCATTCTGTAAATAATAGGGCTTTGAATGGGAGAGAAATCATTATCATATGTGTTGTATGGTCATGACTCTGGAAGATGCACAAAGGCTGACCTTGAAAGAACAAAAGTAGAATATGGGAGACCATTATAAGATTAGACCTAGTGAAAGAGTACATGGCTCTAAAGTCATCATTATCTTCATCATTAGCAACATCACCATTGTTGCAACTAAATTTATGGAGAATTGCATGTGTTGACTAACTTAAACTTTAACACAATCATATGGTTAACCACTATATTTTTAGTTTACAGATGAGACAAGAAAGGAACAAAAAGGTTTAGTAATGTGCCCAGGATCACAAATAGAGTAAGAGAAAGGACAAGGAAATAAAGACAAGGATATGCCGATAATCAACTCCAGATTTTGCACACTTTTTCACTCTGCTGCACCACATCTCAGAGGAAAGTAGACATAAAGGGTAGTCCCATGCTGACAGAATGAATATGATGAGGTGACTGAATGGATATAGACATTGGGGAAAAGAGGAAATCAAAAATAATCCACACATTTTAATGGGCATAAGTGGAATTCAGGACTACCCTTAAAAGTAAGAAATTGGGGGCAACAGAGGTTAATTTTTAGCAGGAAGTTTTCAGAAACATATTGCTCTCTCTGATGTATCAGTAGGGGTACCCATGGTGATGTAAATGTGTAGCATTTGGAAGCATGTTGAAATATGATCTTTGTATTAGAAGAGAGGGATGAAGTGAAGGATGGACATAGGGCAAGAGGGAGAAAATTTGATTAGAAATATGGACTATGAAGATACCAACCCAAAAATATTCTTGTAGAGCTAACAAATAGATTTGGTTCCAAAATCCTTTTTCCTGTTAGATCTCCATGGTACCTGTAACACCACCTTTTAACCATGTACCCCTTTCTCTCTCTCACTCTCCTCTCTCCCCTCTCTCACCTTTCTCTCATCCTACCATCTACTTTCAAATCTATATTGCAATATCACATTTATTAATTTTGTAATATCACATGTATTAATTTATGGAAAAATCCTTATGTTCATGTTTTAGCTGGATTTTCTGTCACAGGTAAAGATTGTACAAAATTTGTGCATAATTCAGTAATTTGTAGTGTAATTTAAAAGTTGGATTTTAGAGAAGGGGCTGCCATAGGATAGGAGGAATTATGTAAAATATTCTCACCTATTAATGAAATCTTCATCACCTTCACCAAGTAGTATATTTGAAGTTCTGTGTTGTTGGTTACCTGACCTCTTGATGATTTTCCCCTTACTTCCTTGGGGATTCATGCCTCACAATAACAAAACAAATGTGAAACTTGGAGCCAGTAGAAAATACGTTTCAGTTGATAGAGATGTCAAAGAATAGAACATGAGAGGGAATGGTTTTCAAGCTTACAGTAAAGTTTGAACATTCACATTTTTCCACCTACCAGTAAAAAAACCCATTTTGGAACTAGTATTTTTGAATACATAGATATCCTTTATTACTCTATTCATCTATTTACCATCTTGCACTTCTTGGTTTAAAAGTTCTACACATTTAAAAATCTATGATGCTAAGTGAAGTTTCCTCTTATTCTAAAATGTTCCTTTTTCATATTTAAAAGTGGTGCCCATTATGCTGATATATCATGCTCTGTTGTCAAGTGGTGTTCTGGCTAAACACTTTCTTTATGGTTTGAGCAGGCTTATCTTTCCCCCGTCCAATATTTCCAGGCCATCTGTAAATGGCCCATACCTGTGATGATTTAAGTTACCAGCTCTCCAAATTCTATAGCTCTATTTTGTCACATTAAGCTCAGAAAAACAAACAAACAAACAAAACAAAACAGCAGTATGACCAACAGTAAGACCAATATAGGTGTCAGAAAGTCAGTGATTTGGGCGATATTTTATTTGATTACTTCAAATACAACATTGGTGTTGCTCAGAGACTTATTGACATAGCTTATAAATAAATACAGTATTTTAGTCACCATCTCTGATTGTCCTACACCAACTGTTCATCAAATAGTGCTTCAAATTTCTTAAAGGATTCTGTTCCTTGAAGTGTGTACCCAGTTGAGCTTCTGGTAGGTGCATAACAAGGACTCAGTTACCTGATTGAAAGACACTATGGTATCATATTTTGAGCACCTCTTATGGGATCCTCTTTGTTGATTTTCTATACTCATGGTGCTTGCTCTGCTTGCTCGATTGATTTTCCAATTCTTAACTGTTTTTCACTTCCCAAAGATGTTCCTTCCAACAAGAAATACTTTGACTTTCCTGGGATATACTTGTTCTATTTTTTCCAACCTTTGGTGTGTTTGATCCTCAGAATACATTTATCCTGAATTTCTAATGAGATATTTTAAATGTTTTCAGGTTTCTTGTGGTTTATGTAACTTGGCACATCTTCCCTTTCATTGTCTTCATTTCCCATGTTTTGGTACAGCTCCCTCTCTTACAGTTTAATTGCTGGGTGATGCATTTTTCACTTTTTCTTCTCCTTGTAGAATTGTGTGTGGTGGGGAGAGGGGTTGTTTGTTGTATTTTGTTTTTACACACATCTCCAGCATCAGTTCTTGTTCAAATTTAAGCATCACCTCCAGGCATTTCCTTTTCAAACACCTGTTATAGAAGGAGTCATTTTTCCTCTCTGGAAATCTTATTTCCTATTTTTCCCCTTGTGTGTATTCAGATACTCCATATCTGGCAAACTGTCATCCTTTATTACTACTTGCCTTTTTTTTTTTAAATAGATTCTCTGTGTCCCTCCATATTTTAAGGCCAGGTTCATTAGTTTGGAGAGACAGTCTATAGGACTTCTCTATAGCCACATTTTATTATTTTAGTATACCCATACATAGAATTCTACCGTATAGTGTTTTTTTTTTAATACTGTAAGGTTTTTGCTCTATGTCTGTTTATCCTACTTCATATATAATGCTTCAGACTTTTCTTATGTACTCTTTTTACAGAACCTGAAGACTACAAGGATTATACTTCATTAGTTATCTTTCCTCCTCAACACCACCTTTTTTTAAAAACAACTATCTCAACCAACATTTAACAGATGTTGAATATAGCAGAGTGCTTTAAAACATTCTAATTATCTTTTGTCATTGTTTAGCAGTAAATGAATGTTCAGGCTTATTTATTCACTAGAGTGGCATAAGTGCTTTCTAGGAGGCAATTATTTCTCCAGCCTTTTTATATACTACACCCAGTGCTAGTTCTTATTGTTGAAAATGGAAGAATTGGGATGAAGAGTAGTAAGGGGGAGAGGAAGCAGAAAAATCTCCTTAGATTCCCCCTTTAAAAAAACGGCAATGATTTTCTGCTAGAAGGAAATCAAAGTCTTTGTGAAATATCTGCCCCTTTAAAAAATGTAAGCTGATTTTTTTTAATGCCAGTCACTTTCATCCTTGTAGCTTAAAGGCAAAGAATGAATGAAATGCAGAAAATGAAGGACACGTGACAGCATCAAAGAAGCAAAATGAAGCTGAGAAGAGTGAATCTGCTCTATCAGACCAGGGTGGGCCTTTTTAGGCAGACCATTAAGGCAATCTGGCTACCAGATGAAGTTTTTATGAAAGAGCAGAAAAGATGTACAAAGTCTTTTTGATGTTTTAAAGGCCCTCTCCTTTATACCTCCCCCTCCCTTTCCTCCTCACCATCCTGTCCCCACCAAATGCCATCTACTTGCAAGACAAACCACCACCATCCGAAAAAGTGTTTTATGTTTTGAAACATTTGGATTTAGTTTGATCTCTGTGATGAAGGATACCGGAGCATGATCCATTTCTGCTGGTAGAAATCGGGTGACTTGCTGGGTAGAATGGCTAGAGGGCTTCTAGGACATTTTGAAAGGCAGTGGTTAAACAGGGTGGAATTAATCAAGTTCTATTTACCTAATCAAGATAAGGATTATTTCTTGAATAGACTTAATTACATCACATTGAAATCATTAGGACATCATGACAAATCCCCTCATTTTATAAAGAGGAAATCGAGCTTCAAGGACTCCCAATTAGTCCAATGAAATTACAAGACTGCGATCCATTTCTCCACGCCCTTGATTCTTATACCATAAAATTGCTCTCTTTACTCTCAGAAGACCTAAATTACTATCTCTACTCCTGTCCCCTTCCTTTGTATTTGACTCCATCCCTCTTTCTGGAAAAGCTGTTTGACCAGCAGGGTTTGCAACAGCTGAATATACCTCTGAGTGTACTCAAGCCTGCGGTTTTAGCAGTGATTGGATGATCATAATAGAAAGACCCTGCTATGGAAGGGAGTACTTCTGGTAGCCCAGGGAAGGACAAGTTGGAGAGGGGTTGTAAATAATAATGATCTTACACTCCAGAACAATGAAGGTACAACATGCCCTTACCCTTACCTCTCTGATTTCCATAATGTCTCCAAATGTCTTCAACTCTCCTATCTTCTAAATCTACATTAACAACTTGGCACATTTTACACTTTTTCCTTTTCAGACATGATATACAGTACAGTAGTTTAGTTGGATATCCTAGTGAATTACAGTGCAAAAGTGGGCTGATTGCAGGAGATATCAAAGGTGTCCCAGATGCAGATCCTAACAGCCAATATCTATCTACCTGTGTATCTTTGAGCAAATTATAGATGGGAAACCTGGTCCAGGCAGATGAAGCAAAAACAGAGTGATTAGAATGCAGCACTGTTAAAGTGACTGTCACTACTAATTTTCTCTAAGAATGGGGAAGGGTAGCCGTCTTTCCTTCTTTGCCTTGTCCTGTCTCCCCATTCTTTTTTTCTCCATTACTATGATCTTTCTCTTGCCTCAAATGTCAGAAGCACATTCTTCAAAGTATTCAAGGACTCTGCAGAACATAGCTTTATATTCTTCCTTTTTCTTTTTTCTCTTGAGATGAAAGCTCTCCCTTCACACTTGTCACATAGTAAGTTATGCAGGCATGAAACTTCCTTCGGCATGCTTCTATTCCCAATGCACAACCTTCCCTCAATACTCATTGAGCCACACCAAAGGTACAACATACCCAGATTTTTTTTTTTTTTTTTACAGTTACAGAGGCAAGTTTTGACCTTAGTATATACACATCTTTCTATACAAATCATCTTAACAGGTAAAATCAATAGGCTTACTGCAGCACGGGTTCAATCCCCAGCCAGGGAGCTGACTCACATGGCATGGCAGACCTCTCCTGCCTGGTCCGCTACTCCCCTCAGCAGTGTATTTCAGCATATCCACGTTTTCTGCTCCCCACCCTGTCTCTGGTGAATTCTCTTGCCTCCCCCTCCGCACCTCTGGCCTGCATCCCAGCTCTTGTATGCAAAATAAATAAATCTTTTTAAAAAAAAAAAAATAAAATAAAATAAAATCAATAGGCTTTTGGCAATTTTTCTGGCAGTCCACACTGATGTCAAACACCTTAACTACTTGTCCTTAAATGCCCTTCCTACTGAACACTGTTAGTGGGAATTCTTTGCCTCATTGAGAGATCCAGCGATGTATGAGGAATGGAAGCTGTGGAAAAATCCACTGAGGTCAGAAAGTAAAAGATATGTAATGATTTCACTTATTGGTGCAATACAGGTAACCCAAAAACATACACTGGCAAAGCACGGCAACAGAAATCTTAGTGAAAAATATACCAAGTGAAGCATGTACACATATGGAGGAGTAAAAATGTAACCCCAGTGTTAAATAGACAAAGTCAATAAAAATTAAAATTTTTTTAAAGGAAAGAAAGAAAATCTATTGCCTTCAGTTAGGCCTGCTCAGGCTCATGCCTTTTTCTGCCAGACTCCCCAGAAATAGCTAACTTTGAGACTATCACAGGAGACTCAATTGATTACACATCTAATGTGACATCTTATAACACTTTTAGGAAGGCCTGACATCTGCATGTTTCCTGGAGTTCTCAGGGGAGCCATTAAGTTGCTCAGCCTGGAGGCTTCTTCTCTGCCCCAGACTCTGGGGATTTTAGCAGCTTCTCATTGGCATCTGCCAAAATCGTCTCCATTCCCTGACTTCCTAAGCTCCCTCTAGCCTGTTAAAGAGCAAGAAATAGTCTCTTTATTGGTTCTCAGGCTCATGCTTGCTCTGAGAGATGCACACAAGCTCCTTTTCTTCCAACCTAAGGATTTATGGCTAACCATCTCTGAGAGACAGGAAGCGTGGTAGTCCATCTACTCAGTGAACAAGTATTCACTGAGTTTCTCCTATATTCCAGGCATGGAGAGTGCAAAAATAAAGGAGATACAACCAATTAATTTTCTAGTTTATATTCCAGTGTAGGGGAATGATAGTAGATAAGCAAAGTATATTGTCTCTGGCCATGATTAGTACTATGAAGAAAAATTGTATAAAAGCTAATGAGTGATAAGTAAAGCTCTTTGTGAGGCGGTGATAGTACAATGGAAACCAAAATGAAGTTATGTAGAGAGATATAGGTCTGGCCTAAGGGGATAATTTTCCTGGTATAAGAAGGAGTGATGACAAACATTTCTGAGATGGCAATAATGTTGATATCTTAAGGAACATGGCAAACAGATACAGTAGAACCTCTTCATTGGCCATTATGGTGATATTTTCACCAAGAAATCATCAAGTCTATTCCAGAGATCGTGTCCAAAAGAGATGGACAGTCATAGGGCCTCTCACTCTGGAAACAACAGAAGTTGCTTGGATTCAGGGTAGAAGGAACAAATAATGTACTTAAAGCCATTTTGGTATAGATTTTTAAATAGCATATATCCTTTTGGGAGGAATCATAACCTCCCACTCCTTTTAATCAGTGCAGAATCCCAGTTTGCCTTCTCTGCTTTTTTGTATTATTGGGTTACATCAGATATACCACATGTAAATGTTAATAGAGGAGACATTAGCCCATATAAGAGAATGGACACAAATAAACTAATTATTTCATAGTTTAAAAATACTGAGAAGGGTTCCTAGAGAAATTGTAAATGATTTTCAAGTGATGTGAAATTTCAAAAACAAGACAACAGGATTAGCTTTAGGTGCAACAGAAGTCTCCCCCCCCCACCCCCCACACACACGCACACAAATAAATTCCTATTTTACAAATCTTCCCTAGCACTACCTCAAATTCCTGAATTGTGCAGTTGTCATATAAGAGACTGAAACAACTATATGTGATATTTAATTAAACATCTACACATTCATTGAGTAACAGATTTTCCCACCCTCCACCCATTTTTATTAGAGGCAGCTCAGAGATAAAACCTTCAAGTTATGAGTAATTATACCCTGCTGAGAAAAGTGATGGAGTGCTACACTCAGAAGGACTTATCAAGCCCTGAAAATGTGGACTCAACACTTAAGACTTTTTTATATTATTATTTTCCCCAACACTAACAGTTTCCCAGCTTGTTCCCAGAGGGAGATACACAGTGTGTACCTGCATTTTAATAGGAATAAACAGATTGGCTCATTCACCTTTTTACTACACTGGCTTCATATTTCCGAATCAGAAAGATACAGTGAAAAGTTGCATGTGTCGTGGACAGTAAAAAAGTTAATATTTTCTATTACGATGGTGTTTTGGAATAAATGGGACTACAACATTTGGTGAGCAGGATTGAGGGGCTTCATCATTTAGATGGCACTTAGGGAATTGGAAAGCACCCTTAGATGCTTCCGAGACTCATGCTAATGTAGTCACTCTTCTATCTTAGGCACATCCACTGGAGAAAAACAGAACCAAGACCCACCCATGGTGGTAGAGGTAGAGTCCTTTCTAGCTTCAATCTGAGCTACACATTGAAAGAAAGAGAGGTGTAAGTTTTAGGGCAGTCTCAAATTAAAAAAAAAAAAGTTTTCTAGATTTTATTTTATTATCTGGGCACAATGGATATATAAAACATTAAAAAGTTCTCAACCTTTAAGTCTGCATAGGCATCAGCAATAATGCTTGTCAAATCCCTAACCTCCACACATAGTGACTATATTTATTAAGAATCAGAAATCTGCATTTAAATTAGCTAACACCCTAGAAGATACTCCTGAAGTACTCTAAGATGCACACTTTGAAAAACAGTCCACAGGGGCCTTTAGGATATCTGTAACTGTCTGATGTTGAATGAAATAGTCATTGTGTGAGTTCTTATGGCAACACATTTTTTTTCCTGGGTTTCCAAATGGGTCTATAGACCAAAAAATTGTTAAAGAACTTTGGGAAGATAAGATGATTTTGAGCCTCTGGGAATTCTACCCAAAGATTGGATCCCAGCCAGCCTCATTGAGTTCAGGGTCAATCTGGCAGTTTAGCTGAAGAAATGGAAATTGTTTCCTCTGTAGATGTGGTTTTTAGGTTCAATAACTTTGGTCTGTATCTTGTTTTCTATGCATTTTCATTGTCTCAACAACCCTGCATTATATTTCTGCAATTAGCCTATGCAACATCTCAGGGCTTTCCTGGGGACTTGAAGTCATATTTTCTTTTCTTTCTTTTTTTTTTTTTTAAGATTTATTTATTTATTTATACAAGCACTGGGTACAGTCAGAAGTGCGGGAGGGTAAGAGAATTCACCAGAGCCAGAGCGGAGAGCAGAACAGGCAGACTGACTGAAATACACTGCTGAGGGGAGCAGCGGGCGCGGCAGGAGAGGCCTGTTGCTCCATGTGGGATCCTCCCGGTGGCCGGAGATCGAACTGGCGCTGCAGAGTCTGCGGACAGCTTCGCAGCCCAGTGCTCAACTACCGTGCCACCAGGGGAGGCCCTCAAAGTCATATTTTCTAAATACAAAAGCTTTTAGGAAAAATGACAACAAATGACCCAATAATATCTCTGGATCCTGTTCACTCATATACTGATTATTTATTCAGATTTAAATTCTAAATAACTTAGATAAAAATTATTAATTTGATATGTGTTATCCGGTATGTTATTTAATATCTACGGGGCTGAGCTTTTTCATTTTTAAAAGAGAGACACAAATATCCTAACCATTGTGAGGAAATATGAGATGTCAGATATGAATTAACTTAAAAATTGTTTAAAGTGTTTTATTACAGCAAGGTATTGTTTTTGAAACAAAAACATTAGTGTGACTTCTGTGGCTTTATGATTGTTAAATCCATGAGAATAGATGACATTGTGTGGATATTAATACTGTAATTCATGAGTCAAACAAAGGCTTAGCAGGTTTTCTGATTGCTCCCATCAGTGAGAGGTAGCTTGAGAAGCGCTTCTTGCTGCGGTGGTGACTCAGGAGTAAATGTAAGAGTTAGAAGAAAATGGAACAATTGGATATGCAAGGAAACAGTGGAAACCAGTTGTAAACCCTGCTGCTCAATCTACTTCTTATCACTTGCCTCTCCTCCCAGCCATCCTCATCACCTTTTTATGCTGTATTTTTCTGTAAATTTCTCCAACTTCTTTAGTAAATCTTTCCTTCCTTTTTCCCATGCCTGGCTGGACCTTTTTTTCTTTCTCAGTTTCACTTTTCCCCTTTATTTCCTAATATGTTGTGGGAATGGGACTAGACAGAATGAGTTGGAGAATAGGATGGCATATGAAAATATTATCAAGTGACCTTTGGAAAGATGAAAAATTAAAGAAGAGAATTAAGTGGGTACATCAGCAAATATAGGCAAATGGATAGTTTCTGCCACTTTGCATCCCAATTGATTCTGCTATAACCTTAATAATGCTTAGTTCTGTGCTACTGTCCCTTGGTTTTCCTTATGAAGCAATTAAGATACTGAAATAGATGATCTCAGAGAACCTTTTCAGCTCTGAAAGGCTGGCTGATGAGCAGGGAGCTGTCCAAGCCAGAGATGAAATTTCTAGTTTAATTTCTTTTACCTGGTAAATATAATTGCCGCACACTATGGTATACCAGGGGTGCTTCCCCCACCATTTAATTGGATAACTTTTGTAGTGATAAGCCAACTGCTGCACTGTGACAGAACTACCCCTAGCAGGTGATTAGTTTCTTGTGCAGTTAAAAACAAGAATGAGGGAGATATTAATAGTCTTTATTTTTGTATTGCTTTAGTGTTTTTAAAGCACATTTATACACATGAACCCACTAAGACCTCACTAAGATCATAAGCTATAGGTATTATTTTCACATTTTACCAATGAGAGTACTGAGATAGCAATCATACGATTTACCTTGTAGAAAGAGGTGTATTCAAAAAAAGAAAAGAATGCTGCAAGCCAGACACTGCTAGACAAAGGCTGATCCCATTTTGCAACAATAAACTTCAATTTTGGGATTCCAAAGAGTTCAACTTCATATTAAAAATAGATGCTGGAGAAGGTCTGAAAGTCTGGTCATCATAATGTAGGAAAATACAGCTATACCTTCCCAACCTTTTGGCCCATACCAGTTGACCAAACACAACATTAAAATGAAATGAAAAACCACAAAACCAGGAAAGCAAAACATTAAAACCATGTATAAAACAACCAAATAATCACTGCAATACTCTTTAGGAATTGAATGAATGCCACACTATTACCAGCTCCAGAGTCGTCTTCGCTGGCCCCCAGTTCAACCCCACATTCACTCTTCCAGTGGTGCACAACATTTCTTTATATAACTGATTCATGCTGCATTTCAGATAGAAAGTTGAAACTTTTGCAGCTGAATGCTTTCCTAGCTGCACTCAAGTGGCAATTGGAACTAGCCATCCCTAAAGTTTACCAGTTAAATCAAGCCTTCCCCCACAGCACAGAAAAGTCAGCTTAAATGCATCACAGCAGAAAGAAGCAAGGGGGTGGGGGTGGGTTATGTAAGAGAGGTAAGGGGTTAAAGTATTGACAGTCATAAAAGAGGTATAAGACTGTCTTTCTAAACCAGGTTTCTAGTTGAAGATACCAAACGAAAATGGCCCTGGGACACCCTAGAGAAAAATGCAGAAAGGAGGTTGGGAACAATGAGGATGGTGGAATAAACATCCAGAGATAAGCTGTTTTCTTTTGCAACTTGTCTCGTGGATCTCAAGCACCACACTCCCAAGGCATCAAACTGCAGTGTTGATGCAGGGTGTTCATAAGTAACTCCTCCCAGCCTCCACTCCACTTTACCTTCTACTCAACTGAATCCCAGACTATGGTTCAGGTTTGGTGCAATATTAAAAGGGATTATAAAGAATATCAAAAACAATCAAAGGTCTTAGCATGAAAACAGACTAGGGGAAGATATTCCTCTCCATTTCTCTGTTAAATCAATTAAAAGATATCATTAGACCCCAGTGGTTCTAATACCAAGGTGCTTATCTAAGAAAAACAAAATCTAAATTAGTAAACACTTCAAGGTCATGCAACCAAAACCTTAGGACAACCAGTCAGAGTCAACCAGACTTTAAACTACCGTCAATCAATAATATGCAAACTTTAATTCTGGTCTTTCCCTGTAGAAGTTTTTCCATAGCTCTTAACCACTTAGACAAAGAGGGAGCTCCTCTAACCACTTCTGGTTTGGTGTTACCCAATAAAAATTGATTTTTTCTCAAATAAACTCTTAAAATTTTAATATGCCTCAGTTCATCTTTTAACAACTTTAAGAGCCATTCCTCACTTTTTCCCATTTCTTCGAAATCACTGTGAAGATAATGGTACACACAACATTTCCCAGGCTCTCCTGTTACCTGAGTTCATTCACCTATTAAAGCACTGGCAGAAAATTAGAGGATAGGGGCGTAGGAAGTCCGTAGGAGAGTATTCACACCTTGGTAATTGTTTTGACTGTGGCTGTATCTTCTCTGAAGATCAATTCCTTGGCCCTGGGAACCCTATTCCCTCCTATTTTCTCTCTAGTTAATGCTAGTCTCTGGGTTGCCTCTGTGTTCTCTGATTGGCTTCTAATAATTCCATCACGTTTTGTAACAATTTTTTAAATTTTTTTAGGTGTGTTTTAATACTTGAGCAATTTCTATTTCCCTGGTGTGCGTTCACTGATTAAACCATATTTTTTAGACTTTCTATTATTAAAACCTATTTTAATATTTCTGATTAAGCCATTTTTGTCATGTCAGTATTAATTAACATAGAGTTAAACTAAGTAGCCAAAATATGCAATCCAGCTATATCTCTGAAAAGTTTTGCTAACCTCTCTCCTAAACTGGTATGACAAATCAGCATCAGTGTGTAATCTAGCACAATCATCTTGTCTGGAGTACAAACAAGGAGAAAATAAATGAGCAGAAAGTTGAAACAGTACACCATCTAATTATATTCATTTTTTGGTAAAGATGGCAGTTCAAAAATAAATTAATGCATTTTTTAAAATCTTTTCCAAGAAAAAGGTGTTAAAAACAATTGAGAAAACAACTTTTCAAAGTGTTCTTCATAAAGCAGTTTCTGAAAGAATTATTCATAATCCAATTATATCAGAATCACTCAGGCTGCTTATGCCCAGTGTTAGATTCTTTCTGGTCCCTTTCTACATCTACTCAACTAGACTCTGTTGGTTAGGATCCAGAAATCTATTTTAAAAATAAACACTTATGAATTTTTATGTGCATTAATTTTGAGAGCTATCACCCTCAAAAAGAGAATACTGTTGGTCACTAGAAATGACTGAAACAGTAAGAGCTTGATTGTTGGATGAAAATCCCTATTTCAGAAATGTAAAGAACTTTTTTTTTTTTAACATCACGATCAGTTCTCTTCATTCCTTTTCTCAAGACCTTCTCAAGACTAAATTTTGATAAGCAAAGATCTTTAGATCTTAAGCTAAATTTTAATATGATTTTGACTAAGACTACCAGAAAATGCTCATGAGGAAAAACATTGATACTAACTTGAAATGGGGTTAGGCTCCATCTATAGCAACCAGAATAATTCCTGGCTCAAGTTCTTGGTAAATATTTGATTATGATACTAATTATTTTATTCATTTCCTTATCCACAGAACCTAATACAGTTTCTAACTAGCTATCAATAAGTATTTGTTGACATGAATTGAATTGGCAATAATTCCATTAAACACATTCATTTCATGCAATTTCATGGTCAGATGGAAACCTTTGAGAACCCAGACTGAAGTAGATCATCATTAACAAAAGCACTGATTTTATTTCTCCCTTAATATACTGCCTAAGTCATCATGCTCATCTTCAGATATTTTTATGTCTGCTTTTGTCAAGATAAAATTTCAATTTTCTATGAAAATTGTATGCCAGAGAGTTGAGGGATGGGTATGTAGAGGTTAGGAAAACAAATAGCAGGAATTTTTCTCTTTTAGAAATCCACCTTATCATGTTAGCCAAAATAGAACGACAGTGCCTGACCTGGGTACAATTTTTTTTTAAAGATTTATTTATTTATATAAGAACTGGGGTACAGGCCAGATGCGCAGGAGGGTGAGAGGATTCACCAAAGACAGAGTGGGGAACAGAACAGGCAGACTGACAAAATACACTGCTGAGGGGAGCAGCGGGCATGACAGGAGAAGTCTGCTGCACCATGTGGGATTCTTGCCGGCCGACCGGGATGGAACCCGCACTGCAGAGACTGCGGGCAGCTTCACAGTGCAGCGCTCAATAGCCTGCGCCACCAGGGAGGCCCGACCTGGGTACAGTTTTAAAGGGGAAAAATGTTTCTTTTTTAAGCCTTACCTTCCTCCCTCTTCTTTCATTCCTTCTGTCCAGAGGACGTCTGCTTTGGATCACGCTCTCTTCAGGCAACCCACGTTCAAGATCTCACCTCCTTCTTGGGCTCCCACATTCATATTGCCTATGCCCCTGCTGATAGTGTTGATTAACCCCAGAAAGCCTTCCATGGCCTGGATTTTTCATTGCCATTGTCTCTCATTCCATGACTCTCATAACCTGGGAACCAAGCAGTCTGCACCTCCTAAAAGGTCCATTAAATTAAGGAGAATAAGAGGTTATTTGAAGTTTCTCTCTTCTAAATGACTAGTGGTTTTTAGCTGCAGTGTCTGACAAAAAAAAAATAACTCCCCCTATGGTGCTCTGCCCCCTCACTCTACCTACCTACCTACCTACCACCTACCCACCTACCTACCGACCTACCTACCTATCTGGGTTCCATAATGCACCTCCTGATGCAACCCTCCTCTTTATTTATCTTCTTTCTTTCAGGATGGGTTTAGGAGACATTCAAAAAAGACTGCATGAATGCAGACTCTAGATGTGGAATTTATAACTTTGTCCTTGTCATTTCTCCTTTTAATGTCTCACCTACAATACTCACACAGAGCCAGCTGCTTCAAGATGCAGACAGCATCATTTTTTTTTTTTTAACCTACAGTGCCAGGCAATCACAGTTTACAAACTAGTATGAAGTATACAAACTCACCTTACTCAGCTAGATTGGATAAGTAACAACTCCACAGACTCAGCGCATTAAGTTGAAGATTGCTAAAAACACTGTCCTAACTCTTCAAAGCCTTCCGTTTTTCACTTTCTAGGAAGGGCAGCTGATTTTGTAACACAATCACTTCAATTGTTCTCTTTTTCTCTGAGTATACTCTTAATTCCTTTCTAATATTAAGCCATCTATTTCTTATTACCCTTAATAACAAGAACCTCTGGCTTCTTCAGAGAAATACTGGAAAACTGAGAGTCATGGAAACCATACCTGCAATCTACATGTTTTCTGGGCCTCTGCTGAGCATAATACCCAGTCCTTGGTCCCAAGGAAATAGTGTAAGTTACTGTAAGGTAAATGGAAGTGATCAGGTTTTTTTCCACGCTCCTGACCCTAGCATCAATGATTGACACCTGTGGTCCTTCACACGTGTCTGATGGCGGCACCTGGAATGTGGTATGGGAGTACATGAGTGGGTGCACCTGAGCCTAGGGACTGAACCTATAAGGGTGGCAGCAGAGATTGAGGGCAATAGAGGACCATGCAGTGGAGACCAGCGAGAGAACATGAGTACCAGAGAGCTGAGAATGAGTGAAGATTCGCTGGGGCTAGGAGGACTCCCAGTCTCCTGGCCCACAGGACTCCTTGCCTGACCCTGCATTGGGTTGTCTCACTACAAATGGTGTAGAAAGATCATTAAAAGCCTGAAAAATCTCCTGAGGGCTCTGGGATTCTCCTTTACCCGTCTGCATGGATCAATAGAGAACCTGCTCCATGCCTTGCTGGCACTACACGTACAGACACATGACCAGCTTTATTATAACATAATTCATACTATTGTTTTACTATATACAGATGGATAAGTAGATAACTATATGTAAGTCTCTATCCATCTATTTTCCTGGAAAAGCAGAAAATACTGGTGTGGGTGAAGTAGAAATTAGGTATAAAAGGATGAGGAAAGATGATGCTGAAAAGGTAAGGTAGGAATAAAATATTTTTAAAAGTATGGGATTTAGGGCCTCCCCTGGTGGCGCTGCGGTTGATCGCTGGGCTGCGAAGCTGCCCACAGCCTCTGCAGTGCTGGTTCGATCCCCAGCCGATCCCATGAGGGTCCCACATGGCACACAGACCTCTCCTGCTGCCCGCTGCTCCCCTCAGCAGTGTACTTCGGTCCTTCTGCCTGTTCTGCTCCGCACTCTGGCTCCAGTGAATTTTCTCACCCTCCCGCGCTTCTGACTATAACCAGTGCTTGTATAAATAAATAAATCTTTAAAAAAAAAAGTATGGGATTTCTTTGGAAGCATTTGTGTGAGGCTAAATTCAAGGTGATCAGATGAGGAGTTATCACAATGAGATAAATATGATGAAAATCATGACCTTAGGGGCTATTTTTTTGTTCCTTTGGGGAAGTAGAATCTCCAGAAGTTGGTGATGCAATCAATATGTTGGGAAGGTTAAAGGAGAAGAATGAGAATCTCAAATGTCTTTAGAGTTTCAACATTTAGTGACTGAACAAAAGAATTTGTTATTAACTGAGATTGAATAGTCTAGCCAAAAGGATTTAGGATGCTTCTTTTTAGGTGGGCTATGTAGAGAAGGAATTTAAAGTCTCCACCAAGAAGTAAGACATCCTGGTGAAATTTTTTATAAGAAAAATCAAAAAGTGTTAAGATCTATACTGGTGATCACTGCTATTTTTCCATTTTTTTAAAATATAATTTATATCATTCCTACATCATTTTTCATTTTTGCACAAATGTATGCATTTTCATTTTGGTTATATTCCCCATACAATTCCCACACCCCTTTATTTTAATTCTAATTCTCCTCTCCTCCTCAGTCCCCCATAGTGTGTCTCTGGTTTATAGTTGGTTGTTGATTTTGATTTTTTCTTTATTATAGTCTTTTTCCTGGTCCCTTATTTAGGTTTTCTAAATTCCTGCTATGAGTGAGATCATCTGGTATTTTCTTTTTTCTTTCTGGCTTATTTCTCTGAGTATGATCCCTTCAACTCCATCCATGTTGCTGCAAGTTGCATGAGTTTATCTTTTTGATTGCTGAGTAATATTCCATTGTGTATATATGCCACGTCTATTGGTTTTTTTATAGTTAAGTGGGGAGAATGAGCAAGAAAGCTTGGGCAATGTCTACTTTTATAAGAAACACGGTTAATTGGTTCTTAAACACTTAAAACTCAGCTCAGATATCACTCATTTCAGAATGATTTCCCTGATGCTCGTTCTTTTTTTTTTTTTTTTTAAGATTTATTTATTTATTCATACAAGCACTAGGGTACAGGCCAGAGGTGCAGGGGGTGAGAAGGTCCACCAGACAAAGAGTGGGGAACAGAACAGGCAGATTGACTGAAATACACTGCTGAGGGGAACAGTGGGCGAGTCAGGAGAGGTCTGCTGCATCATGTGTGTAGCTCCCTGGACGGAGATCGAACTCATGATGCAGAGACTGTGGACAGTTTCATAGGTTGTGTCTTAACCCCTCGCACCACCAGGGAGGACCCATTGATGTTCATTTTTATCAGTCACCTGTGCTTTCTCTCTGCCTCCAATCATATTCATTTACCCTAGCATTACAGGTAACTTACTATATCATATTAATATATTTGCATTTATTTGCTTCCCATTAAAATTTCCTTAAAGTTTAGTCTATTCACAATTTTGTAGCTCTAGAACATATCATAGTTCTCAGCACAAAGTAGAAGTCTACTAGAATACATAAATGAATGAATAAGTGTATAAACTGAATGAGAAATAGTAAGGCAGAAAATTATCAGGAAAAAAAAGAAATTGTTATAGGCCCTGACAAAAGAGTGGCTCTTTTGCTCTCTACAGAAAGAATTCAACAGAGAACACCAGGTATAGATGGAACCAGGTAAGGTTTATTAGAGAGTCTCTTTATTAGAGAGTTTCATGTCTGAAGAAGTCAGTTCAGGCAGGAGGATATAGCCTGATTTCTTCAAAGGAGGGAGCAGGAGATATTTAAAGGGTAAGTCCATAAGGCAGGGATTGGGAGAACAGCCTAACAACTTGTTCTGGATTGGGCTAAACCTGGGCATGCACAGCCAGGACACATTCCAACTACAATAGTGGGCTTTCAATTTTCTCCCTATAAGAAATTGTGAGGTTGTCATTAATCAGGATCTAATGCTTTTTATCCTGGCACCTCAAGGTCAGTGTTGTGGCCAAATTATTTGGTCAAGGCTCACTAGTTCATGATTTAGTCCACCTGTGCAAAGAGGACTTAGGGAAACTCATCCTATTACCTCACAATTTCTTTTATCTGGGTTGTCTCAAAATGAGACCAAGGTAATCAAAGTTTCAAGAAGGCTAAGGGCACAGAATGCTATAAACGAAGTAGAGTTCAGGAGGACGACTCAGTTAGATTAAGCAAATATTTAATTAGCTATCTGGCTTTTGATTTTTCTTTGTGAAGTTATTTCAGAGAGCATAGGTCAGAATTCAGTGATTTGATAAATTTATGGAAGGGAGGAGGTGGTTCTAGCATATGTTGATTGTAACAGTGAAAATTAGAGAGCTAAGGGAAAATTGAGGGTAAAGATGTTGATGTTGGGTGGTAGAGATTATATTTTTGGAAGGGGGATGTTTGGAAGTGATAAAGATTGGGAAGTGAAGGAAAATGAAAAGATATGCATAACGAACCAAGAGTAAGGCTATGGTAATAGGATAATCAAGAACCAGACTCCCTTTCTATTTCTCTCCATTTTCCTCCCTCCTTGTGGACACAAAAAATGCCTAACGGTATTTTCTAACCACTTGTTGATCCACTAATGAGGTTGAATATCCAATAAATGTCAGGCAGCAGAGAGGGAACCTTTTTCTACCTATGTGCTGATGTATCAAATAGCTTCAACCACACTATTAGTGAAACAGAGCGATAGAGGGACTATAGCTGGTCAAAGGACAGTATCCAGTAGAGGAGAGGTCACTGTCTGTGAGTTATTCACCCCCACACAATTGCAAGACCACAACTGCAGGCTCAGGAGACAACAATGGGGTTTATTAACAAACAGGGGAAACAAAGAGTTTCTAAGGCTCTGGTTATCTCACCCCAGAGAGTATCCATAGTGTCTAGAAGTCTTCAAGAAAATGCCACTCATCTGAATGGTGTTCTCTCACCAATAGGGCTTGTTGCTCGTGGCACACTGGCAAGCAGCAGGCCAGGATCCAACTCACTGCAGCAGGAGGTTCTCAGAGGTAGGGATGCTGGGATGCTGCTGCAGTAGCACACAGCAATAGTCTGAAAGTTTTGGAGAGGCAGCACCAGATGCAGCACCAGAGGCAGCAGCACAGGGAAGTGGTGCTAGATATCAGGGGCAGTTAATAGCTCTCAAAAGTGTCCTGGTCACTCATTAACAGTGCTGGGTAGCTATGGCCAGTAGTGCCGGTCACCACTGGTCACTAGGAGGTGTTATAAGAGACACTAGCATTAACAACTCATTTGAGTTGTTGACCAACACTAACAATAACTCTTTGAGACTCTAGGCCTGGGGTCTTTAAAGTCCATTTTTAGGGGATGTCAGAGACAGGGCTGGAGAGCAGCATCCTGCAGCCTCTCCAAAGCTTTTTGGCTTCTCTTCTTTCTTTGAAGGTCAGCTGCTGGATGCTTCTTCTTTCTTCTTTCTTCAAGGCCAGGAAAAGAGAGTGTCCCAGGAATAGAGTCTCTCAGGAATTGAGTTCCTAAACTGTTTTCTGCCCTTTTAGGACCCCACCTACAAGTCTAAACAGTTTTTCAATCCTATGGCAGACTGAACCATTTAGTGCTAGACAACTCATAGCATGCACCTGATCTGTATCCAGTAACCCTTCAGCTTGTGCTGTGGGGCCCCAGTTTCACTAGGAAAAGGGGGGTATTTGCAGACATATATTGAAAATGTACTAGAGAACATGTTAAAAACTGTATCTGGGAGGCTGTAAAATGGGGTTATCCAGCCACATGCTCAAGTTGAGAACAGCATCATCTGGGTTTTGTTCCCCAAAGTATTGAGATGTGGAATGTGCCTTTCCTGATTAAGAATCTGATGCATCATATCTGATTTCCTAATGACAAGGATTTTTCAGAGGATGGTAATTGTACTATTCTCATCTGTTGTGCAATTCAGTTTGCTGAAGACACAAAGTCCACCTCTCTGACCTTACTTCTCTCTAGCTGCAAGACAATCAACTCATGACCCCAAACAAGAGACAAAGCTCTGGTGGCTTCAAATGTTATTTGTCATGAATTCACTCAATCCTCTTTAAAATCCTATCAGGAAACTTGATTCCATGGCCTTCTGCAGCAGTGAATTCAACAGGTTAAAACTGCATCTTGTGAAAAGTGTTCATTTGTTCTAAATTTACCACCCACTAATGCTACAGAGTGACCCTTTGTTCTCTGAGGGAAAGCAAGAAAATCAGCAGCACAGCTCAGGTGAACCCGGAGCTGCAGTGTTTTCCTTTTTCTTGTTCCTCTTCTATTTGTAGGTAAATAAGCATCCAAGCTCCTGTCTGCAAAATTTAGTCCAAGCTCCCACCACCTTGTCAAACTCTTCAAGGAAAACATTATTGCCTTAATTGCTTAAACCCAATTTGCATAATATGGAGTTCTGACAGCCACAAAAACAGGGATGCAAAAAAGAGATTAACAAGTGAGGTGCACGCTCAGCCAACCCTGTGCAGTTTGGAAATGAGTGCAGAGAAGAATTCATCGGATGGGTGGGCTCGCTATTTCATCTGCTCTAGGTCCCTCCCTCCTGTACCTCCTTCTCTCCAACCCACCTTAGGGTTTGTTTGTTTTTCATTTGCATTCATTGGCTCTGAGCATGTGCCTAGACTGTTAATTGCCATTCCCAGCAGAGCCTCCTTCAGACCCTGGTTGAGCTCAGACAGCACCAGGCAGTGCAGATTTAAAAACAGCCTTGCTTCTTTACACCAAGCTCATCCAAACATTTAAAATGTTAACGCTTTTCAGGAAAGCAGGGACTGTGTCTTCCTTGTCTTTGTGTGTTAGTGTCATTTCATAAAACTAAATTGATTTCTCATGGGAAGAGTCATGGACAGTCACCTCCTCTCTGTGATGACCATCAGGACAGTCTGCTTGGCTGCCAGACTGTGCCCAGCCCTCAGGGTCAGGTCTGTCTGTGCCATTCTCTTTTTGGAGATCGCCAGTAGCTTCCTGTGGCCAACAGGTTAATGGACCCCTTAAAATGATTTTTAATCTAGATCCAGTCACCTCATATTACTTTTGTAAAAGGAAACGGTTCCATGTTACCAAGGCACTTGCTCAGGAAAAAACAGAAAATGAATGGTGTTTCACTGAAACTCATCTAAACAGTTGAAGCAGTTAAAGTACCATGAACATTGAAGGATTCCCTTCCCCCAATCTGCAGACCTGACCCAACTGAAAAGTTAGGTCTTCTTAACCAATGAAAAGTGAGACTTATTTTAACTGTGCAGAGACAGGTAGATGTAGTCTATCCCATACAGAGAGCTAGCTTTTTAGCTTTCATTAGCATAAAAAGCACTAAATCATTTCCTCTCAGTAAACCACTCTGGGAAGATTGGCCTTCCCTGGAAATCTCACCTCCTCTCTCCAGCCTTTAATGTATTCTCTGACACATGCAATTCTGTGGCTGCCTTAACTGGCTTTTTTTTTTTTTTTTTTTTTTTAAGATTTATTTATTTATTTATACAAGCACTGGGTACAGTCAGAAGCGTGGGAGGGTGAGAGAATTCACCAGAGCCAGAACAGGGAGGAGAACAGACAGACGGAGGACACTGCTGAGGGGAGCACTGGGCGTGACAGGAGAGGTCTGCATGCCATGTGGGACCCTCGCCAGCAGCCGGGAATCGAAATGGTGCTGCAGAGGCTGGGATCGAACAGGCGCTGCAGAGGCTGCGGGCAGCTTCGCAGCCAAGCGCTCAACCGCTGTACCACCAGGGGAGGCCCACTAACTGGCATTTTTTACTACATATTTCTTCAGCTAATACTAACCTGGTTCCACTCATTCACATCCTTACTTGACTCATTCCAATGCATATTAAGTATTATTTCCAGTAAAGTCTTTTCTATGCTCATATAAACTCCCCTAGGATACTACTATTGCTGTTTGTTCTGGAAGTCCTCACGTCTGCAAATTAAGCATGCAAGCCCACAATCATTGTCCCTAAGCACCAATAAAGAGACCAGATGAGAAGCAATATAGAAATATGTTCTTTGTTGCTGAAGTATACAATTGATTTTTGTATATTGATTTTGTATCCAACCACTTGTCTAAGCTATTTTATAGTTCTAATAGTGCATAAATCCTCTTGTTTTATGTGGACAATCATATTTCCTACAAATTATAAGAGTTTTATTTCTTGCCTTTCAAACTTTATGCCTTTTATTTCTCTTTCTTGTCTTGCTGCACTGGCTAAGAAGCTTTCACTGTGATGTTGTGATACTGAGTGTCTTTTTTTTTTATGGATTTTCAAGGAATAGTTAATTTTACCATTAAGTATGTTGCTACATTTTTAGTAGATTTCCCTTATGAGGTAAATGAAACAATTTTAGCCCTTTAAAAATTTTTATTATGAATGTTTATAAAATTTTGTCAACTTTTTTCTCGCTCTTTCTCTTTTTTTTACTTAAAAACCCACCCAAATTTCTTTTAGTCCTTAGTCTAGAGTCTCAAATTGAACACATTCTGGGAATTTATTTTTCTGACTGCTCACCTAATAGAAAAATGTTTAGAGATAAATAATACCTATTTTCCTTTAGTGTACCATGTCTCCTTTGCTCTGCTGCTTCTGATGATGATTTAGAACCATAAGTACAAATTACTGTTCAGTAGTAGGAGCGACTTCTAGTAGCGAGTGGATAAATGAAAAGTCAGACACAGGTGACCAAAAAGCAAACTAAGATTTTAATAAACTGGGTGGACTTTATACTCTGCTAATCTCAAAATGTGGAAAAATTAAGAGATTTTAGGGTATTGCAAATTAAGAACTGATAATCTACAAATAGGATAAGGTAAAATGATCCTATTATTCACAGACTGTGTGTGGTACCGTGTAATAACATGCTGATTTTATGTTATGACTGAATTTCTATTCAATGACCCAGATTTGGGCTCTGAACTTAAAAGAATCAGTAAACTTAGCAAAATGATGATAAATAATTTGGGGTCAACATTTATCTTAAAGATAGTGGCCCATATCAATTCTTATTTAATAAGGTCTCTGCTATCTACCAGTTCTTATTTTCTAACATAAACAAATTTCAAGGGATGGGCAAGAGCAATATCACAGCAGGATACCTTGTGTTTTATGGGTTAAAACTCGTGTCAGCATTCTGATCATGTTTTCTGACATGTAACAGAAGAGAAGTTAGGTTACATTTGGATTCTGATTGTGATGAAGACTGAAAGGAATACTAAGGAAGGAGGCTTTTACTCAATGCAGTGACACAGTATTTTATTGCTTGACACAGTTTGTTGAGCAGCCATGAGGGAATTCACAGTCTAGTACTTCTGGAAAATAATGAACCATGGGTGCTGTGATATCAAATAAATGGAAGTTGGAATTGAGAGAATACTTATGATCAGCCAGTTGGAACAATGCACAAAGTCCAGTTCTGGATGCAAGATGATTTAGGAGTGATGAGAAAGTTACCTTAGAGCAAATCTGAAGGATGCTAAAGGGGAAGATTTCCTTACAGCATTGCCATAGTATTTCCTGATAAAGATCAGAATGAAAAGGAAAGTAATTTTAAATGGCATAAAGATGAAAGCAATTGAGAAACTAATTCATAGAGACTGACATTCTTCTGAGCATATGCACGATGCAATTTCACTTTTACCATTTACCCTATTAAGGCAGAAATTTAATTTGGAGAATTTTGTTTAGAGACAAAATAAAACTTCAAAGAAACTACAGAAGTAAAATGAACTTCAAAGACACCGTTCTGAATTGATTAGATTCTACAAACGCTTAAGCATTTTATGACCATCTATCTAACTGTTTAAAGCTTATAAAAATCATGGAAACACATTTTGGAGATGCGAGTTTATGTAAGTGCTAGTTGCTTGTAGCATTCTTCCCTCTTCATCAGTTAGGTAAGTATAAAGCTATATACATATAGCTGGGCAAGAGGCAGCACGTTGCCTAACAGAGATTGATTTGTCAAGTACAGAGACTTGTCTTTTTAAGCATTGTTTGCTGCTTTCCTGCCATAATGAAATAACCTACATGAAAATGTAAAGATTTTAAGTCTTGACATTTACATGTAAGATTTTAAGTTCCGGGATGTGAGAATTTTCAATGGATCACTTTCTATTTGCATATTTTTAAACTGCATTCAGTGCCTCTGAAGCTTCACTCTCTGCAACCACTTCTTTTAGAAGATTTGTGGTCATTTCAAACCAAAGACACTTCATACTAAAAGAAAATGTTTAAATTATTATTGCAATTAAAATTATTGATAGGTCACAGGCCATATAAATTCATCTCTAAACTTTTAATGGGCTTTAATAGCAAATCATGACTCCAAATAAATTTGTTTCCTCTGAAATACTTATTATCTCAGCTAATGTGTAAATTAAGACCAGACTTTAGGTCAGGTGCTGTTCAAACTAATGATCACATTACAATATATCCTACAGCTGAACTCCAGCCCAGAGAGGAAGTTGCATTGCTGATCTCTGTAGGATAAAATGCTCTTTTGCCAAGTCAGAAATCTGGTAATATTTTGTGGCACAGGCACTACACTTTTCTATTCAGTTTGTTAGCCTTCGTCTAAAGAGTAAGCGTGTGTCTTTAAAAATATATGAAGGAGCCAGCAGGGGAGAAGCATGGCAGAATCATCCCTATTCAGTAAAATGAGTGAAGAAGAGAAGGGATATATTGAATCTAAACAGGCTGTGACTAAGTAAAAGTCTTAGAAAGACTGGAAGGTAATAAAAGAACCCAGATTCTCCAAAAAAAAAAAAAGGCTTTCAAATGATACTTTGAGTCATCTTTATTTACTTGTTCATCTGTTAATTCGATATTTCTTGTTGAGAACTCAGCACATATGGGGCACATAGACTGCATACACCAGGGATGAATGAAGAAGAGAGGAAGTCATCTCTGTCCACAAAAACTTACGAAATTGGGTGTCATAAAAGGGGAGGTGGGAGCAATAAATTCTCAAGAAAATAAATTCTGAGGGGTTGTTCAGCTTAGCTGTGAGATGTTCTCCAACATCCATTCTTTCATCTATAATCAAATGTTAGCTGATCTTTGGTCACTTAGAAAGACTCTATTTCCCAGTTTTCCTTTTAGTTGGGCACAATCCTGACACTGAATTCCAGGAACACAATGTGAGTAAAGGTGTTATGTGCTACTTGCTAGTTTGTGCTTCAAATTACCAACCATGCACTGCAACTTTTTCCAGGAACCTGCTTCTTACAAGTAGAGAAAGAAAAAATCTGCCTGGGCCCGGAAGATGGAAGCCATTTATTGAAGCTACGTAATCATCCTCATCAAGACTGTCTACATTTGAACTGTTACTTGAGAGAAAAGTGACCATCTATTGCATTTCTGTCACTGTCCACCATTTCCTGCCTCCTCTAGAACATCTGTTACAGACTCTTAGCCCATATCCTAACTTAGCTGCCAGCAATTAGGAAGGTGAGTTTAACCAGAAAAACAAACAAACAAACAAAAAACTCCTAGAGTTGACTTTAAGGGTGGAGAAAGGCATGCTTTACCCAAGAGTGGGTATAAGTGCAGTGGCACAGACATCTGGATAAATCATGGTAGATGGATATATTTTACTTGATTAAAGTAAAAGGGGTTTAGAAAGAAAATGATAGAGCAAACTGGATGCACCTCTATGGATAAATAAACAATGTTAAAAGGAAATGAGCTATCAAATTATGAAAAGACATGGAAAGAACTTAAATGCACATTACTAAGTGATAGACATCAATATGAAAAGGCTACCTACTGTAGATTCACTTACATAACAATACAATGCAACAGTAAAAAGATGTGTGACTGGTAGGGCTGGATGGGGGAGAATGGATAAGCAGAGCACAGAGAAATTCTAAGGCAGGAAAACACTGACACTGTAATGATGAATACATGTCATTTTACATTGTCCAAAGCTATGCAACTCTGAGAGTGACCCTAAAGTTTGGGTTTGATGTGGGTTCATCAGTTGTAACAAATGTAACATCTGGTGGGGTTAGCTAACTGGAGAAGCTGCATATTTGAGAAGCAAGGGGAAGTGGGGTATAACAACACTCAAATGGTTGACTCACTCAAACCTGCATAGGATCCTAGAGGTCATATAGTATAGCTCCCTTCCTTGTCCATGAGTATATTGTACCACATTTGGATGAAATAGGCATGTGCTAATTTCTATCTCACAAAAGTGCTAATTCCTTTTCCTATAGATGAAATATTAGAAAATTCTTATTTGATGAGTCTGGAATCTACCACCAGAGTCTCTAATCAGTGGTTCAGTTTTATCCTTGCAACAAACAAACAAATATGAGTTTTATCCTTATGTGTAATTTCCCTTAAATCTTAGTTTGTCATGTCTCCCTCTAGTCTCTATTTTTCAAATAAATGTCCTTGGAGATTTTTACTTGTTCCTTAACTAATCCATGATTTCCAGACCCATTTCCACCTGGGTCACTCTGTAATACCTCTTCTTCAATTTGCTGATGTTATTTGAATATGCCTAGAATTTATCGTGTTGTTGAAGGTATGCTCTGAGGAGGATAGAGAAGAAAAGTGACATTAACTGTCTTTATTCTGAGCATTACAGGTCTTATGATAGAGCATAGGATCAAATCAGTTCTTTTTTTTCCTGCATTATTATCTAAAACCAATTACTCTCACATCTTGTCTGAGACGGTATGGGCATGGGAGAATCTAGAAGCTGGGAAACTAAGAAAAAGATTTTCACAATAATCAAATGCATGATATCAAGAGGAAGGGAAAGCTAAAGAAAAATTACTTAGGGAAAATTAGCAGGCATAGTAATGAGTTGGATGTGAATAGTAAAAAAAAAAAAAAAAGAAAGAAAACCGCTGACATTACTATGAGTGTAAAACAGGGAAATCAAGGAGTGTTGGGGAAGAGGTATTAGGAAGAGGTTGAGATTCTTTCAGTTCTGTGGAAATATTCACAGCTAGTTTCTGCTTTACTTGATGTGGAAAGGAGAGAAATAAACTACTTTGGAAATAGATCATGTTCAGATGCAAAATAGGACACAGAGAGGCATGCGTGTTCTTATGCACTGTTCAAAGTCATGATGGGAGAAGAACAGATGGTTCGGTGGTTAAGATAAGCACTTAAAGTGAGGCTGTTCTTCTAAGCTTATTCCAAACACCCAAGTTTCTTGAATCTGCAATATGACATTGGAAATATCACAATCAGGAAGCTTTCAAATGCGATTTCTGGCACTTCCTGAGACAGTTGAATTCTCCAAAGACTGTTTTAATTAAGACTCAGGAGATTAATTCTCACTGCTGGTGGCTGTTGTGGTAGGATCCCACACCTTCACCAAATAGATAAATTCATGCAGGTAACTGAGCCAAAACACTTTAATATCAAGTCTCAAGGATTTGTGGCTGTTTTCATCACTAAGCCTCAAGAAATCATACTTGAAATAGAAAGAGCTAACCCTTCACAAAGTAAAGAAACTAAAGAAAGCATTCATGTTCTAGAAATCTGACTGGAAACATATCATCAAATCAATTTGGCTTCAAATTTCACCTCTTCTAACAATGGAAAATCTGGGGCAATTAATCTTCTGAGCACTAATTCTGTGATTTCTTCATAAATGCATGCATTCTTGCACTTACTACTTTCAAATAAATTAAGTACCTACTATGTTCTGCACAGGCATAGGCTCTGTGCCAAGGAGTTACAGTCTCCTTGCTTGGCGTGGGGGTGGGGGGCAAAGGATTATAATTTTCTCCTCATTTATTCAAAAGTACTGCCATGTGCCAAGCATTGTGTTCAGCATTTTATATAATGTTTGCTTATTTGTTTCATACCAAAGATTTACGAGGGTAATAGTATCTTTAGTAACAAGAAATCTGCAGGGGTGGGAGCTAAAAGATGACTGCAAGTATCCTCAGGGCACCCTAGACCAGCCTATAATCCAGAAAGCATAATATTTCATTCATAGTGTTTGAGCAAGACTATGATTACCACAGTGGCTCAGGTGAAATGGGAGCACACATGGCAGTATTTGCATATGTGTATATGTAAACAGTGCATGTGTGTATTCATATGTGTACACATGACATACACATGTATTATGGCTCATACGTGTGTATATGTACGTGTATGAACAAACACAGCATATACATCTAAAAGAAGCAAAGGATCACAGAAAGAGGGAGTGCCAGGGAACTGAGTGAACTGAGGCTGGAATGGATGCTAACTATGGGAAAATGCACAATAAAGGACAGCAGTCACTGGAAAAGAGAGCACTAGGACGTAGGGACATTTTGTGCTGCCAAGCATTGGGGGGGGGGAGTGAACAATTCAAGACCACAGTTTCTTATTCCTATCAGGTGTGAGGATTAGTTGTGTTATGGCACAGGCATTATGGATTCTTGGTATCAGTCCTTTAGGAATTTTAGGATTTGTATTTATCAAACTGGAACAGAGGAATGAGATAAGGGATTTGGGGGCCACTTATCTAGTGGCATAATCAAGCACCATGGATAAGAAAATAATTCTGACATGGACAGGATAAATAGCATTCTGTAATCAAAAGAGTATTAAATGCAATTCAAGAAGCATGGTTCTGGTACTGTCTCTGAGACTATTAGGAAAAGGGACACAATGAAAATAATCTGAACATTTATTCAAAATACAGAAATTGCTTGTTTAAATATGCTTCTTCATTTTATCTTTAAAAACCTATGTGAAAAATGTAATTATCCCATTTTATAAACAAGAAAATTAAGACTCAGCAACTTAAGTCATTTGCTCAAGTTAACACATCTGATAAACTTGGTTTTAGACCAAGAACCTCAGGATTCCAAATGTATCCCCCACTACTTGCACACCTCAAACAGCAGTGAGTGAACACTCAGCCATTACACCTGTCCAACCCTCCACAGGGGTGCCTGTGAAATAGATTGTTCATTTAGATCAGTGTTCATTTAGATCAGGCCTCTGTGTGTATGAGTGTGTGTCTGTGTGTGTGCGTGTGTCAGAAAGAGAGAAAGAGAGAGAGAGAGAGAGAGGGAGAGAGAGTGAGAGAGGCACCTGGAGTCTCATTGCCTCTATTCCTGCTATGATCCTGAAGGAAATTCAAGAAATTTACAGCTTTGCAGAAAACAGTTTGGAAACTTCTAGGTGTTGTCTTCTATGATTCTAAGAATAAGTATGTGTGTATTTGTAGGATAGGGGCAGCAAAAACACAGGCATGAATTTTTCTGCAGCTCTGCCTCAAGAGACTTCTATCACAATTCCACAGTTTAAGAATTCACTCAACAATGGCCACTAAGCATCTCCTTTGAGTAAGGTCTGAGCAGCCAGTTTCTCTCATTGGATGCACCTCCATTACATATAATCAGCAACGACTTCTTGGAAAAAAGATCCAGAGTGATGGGATTGTACAAGCCCATTGATCTGGTTCTACCTCAATATTAAGCTGTGTGATCAGGAAAGCTGTCATTCTCTGGACACTGTTCCTCTGTTATAAGAGTGATCCGGGCTGGCGTCCTATGATGTTATGCTTCTTTTATGACTTCAAGAGAACAATTAGATACTTTTTTTAATTCCCAAGTGCTGCATCTTATGGGCTGGCAGTCATCTGCCATGGATAAAAAAGTAACTACTTATTTGGTGCTCATTATATATTTTTTTTAATATTCCCTTTAGGGCATAGACACTTTTCTATACCTAGCTATTTAAATGTGAGGTAAGAAAAAGCTAAAACTCATAATTTTCCATTCTAATTTTGTGGGTTGGACTTTCGATTTGGGTGTGAAGTCTGTACAATAAGAGCTATGTTTGACAGTTTTTTACAGAGAAAAACAGTGTGTATTGGAGCATGGGAAAAGGAAGAGAACAAAAGCCAGTGGGTACCACTTTGTAGAAACCTGGAGTGGACTCTGCAGGAATTTAACATCTTCTTTACCTCTACTGCTCTGTTCTCATGTTTCATCTTTTGACTCAATTTTTAATAGATTTCTGTGTTTTCTCCATAAAAATTCTCTTTTCTAAATACATAAATTGCACAAAGAGTGAAATATTCTTCATTAGTATAACAGACATAACACAAAAGCATGCAAACTAAAGAAACTATTAACCTATAATTAAGTTTAGATATTTAACAGATAAATGCAGGGGAGGTTGAAAGTATTCATACAATGCCTGTGAAATATCCATCAGATAAATAATAGAAGTTCCAAAATCACTATGACTTTCCCATTAATACTAGCCAAGAGAGGACAAAATAATTGTATTCATCACTTCATCAAATATTTCAGCCTTACTAATACCAAGAACTATTTGAATTGTCAAAAATTAACTGAAATTCACCTATAGTAATACATATCAACCAATCTAAATATACAAACTTAGAAGATTGATCTAGTGTGGCATATCAATTCAGTCAAATATTATATATGTAAAAATAGGTAAGAATATTAAAACTATTGGAAATATTTAGGCTATCATGTTAAAGAGAAAAGCAAACCATAAGATGATTTGAACAGTAATATCTCAACAAAGTAAAATATGTGTTCATTTAGAGAGACATTTTAGAGAAATTTGAAAAAATGAAAGAGTTTTAATTACAGGAGTGATATTGTATGTGATCTTTTTGAGATGGTATTTAAATCTTGCTATCATAGTATTTTTGTTTAAAGAATAAAGAGGTCACATTCTCTAATGGCATATTGTGTGACTGTGGTGGTATTAAGCCATGTGAGAGAGTTGGGGTTCATGGTGATTCATGTCCCATGGGGTGGCTGCCTGAGGTCTGACCTTTGTGGGTACCAGCTGCATAGAAGATTGTATAACCCTTTGCAAAGTGCTGATACTTTCACAGCTCTAATTCTTTCTCTATGGGAATATTTGAAAATGGTTCCTTTGCTGATTTCATACATTTTCATTTTCAAACTTTCCCCTTCGGTCTTTTTCTAATGAACTTTCTTTAAAAAAAAATCCCTTCATGAAGTTTCATGCTGTAGTACTACCTGTGGGTATGATTTCCCATGTGAGGATGTCAAATCTAATTAGATTGTGCTCTCTGTTACTTAATGACTCAACTAGGCTTACAAGTCCAAGATCATAACCTCCCTTACTAGGCTGATGAGTTAGCTATTTCAAGGAACAACTTTTCATGTTATCCAATCATAATTATTTTAACTTGCCCAGGAAATAATAAAAATAGTAATGCTCATTTAATTAGACCTTTCACCTGAGGATACTCAAGTATTATACAATATTTCTTCACTCAGTCATGTCACATCCAAAAACCAGATAAGTAATATTAAAAATCACTTTTAAAGGCTTTGAAAAAATGGTATTATTCACTCATCCTTGGTTCTTCCCTTTTCTTCATATAATAACTTTACAACTCACTGGTAGAACCAGTGCAATGTAACAAAAGGTTGCAAAATTCAGAACTAGATAACACATTAAATATTTAATTTAAAAGAGACAAACAGATAAAAAGAGTGCTATTCATAGTTCCAAAATTTTCCCCTTTTACTGAAAATCTTCACCTATCTACTTTCTAGCTCCTCATTGATCATGCTGGCTTATAAAGAGCCTATAAATATGTAACTTGTAAAACAACACGTGATAAAATTCTGAGAATCTGATAAAAGAATCTTGTCAACTTCTACAGGGCAAAAACCACAAATAAAATACAACTGTTGGGCCTCCCGGGTGGCAAAGTAGGTTGAGCACTGCGCCGTGAGGCTGTCTGCAGTTTCTGCAGCCACGGGTTCGATTCCTGGTTGGCCAGGAGAAACCCATGGCGGGCAGACCTCTCCTGCCTCGCTCACTGCTCCTCTCAGCAGTTTCTTCTGTCCATCTGACTGTTCAGCTCCCCGCTCTGTCTCGGGTGAATTCTCTCACCCTCCTGCGCCTCTGACTGTACCCCAGTTCTTGTATAAATAAAAATAAATCTTTAAAAAAAAGATAAAACACAACTCTCTATCTCTGCATAAGAGCTACGTTCCTTTCATACATTCAGATTAAAGCAACATTTGTGAGGTTATATCTGTATGTCAGTGATGCCAGCACTAGAACGATCTTCAGAAAGACTCCCTGTTTGCTTAGTTCACCATTGTATATTCAGCACCTGAGACAGGATTTCTTTCCTATATGAAGAGCTTAGTATTAATCCATATTTGTTAAATAAATCAATCTATAGAAATTTTGATCACTGATCAGAAACAGGTTTACTCAGCCTGCTGTTTAAATGGCTTGTGGAATGAATGGATCTTGAAAGTGAACAAACCAGCTGTAAAGGGTATTTTAGGAAATAAATGAAGGAGAATTGAATAGGAGTCATGTAGTGGTTTCAATAATACACCTTCCAAAGGTATGTCCACCTCCCAACTCCCTGTACTTGTGAACATGATGTGATTGGGCAACAGGTACTTTGTAGGAGTAATTAAGTAAGAATTTCAAAATGAGATCATCATGAATTTAGGGTGACTTCAAAATATAATGACTAATGTCCTTACAAGAGAAGACACAGTCAGAAAAAGAAACCACAGAGAGACACATTTGGAAAGGTGACCTGCAGACTGGTAAAGGGGCGATGCTACCTGCAGAGACCACCAGCTGGAAGAAGCAAAGAAGTTTCCTCCTCTATATACTGCGCATTCCTGCACACTTGATTTTGGACTTCTAGCCTCAAAAAAGTGTGAGAGAACTAGTTACTGTCATTTTAAGCTACTTAGATTATTGTAATTTATCATGGCAGATTTAAGAAATTAATATAAGTCCTTGAGGTATTAAGAATCAAAGAAACCACTGCTGCTTGGAGATGTATATTTTGAAATTAAAAAAGTCCATTATTTAGTGGCAGAATGTAATTATCTTTGACTTTAAAATATACATTGAAATATAGATCTAACAAAACAATAATTGTTTATTCACTACATTATTTCTTTTCTATTTGAAAAAAATAAAATGCTGAAAATAAACATTTGCCCTAAGTTGTCTTACATTTTAAAGAACCAACATAGAGATGTTGTGTATTTCTCCAAATACACACTCAGTGTTATAAATCATTTTCCAGTAACGGAAAGGAAAGAACTAATCTCAATTTTTCCCTATATTTTGTAACTGGCTTATTCTCTTCTCTGTGCATATAGCTATCTAACTTTCAAAGTCAAGTGGAATGCTCTTCATGTTACTTCTCCAAATACTTCTTTGTCTCAGGTTAAACTTATCGATTTGACCAGTGAACAACAGACAGTTTTCTCCCAAACTCTATCCCCAACTCTCTTGCCATGACTTTATAAATTGCTTTTAAAAAACCAGTATTACAAATGCTCACAAATCCTTCCTTGCCCCATTCTCCTGAACATTAGGTACCAAACTGGTAATCATTCTCACACTTCACATTCCAGTCCTCTTCGCAGATGATAACCTGTCTCCCTAGCTTCTGACGTAGCTTATTGTCTAACCCAGAGGGACAAGTTCATAGTTTGACAAATTGCCATTTATTTTACTTCTACTAGAAGGTGATTTCATCAAATGAAATTTTCTTTCTGGTACTCCTTGGTTCTTTCTCATTCCATTGTTGATCTTTGCTAGAGGGATAGAATAGTCCACTTGCTCTATTTTATCACCAGAAGCTGTTCACATAATTGTCTCTCAGTGACACTATCCTCTGTCCTATCGACCTTATATTTTGATCACTGAAATATCATTCAAAGCTCTAGTAATACCACAGGACTCCTTGTATAAAGTCAATGACATCTAGTATTGGTTGTTCTTTATCTTTTTACAGCCTACATCCTTGTAGAATTATATATTAGATGGCTTAGTCCATTCAATAATTTTTGCTTAATTTTTTTTTAATGCAATGCTGGCATACCACGGATGGGCTTCATGAAGTGCTTGACTAGTGTTACTATAATAGAAAAACTACCTCTTCTAACCATGCCTTCAGCAGCTTCTGAGGAGCCAGCTCTATGAATCCCTTGGCCCCATCATATTCCACACATCACCACCCCTGAATTGTTGGTGGCAGTCCTTCCTTTATTAGTCCTCTATCCTGAAACAAATTTTAGTCAAGGATTTTTTTTTTTCCCCAGAAATATGCAACCAAGGTTTTGTCCTGATTATTTCTATCATTATCACCAAGAAACTAACATATGTGTGTGTGTATATGTGTGTTTGTGTGTGTGTGTGTGTGATCAAGCTATTTTTCTCCCAGAAAATTTACTTCCTTCCTCTTCTATTTTGCTGTCTTTTCTCCCTCCTATCTCTCCCCTATTTCTCTTATCCTCTCACCCTTTCTTTATTCTTTTTTTCTCTCTTCTCTATCACCTTTTATAGGAATTCTATGCATGAGGTCACCTATGGAAGAGATAGTCCCTTTGGTTTCTATTAAGTAACAATCAACAGAAATGATTCACATTTTAAAGGATCATAGCCTTCAACTACATAATAGCTGGTGTCACCACAGCCATGATTTATCAATGTCTTATCAAAATTCATTCAGACTGATATTAGCTCAAAGGAGACTAAAGATAAAGCATTACACATTTTATTAATTCCCATTAATCTTATGCAGGATATAGCTAGCTAAACACATTGAAATGTGTTTGTACATGATGATCACAAGCTGGTTTGGGAGGCAAAGTAGTATAGTAAGCTAGGATGCAAATGCAAAATATGGGATGTGCGAGATTAGAACTTCCTTTGAAAAGGGAAGAGAATATTGTTCTTTTTGGTTTCTCTAAATTTATTTTTTAAAAATCCTCCAAATTTTGTTTGGAGTTATACTCATCAAAATCCTTCCTGAAGAGGTTGCAAAGTGTTAGTGAAGATACTTCTTCACAAAGTCTCCTGTGATAGTACTGGATGATAGATCTGTGTCAATACTAAACAGTACTATAGCCATTCTTAAATGATAAACATGAAAGAAGCATGCCCAACTGTACAATTTAATCATTAGTATCAATAGAATCATCACAACTCAGGCTCTAGAATCATACAGACCTAGGCTGAGTTCAGATCCCATCCCTACTAATTGTGTCGCTTTGGACAAAGCATTTAACTCTCTAAGCCTCATTTTCCTTATGTGAAATGAAAATGATCATAATGTCAGATAGCGTGATTCAATGTGGCTGAAAATTGATTGGTGCAATAGACTGCTAGGTTCATTGGGAAAGTATTCAATGGATTATAACAATGAATTTACTTCAATTCTCCTTGGTATTGCTATGTTGTGTGGTAGTGAGGGTGGTCACATTATTAAATGTAAACACAATTAAATGTAAACACAATTAAACACAATTGTTAAATGTAAACACAATCTGGCAAATGAAAGGAGATCCTTTTTCTAAGTGCTGTCATATAGAAATTGTGTCAAGTAAATCAGTGCCTCAACCCTGAGAAAACTAGTATGGACTTTCAAAAGGAGATTAACAATAATCCCCTTTTTACTCTTGAAGGGTGCTGGGGGCATTAAGGCAAGCAGGTAGTCTATTTAATATCTCAGATAGTGTTTCCTACAGGCTCTTTCAAATGATAACTTGACGAACCACTTGGGACATATCAACTCTATCACTTTGCTCTAGGGATCAGTGAAGGCATTTGGATTAAAAATGAATTGAAAATGCTTGGCGACTGGAAATCCAAATAAACACTTGGACAAATTCAGCAATTAATTTCCTCACATTTTTTTCATTATATATTGCAAGCTTTCTCGTGGAAATTTCACAAAACAAAGATGACAAAACTTCCTTTGAAATTGTTTTCTGGGGGGAGGCGGTCATAGTCTTATTTTATCAAATTAAGATATTCAGAGAAAAATGAACAGAAACATTTGCCTTTCACATCCTCATACCAGAACACAAGATTCATTTACTAATTTAAGAAACACAAAAGGAAATCTACAAGTCATAATGCATTCTCAGAATAGTTTCAAATAAAATCTAAATTCAGACCAATGTTGATGTCACAGAGCTAAAATTAACTGGTAGTTTTTGCTTATTTTAAATTTTGATAGGTTAGAAATAAATTTGCCATCGGAATACCAATAACTACAGGCAATTGCCAATATACAAAGCACACATTTCAGCATTTCATTATAATTTAGTCATTTGGAGCTGTGCTTCAACATGCTTTTCCCATAGAAACACCTTTGTAATTTGTGGTAAAATTCACACATACAACCACAAACACTACTTTCACATAAAAAATGCTATGAAATATATTAAATCTCCAGAAAGAAACTAATTAATATATCCTCATTTAATAAAATATGAAAAATAATAAAAGAAAAAATCCTAAAACAAAATAAGAAGTATTATATCTCTATCTCTATCTATCTATATCTATCTATCTATCTATCTATCTATATATATATCTCTATATGTGTATAGATATATGTGTGTATGTGTGTGTATATACATATATATATTTAATAGTCCAGAGGGTCTTTTTTATTTTTTATTTCTCACACCTATAATGCCATAAATTCATGGGGAGTGGATTCCAGCAGCTCAGGCTTCTTTCCACTGGTTGTTACAGACTAGTACTTCAGTTGAACCCAAGTCCTTTTATTTTTGCTTCCTTTTTTCTGAACAATTTCTTTCACATCTTCTAAGAAGCTAGTTTGGCTCTTAGAATGCTTAATGTGGTCAATATGTACATTAATTCTCTTGGCAACAGTCTTGCCCTTTGTTTTTTTGTTTACAAAAATGTCAACTGCTTGCTCGGTGAAACGTCCCAGTTTTGTCATGGTAACATGTATGGGACACTCCTTTTTGAGATGTGCCCATCCCCTTGATGTGTACAGTATCACCTTTATTGTAGAATCCCATGGATGTGGCCACAGGAACCGCTCTGTTCTTTCTAAAAGGCCTAGAGAACATACTATTAGGGCCTCTCTTTCCTTTGTATGAGTCAGTTTGGCGATTTACTGGAGGATGATGGTTTTGCCAAAAGAGAAAAATATTTGATCATCATTTGAATTTTTTTGCATTGGAAAAAAAGATAGCATAAGTCAAAAGGGAAGAGAGGTCGGATATGTTTGGTAGAATTTCTGAAGAAGGTTTAGGGCATCTAAGGGTAACAAAGAATACAGTGACAACAGGCCACACTGCCATTTTCCCTAAATAATTTTTTAAAGATTTATTTATTTATACAAGAACTGAGGTGTGGGCCTTAAGCGTGGGAGGATGAGAGAATTCACCAGAGACAGAGTGGGGAGCAGAACAGGCAGATGGACCGAAAACACTGCTGAGGGGAGCAGCAGACGAGACAGGAGAGGTCCATTTTCCCTAAATAACTTAAGTCTTACAGATAGCAAAGGTCGGTTTTCAGAGTCATATTTAAATATTATCAGTTATTGACTAAAAAGTGTAATGGAAAGAAAAAAAGAGAGAGTAAGTAGCTGAATGGCAAAGATATGGAGGTGGGTTTGTAGAGGAAGGTTGTAGATAGGTCTATAGAAATATTCAGAAACAAAGAAATTGTCTGACAGGAAATTATTGAACCATATGCAGAGAATGATAAAGTATAGGTTGTCTATAATGCTTTGGCAGAAGATTAAGGATGTATCAGGCAGAAATAGGGGCCCACTTGTTCTGTGACCTACTAAAACATAAGGATGTTTCTTCGTGACCTTTTGGTTGCCAAACAGAAAATGCACAAGAAGGAAGTGTCGACTCTACTGTGATTTACTTATTGTATCTTTCAAGTTTGTGGGTAGAACACTTTTGCTTATTTTTAACCAAGCAGATCTCCCCTTATTAGAAATATTCAACAGTGGCCAGTCCTTTCTAGTCATGTGTTAAGTGTTGGGCTTTAAAAGTTTTCAGCGCAGTCACTAGGTTGCTTCTTAATTAGTGGAGCAAGACTAAATGGGTGCTGAGAAGGACATTTGACATTGCGTTTATATAAAATAGAGTGCTATGCTGGTGCAAATTTTCAAATATTTTCAAATATTTTTTAAATATTTCCAGTCTGTTTGATCCCTGGGTTCTCATATGACAGAAGACCCAGTGAGCAGTCCAGAGAGATTCTCTGCGAGTAACCTTTTCCCTGTAAGGCATCAGTGCTGTCCCCGGTCTGTAGGCTATGTCACCTTCAATTAAACAGTGGCTCAATCAGTGTGAAGACAGACTTCATATTGTTACCGTAGAAAGGTTTCTCCTTTGTGACTAAGCCTTTTCCAGCTGTTAAGATGTTCACCAACTGCTGCCTCAGCTTCTTGGAACCTACTCGGCTTTCGTGCGCTGATGCATTTACTGTACTAGTAATTAATGCCGTTAGCTTTGTAATTAAAAAAAAATCTTTTTTTTCCCTTTATACTCAGGGTGATAATGCTGCAAGTAAAAATTAATTAAAATGAGATGAATTGCCTTCAGTTAAACGAAATGGAAAGAGAAAGGGAGGGGTAAAGGGAGGAGAAACCTGACGAAGAGTTTGTAGCCTTATTAATGAAGCAAACTGAGGAGGTCGGGCTTTAAATTTTCTCCTGATTCTTCTTCCTTTGTGTTACAGTCTGGGTTAATGGAGCCCAAAACTATCAGCTGGTGAGGGAATACAAAGAAGCTCCTCTTTTCCCCAGTTTGGCGGTGGGTCACTGTGAAGTCCACAAACATGAACACCCATGTTTGTTCAAGCCCCCCTTCCGCTTTCTCATATCAGTCTGTTTGAAGTAATAGGCTGTGAAATTGGCTTTTATATTGTTATTAATTAGATCTGTTGCCTGATTTTTTTTAATACTTGATGCAGTGAAAAGGTCTGGTTCTTTTTATGGGACAAAGTCCTGACAAATTCAATCATGGTCTATAACAGAGCTGAAACAAGAAAGTCTGACTTCTTCCCATCCTGACGCACAGACGTGGTCTTCCACTCTCCTGATTTTCCTGAATGTAGTGTCCCATTTCTATATAAGGGTCACCACTTCTTTTCAATGAGCACAATGCACCAGTGTCCTAAATTCTGTAAACAAATGACAATCAATGAGTCAATAAACATGTACTAAATGAAATCCTAGTATGTACCTTAGGATGCTGCCAGGAGCTTCAGAGGATACAGAAACTGTAGGAAGAGCACTTGCCATTAAAGAATTGCTTCACTCATTAGGAAAACAAAAGCTAAGTCACACAAACCACTTAGAAGTGGATTCACACTACAGGCTCTGGTACTCTGAGCAAAATCAGAGTTGTGTGAAGGGAAAGGACACTGTGACCTTGAGAAGGAAGTAATGCCTTAATGGGGAAAGGAACTTTCAAAGGGAGAGAGCCAGAAAAAGGGATACAATTAGGGAGAGAAGAATGTCTACCCCAGCTCAGAACATATAATTTCTACATATCTCACACATCAGGTAAATGCATGTGCAATTTCTCTAGCACCCTAAGAAATTCTGTATTCTCACAATATCTAGAAGACTCTTTGGTTCTGTTTGGTGTTCCACAGACTAACTTGCCTGTTGAAACTAGAATCTCTGCTATGTCTTGGTGTCACGGTGAACCAAAAATATATTCCCATAGCTACACATGAGAATAATTATATACTTCACCTTTCAGATTTAGGACTGTAGTCTTGGTGCATGAACGAAGCACATTTAGAGAAATGCACATTGAACTAACAGCTCTTCCATGGACCCTGGTGAGACAAGCAGAGATACTGGGAAGCCTTCAGATAATCTCTTGAAAGTTCTAAAAATAGTCCTCCAAGTTCCAAAGTCATCCTATGGGGCTATTTCACTGGCATCTCTAGATAACAGCTTTCCAAGAGAATGGTAGTAATCGTGACCATATGACTTACTTCTCCATCTGTTCTCAAACTCATAGATTTTAAAAATTGGATTCTTTAGATTTAAGAAGGAAGTTGATAATCTCTTATTGAAGTCATCTTTATTGGCACAGGGGAATCTGTAAAAGTCCCTTCAACTAAAGATATTTAGAGAATAATGTTCACTTGGTCCATTCAATATCTAGATGGCAAGCCTGCTGACAGTCTGTTGAGCTCCTGCAGAAGCTGCACAGATGCTTTATGAAGGCCCTGGCTTGGCCACAAAGCATCTGCAAGTTCCAAGTGAGGAAAATCAATCCTGGCTCCTGCTAGTTCAGCCTAGAAGGACACAGTTTGAGAAGTCTTATTTTTTTCTTTTTTTAAGTAAAAGGGTAGATTTTCTGCCTGAGGCAAGGAAGGTCCTGAGTCTCAGATGCACACAAATCTTAAACACCAAGAAAGTAGAGCTATTAGGTTAAATGAATCTAGCTGAGATTTGATGGATGTCAGATGAGCTTCTGAGCAGCTGCTGAACCACTCAAACTAGAGAGAATCCTGTACCAAATGGAAGCATCCTTTTGCCACATTAGCAAGAAATTAGCAAGCAAAGGAAATTTATTTACCTCCCTTACAACCACCCATCCCCACAACATCCCACAACCCTTATCTTTTATGATGCATGACAATGTGCTGTCAAGATGTGTGGCACTGACAAAGTTATGGTGCACAGTTGATTCTTTTTCTAGCATCCTTTAATCTTTCCTTAGAACCTTGTAGAAAAGGAAACTACCATTTAGAACATCTGAGAGATTGCAAGAAAAAAAGTGCAGCCACATTTTAATTAAGAATGATTGACTAGATTACACTTATGATACAAGAAAAGATGGATCTTGAAGTAATGAAGCAGTGTGGGGGAAAATGGGCCAGCATAGAAAGGAGAGTAAATTACTAGTGTAAAGTGAATTACTGATACCCAGTGACCTCTATGAATTCCACAATGCAGTCCAATTTGTAATGGTCACATGGTTTACTTAATTCTTCTGCTCCTAGTTCCAGAAGGCAGAGCAACATGCTCTGTGAGCAGTAGAAAATTCTCCTGCTGACTGGTTCAGTCTCTCCACTTGAAGTGCTGGACTTACAATCTGGTTTAAGCAAAGAATTGCTGACTGGCAGTTGGCACCTGCACAACTACTGTCTCAGATGCTTTAAGGGTTGGCTCTTAGAAGCAAATACAGTGACATCAGGGATCTTGGAGTCAGCTGCACAGGACACAGCCTGTGTCTACAAATACTCTTCCAGTGATATTTTAGTCTTTTTCTGTGCTGTATGTTGAATAGGGACTTTTTCTTAGGTTTTCACAGGTCTGATCACAGATCTCATGAACTGGAGAATACAGACTCATTCATTTTTCATTTTAACTTCTCTTGGGATAGGAATGTTAGAAAGAGAAGAAAGAATGAAAGGGCATACACAGAGAATAATTCATGAAATGACCAAATGTTGTGTGATACATAAAAAGATGGAACTTGGCAAGAGAAAAACATGATAAAGGACATTGTAGCCAGCTTGGAGACACAGTCACTCACTTACTAATTCATTCATTCATTTAAATCATTCATTTTAAAAAGGAAGCTTATTCCAACCAAAGAAAATGATTTCTTTTTAAAAACTCAACCATAAAATTAGCATCTGATTGTGTTAGTCCTGATAGTGTTATTAAAAAAAGAAACTTTACTATAAATGTGTTTCCTGAAAAATAAGACAAAAAATACCTATTTGAAGAGTGAAATTTTTCTTTTCTTCCACAATCTTATTTTTAATTCTCTGCTCTTGAATCAAGGACATAAGTCTTGAAATTCTTGATACTAAAAATGAAAGCAACTACTTTCTACAGGCCTTTCTTCTGAAGAAAATCCAATTTTCATAATCCAGTTATGAATTATAGTGCACATCCAGAAAAATATGTTTTATGGAACATGTGGATTGTTTGAGATATTTTAGATAACAATATGCTTTTTGAAAATTCACAGCTCAAATAAACATATTAAAACTCTGAGAAATCCTGTAAAAAGGGCTTTCAATCAGTATCTACCAAACTTTTGGACTAGGCACATATATATATTTTTTACTGTAACACAAATATATTCTGCAGAAGAAATATTCCATGAGACATGATTTGGGACATGCTATTATAGTGCAAAGAATATAGACTTACACCCAAGTAGGTCAACATTCAAATTTTCATTTTCCAACTAAAGTGTATCCTTACTAAGTATACAACCACACAGGCACATGCATTAATGCACAGAGAAGGGAGGATGGAAGGAGAAAGGAAGGGAGATGGGGAAAAAGGGTGGGGGGCATGCCCTAAGCTTTAATTTAATCTATATCTTTTTTGTTTTTATATGTAATATTAGAAGTAATGATGTTTACCAGTAAAAGAAAAGCAAGTGTCATTTGAATATCTTTGTGTCTCTCACTTTTTAAAGGTATATTCTACGTTATTTCATGAAGTTACCAGAACAATGATTGCAAACAGCATCTTTTCCTCTGAAAAGAACAGAATGAATCCAAGATATGGCCTTACTATGAAAAGGAAATGACATCGTGACTTCTATATTCTTTTATTACATTTGAATTAAATAAAGGGCTGAGAATAAATCTTATTTGAATTATTTTAATCCAGATACTATGATGGGATTTAGACAAACATAAGATGAATCTTACTTTCTACCTTTCAGATCTCAATTCTGAACACCACTTTTTCACACAGAAGCCAAACAATGTGAACATCCCAGCAGGAAGGTAGTAGGTGTTCAGTAAATAAATGCATACGGTGTTTATTACTATTAAAATTATTTGGGCATTTGCACAGGATTGATGTTTTCCACACTACATTGATTATAACAACAACAACAACAAAGTTAGGAGCAATGAACCTCATTCGCTATTAACTAAAAAAAAAGAAACACTTGCTTTGTAGTACAATATTCCATTTTTTAACTTCATTTCTTTTCAAAATGTATTTGTGTTATGCTAGAGGCATATTTGCTTATAATTAAACTTTTGAATACAATTTATGATTTAAAATTCATTGTGTATTTTCTTTAAAACACATTAAGTAAAAATAAGCCAAGTTATACTAGTCAGAAGGTTGAGCAAGGATTCATTCATTTCCAATCCATTTTATAGTATAAAGTTTCAGTTCTGTTGTTTTGAGTGTTTATGTCTTGAGATTCACACAATATCTAAGAGAAAAGAACACTAAATACTTCTTTTTATGGTCATAATTTTGGTCAATTATGCCCAAACCCAGCCTTCATCTTGACCGTTGCTTTATTATTGTTGCCCACCTTGATTTCATGTTTGAGATGCTCAAACACCTATCACTGGGTTGTGGCTCCTTAAATGGGTAAGTATGGGTATTTTACGCTATTTAATGGATAAGATAAAAGCAACACCCCCCCCCCAGGTCATAGATGATAACAAATAGTGGTTATATGTATGCTACTGTATGCTACTTAAGGGCTTAGTTAACACTTGTTTTGGTTCACACACTGCCTTTAGTGTTACTATATTTGCTATAAAGGTTCATGTTTTAAGTACTTTGTCTTGAAATATGTGAATGAAAATCACTATATTAATTCAATAAATATTCAAACAAGAATGCAGAAATACTAATTTGAAAAGATATTTGCACCCCCTCATTCATCATAGCATTTTTAATAAGAGCCAAAAGTAAAAACAAGTGCCCATGCACAGATGAATGGATAAAGAAGATGTGGTATACACATTTCTGTATATTTGTGGCAAGTACATAGACACACAATGGAATACCACTCAGCCATTAAAAAAATGAAATCCTGTCATTTACAATAATATAGATGGACATAGTCTTATACTAAGAGAAATAAATCAATACATGGAGAAAAACCAATATGTTATGATTTCATACATGTATAGAAGATAAGGACATAGAACAAGGGAGAAAACAAAACTGTTAGAGCAAATGAACTGTTAGACTGCAGAATCAGAATGGTGACCAGAAGGGAAGAAGGAAGTGAGGTGGGTAAATTGAGTAAATAAAGTGTCAATTATATGGGGATGGATGGAAACTAAACTTTTTGTGACAAACATAATGTATATACAGATGTTGATAAATAAGTGTGTATACCTGAAATTTATACAATATCATAAGCCAATGTTACTTCAATAAAAAGAGAAAGAAAAACAGAAATATTCAGAAATGTTTCAATGATTTAGACTTTGAGCATATTGCTTTACCTGTAAGGGCCTGAGATGGCTTATTTATAAAACAAAATATTTATAATACATAATTTATAAGGTCATTTCCTGCTCCAAAAATGCTATGCCTCTATAATTTATACACTATGTACTTTTTCAAAGACGACATTTGCTATTTGAAATAAATCAACTGAAAATCCAAACATAAAACTAAAGACACTAATTTTATTTTCCGATGGGAACTCAAAAATATGACTATATGAATATTTAGTTGGAATACCATCTAGTACTATCTTAATATGGTACTAAAAGCCTCTCTCCACTTTTTCCACTCCTTTTCACAAAGACTCAAGCACAGGGGAGCCTAACATCTGTATCAGTAACAACCTATAGGGTGTTCCTTTATCTTAAAATGTGCATTTTGTTCAATGTGCTAAAAAGCTAAGTGACATGTTCCAATCAATAGCAGTTTGATAAATTTTACCCCTTTTTTCCTCTCTTCAATTGCTTAACTGCTATGGTAGCAATGCTAATGATTGCTAATAAGTGATTAAAGCAGGAACTAAAAGGAGAATAAGCAGCTTTGTCATTATATACAAAATAATGAAGTGTGGAACAGAACACCTAGCCCAGTGCCAGCTATGAGAGCTTTGTACATGGCTCCTGACCCAATTAATACATAGGTGTTATAACTATAGGATAACTACTCCCCCCATCATTTAATTTTGCCATCAGTCATTAAACATTTGCACTAGCATTTAGTTCTCACAAGAAACCTTAGAGACACTGTTGACTTTATATCTGAAGGAGCTGAGGTTCAGAGGTGATTATAAGTGGCTGGACATCACACAACTCACTGACTAGACAACTTATTGAAATCCACACCTTTGTCACCGCATAAGGCAATAGCACACTGAGCACAACCAAGCTCACATATGGGTCTTAGAATTGAGGGAGGGAATGAGTATCAAGGGGCTAATATGGAAAGGCCATTCCAAATAAACTCCTCAAGCAGAACTTCTCAGCCTTGGTTCCATGGACATGTCGGGCTGAATAATACTTCATCGGGAAGGGCAGCCCTGGGTATGGCAAGATATTAAGCAGCATCCCTGCTGCTGCTCAGTGGATGCTGAGAACTCATAACAATCCACTGCCTCTCTTAACATCCATCCCTCCCCCTACCAAGATGTGACAACTGAAACTTTAATCACTGCCAACTGTTTCCTAGGGGACGGAATCTCCCCAGATTCAAAGCCTTGCTCTAGAGAAACGATGCCTTTACCACGGCCACCTCAGAAAGTGCCCCTACAAGGGTCTACAATAGTGTGGTCCTTTCTGATTCTCTGTGACCAAGTATTGGTTTCCTCAAACATTCAATAAACAACAGGATCCTTTTGGTCTTTACTAAGTTAATCACAGCCTTTGGTCATTACATCATTACTTTGATCCTGGATAATATTTTGAAAAATAGTTTAAAAAGCTTAGAAAAGAATTATAATAGTTGTAAATTTGAAAACATTTTCGCCAACTTTATACTATCTCTGAATAATTGGGAACTGTTTAAACAACTGTCTTGACTACAGAGGGTTAAGGGTATATGGGACCATGGCTAAGCAGACATCATTTTTTGAGTCCACCTATCAAGAGTACTTGCTCCATGGCCCACGACTCAGATGCAAGTATTCAGAAAGGGAAAGCATGAATAAGGGGATGGAGGTCACTGTATCTATTTAATGAATGAGCTCTGTGGCCTTTCCTCATGTTGTCATGCTAGTTTTCTAATGTCTCTTCCCTCTCCCCAATAAAATCAGGAGATTCCAATTCACCTACCTTTCCTCCAAAATTAGCTAAAAATTTATAAACCTGATACCAAGACATTCCATATATATTGGTATTTCTTGGCTTCAGCAGAAATACACTAAATAGAAGTTGAAATGATGATATGGTAATCTATTTTTTTGAAACAGTAATGCTAACCTATTCTACCTGCAATATTTAAAACAGACTTAGTTGTGTGCTTCTATTCACCCACTTACTCCATGCATCTGACAAAGTTTTGATGATTCACAAGAGGAGAGTGAATTCAGCTTAGTTCTCTCCATGTGGTTATGTATAACAGTGCTCTTAGGAACAATGAGTAGTAGACTTGCATTACTGTCATGTCACCTGTGATAGTCTAAGTGTAGAATAAAGGAAATCTAGTCCAGTTATTCATCTGTGAGGGTTGCTGACCTTACCATAGGACTGTGAAATATATCGTCTTCCATGAGGAGAGTAATGTGGATGACTTGGAGCCCCAATCATTATACAATGTGTTAACACACATGCACACAGACACACATACATACACACACATACACACTCATATATGCACAGACACAGTGAAATAACTGTTTGATAAAGTTCATGCACTAAACTGAAGGGGCTTCCCATTTCTCTAGGCTTTGAAAATACAACTTGAATTCCAAAAATCCCAGAAAATAATGTACAGAATAAAACTTTTTAAAAAATGGGAAAAAAACATAGGTGAAATCGGGCCTCCCCGGTGGCGCAGCGGTTGAGCGCTGGGTTGCGAAGCTGCCCGCAGCCTCTGCGGCGCCGGTTCGATCCCAGGCTGCTCCCCGGCCACCGGAGGAGGGTCCCACATGGCGCGCAGACCTCTCCTGCCGCCCGCTGCTCCCCTCAGCAGTGTACTTCGGTCCTTCTGCCTGCTCTGTTCTCCGCTCTGGCTCTGGTGAATTCTCTCACCCTCCCGCGCTTCTGACTGTACCCAGTGCATGTATAAACAAAAACAAACAAATAAAGAAAGAAAGAAAACATGCCTCTATATAAAAAAGAAAAAAAAAAAAAAAAATAGGTGAAATCAAGGGGATCATTCATACCGTGTGGGCCTAATTGTTTCCTATAATCCCTACTTACCTGTTTAAGGATCATTTGTACAGTTCAGGTACATCTATAGTCAGCGAATGTCAGCAAATTAATATCCCCATGATCTAGGGGAATCTTGGGGAAGTTCCTAAATATGTGTTTTCAATACTCTCACTGTTAAAGATGAAAAATTTCCATGGGCCTATCTATTGTTGGGGATAGAATCTATTGCCAAGAGCAGCCGATTTGAATGCATTCCCTTTTATCGTTACACATCACTTTTGCTAACCTGAGACCCCAGAAATCTGGCACAACTACCACATAGGTAGGATTTTTCCTTTTAGACCCAACTTAGTCACAGGGTGGGCTCCCCATTCCTGTCTCAAATATTCAGACTGTGCATTCCCGCCAGTGTGTTCTTTTCCTTAATAGCTTCTGTCTCTGTGGAATACACAAGCACAAAACCACCAAAAGAAAGAAAGAGTAAAATAAAAACAAATTGCCAAGGAAAAATATCCAAAACCTCATCACAGAGAGAAGGGGAAAATCGAGGTCTCCACAGATGAGTGCTTTTAATTAGGAAGAGGGCTGAACTGCAAAGAGCTTATGCTAATAAGCAACCTCTTTTAATCAGCTTATTAAAAAGAAACATTTTTAACAGGCAAAATAGTTTCAAAAATGGTAATTATTAGAAAAGCATTAGCAGGTTGATGGTGGGGGAAGAAAAGAGCTGGTTGTGGACAAATTAAAAGGCTTTTTGGATACTTTAGGCGGTCCCAGTGGTCCTGCAGAAGGGGCAGCACGTTCTGGGTCAGTCCATGTCTTCCTCTGTGAATGAGTGGCTCTTTGATGGTTTTCCCAGTTTTCCTTCTTCTTTTTTTTGGATTTTTTTTTTCCTTTGATGCCCTTTTATCTTTTTTTTTTTTTTAAGATTTATTTATTTTTATACAAGAGCTGGGGCACAAGCCAGAGACACGGGAGGGGGAGGGTGAAAGGATTCACCAGAGCCAGAGTGGGGAGCAGAACAGGCAGAAGGACTGAAATACTCTGCTGAGGGGAGCAGCGGGCGAGACAGGAGAGGTCTGCAGCGCCATGTGGGATTCTCGCTGGCAGGCTGGGATCGAACCCACACTGCAGAGGTTGCGGACAGCCTCACAACGCTGCACTCAACCCGCTGCGCCACTAGGGAGACCCCCTTTTAGCATTTTTAACATGTGTTCCCCAGTTCTTTTCCTCTTCCAGTTTCTTTTCTGTTTTAAGACTTTTCATTCACTTTCCCCTTACAAACACACACTGACCTTTGTAGCCCAAATATGTTCAATTAATCAAACTTGAATTTAAACATAAAATAATCTATTGGGCCTCCCTGGTGGCACAAGGGGATAAGTGTCAGCACTGCAAACTGTCGGCAGCTACTGCAGCACAAATTCGATTCCCACACAGGGAGTTACACACATAGTGCAGCAGACCTCTCCTGTCTCACCCTCTGCTCCCCTCTGCAGTGTCTTTCAGTAGATCTGCCTGTTCTGCTCCTCACTCTGTGGTTAATCCTCTCATCCCCAGCACCTCGGCCTGCACCCCAGCTGTTGTATGCATAAATAAATGAATCTTAACAAAATCTAGTAATGCTTGACATCTAAGGACTATTTTCTGCTCCTTCACCCTATCCTCCACCATAGTTAGAAAAAGATATGTAAATAGTTATTGAATTCTATTCTAGTATGGATTAAAATATTAGGATCTCTTACCTTGATACAAGCTGCTAATTTTACTGTGTTAGTCGAGGTATAAGCTAAAAGCTTCATTCTCTATTCATCTTTGAAAGAAAAGGAAATTAATGTAGGGACTTGATAAATATATGATACAGAGGATGGGTAGCCAACAAGTAGTAATATGGCCATAAAGTGATTAGAGACAGCAGTGTCACTGCTTAAACACAAAGGCCAAAAGTGAAACTATGCAAGCCTGTCCTGAGGATCTGCAGTCACAGAGGAGACTGGGCAGCTGCCCAAGATGAATAAAGAGAAAAGAGGCAGATGTACTCTGGCTGTTCCCTGTCTCCTGCTTTCCACTTTTCCACCATGTCTTCCACTGACTGAGCCCACCATGAGGTCCACTTAACAGGGATGGCCTTGGAACTCAAGTTCATGGAGTACAGACTCTTCCTATAGAGAGGGGCAGGGCAGGGTGAGGATGGGTTCTGGGGAGCAACTACTGTGGGACAGCACGCTTTAGTTCCTTAGCATAGGAAAGGAATGCACTATTATTTTCTTTTTAATTTTTCATCTCCCATATGTCAGCAAGTTGTCATTGCCAGGGTGAAAATAGAATTCAAATGTCTACAAAAGGACTGAAATATTTGTAAACTTCTAAGTTCTTGAAGTCAACTACTCAAATCATACTTTAGCTTTGAGCTAGCTATCTTAAAAGAGTGCAAATTCAAGAACTCTTATGTTTGTAGCCAAATTTTTCTCTCTGTATCCATACAATTTGGGAAAAGTAGCGGCTATGAAAAGATAGGGTATCTGTGCAGTACAACTTTCATTTATTTCACAAATCATATGTTGCTATGGAACTAAATGTGGATGGAAATAAAATTTATGACTACTAATTCTAAATTAAAGGCCAAGATTAATTACTCTGTTATAAATTATCTGAAGACTTACAATTATGAGATTTGTATTTCTAAATTATGAATCTGGCAAATGGTAGAGAAAGCAGAATAGGTGGTTATTAAATTAAATTAAATAAGTGGTTTAAGTTTAGTGAAACACTCTATGTTGCTTGGTAAATCTTTTATTTGTCCCCAGGAAGTCCTCTTGTGCAGTCTATACACTAGATTTCCTAAACTTTGACATTGTTGTTTTAAAACTCATATCCCAAATGCATTCAAAATAAAGCTCTCTAGGTGAGATATCCCCTAATTTCCCTTCCTACTGCTTTAATATTTGTAGGTTTATTTGTATGTAATTTCTATCACAGAGGAATCAAGGTAGTCCTTATACCAGAAGTCCTATGCAGTCTGTATTTTAGGTCCTCTTCTCTCTCAGTTCCTTTGGCAACAGCTTATATCACCTAGGTTCTCTCTTTGAAATTTTCTACTTATATCTCTTTCTCAGCCACAATCACAATAATTTTCATATATAATTTAGTTATCCCAAATTTATGTCCATGAATCCAATCTTTTATCATGAATCCAGATATGTTTCCAACTGTATCCCATGCAAATTCATGTTCTCAAAGCTAATGTGTCTTAAATGAAGACATTATCTTCTTTCCCAAATATCCTCTGTTCCCTTTATTTTCATTTATTTAAACTACACAATAGGAATACACTCCTGTGCCTGAATATTTTCTCCTAATATGTATGTCTGCATATTTTCTGTTATTCTCCTCTTTGATTCAGTGATACCTAATCTTACCAACTTAAAAACAACCACCCTGTCAGGCCATCCTGGTGGCACACGGGTTACAGGCTCAGCACTATCAAGCTATCACCAGCCGCTGCAGTATGAGTTAAATCCTGGCTAAGTCTGCTCTCTAGTCTGCCTAGTGTGCCTGTTCTGCTCCCCATTCTTTCTCTGGTGAATCCTCTCACCCCCACACCTCTGGCCTAAACCCCAGTTCTTGTATGCATAAATAAAAATAAATCTTAAAAAAAAAAAAAAAAACAACTGCACTGTGTACACAGCATTCTATGCGAATGACCTGCAGACTACAAGCAGATAATGTTATTCATCTGTTTATTTGAGTACTGTCTATCCCTACATCATCAGAAATTAAACTCCCAGGAAGCAAGGAACTGGGTTTTTTTAAATTGCTGACACATAATCATTAAATGAACAAACAATGGCTTCCTGATTCCATCCATCACTAAGTAATCAAACTTTGTAGCTCCTACCTAAAAAAAATATTTTCCTCTTTCTACTTTTGGTTGCACATAAACATTTATATTCATTTTATGGCTTAAAAAGTAATATCCAAAAATCTTAGACAGGAATTCAAAATCCTTAAAAAAAAAAAGCGGTCCATACTTTCCTCTTAGCCTTTAATTCTTGCCTTTCTCATCTATACCCTATATCAAGATACAAAATTTCTTACATTTCTCCAGATAAATCCAACCTTTTCATGACCCTTACTTCTAGTACACTAGTCCCTTAAATATGTTTTCCTTTCTCTACTGGATAAATGGCAGCAATTCCTCACCCAAATCCAAGCCCCATGTAACTTCTTTTTTCCTATATCTTCTTAACAAAATTGCTTGTGCATCCTGAACTTTATTTTAAAGCCTACTACATATTATATATATGTGGGCAGAGTGTCTCTTTCTCAACTGTCAATAGCTTTGGGGCAGGGAATGTGTCCTAGCTTTCATTGTATAGCTGTAGCCTACCACCCACTTGGAACAGAATTTGTTGAATGAATGATTATATAAATTTGTTGATTCAAACACATGAGAGATGATAGTCATTTTCTTGAAAGTTGCTTATTTTCTCAAAGGAAAACAGAATTGAGGCCCAGAAGTATTGATTCTCAAAGAAGAAAAAAAGGAAGAAAGAGAAGAAAAAGTAAAATATACTTTAAAAATAAAACGTGTATTGACCCCTGCAGCCAATTTTGTTATGTTCTATTTTACTCTGTGTTTTTTTTTATACTAAAAAATAAAAAGAAATTATTGACGGAGGGAGGCAGGGAGGCAAGGAAGGAGGAAGAGAGGAAGGGAAGAACAAAAGAGGAAAAGTAAGAAGAACACAAGTAGGTGAAAAGATAGGAGGCCTGCGTTCTTGCCTTGTTAATTCTTACAGAAGCAGAAAATCAGAGAAAATTAAAATTAGAAGAAATCATAGCGACCATCCAGATCAAACTATTCATTTTCCCTGTAAGAAAAGCTGTACATCAAATAGGTCTGACTAGCTTAAAATCACCCAGTTAATAAATAGTAGAACCTTAATTCAAGCTTTCTAAAACAAAGATAAATGATTGCTTCATCACATCGTATTTGTCTTGAAGACATTTGTTGGTTTTCAGAGTTTAAAACACATTCTTATTTTTTCTCCCATCATTTTTATTTCCATTTTTTCAAATACACTTTACATGCTTAAAAGCAATTTTCTGATATATCACTTCCTGAGTACATTTATGGGAATATATAGGAAGATATATACCAAAAAAAAAAAAAAAAGCCCTTCACATACAAAATTTAGCTTGATAAAACCTGTTAAGGAGTGCAACCATGTTGTATGCACACAGCAGGCACCTAGGACACTTAAATGCATGCAATTTAAAATCTCCATACCTTTTTGCAAAAGTACTTTATTTTCATTGTTATGTTTTGATGTGAATGACTACAGCAGGCAAATGCCAGGATTCGCAGCCCTAGTCCTAGTTGTCTGAGAAAATTATGCCAAGCGTGCAGTGCCATCTGCTCCTGTAGCGATGCCATCCTTCCATTTTTTTCAGCATGATGATAAACAACCCAAATGTACGACATTCTCTGAGCAACACGAGTACCTTGGGGCAGGAAAGAAGAGGAGGTGTGGTCCCCCTATGTCACATCCAAAGTGATACACATGGCAGGTGGGGAAGGGAGAGGCAGCTAAGTGCGCACTTGGAAAGAGGAATGGGAGGACAGTTAGAAATACTTGCAGAGAGGGCCTCCCTGGTGGTGCAAGGGGTTAAGCACCGCACTAGGAAACAATCCGCACCTTCTGCAGCATGAGTTCAAACCCCGGCTGGCCAGGAAGCAAACTACATGGTGAGGCCGACCTCTCTTGACTCACCCTCTGCTCTCCTCATGAGTGTATTTCAGTCAGTCTGCTTGTTCTGTACCCCACTGTCTCTGGTGAATCCTCTCACCCCCCACACCTCTGGCCTGTACCCCAGCTCTTGTATGCATAAATAAATAAATCTTTAAAAAGAAAAGAAAAGAAAAGAAATACTTGCACAGGCACAGGACATAGAGATTTTCTCCTACTGTGTGACTGTCCTGGTGGTGTTTTGACAGGGCAGAAGAGAGGTAGAGTAGGATGGAGGTGAAGTTCATTTCAGAACATTTTGAAAGCAACAAGCTTCATATCAGCTTTTCCATGCTCGTCTCTGAGTGTGTGTGTGTGTGTGACTATGGTCTTCTCACTAAAAAATAATGATTGGGAAATGGATATGTAATTAGAAAACAAGCTGATATAATTTTATGGAACAGTACAGTGTTAACAATTCATGCAGGGTTACATACCATTTTCACTAAGACATAGAAGTAAGGTCATGGAGCTCATCTTTACAGTGATGTGAGAATTGAGAGAATTTTAAGTCCAGGAATGACAATTATCTAATATTTAAATTACTTTTATGATTACCCTACCTCTATTGAAATGGATTCTCATTGCTCACAATTAGTGATAGTAAATGTAATAATACCTTTTTCTTACCAGACTAGGACCTTCCTATATCTATAGCTATGTCTATATATTTCAGACTTTCCAGATCTTTTTCTGTTTTTGTCACAGTTTCTTAGTTTGTAAGTAAAACAGATTATTATATAGCATTGATGTTATCTTCTAAGACACTGATAAATACACTGAAGAAATATTTAAGAGAGTAACATGTCAAGAGATAATTTGCTCATTTTAGAATGAAAATCCTACATATGTGACATAGAAAAACAAAACTACAAAGCTAGCTTCCTTTAAAAAGGAAGAAATATTTGAACATGTTTGGGAACACAGAGGAGAAGCATTTTCTATGGATAGAAACAGGGAGGAATATGAAACTGAATGCTGGTCTGGAACCAAAGATGGAACCTAGAAAGATGAGACATTTGGAACCAAGATCTATGTCAAGCTTTTGACTATATAAAGTACAGGTGACTAGGGCCTCCCTGGTGGCTTAAGGGGTTAAGCACAGCACAATGAAGCTATCCTCAGCCTCTGCAGCATGAGTTCGATCACCGGCAGGCCAGGGAGCAACCCACATGGCGAGGCATACCTCTCCTGTCTCACCCGCTGCTCCCCTCAGCAGTGTATTTCAGTCAGTCTGCCTGTTCCGTTCCTCACTCTGTCTCTGGTGAATCCTCACCCCCACACCTCTGGCCTGTACCCCAGCTCTTGCATGCATAAATAAATAAATTTAAAAAAATAAAGTACAGGCGACTAATGTAATCAAACTAAAGTGACAATAAATACCAAACCACAGCAGTCATTGACAGGCCAAATTGACCTGTCTGAGGGAGTTTAATGTGATTAACTTATTCTTTGCTCAAATTACAGTGAAGCAGAACGTGCACACTTAGAGACCTACAGAAGATAGTAGGTTTGAGTTCACACAGTATAACTGAGAATCGCAGGAGATTATGAACCTACAGACATATTTTCAAAGACGTATTCTTTAAAGCGGCACTACTAATCACCTGGGTAGTGATAATTACTAAAAGCTGGACTGGGTAACATGTTAGGTTCCAGAGATACTAACATAAAGCACTCAGGTGTCTGACCTCTAGAAGCTCAGGAATGACTGATGCACACTCAACTAATTCACTATGGAGCAAGGAGGAGGTCTGTGTTATGGAAACAATTAGTAATGATTTCAGAAAGGAAATGGTATTTTAGCTTCCAAGGTCCTGAAGGGTAAGGGGGAGTTCATCAAGTAGAGAAGAAGAAAGAATGTATTCTAAAGAGCTATGATATCTGCACCAGAACAATGGGGGCAGAATAAGTCATTTAGTCTCTCTCTTCTGTACTACAAAACTTAGTGTAGGGCCTCCCCTGTGGCACAGCAGTTGAATGTTGGGCTGCGAAGCTGCCTGCAGCCTCTGCTGCGCCAGTTCGATCCCTAGCCACTGGCGAGGGTCCCACATGCCTTGCAGACCTCTCCTGCCGTCCGCTGCTCCCCTCTGCAGGTTATTTCGGTCCATCTGCCTGTTCTGTTCCCCACTCTGGCTCTGGTGAATTCTCTCACCCTCCCGGGCTTCTGACTGAACCCAACGCTTGTATAAATAAATAAATAAATCTTTAAAAAAACAAAAAACAAACAAACAAAAAAAAAAAACTTAGTGTAGCCTGGCAAAATATCAGGCAAAGAAAAAAGGCCTGTCCCCGCTGTCATGGTCAATATGCCCAATTTTCAAATCAACTCATCTGGACCCTTTCGGTCTTGAACTATTCTCAGACCTGCCAGGCTTGCGCCTTATGGGGTTTCTTGTGCAGGAAGCCAGGCCAAAGATGTCGGTGTATCTTTGTAGATACAAGTGCACCCACACTTGCAGGAACTTATGTGTGAAAAGCTGCCATCTGTTCTTCAGGTTGATATATCCACATCTGAAGAGGCTTTAAAATAAACTAAAGTTTAATAACACATTTGAGACCGAGAGAGTCAGGGTATGTGCTAAAGGTGGAGCTAAAATAATATTCTCTTATTTCAGGATATTGAAAAGCCATTTAGTCATTTTATTTGATATTCCTTCTGCCCTGGTACCTGAAAGACAGGGTAAGTTTTTTACCTAATCCTAGGAGACAGTAGTTCTGACTCAGAAGATCTTTTAATATGAATCTTGATAAGAAGCAAAGTCCCAGGAAATAATGTTCTAACAAGACCCTTTAGATCACACTGAGGCAAAGTGATGGACCTGTACTACTCTGTAGCATACATTTATGATTCTTATATAATTTTAGTAATGATAATATCATATTCTGAAGATTTCCCTATCCTTGAAATGGTCATTTATACTTTAAGGAAGTGTTTCCAAGTATATTATCTTATTTTACTCTCCTACGGACCCTAGAATGAGCATTATTATAAACCCCATTTTACAAACAAGAAGCTTGAGCTCAGAGAAATAACTGACTTCCCCAGAATCACTCAACTATTTGATAGTGCTGCCACAGGAAAAAACAAACAAGAAAAACAACAAAAAACAGAAAACCTACAAATCTTTATCATCCAGATCCTTTGTCTTTTATTGCACTGGAATGAGAATCTGTGCCACACAGAATCAAATGCAATAAAATGAATAACAGGGTGCTTGGCAATGGAATGCAGGCTGTATTTCCTCATCAGACTTAGCCTAAAGAGTGATCACGGTTTTATTATTTTCCCTATCAACTCTTGTTTCAAGTGCGGGTACATCTATGTTGTAGCCTAAGATCTGATGTCAAATCCAGAGCACCATAGCTTCTGGGACTTTCTACCTACTTTATGAGAAGGTACTCTATTATTAAGTATGCATTTGGTAACACTTATTAAAAAAATATCTGCCTTCTGTACCTTGCCGTCCTTTCATTTTCAATTCACCCCTCTCAAGAAAAGATTCAAGAAAGAACTCATCTGTACAGAAACTAACCATACATTATTGCCAGCATGGAACAGCTGATTTCTATCTCTCTTTCTGGGCTCTCAAAACTGTGATTAAAAATAAAAGCCAAAAAAGGGGAAACAAAGAAAGTTATTTCAAAAAAAATAAGAGAAAGTAAACTCATTGTGCCCTATGTGCTCATCTCTCTTATGGTTGGGGCAAAATATTCCAGCAGAGAATGACTGACAAGGTCATTCTTCAGGTGGGATCCCTAAAGGAACAGTTCAGCTGTCAATAGTCCCACCTTTCTGTTGCCATATGTTGAAACCCTCCTGGTGAAGACATGGAAGAGCAACACGTATGGCTTCTAAATCATGCTCCTGCCTTCATGGGGAAGGGCTAAAACAATAAACTACTTGAGACAAATTACTATTAATTTAAGGTAGAAATAAATTGACTTGAGCATTAATTTCACTTATGATTTCTCTCATGAAATCCATCCTCATTAGAATTTCATCAATTCTAGAATCTACAATAACTAATTCAGTCATAAAGTTCAGTGTTAGTTTTTTGAAGGGAGCATAGTTCGGGCAAAAGTTAGAGATGAGAAAAGAGTAGCAAACACCTCAATACCAAACAAACTTTTATAACTGGAGTCAGTCATGGGGGCCAAATCCACTCAGCAAATAATTGAGGCAGGTTGATCATACTGAAGGCAGGCTTATTAGCTAAGGAGAGGTTACAAACACAGATATAACGGGTGAGATAAAAGTGTTCATGTCTGGTTGGTCATTTCTTTCATCTCAGGACTGGAGAGCACAGCTCCTTAAAGGAAATGAGCTAGGTAAGGCACAGAAGTCAAAAAGTAGGTCACATGACTTATTCCTCAGAAGTAATTCCTGTATGGGGTAGAAAACTTCAGGCTGACTGACATCTAAGGACAGTTTCAGTTCTATGATTAAATGAAAGCTTTCAATTAGCAAATATCTTAATTTCATTTTTTGGGAGACTTTTGTAGACTTACTGAAATCCAGTGCTTATCATTTAAATCATGTTGTACCTCTAAATTTAAATGGATGGTAAACGGCATTATTTGTTAAGCCTTAAGTCCTGGAAGCTGAAAAACTCATTCTGTTTCTCATACATTTGACCAATAGTGACAAATCACCAGCTGTAGGCAGCCCAAGCGGCCAATGTTTATTAAATGTCTCACTCAACCCCAAACCTCATGAATTGTTTAACATACAAGAGAGACAAAAAGCCAGTATTTTTCCTCGTGTCAGTTCTCGTTAGGAGCGTCTCAGCTCCGTTTGCTGCTGGCTAGGAACAACATTAACTTTCATTGTTGTTAAATACATGGGGGCTTTGGAGGCCGCTGTATATACACAGTGAATCCTGTGGCAAGAGTCTGCAAATGCACACCCAGTGTGCAAACACAAAGAGGCAAATGTGAGAGCCATGCTGCTGGTGCACACTTAGGGGGGCAGGAAGCGGGCAGGGGTTCTGCCACCACTAGAGATTGTTCACATGTGCTAGAGAAAGAACCCACTGATCTCATAGCAAGAGGCCCTCATGAAATCGTTACCAAGTGAGACTTTTCAAGTTCTCCAGTGAAACATAACCATAGGGAGTTGGCTTTAGGTAGCTGGTGACCAGCAAGACAGAGATAGTAACCCAGTCTTTGCAGCAGCTGAAGAATTTCATTATTGCTGATTTTTTCCCATGCTCGTTTGTGGGGAAAAAATGGGAAGGTGCATTGTATAGGAGGTAGGTGGCACATTAGGAAAATCTCTAGAGGCACTTATAATCATGAATCCCTGTGATTCTAAGTAGCTACACATTTTTAATAAATAACTTGGATTTTTCTCTGAGAAGAAAATATGTTAGCATTATGAATGTGAATAATTCAAGGAAAACTTTGCTGCAATAAATATCTACTTAACAGGCTTTCAACATTACCATTTCTGTAAATAGTGTTTCTCCCAGTCCTACAAATGTCACCATAAAGTTCTCCTTAAGAGATCTTTTTTCCTGCTTTGTAGCAGTCTCCAGGAAGGCCAATTCGATGACACTCATTGTTAAGAATTAGGGAATGATTCAAGTGAATTGGAGACTTAAGTCCTGATCAACAAAGAGAAAGCCTGTTTGAAATACAATGAAAGAGAGGACAGTAAATATGGTTATGACTTTCTAGAGTTTTTTGACCAATATGATTTTGAGCTAAACCAGCAGTCCCTGAGATGTTTTGGATTTAGAGAATTACTAGGGTTGTTGACATAGAACATGACCTCACCCTCTTGTTCCTCTTTCTTTCTAAAGAGAGAGTTAGGGACCTTCTTGATATATTAGCATTGCAAAGGGATGGATGCACTTTGCAAACTGAATAAATATAGAAATAAAACACCCTTCACCATCTGCATAGATCAACCAGTCATATAACGTGATTTGCAGTAATCAGATGTCACCCATGAAAATACAGAGAATGGGAGGTGATATTTTCCATCAGCAACATCCAATTCCCAAACAAAGAATGTCTGTGGTTGTTGTAAACACCAGCTAAACTCCCTGGAGAAACACATTTTTCTAGAACATGGCATACATCTGATACTTACAACAATTTTTCATTGCTATCATTTGTCTTTTATCTTTCAGATAACAATTCACAGCAAACCCAAAATGAAACTGTAGAGGCATAGGAAAAAATAAGAATCCTAGTTCATGTTAAAATGTAATAACTTCCATTCTATTTTTCTTTCACATCTCTGAATCTAGTCTACAGGAGGGTGTCTATAGGTTCCTTTTGCAAGAATGGAAATTTCTCATTTATTGTTGTACATTGGACATCAGTGGTTGCTGTGCTTCAGTAAACTCAGAAGTTTTAAAGTAGCAAGAAAAATTAAAACCAAAAAGTTTGAAATTAATGAGGGAAGAACAACGTGAGGAAAACAGGGTGGGGTGGCATGGTTCAAATTGTTGGAAGGGTCAGGGTGAGAGCTTTTTGTTCTCAAAAGAGTCTAGCAAGGTTATGCTCATTCTCAACTCATGATAACATGTTATAAAGTGCATGTACTTTTGCAGACCAACAGATCTTCATAATTAAAGCAACATGTGCTTCTTTTCACCCTTTCCTTCCTTCCAATTACATGATGGTTCTCCATCTTTCAAAGTTCGGTAGCATTGACCGTGCACATCCTTCATGAGGGACACTTAATATCATTTCATATGTAGAGTAACTTCTGTTTTGATATACCCCCAAAGCTAGAAGTAGTCTCTAAAGGCAGAGATCATGCTCTATCTCCAAATATCCCAAGCCGTTGTATGATCCAATGGAAAGAATGAAGTGAAAATTATCTGTTGATGATAAAAGTTTCTGTATCCATTTTATAATGTAACCTACAGTCTGTCCATAAATTAGATCTGTATTTCATAGTTCTTCTATTCATTCATGTGATAAATAGAATGATAAGAGAATTTCACTCACCATTGCCTTCTTGTTTTTCAGTAAAGGACAATGGCATGATGTGGCCAGAGCAAGACTTAGAAGGAAATAGAAGATCAAGAATACAGAGATTAGGACCTTCCTTGTGGCGCAAGGGGTTAAGGACAGCACTGTGAAGCTATCTGCAGCCTCTGCAGCATCAGTTCGATCCCCGGCAGGCCAGGAAGCAACCCACATGGCACAGCAGACCTCTCCTGTCTCACCTGCTGCTCCCCTCAGCAGTGTATTTCAGTCAATCTGCCTGTTCGGCTCCCCACACCTCTAGCCTGTACCCTGGTTCTTACATGTGTAAGTAAATAAATCTTAAAAAAACAAACAAACAAACAAACACAGAGATTAAAAGAAGGAGACACACCATGTCATGGTAGATATGTCTTTAGGAGAGTTTCTCCCATTTCTTCATGTCAAGAGTAAACAAAACCAGTTTTTCTGTTAACATTATCTCTTTTCAGTCATGTCAGAGTCAGATTCTTCTGGAACTCAAACTTTAAGCAAGGGTCATTAATGTCACTCTTTAGTGGTTTGACTTGTTAGCTTCAATCTTTTAGGAAGAAACTCTTAATAGTAGGCCCAGAAATTCTCTAGCATTCAAAAGTTGCCCCCATAATGCAATTTTCCTCAAACCTCCTTGATAAAAATATAATTTTGCCAAGAATATCTACTTTCCATTGGGTGCTGGCCAGTCACTCAGATCTGTTGTTTGTATTTCCCTGGAGAGGATTTTTGATCTGAAATTTACTCACATCCTTCTTTGGAATGAAAGGGAATTCTTAAGTAATTACCGAGGTTAGACACTGGGAAACCTATTTCTCTCCTGACCTTTCATCTTAATGTTTTCTTTACACAGTATTTCTGTGTGAGACAGCATTTTCCCCAAATTTTCATCTCATATCATAGGATACCTCTGTTGTAGATATTTATAGGCAAGGTACACTCTTCCTAATCCACCCATCATCGTGTAGCAATATAGTGGTGATGTTTGTTTTAATTACATGCTTATATGCCAACTTGACAATTATGGAACTGGAATGAATGAACTGACCAATTGAGTACACTAGATTTTAGAAGAAAACCTAAAAGTGCAATTTTAGCATATAAGTCAAGAAAAAGAAAATTCACCAGCGAGATACAAGAACACAAGACATGATGCTTTAACATGAAGAACTTGCTATAGGGTAAAAATATTTGTCAAAGCAGACACAATGTAGGAGGCACATACTACAATTTGATGATGTGCCAGAGTCTCTTTCAATTGCCACAGTGAAACATGTATATTTATAGACAAAGAAAACCATAAAATTGCATATGGTCTTCTGACCGCTTGAGTACTTACTTTAACTAGAGAAGTGAAGTGGAAGCCAATTTAATCTTTTTCCCCTCATTTTTTAATGCTTTGGCTGCACAATATTATACCTACTGTTACAATTTGCAACTCTGAGTTAAATCCCTCAAGGCCTTGCTCTGAGAGTTCTAAAACTAAAAGCCAGAGAATATAAGAAGGGGAAGGGTTGAGTGTCTATGACGATTATAGAACAGGTTCCTCTAGGAATCCAAATGAGCTTGGGCTTTAGGGGGGGAAATGGATGCTTCCTGGAAAAAAGAAAAATATATTCATTATTAACATAGTCTAGAGGTGAAACCCTACTTAAATTGGAGATGTTTATGTATTTATTTTTTTATTTATTTAGGTAACACATTGTGTCATAATGGAAACAGTCAGACACCACTAGGTTGTTTATATTGTGACCATTTTCCTTCTCTCCCAGTTTTCCTTTTTCTTGCTGGTGCAACCCTGTTTATCCAATCTAATGCAATAAAATGCATAATTAATTTCTAAATGCTTCCGTTGAGCGGTGCAATTTGTCAAGTCGAGTTGTTAATAGAATTAAGCTTTTTATCAGCGATTAGCAAAAGAAGGTAAAAAAAATTAATTACGGAATTCTATGCCTCCCTGGTTCAAAGCCAGGTTTTGGATTAAATGTTCGATAAAGGTTTCCTGACACATTATAAAACATTTAGCAAAAGCTGCTTCCCTCTAGTGCATTTAAAACCCGTCTCTGTGAAAAACCAACCAGCAAGGCATGAACATTTGGGTAGACCTTTGTGCATGCTAGTGCAGGGAGACAGAAAATCACATTTACAAAATACTGAGAAAAACACTGGCTTCCCTCACACCACTCAAGAGAATGGAAATGCTCTTCTGACCTCACAGGTGTTTTCCATCTTTAATTTTTGATAGTGTGATTTGCTGCTTGAATGAAGTTGAAGAACGGGTTGGAGGGAGTAAGAGAACAGTGCATTGATGACATGATTAATATACAATGTGTCTTCATGTGTAATTATAAACCACATACCAAAAAGGTTAGTATGTAAAGAGTTGAAATAAGAGTTAAAAAACAAATCAACGGGCCTCCCCAGTGGCGCAGTGGTTGAATGCTGGGTTGCAAAGCTGCCCGCAGCCTCTGCAGCACTGGTTCGATCCCTGGCTGCTCCCCAGCCACTGGAGGAGGGTCCCACATGGCGCGCAGACCTCTCCTGCTCCTGCCGCCCGCTGCTCCCCTCAGCAGTGTACTTCGGTCCTTCTGACTGCTCTGCTCCCCGCTCTGGCTCTGGTGAATTCTCTCACCTTCCTGCGCTTCTGCTTCTGACTGTACCCAGTGCTTGTATAAATAAATAAATAAATAAATCTTTAAAAAATCTGATCATATTTGTCTCTAATGTCATTTTTGGTATCTCCTGTACTTAGCATTGTTTATCTTCTCTTTTCTGTGTCTTTGTCATCTTGCTATTTTATAAAAAGGAATAATTTAATCCACTACAACCCCTCACTTTCACCAATCCAAGTGAGGAAGAAAGAGAAAAAAAAAAATGAATTTGATGGGTTGTACCCAGACATCCTTTGAGTCACTTTTTATGAGTTGTACAGTTTATCATTTCTCAAAGCAGGAAATAAGCCCGATGTTACCATTCCCACCTGCTTGCATTTGGGCAAAGCAAAAGCTTCTCGCCTGATCTTTCACATCTGAGGTTACCATGCTTCAGGCCATCTGCTTGCAAATCCCACATTGGAAGCATTATTCAGCCAGGCCCAAGTTATGGTTTCCACATTCCTGCAAAGATGGCATGCTAAAAGCGTAGGTCTCAAGTTCTAGATTTAGGATGAGAGGTCAGAGGTTTCCCTTCAGTGTCAGCCTCAAGTTATATTCCCTAATCTCCCTTACAGCAGAAAGTTAAGCACAGAAGTTACAAACAACTGTTACAGAATAATAAAATGGATTCACAATTACAAGTGGATTATACCCAATCTACACTCCATTCTTTAGGATCCAGGGAAGAGGAGTGAGTGGTAAGTCTCAAATAATCACTCTGTAAAGCATTCTTCAAGCATGGATGTTGTCTTAGTCCAGGCTGCTATATCAAAAATATCACAGAATGGGAGACTTAACCAACATTAATTTCTCACAAATTTGGAGGCTGTCAAATTCCAGGTCAATGTGCAGGCAGATTTGGTGTTTGGTGGAGCTGCTTTCTGATTCAAAGATGGCCATTCAAAGATGGCCATAGAAGGGGCCAGGGAAATCTCTAACGTCTCTTTTATAAGAGAACTCCATTTGTGAGGGCTCCATCTTCATGACCTAACCACCTCCCAAAGGCTCCATCACCCACTACCATCACACATTGAGAGTCATGATCACAGCCGATGGATGTGTAGGGGATAGACATTCAGTCCACCACGGTGGGGCTTACTCGTTTCTTCTATTGTTTTTATTTTCTTAGTCCTCTTACTTTCCTTTCATTCTCTTATGCTTTCTGTTTCCTGACATTCACGCAGGATTTAGTTTGTGAAAAGTATTCAAAGAGGGCCTCCCTGGTGGCGCAAGGGGTTAAGCACCACACTATGAAGCAATCTGCAGCCTCTGCAGCACAAGTTCGATCCCTGCAGCTTCTGCAAAACTAGTTCGATCCCCGGCCAGCCAGGGAGCAACCCACATGGTGCAGCAGACCTCTCCTGCCTTGCCCACTGCTCCCCTCAGCAGTGTATTTCAATCTGCCTGTTCTATTCCCTACTTTGTCTCTGGTAGATCCTCTCACCCCCGCATCTCTGGCCTATACCCCAGCTCTTGTATGCATAAATAAATAAATCTTAAAAAAAACTATTCAAAGAGTGGTACAGTGTCACTACTTTATATAGCAGATTTCGATTACATGGAACAAGAATTACTGTACAACAACAGCAAAAAAGAACAGAGTCAGTTTAGATAGCTAGCTGAGAACTGTAATGAGAATGTAAGTTTTCTCATTGACCTCCATGACCTCTGGGGATATTCTGTCTTGTGCATCACCTTAACCTTATTATCCAGAATTTCTGACACATAGTAAGTACTCCATAAATATTAGCTAAATCAAAGAACAGTAAGTAAATATTATTCTTTGTGTCTCTTGCTTCAACACTTCAATTAAAATTTTTTGAAGTATTTCTTTGCTTCCTCAGTAAACACAGAAACATACTTTGACTTTCTTTAATGGTGCAAAATTTTGCCGTGCTTCATTATGTATGAGAAATACTAATTATCACTATAAAATTAACATCCTGACAGGTAAAATGGGAGGAATTAAAACTGATCCTCATTGTCCCTAACTTATCACCCCACTTGCTTGTGACTTTGATTCCAGCTTGTTGGTTTGTCCCTTAGCACATTATCATAAGAGATTGAAGAATCTGTAGTTTCACGGCCTCCTGAACTAGATTAAACACACTTGCCTTTCTACAAAATTAATGAGCAAATCTAGGATGAATCTATCTTCTCCCACATTGTTTTCCAACCCTCATTATCATCTTTTTTGCCATTTGTATCAGTCGCCTTTGAATTTTCAGCACCTTTCAAAATATCTTTTATTAGCTGAACATTAGCAATAACTTCACTAAGAAACCTTATTCCATTCTTCCGAGGGTTTTTGAATGAGAATCCTCTCCATTTTAAAACAGTATTTTTGAGGATATTGATATATAGAGTACTAAAGAGGAACATCTTTTTCAAAGTTTTTATTTTTTTATTAAAAATTAACAGAATTCTAAAAGAAATAAAAATTGTATACTATAATTAAGCAATGGGAATCTCATAGAATTACATCATATTCTAGGTACAGAGTTTGAATTAGGGAAGCAACAATCACCAATAAGAAAATGACCAAAATTTTATACATTCGTGTCTTCTTAACTCTTCTTTTTGAAGAGGAACACTATCCAATAGAATGTAGTTGCTATTTTCAGATGAGAATGAATGATCTCTTTTTACAGATATGATAATGCAAAGGGACTACTCACTGAGAAACAGAGATAGGGTAGAAGGAGGGAGAGAGGGAGAAAGAGAGAAAGGGACATGGGGTCTAAGTTTGTACTTTCTTAGTAAATGATTTGTGGTTACAGTGTGGAGCGCCGTTTTTCATCAGTTAAATTTTTCTGAAACCCACACAAATGTAGTCATTCTTTTCCAAATGCCCCGATCTGTAGGTGTTTGAACTTGGCTTGACCCTACACAAGAATTGACTTTTAAAAAAAAAAAAAATCAAAATATATCAGTTCTTTGATGCACTTATGCTGGTCAACAGATTTAGTAATTAGAACTTAGTAAATAGAAACTCAAAATTCTGCAAAATTTTTCAGTTGCTATTCATTCAGCTGATAAATTTTCACAACACACATTTAGCTATCTAATAATATGTTAATCTTAAAATGTGAGTGCCATCTTACCGTCAACTGTACTTACTCTTAAATATTTATTTTGCTTATGACACATTTGACTATAGAGAGTGGTTAGAAACACTTAAATGTAATATAGTTACATATTCTAATAAATCTATATGATTATTCAATAGCATTTTTTGGCTTACAAAGAATTTAAATTTGGTGAAGAATTTAGACTGGTTCATTTTTAGTTCCAACAAGCTACAAGATACACTAAAATTGGAAAATTGTACCAAAGCTTATTTTAAATCCATTGTCCTTATAAATATATGTCTGTGTTCCTACTTAGCACTTATTCCACTTTGATAGATCTTTCAAAACTAGAAGACAATATAACAGTGACACACATGGAATCACTTTCCATTTAGAAAGTACTATATAAATATGTGCAGTTGTGTAGCTATTTCTGCTGGCATGCTGCAATATGGTAGGCCTGCCTGAAGTAACACACTTATCTCCTATTGGTTAAGTGTATAGGTGATTAGGAAATTCTTTTGCTAACAGAAACCTTCAGATCAAAGAGTGTTTGATTCTCCTACTTCTTCACCCCCTGCCATCATCAGTACTGGCCTTGATCTTCTCTGTGATATCATTGCTATGTTCTCTTTCCTCATTTTACTTCATCTCCAAATACTTCCCTCTTTTCCTGTAACTTTTCTCCTCTTTCTTCTACCTACAATTTCCCAAGTATTGGTTGCTACTTGAGAGACTGTAACTCCAAGTTCAGTAGGTCTGGGCCTTAACAAATAGGGTCAAATCTCCCTTTTGCATTCAGGAAGTTCTCAAGTGAATGATTATGATTTAAGGAGGAAAGCAAAGCGGTGCTAAACTTTCCTTCCTTCTAATCCTTTCAGTACAGCTTTTCTTTACATTTGTGTCGCATTTCAACTTTCCCAAGGGTTTACATAAGCACACTTTATCTCATTTGGTATTTCTTAGAACCCCTAGAGGGAGTCAGGACTCTTTAACATCTAGGAGACTCCCTCCTATCCAGTATTGTACAGATTTAAAAAAAAAATAAATAAAGCACATGACCTCACGATTGGCATATTTTTATAGATGTTTTAAATATCATTCAATAACTTCTTTACAAATAAAGGTTATACAAATAAATTATAAAATATTTATAAAAATTATATATATATAACATATGCATATAATATATACATATACATATAATAAAAAGTGTGTATGTATGCGTGTAGTTTTTAATTATTTCTTCAAGACCTCAGTGCAGAACCTTAGGGCCCTCTTTGAGAAACCAGAATGGCCAGCCAGGGCCTTAGCTACTGTATGAGTGGGGGAGGCTTCAGAGTAGGAATGGAGTGGAACGTTTGGATTGCTACAGCAAGACTCAGATTCCTCACGCCATTCCTGTTTTCTCTGGTCTGAGCCAGAACAACATTTGGAGGTTTAGAAAAGTGAAAGCCAATTAGTGTGCATCTGTGCCTTGGGTAGGGAGAACCTGGGCCCAAGGCCTAAAGTCCAAGCATCATTTCCTGTGGGAGAGTCAGCCTTCAGTGAAGTGCTTCTCCTTGAGTGTCTGTTGATGGGGGTAGAGCTATAAGCTGAGATAGAGCATCACCTGGGGGAAGATGCAGCTGATTAACATTCCAGGCATGTGAAACAGTCTGTGCACAATTAACTTTTCTGAAGCATATTCCAGAGCTTTCAAATTATGTTTTGCGTAGTGTAATTCTATCCTATTACCCTTAGCCACATACACCTTGGTACCAAAGTATTGTAAATTATTCCTTTCCCTCCTTAGTGTTTACAACTTTCTGATATAGCACTTGTAGATAGTGATCATGCATATTCCTTCCTAGTTATCACAGTGAAACTAGAGCTATTTTATTCTTCTAATCTTTCTTCATGTGTCCTAAAGTTCCATAATCATCTTTGTCGCTGTATTTCTTTCATTTCCAATTATCCGTATCTTCTGATCCTGGGGCGCTCTGACTTAGAAGAGCAATACCAGAGAGTCTCACCTTACTGTATAAACAGGAGCTATAGGCTACAGCTTTCCTGTGCTGTGATAGTGTGTATCTGTTTACGAAGCCAGTGCTCTTACGCATTTTTATTATGTTAGCATCATATTGAATCATCAGCATGTCACTGTGCTACTTAGAAGCTGTCATCTGATTCTCTTCTTCATGGCATCTTTCCACTTTAGCTCAGTCTTCCTTGTAGCTTTTAATTCCATTTATTCCAGTTTTGCTTTGCTCGAAGTGACCTGTGGTCTGCACCATTTCCTGTTTAAAAAACAATACTTCTCTAGGATATTAGCAAAGTATCCTGCAGCCAATCTTTCTGAAGACTAGCTTCTTTCAGAAATACTTAATCCACCTCTGGGCAACTTTTCAAAATATAAGAATCTTGGGAATCTCCTTTTGAAAATGTTCTAACTTTGCTACTATAATATGTTTCCATTCTCTATCTGAATATGTATACCTTCATACACATTGTTTTCTAAATTAAAGTAAGAGAGTTGAACACATTTTTTGTAGTCTATGTGACTGATGTATACAGAAGAATAAGAAGAATGATTAGAGAATGTAAATAAATAGTAAATAACTGTGCTAATGAGCTTAATGGATCCTCTTCCTTACCATTTTCTAATTATTTTTCTGACCCAAATTTAGGTAAATATAGTAGGATATATATTTATCATTTTAGGTGCTTTTTTATCTACATGTAAGGACCACAAAGAAAAGCAATAGAAGAACTCTCAGTCTCTGGCTGTGCAAACAGAATCAATAGTTTCCTTCTGCTCTTTGGCCTTTGACTTGGTGATACTGAATCTGAAATTTTATTTTAATTACCAGGAATGTAGAGAACATAAACCATAGATCCTAGATGCAAAGATATCAGTCTTCTTGGGCTAGTTGATCTTAGGGTTAGTAGTATAAATTTCAAGATCTAGTTTCTCTGGCTCCATACTAAGGTTTTGGATCCTTCCATGAATGCATCTTTTAATGTCGATGATTTTACCACTTTTAACCCATCACAACTGACCTTTTCTCAAGGTACTGCCTGAGATTCCAGGCTTCTGGATTGGAGACAAAAGCTTCTATTCACTCTTTGTGGTCTGTGGGCAGCAGAGAGATGGCAGCTCTTAGCAGACCTACTAAAACTTGACTAGGCCATCCCTACCATTGCAAAGAAGAGAATGCAGGATGTTTCTGGACATGACTCACTTAGCACACCTTGCTTAGGAAACAGGGCAAGAGTTCAAATGGATGTCATGTGCTGAAGAGGAAGGAGAGAAGAAGGGAAAGGACATTAGCAAAGGAAGCCTGAAGTCAAAGCCAGCATATAACAACTAATTTTTGAGCCTCCCTGGTGGCGCAAGAGGTTAAGATGCAACCTATGAAGCTGTCTGCAGACTCTGCAGCATGAGTTCAATCACCCAGCCAGACAGGGAGCAACCCACATGGCTCAGCAGACCTCTCCTGTCTTACCCACTGCTCCCCCTCAGCAGTGTATTTCAGTCAGTCTGCCTGTTCTGTTCCCCACTCTGTCTCTGGTGAATCCTTTCACCCCCGCATCTCTGGCCTGTATCCCAGCTCTTGTATGCATTAATAAATAAATAAAGAAAAAGAACTACTAATTTTCTGTGCCAGGAATTCGCTTCAAGTTCCCTGGTGAGACAGGTGAAGGGATTGAGGGCTTCCGATGCTCTCAAGAATCTGGCTTGGTGAGTGTTCAACTAGTAGAAATCTCAGTGATACTGTTTTGCAAATGCCTAAGCAATAGTTTTAATAGGGAGTTAGATGGGTTGGGCTCTATCGTTCTAACCATACTCACTGGGGAAAGTTGTCTGTCTTCTAATGTTCAAATAGACAGTAACACTCTGTAGGAGCAGAAGAAAAAAGGTTGGCATAAAGAGGCTGCTTGTTTAATTTATTAGTAACAGTGATAACAAAGGGTGTGATCAGCACAGACAAGAAAGTAGTCATAATGAACTCTAGGCTCTCGATTTGCAGGAGTTGATTCATGTACCATATATAAGGAGGATCTTTTCATAGTCACATAGGTTGTAAGAAAATGTATGTTGAGCACCATGTTTGAGTAATATTTTTAGCTTCACTTCTATGAAGCACATATCAAGATTACAACTTAATGATGAACAGTTTTATGTGAAGTAAAATTTAAAAAAAAATGATCTTGCAGGTATAAGACTCAATCTAAACAACTAATTACTAATACCACTAATAACAATCTGCATGGAAAAATATACTGCATTCTTTGGCTTCTAAGGACATTCAGCAATGTGGTTTTTAGGCCAAGAGTTTTACTGAAAGTGGAAGGGTTTTACTTTGTGGCTTTCATTTATGGCTTCTTACTCAGAAGGGAAAGGCATACATTCAACTGCATGGGAGAAAGAGAAGCAAGCACATGGGAAAGAATAAATCAGTTCCAAGAGGCTCCCTCTGAAAATAAGTGTGTTACTATCAGGCAGAATAGCAATGGAACAGATCTGCCTATCAGCTTACACTTGGCTCTTACCACCTGTCTCATTAAAAGGAGGTATCACCTTTTAATTTTAAGTCATCTGTTAGCCTGTAGAACCCTACATAGGTATACTAGCTCAGCAAATTATGGTAGAAGATACTCAGTATATTCTGCTACCTCCCTGTTTTCTTCTTTGATATCTGGGATAATTTTAAAAATCCACTCTTCTGGGATAGAGATAAGAAAGTTTTGTGTCTGCTCTTCTTGTAGATTACATTTTTAATCTGGACTTCATTTTGGGCCAAAGTAGAGAATTATTTGGAATTGAATGCCTGCCAAGGTTGGGCAATGAAGTGGCCTTTTAAGACTGAAGGAGGTGGCTTTCAAGACATCAAGCCATGGCTCTAGTGTAACCGTTGAATGCTGGCATAGCTCTGGTGCTGAGCTCAGAAGCTAGGGAAGATTGTTCAGTGTTTCTTTGGTGTGAAGAACGATGGTACTGGAGGGGAAAGGGTTAAAGAGAGATGAAAAGAAGGTAATGGTGATGGGTAAATATTAAACTAATCAGTCCTATTCTATTTTAAATCCACTCATTTTCAAGACTCTATTTTAGTGCCATCTATTTTTTTTTTGCTAATCTTCCTAGGGATTTGACAGTTGTTTTCTAACATTCACATACTACAAGAATATTGTTACTTCTCTACATATTGATATTTAGTTGAAGTAGTTTGGTTTGAAAATGCCTCTCATTTAAAGACTTAAAATGTTGTATATACCTTACTAAAACCAAGTTTGGCATGAAAAAAGAACATGCTCAAAACACAGAGCTGTGAATTTACTCTTCCTGAGGGTCACCTAGAGAAAAGGCTAAGGTTCTTACTGATTTTTTTTTTTAATTTGTAACTTGGCACTTGGTTGAAGTAGAAATTGTTTCCAAGAGATTATGGAACTGTATTGCTATTAAGGTTTAATGTGGAACTGCATTTGGTGCTTTATATCATAACAGGTTTACATATGTCCTTTTGATGATATAGTAACTTTTCAAATTCACATATAGAGGGCTCATAGTCCTGCCATCTCTTTCCATTCCAGTGAAATCCGACAGTCATTCTCTGCCAGATTATAGTTTGAATTTATGTGGCCCGCTGCTCTGGTCCTAGTAATCTAAGTAATTTTTCCAGTATGATAGAATTCTTGAAATGGAAGTTTCCCCTAAATCCTTTGCTTTCTACTCATGAAAACTGCCCAGAAAATTGGGCATCATCTTTCTTAGAATAAAGAATTAGAGATGACTAGTGTAACTTTCTTGGTCATTCTTTGAGGCTCACACACAGGCTTCCTGAAATGCCTCTGCACTGAACAATCAAAGCCCCATCAGGGTTCTTTAGTCAGCTATAAACTTGGCAGTTGCCTTCCCTTTGTTCTCTTCCCCTTGACCTGGGCTAATGCTAAAACACAAGTTGTGTTCCCACATCAAAACAAAACAAAACAAAGCAATAAAATCTTTAACTCATATTCATTTGTTTTTATCTTTGGTTTAAATAGTTTTTAATTTTTTCCCCCCATTCAAACAGCTAGTAGTAAGATTGGGGAGAGTGATTCTTTTTTTTTAACATGGGCAAAGTATTTTTTTTTTCTCCCCTTGAGAGTTTTCTAGCTGTGTTGTCTCCAGGGTCACAATTATTTAAAATTTTATACTTAGCTTTAACACCCCTTTCCATTGCTAGTCAAACTTTTCCCTCCCTTTTCCCCCCACACAAGGGAAACTGCAGAGAAATACTCCTTAATTATCACACCACGTAACTAATTAAAAGCAGGATGCTTGTATATGGTATGCTAATGAGCTATTAGAGTTCCAGCATGCTTTAGTGACAAGACATGGGTTCCTATTCTACCCTTCACCTGGCTGTGGATTTCCAGTTGACAGTTAATGATGATGAATTGGGAATTTATTATGCTGCTTGTAAGCCAAGAACTTTGGAAGAGGGCAGAAAGGTCAAGCAACAAAATCACTCAGAGGATGCAAAACCTGAGCTGAAACCAAGAGATAAATCTGAGGATTTGATTTATAGGAAACCATGGGATAGGTAGTGTGCATGGCAGAGGCTGTTCAATAAATAGAGAATGTTCATTATTATTTCTGGTGGGTCTGGTGATGGAAGAGATGAGCATATTGGAAGTGAACTATTGATCGGTTTCTTGTATATATGCCATCTGTCCAGGTTTGAGTATATTAGTTTAGAAGTCCCCAAAGACAGCCTAAAAAGATTGGCATTTCTTTCAGAAGTGAGGTCAGAAGCAAGCAGAAAAGTGTATAGAGAGTAAACACAGAGGACATAGAGAGAGTGAAAAATAGAAAGAATAAGTATATGGATTTGCTTTGGTCTGATTGTGAGAAAAAGATCACAGAGTAAGTAGGATATTATTAAGGAGCTGTAAGATAGCAACCCTATGCTAATAATGACACAGTGCTAACAATAACCATACAACCAACACTTAGCTCTTCCTTTCTTGGGAGGCAGCGCCCCTCATATCTGCGCCTCCCAGCACTCAGGTGGCAGAAGGACGGTCACTAGAGTGTTAACTCCCTTTGCCTGCTGCTCACCAGGATAGGAACCTCTGTTTTGCTGTCATTATGTTCATTTCTATTACAAAAATGCAGTATCTGTGTTCTCCCCAACATTTACTCTTCCCTTCCCCTTCTATAAGAGACTTTCTATTGTTATCTGATAACTGCAGCTTAAAACCTCTGTTTTTAAGCCTCCCTTGCAAATTGCAGTTAACCATCAATGAACAGAGACTCCAGGAATATTTTCCAAAGGAGAATGGGAATATAATGGTCAGTGCTGCAAAAACTCTCTTGAATCTTGAGGATGGAAGCCACACATTAAAGTTGGCAAAGTCAAAAGACAGGCTTAGGGTAGTTCAGGTATAATTCCAACCCTGGATGTCTACTGGAGTATTTTACATTAAAGACAACTAAATGCCTTCTTTTAAGCCAGTTTACTTAGACTTTCTGTAATATAGCACCAAATCTAACTGAAACAAATATGCCTGTCTTTCTGTTTTCCTCTTACTGCTACTGCAGTACTAAAAGCAGTCATTTCAAATGTTTTCTTTGTAGCAGGTAAGTCACAACTGATTTTCTTATATTCACACACACACACACTGGTATCAGAGTGGTCCCATCTGCTAAAAATGCCCCATGGCTAGGCTAGCCAAAATTCCTTCTCTGTGCTAAAATTCAAAAATATGGCATAAATCCATGTCCTATCCTTCATGTAAGGTATGGCTTAATTTTCTTTCCTCATCCTTGCTTAGCTGTATTTGAGGAATTCATAGGAGTTGAAAAGGGCAGGACAGCCTGTTTCTTTATATGCTGCCATAGCCAGATGGGAGCTTGTAGGTTTAGACTGTTTCTTTAATATCTTTATAGGCCTGAAACTTGTGGGGTATCAGAAAGAAGCATCACTTTCTGGAAACCTTGATGAGCAAGGAATCCCTGTTTTTGTTTTAACCTCAATATTGTGTGTGTGTTTCAACATTTCCAAAGTTTCTCATTATTGGCTCTTTTAAAATTATATATTTTTTATTTTTGTTTTCTTTCTTGTTGGACTTTACTCTTACAATTTTAGGAATGCTTGTAACATTTATAATACATGATGTTTATTTTCAAGAATAAAAGACAGGATTGGTAAAGGACAGAAATTCTGTGGAAGAAAAAAAAAGGAACTCACTCTCCATGGGGTTTGAACAGTAGGTGAAATGGCAGTCTAATAACCTAATGGAAGAATCTGTGCAATACCAGATCATTCAGTGGACTGGATAATCATGCTCTCCCTGGCACTGTATTCATATGGATCACAATTTCCCTGGTGGAGCCAAATGAAAAACTCTCCAATTGGGTGTCCTGAAATTTCAGAGATTTGTTGTATTGAGTAGGCATTCCATTTTCTTCATTACTTCTGTCCCTCCAATTTACTAAGCATTCAGTTTCTTGAACTCATTTCTCAATTAAATCTAAAAGGTAAAGTGATGGAGGGATACACTCAAAATGTTAATAATGTTTGGCTATGAATTTTAACTTCTCTAGGTATGAGCAGTGTGATGATAAGCAAGATGTGAAACTTCTACAAATCCATTTCCTCATTTTAGCACTATTAATTGCTAATTGTCAACTGTCATTTATAAAATTGTGAAATGTTAAATGAGAGGTGCAACCAACAAATTATATCTTTTGTGCAGTTGTAATCTATCCTCCTTATGAAATCACTCACGATTCTACTCACATGTGGATCTCCAGCGCCCTATATACAAATTTCTGAAAAATGCTCAAAATTATTTGTTGGCACACAATGCTCAGTAATTATGTGCTAAAGCTTGAATATTACATAATGAACTAATGAATGCCCTAATGCACTGCTCTAAGACTTGGCTGAATTTTATTTGTGTAACGTCATTCTATATTCAAGTGAACACTAAATTCATTCCACTGTGCAGTAAACCCTATCGATAAGGTGACTACATAATTTATCAACCACACCAGGAGACTTCTGAGAGTGAAAGGGAATGAAAGGGAGGGGGATTATGAATAAACATGAATGAATGATAATATAGGGCTGTAAAGTGGGACTTTCCTGGACAAATAAGGACATATACATGACACCTTTCTTAAAAAACAAATAGCTTTTTCTTGCTACCTTACTCAAGATCATAATTGAATGTGTGACTATGAAAGTAACATATAAGTTTAACTTTTTAAGTCTAAGGAAAAGAACAACACAAACATTGTACAGGAATGCCTTACTCTGCACAATGGATTGCATCCTACATAACTGTGTTTATTAGATTTTTAATAAATGAATGTGCATATTCATTTATTAAATGAATTCGCACAGGGGCACTTTACATACAGAACCTCAGAACTGAACCATATTTTTAGTGATTGACTTCTAAAATTGGAAAAATCTACTCTTCTACCTCAGACTCCATCATCCAAATTTATCTTGCATTGTTTCATTTTATAATGTGTTCTCCAAAGTAAAGCGTATCTTTAGACCAGCGTCCTGCACGAAATATGTCCTAACAGTATGTTGTTGGTCAATTACTCTCCATGGACCCTTTTAGTGATACAAGAATGTGAAGAAAATAGTCACTTTATTGGGATGACAGAAATGACATAGGATCATCAACAATGCAAAACGGCAATGTCCCTTCAAGTTACCATCCATTGCCCTGGATGGCTAAACATTTATCATTCTTCTGCCCATGCAGCTCAAGCAGAGTTGTCTGTAATTGAGGTTGTGGTCTTAGATAGATCACAAGCTCTTTACAGGCTTGGAGGTCTAGATTTTGATTGTTGTAGCAGTTGAGCTGGTCAGAATGACCTCAGCAATACCTGAGATGAATCAGGTGCCATGAGCACCATGTTGGCTCTTCAGTGGCCAATAAGGACTAATCATGAAATAAAATGATCATTTAAGTCACTCTCAATTAGGTCTAGGATAATGTATTCCTGAGCAATGTGATCACTGGACCCTGGATAACTTTGGCTGGCTGAGGGAAGTTAAATGTTTAACATATGGTGGAGGGTTACAGAAAACCTTTCAACTGTGACTTTTATGAGGGTTCCCTGTTTATCCTGTTCGAGCTTTGAGCACAGAATGTCATGTTACAGAAGATGTGAAATGATATCATAAATTGTTACACTAATCCCTTCCATACCCACCCAAATATCTCATTTGAATAGTTAGATATACTAAGTGGTAACAATACCATGACTTAATTTAAATTTAAAGTGTAGTCCATTTGCCTTAGTCACTGACTCTGGGATCTTGACAAAGCCAGTTTACTACTCCAGATTTTAATTACTTCATAGGTAAAATTAAGAGTATTAGACCAGCTGTATTATAGACTCCTTTCATCACTAACATTTTAGGAGTGATTCCTCAAGTCTTAAATAGATAGAAATATCAGATGCTATAGGATGATATAATGATGATATCCTAATAGTCCACTGGGAGCAGTTCATGGGCAACAAGAAACTTAGCTCAAGGCATAAGCCAATACAAACAGCATTCAATCTTTCTGATATATTATTTTCAGTACACAAACATAAGCTTACATGCTCTCACTGCCACAATATACTTTTCAGTTTAAAAAACCCATATATTTTAATATACATCTATTCTAATATGTAACTGAATCATAAGTTAGTACAATTATAAGAAAATAAAATGAAGTGTTATTCCATATATTCCATCTGAATTAAATATGAGGGGAAGGGTAGGGGTGCAATTTGCAAAGAAAGAAAAAAAAGTGTGCTGAATGGGAGACTGGATTTTAGAAAAACAAGTAAATAGAAAGGAGTTGGCTACAATGATGAGAGGAGTTATTGAAGCCCTATTTCTCTCTGTCTTTGATACCATGAACTATTTATTCATGCATATGTAGTATGACTTATAGAACCACAAACATGACAAAATAAAAACAAATAAAAAGACCATACATGTGTTAATAAAACTTCTGTCTGGTAATGCATATAGAGACTATCATGGGTCCGTTATATCATGGAACTAAGGTCACAAATTAAGTAATTTGGAGAAAGGCAAAAAAAAATAATATTAGAAAACAAAAACCACAATTAGAGCACGAAGATTTTGAATTGACAGTTTTTTACTGTGTAAGATAAGTCCCATTGTTTGATACAAAGACCATCTACAATAGTCTTATCAAACTCCCTGAATGATTATTCCTCAGCTAATTAATAATGGCTACAGAGGTAGCACTTTATCACACCTCCTCAAATTTGTCATATGATGGCCCATTGGCTAATGAGATGTATTTTCTTGATGAGGAATTAACCTAATTTATCTTGGCTTTATATTCTGAAACAAAAATGTGGAACTACATTGGTGGTTATATGTCTGTTGTTCATGGTGTTTTGTTACTTTTGCTTTGTTTTGATAAAAAGACAATGAAAAAGGAACTCTACTGCACTGTTGATGGGAGTGCAAACTGGTCCAACCACTATGGAGAGCTGTGTGGAGATTTCTGGACCTACTAAACATAGAGCTTCCATATGATCCAGCAATTCCACTCCTAGGTATTTACCCAAAGGACACAGAAACATCAACTCCAAAGAGCACCTGCACCCCTATGTTTATAGCAGCACTGTTTACAATAGCTAAGCTTTGGAATCAACCCAAATGCCCAAAAATAGATGACTGGATCAAGAAGATGTGGAACATATACACCATGGAATATTACTCAGCATTCAAAAAAGATAAACACATGCAATTTGCAGCAACATGGGTGGCGCTGGAAGGGATCATGCTCAGCGAAATAAGTCAGAAAGAAAAAGAAAAATACCGGATGGTCTCACTCATAGCAGGAATCTAGAAAACTTAAATAAGGGATTAGGAAAAAGAATAACTGTAAGAAAAAAATATCAAAATCAACAAACAACTATGAACCAGAGACACTCTGTGGGGGGTGTGGGGCAGGGAAAGGAGGGCTTGGGGTCAAAATAAGGGGATTGTAATTGTAAGGGGAATATAAAAATAAAATTTAAATAATAAATAAATAAACAAATAAAAATAAAATAAAATAAAAAGGAATAGTAACTCATCTCTTGGCTAATCCATTGTTTTCTACATGATTTTGGCCTTCACAGATTCAGGGCACATACAAATAATGTCATCCTCTAAGTGTAGGAATCTTCTAAATAGGAGGTAGAAAAGTCTATTAATATGAAAAAAAATTCAGAAATTTTGGTTTGCTATGCAATTTAAATGTCTGAACTATAATAAATGAATGCTTCATTGTTTAATTTTCTACTCTTTTGTGAAAAACAGCACTTTGAGTATAAAAAACTTCTTAGAATCAGGTAAATTATTTCTAGGATTTTATGACATGCTAATGTGTTCCCTTGGATTTCCTGAGTCCTTCTGGTGTTATTAAATGCTGTCATTCATTGTTCGAACACTACTTAGAATTGCTACTGTTCCCCAAAAGGTCATCAGAGCACTTAATAATTTCAGAAAGAGATAAGCTGGACAGAAGACCTTATCTGTATATCAAAAGTGAGTTCAACTGTGACCTGCTACAGCAGTCAAAGCGCTGTCCCTATCAATCCTATCTACTCGGTGCTATCCTTGAGTAACAATACTGTCCTAGAGAAAGATTCCCATAATTTCAAATCCTGTCTTCTTATCAATTTGGTTTGTAAGCTCTGATCAGTCACAGATGGAAACCCCTGCCCACATTAATATAAAACAGAAACTGGGAGAAGTAGACTATTTATGTAAAATGTATCCAAGGAGAGATAACGAACACTCTTGTTTATAATTGAAAATATTAGTGTCAAAATGTCTTTTGAGTTTGTAGTATTGGTTGCACATAGAAATTAATTGATGCTCTCTTTGAGAAATCTATTTCACAATGCACAATTATTACCTCCTTATCCTGAATTACATATATGCATAAGATGTTCTCTCTTTCTGTCTTCTGTCCTGTCTGTATATCTCTTTCTGACCTCTCTCATTCCCTCTGCATCTATTTGTGTGTCTCTGTCTTTCCAGAGAAGCCTGAAAGATCATATACCACAAGTTTGAAAGAGAGGAAGAAATGAATAAAGAGAGTGAGAGAAGAGAGGAGAGAGGAGAGTTGGGAGAGGAGAGAAGAGAGAGGAAAGAAGAGAGAGACACAAGATACCAGACTCGAGATGAGACACAAGACAAGACGCGAGATGGGAGAAGGAGAAAGGGAGGGAGGGAAACATGTTTCACAATGAACTAGAAGAGCACACCTAGATGACCATTAAGATTCTTCTCTAAAACAAAACAAAACAAAACAAAAAAGATTCTTCTCTAGTTTAAGAAGAGAGTGGTGGTGGGTGAGCTGTGGTGACTGTACTCGGAGGGGGAGAGCTTATACTTACAAAGTACTAGCAACTATGTAAACCGATCATTGTTTAATAAAATTAAAACATAAAAAATTAAAAATAAAATAAAAATTATACATTCTTCCCATGTTTAGATTCTCCTTTGGCTCCTATATGTTATTTTCTATTTACTTCTTCTCTGTTTTCTGAGAAAACTTCACCTCTTTATTGAGAATCAGTTCAGAAAATTTGTCCTGTCTGCTCAAATTAACTATTTTCAAAATGTGCATTTCCTTTTCTGACAGCCTTTGAATTCCCCTCTCCCAGTTTCCACACTTATTTCAAATATTCAACTTTGGAAACCATGTAGTTTATACTGAAATGTGATTAAAAATGAATTGCTATTGTATTGGGTAGTCCCTGCTTCTGTTTATTCATTATTATATTGTTGGTCCTGTTACTAGGATTTAGGCAATAGAAGAATACATAAACGATAGGAGGTGTGGAGTACTGAAAATATAAAAGGAACAAAGTTTAAAAAATTGATTTTTTATTGGATTAAATATTACCTGACTGAAATCTATACCATTGCATTGTCTACCTTTTAAATGTTTTCTTAAGCACTTTAAAATACTGCATAACAAACACTCTATGTAACGTAATTTCGGTAATTATTTTAAAAGTTACTCAGCGGGGCCTCCCCTGGTGGCACAGAGGTTGAGCGCTGGGCTGCAAAGCTGCCCATAGCCTCTGCAGTGCTAGTTCGATCCCCGGCCACCTGAGAGGGTCCCACATGGTGTGGAGACCTCTCCTGCCGCCCGCTGCTCCCCTCAGCAGTGTACTTCAGTCCTTCTGCCTATTCTGCTCCCCGCTCTGGCTCTGGTGAATTCTCTCACCCTCCTGCGCTTCTGACTGTACCCAGTGCTTGTATAAATAAATAAATAAATAAATAAATAAATAAATAAATAAATAAATAAATAAATCTTAAAAACAAAAACAAAAAACAGTTACTCAGCACTTAGTAGGTCTTGAACACATAAATTTTCCCCATCTCTAAAGCTACTTAAAACTATGGGTTAAAGGGCCTCCCCAGTGGCCCAGCAGTTGAGCGCTGCGCTGCAAAGCTGCCCGTAGCCTCTGCAGCGCCAGTTCGATCCTCGATCCTCCATCCCTGGCCGCTGGGTCCCACATGAAACGCAGACCTCTCCTGCTGCGCCCCTTGCTCCCCTCAGCAGTATATTTCATCAGTCTGCCTGTTCTGTTCCCTGTTCTGGCTCTGGTGAATTCTCTCACCCTCCGGCGATTCTGACTGTACCCAGTGCTTGTATAAATAAATAAATAAATAAATCTTTTTAAAAAACAAAAACAAAACAAAAACAAAAAAAAAACTATGGGTTAAAGATAGCAGTCTAAAGCTGATAAAACAGTGAAACGATAGATTTTTGCAGGAATAGATAGACTATATTTGGATGCTTCATTAATAGAAAGCTATTATGTGGATAATTTAGTTAACTCTTCCTGTAATAACAGAAATATAATTGACGGTAACATCCAAGAAACTGTTGCCTACAGCATAAACCTTTTCTTTTTATTTTTTTTTGAACTGCTTAAAACATGTATTGTCTTACAAAAATTGCTACAAAGTAATATTTCTTCCCCTTCTTCATAAATTAATATCTGAAAAACCATATTAACCATTTAAGCCTTATTAGTAGAAAAATTCAAAGTGTGTGTGTGGGGGAGTGTACAATTGAACTAAGTATTATTAATCTAACTTGTTAGCTAGAAGACAATAGAAAAAAGTCACAAATGATATTGTATTATCTAGGTTTTTTTTTTAAAGATTTGTTTATTTATTTATACAAGTTCTGGGTACGGTCAGAAGCGCGGGAGGATGAGAGAATTCACCAGAGCCAGAGCAGGGAACAGAACAGGCAGAGTGATGAAATACACTGCTGATGGGAGCAGCAGCGGGCGTAGCAGGAGAGGTCTGTCGCACCATGTGGGACCCTCGCCGGTGGCCGGGGATCGAACCGGTGCTGCAGAGGCTGCAGGCAGCTTCACAGCCCAGTGCTCAACCACTGTGCCACCAGGGGAGGCCCTTCTAGTTTTTTTTTTTTTTTAACTCATTTTTTAAGATTCTGGAGTAATACAAAAATGTTAAGGTAATATAATAGACCTACTAGACTTTTGAAAAAGGAACTGTGGGTAATAGTTCAAAATCTGCTTCTTAAGATTAAAATGTCACTGGTAATAAGGCACTCAACTTTTTCCTAACTCCATTCTTCCAGGCTGAGTCCTACATGCCAATTAATTTTATTCCCATAACAGATGAACAGGAGGAAGCTATCATGAATGGCAGGGTCATTCTACAATTAATAAATAAAATTAAACTGGAGAAAGGCACAAAAGTGAAATTATGTGAACTTTCATTTCTTAAGTATATATAAACACATGCATAAGAAGGTAGAAAATAGGGCCTCCCTGGTGGTGCAGGTAGTTGAGTGCAGAGCTGTGAAACTGTCCACAGCCTCTGCTGTGCTGGTTGGATCCCAGCCAGCTGATGAGGGTGGGGAAGGGGGAGGGGGGAGACCCACATGGAGCAGCAGAACTCTCCTGTATCACCTGATGATACACCTCAGCAGTGTATTTCAGTCAATGTGCCTGTTCTGTTCCCCACTCTGTGTCTGGTGAATCCTCTCACCCTCCCGTGCATCTGGCCTGTACCCCGGTTCTTGCATGCATGAAATAAATCTTTTAAAAAAAATTTAAAGAAGGTATTAAACAACCTGAGGACTATAGTTCTAAAAGCAACCAAACAGGGAGGGGTTTATAACATTAAAGGTAATTGTTTTTTTGATGGATTTCACAAACTTTTCCTTAGAAGTATAAATAATACCCCAAGGGATATTTACATATGGTTATGAACTGCTTTATAGTTTTGGTTTTTTTTTTTAATTTTAAGAGAAGTTGGGGGAAAGAGAGCATTATCTATTACTAGAACATATTTGTATCAGAAAAAAATGTTTTCCACCTGCTTCCACTATATTAGGGTTGGATGCACTTCTTAAAGTTCTCCAAAGATAATTTGAAACAAACGAAAAAAAATGCATGATTAGCAAAATAAAGAACTTAAGGGATACTTTAAGAGTTACTTAAGGCTGAAAATAAGTGTGATTAAAAGGAAGACTTGAGGGCCTCCCTGGTGGCGCAAGGGGTTGAGATGCAACCTATGAAGCTGGCCGCAGCCACTGCAGCACGAGTTTGATCCCTGGCCAGGGAGTTACCCACATGGTGCGGCAGACCTCTCCTGTCTCGCCTGCTACTCCCCTCAGCAGTATATTTCAGTCAGTCTGCCTGTTCTGTTCCCCACTCTGTCTCTGGTGAATCCTCTCACCCCCCCCCACAACTGTGGCCTGTACCCCAGTTCTTGTATGCATAAATAATTAAATCTTAAAAAAAATTCTCCTTTAAAAAAAAAGACTTGAGTTTCATAGGTAAGAATTTCATCAGTATTTAACAAGGCATTATTAGTAAAGGAGGATCTTTGGGGTAGATATTAAGGTTAAAGCCTGTCAAGGAATCCCATGAAAACCAAAATGAGTCCAAACACATGGAGCTAGTCCAACATGGAAATTCATAAGGAGAACATATGGTACAATCTGCTGAGAAAGACAGATTGTTCACTATTGACCAAGTTGACCATCATTTGTTGCCAAGGAGGAACTCTGAAATGAAAAAGATGTCAGTGTGCTCAAGTTCTTCATATTTGTTTATAGTCATGATCATGGCATACCCTATCTATGCACAAATTGATATACATGAAGCAGTTTTGGACAGTTAGACTGTGAATCAGTAAACATTTGAATGATCCTCAAACTCCCTGTGACAGATCATGTCCCCTTATGAGATGTCAAACAATATTAGATCTAAAAAAAGAAATGAATCATAATACTCCTGGAGAATGTTTCACATGGTTATCATTTGGCTAATATCCATGTGGCTAATGCTATCAGCCAATACTTGCTGATTCAGACAATATACTGAACTTTATAAGTATGTGGCATCACTCTAGATACAAGAATTTCCAGGGCCATCTTGTCCTAAAACTTGTTCATCAGTGGTTGTTAACACAGCAATTCATCTATTCTTTTTGTGCCAGTTTTTATACATCTGCAAAAAAAGCTTAATCACAACCTTCCAAACCATATCCAAACAATGCTGATCACCTATATAAGGATTTCAAATGTCCCAGTATAAAAATGTCAATTGTTCAGAATCATGATGGACTCTGCCAATTCTTACTGTCATCATACAAAAGAAGAAAGTCATGTTTGTTGCTTAGCATAAGAATTTGTCCTATCTTTTCAAATCCCACTTGTGATGTACAAGATGTCACCGCAATGTTTAATAATCACAGTAACCCTATTTAATGTTATTTATCCGTATGAGATATTGTGCTGACAAAACTACACATTTAGGAGAAGGGCTGAAAGCAATAATCCTATAATAAAAGTGAAGTGTATTAAAGATGGAAAGCACTATTACCACAGGTAAAATCCTTTGAGGGCGCTGAACGTTTCTCTTATTTATAATTTAGTCGCAGCAGGACAACCCTTCTGTGTGCTGATTATCAGAGCAATTCTAGCTTTGGGGAGCAAAAAAAGTCACACGCACACCCAGAAGCTGAAATAAGCTTTTCCCTTAGTGTGATTTAAGAGCTATTGTCACTCTGTGGAACTCTGAAAATTATTCCATTTGAAAATAATTCAGCTCCTAGATTATATATTGTCTAGGTTTCCTCTTCCTGCTCTTTACTACTGAGGACATTTAAATGAAACTATTAGTTGATTTTTTTACTGCTTATTCTCCACCTGAAGTTATTATCCCCAATTCATAATATCATACTCATCTGCAAAGCGACCAAACAGGAACATGAATTCGGCTGAGGGAAATAAACAAGAGAAATGAAAGGAATTGTAAAGTAAAAAGAGCCAGAACAGCGGGATCTCTGGGGAGACCAGGGTGAAATGTATGGTTCTTTTCACCTCTAAGCTGCTGATTTAACTTTGCCTGGGTTTGAAAAAACTGAGAATTTTTACAATGGTGACATATTTGTGGCCATTGGTAAAATAAGAAGCCCTTTCTTTGTTGTACAAATATCTATCAAAATTAGCTCCTTCACTGACAAATGTTGTCTATGCTTGATGTGAATAAAATTAAAACACAATACTTAACATCAAGCCTAGCACAAGGCTGTCATTCTATAGGTTTTTGTTAAATAGATATTTGATAAGTGTATCTTTACTGATTTACAATGTATATCTGCAAAAAGGAATATTTTGTATTAACTCATATGTCTCAAAGAGATGGGTGCTCCTTTGGCCTAAGGCCAATCTCCAAAGACAACTGAAAAAGTGGACTACCCTCTCTTGTGGTGAGTATGTGAGGCGTCATTGGACAAATTGGTAGCAAGTCTTTGTACCTGGTTTTTGCTTTTGCTATAGAAGCGCTTTCATTAAGATTTTTGTTGCTGGTGCTTAACACTTGAATAAAATTTGAACATGGGTCACAGGAATGCATTCAAAATTGTTTGGACCAGGGCCTCCCTTGGTGGTGCAGTCAGTTGAGTGCAGTGCTGTGAAGTTGTCCACAGCCTCTGCAGCGTGAGTTAGATCCCAGCCGGCAGTGGAGATATCCACATGGTGCGGCAGACTTCTCCTGTCTTGCCCGCTGCTCCCCTCAGCAGAGCAGTCTGCCTGTTCTGTTTCCCGCTCTGTCTCTGGTGAATCCTCTCACCCTCCCACACATCTGGCCTTTACCCCAGTTCTTGTATGCATGAATAAAATAAATCTTAAAAAAAAAAAAAAAAAAGTTTGGTCCTGTGCTTTAAAATTACATTAAATTTGATCTTTTTTTTTAAAGATTTATTTATCCATGCATACAAGAACTGGGGTACAGGCCAGATGTGTGGGAGGGTGAGAGGCTTCACCAGAGACAGAGTGGGGAACAGAACAAGCAGACTGACTGAAATACACTGCTGAGGGGAGCAGCGGGTGAGACAGGAGAGGTCTGCCGCGCCATGTGGGTTTCTCGCCAGGCGGCTGGGATTGAACCCGGGCTGTAGAGGCTGCGGACAGCTTCACAGCGCTGTGCTCAGCCACCTATGCCACCAGGGGAGTCCCTAAATTTGATGTGTCTTCAGGAAAGAGAGCTGCAGAGAGGACCCTGGGAGGGTTAAAGAATCTACTGTCTTGCCCTCAAACACATACATCTCACCTGTTAGCAAATTACTGGTTGCAAGAAATCTGTCTTGCACGGAAGAAAGTAGAATCATACAAGAGCACTGCCTAAAGCAGAAAGGCCTCACAATGCCCTGATTTCCAAGTGGGTCTTTACAAAATGATAGTATCTCTGATGTTGGCGCTCTTGGTTTCCCAGAGGATATGCTTCTCTCCCCAGATAAATATCTCTTCTGTAGTTTAACTATGGTCTCTGACTAAAACCAGATGTAGACAAGCAGGAAACACATTAATAACTGTCTGTCTCAGGTGGAAGATTTTCTGTACGTATTGTTGCTTGTGCTAGTCACAACTATTGAAAAATGATACAAATGATTCATAGTTTTTAAAAGAATTATGTGCTTGCCTAAAGAAAAGATACTCTTGGTTATTGTGTTTTATTGCTTGTAATTATTGAAGAAATAAAATTACATTCTGTAATACACTTATTTGTATGTTGCTGACTGCTGAATATATATAATCTGTATTGAATTTTGGAAATCTGTTATACAGTACATGAAAATTTCATCTAAAATGATAACCATTTATGGAGACACATTTTCCAAAAAATCCACAAGTTAATGATTATTGAACTTTGTTGAAAATGATTTTTGTATATACTATGATAGATTAGCTGTATTTACCCTTTTTCCAATATCATCTGTTCTGGTAAATGTCAGGAATACATTCCAACATTAACTATTATTTATGGCCAGCCCTGGTTAGGAAAACAATAATTCAGAAATCTGAGTTGGGACCAAATATAGAGCCTGTAATACAGGCATTCACAAAAGATTCTTTACATTTAAAATCTAAACACGTGTAGTTTATTGAAGGTGCTTGTAAATTTTTGTTTATATTTAAATCAAGACAAAAAAGTCTGATTAAAAACATTTACAAAAGAATGCAAAGTAATACTAGCATAAATCAACATTAACAACTTCTTAACCTTTACATATTCTACCTAAATCATATTAGTTCCTCACCCAAATAACTGAGTAAGGAAAGCACACCTGATATTACCCCTTAGAGGCAAAAACAGAGAGGCTCAGAGAACTGAAGCATCTCAAGTGACATGACTTTGAGTGGACCTGGGGGGACCTAGACCAGATTCCCAAGTCCCAGTGCTGTGCTTCTTCCAAATAAAAATGGAAAATGGGCATTTTTAGGAATTTGGTAACCAGAATTTTCAATATATCTATGTCATATTGTATCCTTTCCCTAAACTAGCTTGACTGCAGGTCAAGATTCAGTCAACCAGTGTAGAGACTAAGGGTTGTCACCCATTTCCATGGTGCTGGCCAGCAAGTTTCCAAATGCTGTGTTATTAGATGATACCTAGGGGCTGGAGTCTTTAAACAAACCTGTGTAGACTTAGAAATAAATATCTTTTGAGAATGTGGTTCACCCACAGGGGAACACAGCTGACAACATTTGTGAGGTGACTGCCTTCTGTCCTGTGGCTCTGGTCTATTTTTTGGGGGGTGTTTTGCCTCTCTCCTTCATGATGCTGTTTATTCCCCTTAGTCAGCAGAAATGACCACTCAGCACAAATTTAAACAGTGGAATGAGAATGACCGGTTGTCTTTTGTGAAAAGCCTAGGAAGGTAAGATTTTTTTTTTCCTGACAAAATGCCCATCTAATAAATAAAAGAAATGATTCCATCCTCAAGAGACTGGAAGACACTGAACACATAAATGAAAAGAAAAGGGAAGTGAGGGAAAATAAAATGCAGGTGGCGGAATGAGTATAAGGAAAAACAGCAGTCACAAACTTTGAACCCATATAGGCCTGAGATTTATGTAATTCCTTAAATAGAAGAAGACAAGCAATCCAGGAAGCCAGACTGCAAGCTTTGTGGAGGAGAATTTTGAGAAGGTTTGAAAAGGGAAAAAAAAGCACATTAAAGAGGCCTGGGAGTTGAATTGGGTAGAAGCAGAGGAGAACAACTTATACCTCTTGAAGCACTTACAGTCTATTTTTTTTTTTTAAAGATTTATTTATATATTTATACAAGCACGGGTATAGTCAGAAGCGCGGGAGGGTGAGAGAATTCACCAGAGCCAGAGCGGGGAGCAGAGCAGGCAGAAGGACCGAAGTACACTGCCGAGGGGTGCAGCGGGCGGCAGGAGAGGTCTGCGCACCATGTGGGACCCTCCTCTGGTGGCTGGGGAACAGCCGGGATCGAACCGGTGCTGCAGAGGCTGCGGGCAGCGTCGCAACCCAGCACTCAACTGCTGTGCCACGGGGGAGGCCCTTATAGTCTATTTTTAAAGCTTCACATTAGCTGACATTTTGCTCTTTTCGGAGAGAAGGAAAGCTGGTGAGATAGTCCATTTCTTTAGTGTTTCTGACAGTTACTCATTTTGTAATTAGATGAGAAAGAACTATGACTGTTGAGTCATAGCTGATAAATGCAAACAGAAGAGTCATACTTGATCTCTATAGACAACAGCCAGATTCACATATAGCAGTTAGAGTGTGTATTAAATCACCATTTAAAAAAATATAAAACATATAACACTACCTTACAGGACTCTTGTAAGGGCTAAATTTGAATATGAAACTATTTTTGAAAATATAAGACACTATAATAAAATGCTATTACTACTATTCTTTTTAGCATGAATGCAAATCCAGGTTGGATAGATGATCTGTTAAATCTAACATTAGTTATAGCTTCTGAGAGGGAGGCAATTTCATTTAAAGTATCACAGCAATCTGGGGTATATCCATTCCCCCTGTTCTACTCCCAGTATTTAACTTTGGATTTTCTGTGGCTATTGGATATTCCCCACATTGTCTATGTCATCTTTTAGTACTAATCAATAAATCTTATGTCTTAAGAGGTGTAGTTTTGAAATGAAAACATCCTTCTTCACAATAACAACCTTCTTAATTAGTTTTCTGACACTGTCAATAACAAAGTTCACTGTTGTTATGGAAAGGAATGCTATTTAATGATTATGCATGTATTGCTGCTTTGTTTATTTTCTATAAGAAAATCAAGATGCTTTTTAAAAGCATGCTTGCTCTTTACTAAAAGTAAGGGTAACTTTGGTAAATTTCTTATGCTCAGAACATAGACTGGGCTTGTCCAAGGCAGAACTGACTGGAAATAGTGACAATTTGGTCTGCTATAAGTAGGAGCAGAGGGTAAGATTCAGATGCAGAGGGAAGGGGTTAGAGGTGAGGGTCAGAGACTGTTGTCTGTTGTCTCCCATCCCCCATTTTACAAGGACAATAATGGCACATACTATTCAAAACTTCTCTTGGAAAGGCAGCCTCTAGAAACCTATAATTTGAGCATTTATAAACAACAACCAAAAATCTCTGGTATTTTAGCCAGTGATAGTTTTTCTTTACAAGTAACTTACTCTACATCACACTGCCATTGCAAAGTCTTTATTTCTCTTACCAATTCCTTTCCTTCATGAACATCTGCTTATGAAATAGGAAGTTATGTAGTGATAACTTCCTTAAATGCCTTCAAGAGAGTGGGAAATGGGGGTGACATCTTAAATAGATCAGGCATAGCTCTGATATGAGTCCTGCTCCCATACCTCTCATCTCCAAAACTTGCATTTTTGGCACATGGATTTTCATCATATGTGGTGCAAAACAGTACAGAGCAACAAAAATGCTCTGCAATGTAACAAAGACAAGGATGTTGTGACTTATCTTTTGCCAAGCAGGATTTCTCATCAATTCAGGAATCATAATGATATTCTTAAGAAAGAAATATGAGAAGCATACATATGACCCATTTTACAGTTGACCTTGAGACCTGAGCTGAAACCTATGTCTCTCTTTCTGACAAGCTAAACTTGAGGCAAATTCATGGGAATGTTTGGTTTGGACTCCTTGCCAGTTTCCCTTTCAATGCCTCTTACTCTCTCTTCGCTTCCTCTTTACCAGCTCATTGCTGCTCATGCTGCTTTTGACTATCCACAGCCCCATCAATATTTTATAAAATGTGACCTTCTTTGACAACAGGCTGCCTCTCTCAGCTCTCCCTCCTGTAACTGGAGCAAAGTGGTAGTAGATAAGGTAACAACATAGCAGAAATCATAGCAATTTACATATGATGCATACTTTAAGCTTGTATTGCCCTTAAATGTTCATCATCTTATTTAATCAATATGGAAAACCTATAAGGAGGCTATGTCTAAACACATTTCACAAGTGGGTAAATTAAAATTCATAGGATCTATAGATTATACTAACAGCAATAAATAAAAAAAATCCTATAGTTGTTAAGTGATAAAATGGTAATGGTTCAAGCTCTGAGTTTTCTGACTCTAATTCAAAGTAAATGCTCTCTCATGCTGGATTTTCAGAGACTTTATCAAGTTATTGGTAGCGGTGGGGTAGAAGAAGATGGCTATTAAAAAAAATAAAGGCCTCTGGGGCATTAAATTATGCCAAGATAAACTGTCCATGGATAAAGAAAGCCATGTGCACTCAGATTATCCATCCAGTTAGATAAGGTGAAATAAATATTTTCCAATACACTTGGCAAATTTAAGCCTATCACAACATGTGCAAAGCTCCTCAATAAATAAATGAATCAATAAGGATGATTTCCGAGGTGATTGTAATGAGTCTGCCACATGTCATGTGAGATGTTGACAATGCTGCGAGGTAAGGGTTAGTGGAGAGAGACATTAAATACCAAAGGGAATTGTGAAATTTATGGTAGGGAAAAAAAATGGTAGGCTAAAAGACTTTTAAACCTCTCACCAACATAAAAAAACATAAAAGGTTTGAACGTTACAGGATATGAAAAGAGAAACTCTTTGGAGTAAGCTGTGCTATGAGCCATGTTCCCACTTGATTGATGCCTCCCCAATCAGCTAAAGAGGCTTCAGCAAGACTATTTGAGATCTTTACAGGCAGGTAGAGGTTGCAGTGGACTTGTATCTGACTTCCACCTGCACATTCAATGGGCAAAGGACAGGCTGAAAATAGAACTAAGTTGAAGTGATTCACTCATTGGTATCTTCAAGGATCTCTGGCCATTCCTTTTGTACTAAATGGATGCCTCACATGGCAGAGAGCCAGGATGAGGTCCTCTTAAATCCTTCTCAATAGGGTACTCTGTTGTGGAAAGTAGGATTAAGCGAAGATTAACTGAAGTCATATAACTTGAATTTTAGAAGGATCCAGTCATTACCGGGAGAGAGGATGCATTCAGTGTGGTCAAAAGAGCTGCAGGTGAGTGTTTTCCAAAGATGGATGGCATCTCCTAAGAATCCTTGAAGATATCCATTAGAGAAAGAGTTGGCTTAAACATTTTCCAGGATTAAAGAATGTAAATCTGTCTTACATAAAATAAATTTAATCTTCTCCAAGGCTAATACGTCACGGAAGCTGTGGACCATGTCCACAGAGAGAGAGAAATTTACTCCATCTTCTTTCTTACTCCCAGGTTATATCTTTATGTTACATTCTTAACATCAGCACAGAGCATTGCTACTTTGGTTCTGAAGGAAGGATAACCCTGAGTTTAACTTCCATCAACAGCATCATTTCCAACTCATAATCTCCCAATCCAAATAACTTAGAGGACAGTTTACAAACTTCTACTTTACCTAAAATGATCAGATTCATCTGATATTCAAATATTTGATTTCTGAAATAATCAAGTCCATCCAGAATTCTCATCAATGTTGCTTGAAGGAATATAAAATGTGATATAATTATGAAAACATGATAAAGCAGGACAATTTTATATCTCAAGATATAAACACTATAGTAAGGTATCTTTGACTTAGTAAATGACTGCATAATCTAGCTCCTCTAAAAGACAATTATCAGAAGGAATAAAGAGAGTAAAGGTCCTGATCTAAAGTTGAGATCAAAATCCTTGATCTTTACTCAGGCTGCTTCGAAGTTTGAGTTTTGTGGTTGTTTCAACCCATAACTGGCTGGGTGATTTGGGGAACTCTCTTCAATTTCAACTAAAATTTCAACCTTTTAAAACTTAAATCTCTGCATTTCACTATACTGCAATGCCTTCCTGTCGCATGTGAAATAAAATTCCCACTCCTTATTCATGTACGGTGCTATCATATATGATGCTCACCTGCCACCAGGTCTATATATTTTTTTTAATTGAGTAATATTAGGATCCCCCCCTCAGCTATTACCACTGTAGCACACCCATTAGCAATTCACCCCCATCAACCTTCTTCTTCCTTCTTTGTTTTTATTACCCCTCCTCTGCCCTCTCCCCCAACCTTCCTTGGTGTTTCAGTTCTGTAGTCAGCTACCAAGGGTAAGTTTTTCAGCTTGTCTTTATCTGACTATTAGTTTAGTTACTTTATATTCCACTTATCTGTGACACTATTCAGTATTTATTTCTCTTTCTGATTTATTTCATTTAGCATTTTCCCTTCAAGCTTCCATTCATGTTGCTGCAAATGACATGAGTTTATATTTTTGGATTGGTGAGTAACATTTCATTGTGTATATATCCTACATGTTCTTGATCCACTCATCTGTTCTGGGGCATTTAGTTTGTTTTCATCATTTAGCTATAGTGAATAGTGTTGTAATAAACATGGGAGTGCAAGTTTCCTTTCTAATCAGCTTTTTTTTTTAAATTTTGGGGGTGGATGCCTAGGAGTGGAGTTACTATGTTGTATGGCAGATATCAGGTCTTTCTTTATACTCTTCCCCCACTAGATAGAATGGCAATCCTGTCAATCCTCAGGCAGCCCAAGATGATAGCTGCCATAGCACTTCTTCTCCCTGGAATTCTTAGCTTCCAGATGTGTGTACCACTCATTCCTCTTCTTTTAGGACTCTGGTCTAACGCAATTGTTCTTGAGAAATATGTATTATTTTTAACAGATTACACTTCACAAAAATCTTCCCACTCCTTGAGCCCTTAACTGACTTCAGTTTTCCTCCTAGAATTTGTATAAAAATCAGGCAATGGTATTCTTTTTCTCACTAGATTATGTGTCAGGAAGAGACTACTTCCATATCATGACATTTCTCATATCTAGAATAGGACCAGGTTCATAATGGGAGCTTATTAGATGCCAACAGAAGGTAAAAACTACCATCTTCTTTCCTTCCACTACTCCCACAATACTACTACTTATAAAAGCCTTAAAAATTATAAGACAGGTGAATTTGTGCCAGTGTTTCAATGTGTTTCTTGAAGGAAGAGAGGTTATGTGTCTTCCCAGATAGTTTCATTGGGGAAGAGAGCCAGAAGGAGTAGAACTCTTTTGAAGAGGAAAGGAAAGCAGGTTTCCTCTCTAGGGCATACAAAAAGGAGGGCAAAGACTATGGGGGAGCCAGCGCAGGTCTGAGACATGACCCAGAGGCCTTCACTGTGGAAAGCTTCCTGCAGTTCGCAGCAGTCCTGGCCTATGCTGTGAAATTCCAAGGGAAGAGGGCACTTGAGGCAATGCCCTCTTCATGTCCTGGGAATCAGAGGAGCTTTACAATGCACATGGAGTACATGCTGCAGCCCTGGCAGGCATCCTGCCTTGGGAGTGACTTTCTTACTTAAGCCAAAGACCTTGAAATGGAGACCTTGTGTGTAAATATGTGCAAATGTTGAACTAAATTTATCCCATAAAATTTTTAGGAAACAACCTTGCCGTGGATACAGGCTGTTGAATACATTACCTGCCGGGGTTAACAGGGTTTCCTTCTGCAGAAATAAATAAATTAACAGAAAGCACTGAAGGGCTCACTACTCCAGATTTGTCTTTAATAACATTCCATTAAAAATGACGAAAAGGCAAAGCTTTCACAGTAATTCAGGCTCATAGCGATGCTGTTCTCTTTCAGCCTCATGTCCTCAGATGAGGCTTCTGTGGTTTTAATCACTTCTCTTCCTCTAACTCACCCCCCTTCATCTTTCTCCCCCCCCTTTTCATTTTTTGGTCTATCTTTCCATCTATCTGACCATGGCTCATTTACCTTGATGATCAGAGGAACTGGCATCACATTTTTCAGTAAGGACTAGTGATTTTTAAACTATTTAGACCAAAAGTTTTATAAATCATCTGTACCATGCAAAAACAGGGATCCAGAGTTTAAAAAAATGTGCTGAGCATCTATCTAGTTTCTATCAGTACAAGAACCTAATGTTGAATATTAATGTGAATGATATTTCTCAGTTCGGCATTTCCTACTTTAATACCATGCCTAGTATCCCTACAGTTAAAAAACAAAAGATAACTGGGACCTAAAAAAAAAGTCTATAAAAAGACACTGCCACCACCAGCTGTGACTCCCTCATTCATTCCCATCTATGCCCATCTAGACAGAAAGTGAAATATTCTTTTCCATTCTCTCATGGCCTGCCTCATAATAGCCACTTAGAGATATAACCAGAATTGGCTGAAGTTGCAATGTTTTCTTAGATGTTTATGTGGATGCTGTTTCTAAAAAGTTAACATTTATGAGTTGGTGATGTGTGTGTGCGTGTGTGCATGTATGCATGTGTGTGTGTGTGCGTGTGTGTGTGTGTGTGTCTGCATACACTCATAGAGAAATGGGAGGGGAGAGTCACAGGCACTCTGCAATCATCTTTGCAGATAAACTATTGGTATGGTATTGTTTGCATTATGAAGGTTAGGTCAGGACTGCTGAGCATTCCTCTGTGGTTTTCTCACCTTTAGCTCTCACAACATGAATTCTATAGGATGAAAAGATGCACTCCCGAGCACGAAGCTTTAATTTAAAATCCATATAAATCCCTCTGTTGTGGTGGGTTGAAGGTATATCATCAGGAACTCTCACAGTTCCTAGGTGCTCTTGCATGCCGGTGAAGAGAGGCTGCCTGGGAAATATTTATTCCTTTTTTGTGTGCATATCTGGCTCCATCACTTACAACAGCTTGATGGATTTAACATTTTCCAAAGACAAAAAGGTAAAGATTTAAAACACCAAGGACTTTGAAAGCAAAATCCAATAGAAAAATGAACCTCAAAAAATGAATGTTGGAATGGGAAGAAGTTTTAAGATGTTCCTTCCTTATCAGGTGAAAAAGATGGTAACGGAAAGCAGTGGCCATTTATCTAGCTTTCCGATTCTCATCATCGGCATGTCCCAAAGCCCCACCTCCAGTCAGATCATTTCATACTCCAATCACTAACCCCATGATGCAGATGTCTCTGCCTGCTCTTACAAAGCTCTTAGTTTACCCTCAACCACATGCTTTAATGGGCAGTCTCCCTAGCTAAGAACACTGCGCAAGTCTCAGACTTTATGTAATTTCAAACCAGCTGGCTTAGACTCAAGAAGCATGATATTTCCTCTTCAATTCTAATAATTTTGACCTTGTAAGGGAACACACAGTGCTGTTTCCCCAGACCAGAGGCAGCTGAAAATTATGCAGGTGCCTATGACCATGTGAAAGAGGACAGGGTATGCTTCTGTTCCTTATTTTAGGGAAAGAAAGCAGAGCTTACAATGCTAGTGTCTTTGATGTTATTATTCATATGAGGTGGAGGGAATGGAAAAGGAACAAGAAAAATGCAAAAATCATGTAGATTGAGATGACACACAGCACACTCTTGGGGTGGACACTACAGTTTGGCACTTCTTATCTTCCTTCTCTTTCCAATCCTCTGCTCCTATCACTGCCCTCTGCAAGGATGCCCCAAAATAGCCAAGTGAATGAAGGCATGCGTCAGTGTGGGCAACATACCACAACTGTTGGAGTGAAAGAAGAATTGCCTTTTAGCCTGTGCCCTCCTTCCCTCTGTAACCATTACAATCAGTGGATTAAAGTGTGTGTTCATTGGTGCACATGTGATTACTCTCACATTATCGATTCTTCAGTGGAAGCCTAGAGAGAAAATTCCTAAACTTTAAAGTCAATTGAAAACTTCACTCCATTTTTTTGTGCTCTCTCTCCCAAAGTCTGAAGAATTTTTGTGATGAGGCCCTAAAAATACTGAGTTTCAATTTGCCAGCTTCCTTATAACAAACACTAGTTAAATTTTTTCCACACACACACTGATCTCCTGAGTCTTCAGCACAGAACTATTAATTTTTCTAGCATAAAACAGTGAGAATTTTCTTTTGCTCCCAAATTACCCAGTAGAATATTTTTTCATAAGGGAACCTCAAAAAAGAGCTGGCCTCTTATATTAACTGGCCTAGTGTTTAAGATGACATGATCAAGAAGAGGCAAACACCCAGTAGGCTAATTCATTTGAGAATAAGTGAATTGGAGTCAAGCTCAAATTTTTATAAATGTTTAAGCTACTTTCACACATAGTAAAAATAGATCTAAGCTTTTCCAGTCTTAAATCCCAGGGGTTTATTAGGTTGACTTGAAACAATTTACTCTAAAATATAGTGCATGCTCGGAGTTGGAAACTAAACTCACAGAATACTGAGTTTTTGCTTGTTTATTTGTTTTATAATATTTCATAAAAGAAAGAGTCAGTAGCATGTATGGTAATCAGAGCAGGCCTAACACAAAAGAGAATATACCAATAACAGAGAGGAATAAATCATAACCAGTATTCTGCTGAGATATAAACAGTTCACAAAATCTAGGGGCTTTCATTGCCAAACATTTGAAAACCACAACACATTGTATCATTTTTGAGATATTCTCAATGCTCCATAACATTCAAAAGATGAAAAAAGTTCTGTTTCCCAAAACCAGCTTAATTTGATTGACCCATTTAAATAGCAATCCCTACCTATACTTAACTTAGAACAGGCATTCTTTTTTTTTTTTTTCTTTCCAGGAAAATAGAATACCTGCTAACATTTATAGGATGACCTAGATTGTCACAACTCACTTAGGAAAATGGTGACTTAGGTCGGTAGCCAATGATTCAACAACGGCTGCTGAAGACCCACTGGCTTTGTTATCAATTTCTTCTACATTTCTATTCTGGTACTTTTCTATATGCTATTCCCCAGCTGCAGGGGTAGAAAAATTTTCCATTTGACTGTTCAACTTCAATGCAGCGATAGTATCCTATAACTCAAATATGCCACCTGGTAGTAGTTTTGGGGGGACACTCTAATGGAAATCTTAGGTCACTATTACCAACACACGATTCACTTGTTAAGCTTTAAGCTATCAACTCAGAAATATTAAAAATTAGCTCAATATAATTATCATTTTTCTACCACAAAAAAACGGAAACCCAGTTAGACCACCTGAACAAAGATTTATTATAAAAAGAGGTAGCCTGAAGCTATATACCTCAACTCAAAATCTATCACAGTCCAAGGCAATTGTATGAAAGTAGGTTCTTAACACATTTCTTTCTTTCTTTAGAGTTCTTCTATCTTTTCAATACCTGCCAATCCTTTCTTTTATATTTCTCAGGAGAAATACCAGATATAGCTACACTGATTGATTAGCAAACCATTAATTAATCTATTGTGCACATCTCTTCATATATTCTAGAATGGCAACTTAGAGTAGGGTTTAAAACTCCCTATTTCAGCGAAACAGCCTATGGTGACTTTCCTTAGAAGGAAATGGGTTAGTGGCATTTTAGTTCACTAAATTGGCAAATGCTTGTGCATTACCCCTTATTATGCTGATACGATGGAAATATTACATTTCACTATGCTGTACCAATTCACAAACATGTGGCCTATGAAAGTTGTATTCTGCTTATTGAAGAATTTTCCCCATTTATCCCGTTATGTATAAAATAATCTAGACATAAAAAGTGCTTCCTACTTAGTCTTATTGTCTCTCAATTTTCCCTGATATAAGCAATCCTATTTCTGCTATTGCAATGATCTAATTAACAGTGGTTAGGATAAGGCATTGTTCTCTTTAAATTTCTGCAGTATATCTCCTTGCAACCAAGATTCCATGCAAATTATGAAATTTCACTGGACACTATATATCTCAAACTGAATTATGTCCTATGTTTATGTGTCTCAAATCCAAGAGGAAACTTCATTTTTGCACTGATTCCTAAGGACCACAGCCAAATTCACATATTTATATCATTTTTTTAGGTTATTCTCCCTGTTGGGCATGTTCCACTTTGTCTTTTTATGCTAATCGAACCTGCCTACACTTCTGCACACACACACTCAAAAATAATATCACAATGACACACATATTACTACTTAGGGATGATATATATGGGTAGGTAAATTAGAAATATCATGAAAAAGAAAACAATGACTAGTTTGGATTTTCTACAAGCAGAACTAGTTCTTTAAGGATTCTGCCACATGGCTTGGCCATACAGACAGACAATATTGAATTAAACCAAAAGCACTGGCCTATAAGTCATGAGATCTGTTCTCTAAATAGGTATTCATGATACTAACAAGGTATTTACCCTTGGGCAAAACAACCAACTCTGGGTTTCTGAATCTTCATCTGAAAAATGTAAGCTTTGGCTTGGATAATATCTGGATAGTTTTCAATTCCTCACATTCTATGATGCCATGATGGATATTTACATTCTAATATGAGAAGATTGCCTTGGTTTGCCACAGCTCACATTAGGTTGGGGAATGACATGGGTTAGTGTGTGAATTTTATCCAAATGCTCATTTCAGATATACAAGCAAGGGTTTAGTAATTTCTTTATTTCCTCCCCCAAAGTTCAGGTATTTTTCATACCTCAGTGGAAGTTCCTGGTCCCATCATAACTTCAAACAGACTCTCTCTGGCAGAGTTTCTCAGTTGTGAAATAGAAACATCCACTTTAAGACCTGACTTCAGAAGTTGCAGTAATCTACAGTTTTCTTGGAAAAAACAGTCCTTGATACATGCATGAAAGTGTCTGGCAGAGTTTCCTTTCCTATGAAGCAATCTTCCAGGCAATGATGCTTTGGACTTTTCCTATTTATCTCTCTTCTTATTCTCTTCCACGTCCCAACAAATATCTCTGGCTCTCTAAGGTTACCCACCACTCAGTGATCTTTTTCAAAGTAAACTGTGCAACAGTGACTTCAGTTGAAAACAAAAGGAAAAAAAAAGTTTAATGAATTCTGAAAAGACTATAGTTGGTTAGCGTTTTGAAACATACCCTTTCTGGGATCACCATCCATAGGAAAAATCACCCCTCACGAAAGATGTACAGTAGAAGGTATTTTTATTCCTGACCTACAGAGCAGTGAGTTAATTTAAAATTTATCTTTGATTATCTCCCCTACTTCTTTTATTTGTTTCATTTCTGCAGTTTAGATGGAATGTACATTTTATAATTAAACACAAGTAGGCAATAATATCACACTGACAAAGCTCCTAATCTCCCCAAGATATTAATAGTCAGTACATCAAGTCAACTCATCTTTAATCCTGGGTCTCACTATGCAAAAGCAGCACATAAGAATAAAAAGAAGATGAGGTAAATCCTAACTTCTCAAATGGTGATTATAAGACACAAACTGTGTGCATGCAATAGAAATAAACTGTGAATATGGATAAAAGAAATGTGTACTTATAATGTCTACTTCAGAGGGGAAGATAAAATTCTACTAGGAAAGAAGAAATAAAGTTTCTAAACTCAGCTCACCCACTATTTAATACAAGATCTTGGGAAATGTACCCAGGGCCTTTACCACAGTAGTCCTGAAATATCAATACGGCAAGGCAAACATTTGTGCTTATAATTCGTAGTGGGCTTTATTTTGTTCATAGATCTTTTACTCAATCTTAGTGTATCCCTGTGTAGCCACCTGACTGCTAGTTACAGTATAAAATTTAACATCAAAATATGACTTCACAAATGATCTTGTTCCCCACCTTTTTCCAGGGAAGATAACTAATGTTCTCACAAGGTTAAATGGTTTGCTCACACGGTTTCTCTGTTGTCCTAAAAGCATTCATTTACAAGATAGTGAACCTAAGGGCAAGTAAGGGTAAAGTTCGGAATAATATAAATGTGCAGTAACCCAAAGGCTATCACATTAACCTTTTTAAAGTCTTCATCCTATGGGAGGTTCACCTTTTGAACCTTCCTGTGTCTACCTTAACTAAAGGAAGCAAAATCTATTTCATTCTCCGTTTATTTTCTTTCTTTGGCATGAATGAACACCAAGCCAGGGGACTTCATTTGTAACATCCTTACTTTCTCATACCCACCATCATTTTCTGCAGACTGTTCATTTTCTACCTTACTTTTTTCTTTCTATGAAGACAGAACACCTCTTCTGGATGTCTCTAGTTACTGGCACAGTCACCAAGGTGATTTCTCTTCCAAAGGATTCAATAACTCAATATCATGTTCAGATTGTAATCATGTTAGGGAATCTTATAAAAGATGTGGCTAATATCCATGTATGGATATCTCTACATGTCAAATTCTAGTAGAGGCTATCAGTAATTCTGGACATTATCCTTACCCCAAAACCAAAACTTCTGCAATGTATAAAGGGCTACCCAGATATAGAAAAATAATGTTTTATTTCCTATTTCCATTTTAAAAACCTATCTTTTAAGGCAGGAATCAATCTAGAAAGAGAGAGAAATCAAAATGTTCTTAACTTATAAGTTGTAGCTAAGAAATATTGTGTATGGCTTGTGGAGGTTTAAAAACTTGTTACAAATAGTTCATACTGAAGTAACTAGTAAGAGAACTAAGAAATATCTATAGTTGTATTGAACTTGGAAAAATTAGAGGATGGTTTGAATGAGCAAAATTATTATGTATTATAATATGACATTAATACTTTCTAAAATTGACAAATCTATTGAACATTATAAACATCATTCTGAAATATTTGGAGCTAATCAACCTACTAATTTAAACATAAATTGCAAAAGTGGGAAGTAGGATGGGATTAGGTAAAGCTGAAGACTTCTAATTTTAATGTTTTTAGGTATGTTTATGCATTATTTTAAACATACACACAAACCCATACACTAGAAAACAATTTTTCTCCTTCCATGTGATCTACAATTACACCAGTGTGTTATGCACAATGTCCTTCATTGGTTACTTCAGTCATTGTCTGATTGAGAGCTTAAATGAATGAGTAACTGACAATACGATAGAATGAATTGTTAGCAGCAGCAGCATTTTCATAAACAGCATCATCGTGAATCTATATCTCCTGCAAACATACCTACTAACATCAGGGTATAAGAATAGGTATAAGAGACCTATGGTATGGAGGTGAGTGAGGTACAACCACTTGACATTAAACATCGGGTACAATCAATCCATATAGTGGATTCTTCACATGAAGATTTTCAAATGTTAATGGTTGAATTTCATAAAGTAAGCCAGAAGGACAATGCTTTGGGAACAATATCTGCAATTTTGAGTCCTGATTTTACTACAATTATTCCAAATGTTGATTGCTGAGTCTTACTACAGTCTACTGAAGCCTTTGAATATTCTAGGATTCAGAAATAAGGAGCAAAATAATCACTTCTATTTCAGAAAAGTTATTTTCTATGAAATGAATAAAAACATGTTGAAATCAATCTGAAGTAAAAAGAAAACCTTTAACAGACTCTTTGTAATAAAGAATACAGATTTCTTTTTTTTGGTTACCATAGCGGCAATGATTTTTAAATACTGTTCATATAGATTCAGCATAATAGTAATCAGTGTTTCCTATTGTGCTTCAAGGTATTAAAAGTAACATACAATGTCACAAGCTTAAATTACCATTTAAATGTAAATATTAAGAAATATTATGAATCAAAGGTTAATTTATATGTGCTGTGGAAAATACCTTATGTGAGACATTATGGGGGCAGCCATTTCACCATTAACATCAAATAACGTAAGTAACCCACACTTAACTTTTGAGTCTGAAACAACTGGACATGGGGAATAATGACAGAGGAGGGTAACAGAGGCTGTAAAAATTCAACCTGTTGCCAAAAGGACTTATAGCATTTGTACTGACTACAGGTCAAATCTAAGGTGTTATAACAATTGCAAGGATCATCCGACAATATTTTCCAAAGCCCAATTAAGACTAATTGGCAAGGAAGAAGGATTACCAAACTAATAGGACATATTTTGTATCCTGGACTTAGGGAATATAAGATAGCACCTGTGTGGAACATAGGAGATTGATGGGACACTAGAGGGGAGAAGGTGATAGAATGGGGCATGAGAAAAATTATCTTTATAGTTAAGTGAGGAAGAAGTAGTGGTGAGAATTGACATGATGCAGTTGTCCTACTCTTGGTAGTCATATAACTGGTAGGCATGACCAACACTAAAGGGATTTTTAATTCTGATAATAGGCAATGTTGAGGGCAGCTTCCTTTCCATAGTTTCTATTTTCCAATTGGAAGGGCTTTCTTTATAGTAATACCTAGACCTCTGACTCTTCAACACTGAGTTATTTGAATAATAGTTATCATCCATGAATCCATATTCCTTGACTAAATGGATCTAATCTCATTTAAAAGTTGCAGCCTTCGGGAATATATTGAAGAGAATACACCAAAACTCTTTGACTATAATAGGGTTTACTTTGTCCTAACTTCAGATCCAAAGATTCTTTGAGTAATAGGTTTACACCAGAATAAAATTTTTTCTTTCTTTAGAATCCCCTATATATCTATATATACGTGTATATCCTAAGTATCTACAGAGACAGAACACTCATAGGTGACCCATTAAATTGAACATTGTGGGGAATTCAAAGAATTTGAAGACATAGCCCTTTTATATGCCATGAAAGGCCTTGAAATCTATAACCATAAAGCATTGAAGAAAATAGTCTGTTTCTCATTCAACAGAGACAAGAAACCTAAAGGACAGTAGTCCAGAGAATATACATGACAAGCCTGAGATCATACTTTAGTAGGGACAGAATGGAATGGAAAGCCGTAAGTCCTGACTGTCTTCATGTAATTCATTTTCTCATATTGGCTGTCTCCATTTGTGAAGGGAAGAAGTACAATAAGAAAGACAATAAGAGCATCACACAGTACTCTCAGCTTTTCTGCAGTTTACAAACAAAATGTTTGATTGGATTTCTTGTGGGTCTGATAAAGAGATTTGAATTCCATATATAAATTGAACAACAGGGAAGGAGATGAGCTACATAGATAGAAAACATAGAGACAAAGAAAACTGTAAGATTAAAGTCCACAAGAATTATTAATACTTTTCTAATTGGAATTATTAAATCTTGGGGAGACCATTTAACTCTTCTAGGACATCTATCATTGACCTGGTAAAACAAATCCGCTGTAAGTAACAAAGAGTAAAGGGACTCCCAGCTAACTTCAAAGATAACATTCTGTCTGTCAACGATATTACCTGATAATTAAAAAAATAAAATAAAATAAACTCTAGTTGTCACATGAAACCTTTCTGTTAATTTTGAAAGCCCCAAAACAAAGCCCTTTCTTGTATACATGATAATGTATAACATGATATTGTCTATTGATTCACCTAAAATCTAAAGGCTAAGTTTGAGTTTGATCATTGATCAGGATGCACTTCAATCCTTTTATGTTATTCTTTTCAGTCTTATCCTGGGAAATAGCTTTTTAGATAGATTGAGAATAAGAAAACATATTATAGTAAGACACACTAAGAACATTTATGAAGTCAATTAACTTCTTTACATATAGTTTTCTTTATTTATCAATATAATAAAAATGAAATAGCTGAAATTATCTGTTTTGGAAAAGTGTTTATCATTTAAGCTGACAGGAGCGGTGGCAGCATAGTGTTTCAGGGCTGCTCATGCTTTCTAATTTCATCTTCATTTGTTTCTTCTTCCATAATACCTCCCACTACCACCACCACCCTTTCCTTTCTCCCAGAACCCATCAAATCTGAGTCATAATATATTCCCTGTTTATTGGCTCCTTCTCCTTTATCTTGTTTAGTGTAGCAATTCTGGCAGTCAAATAATCTTCCAAAAGGCATCCTGTGACACAATTTTTCAACATATGTTCTACTTCTCTTTATCATCTGTCTAGGTAGCTATCTATAAATCCATCTAGTTATCCACTAGGCTTTTGTTGCAGATGAAGATACCTAAAATATAGTGCAACAATTGACTTACTATCTCTTGGAAGCTAAAGAAACCTTCTGTTTGATTCTTTACTTCTGCTTCCAACAGAAATCCCTGTAGAGCCATGGACAGAAGGGAGAGACCCTCCTTCTGTTCCTCTCTCTAATTTCCTGCCCAAAATGACGCCTGGTCTTAGCAAATAAATCATGGACATAAAGCCAGCAGCTTTATATCTGTTGGCTCCAACATGTCTGAATATGTTTGAGAGATGCATGTGTTTGAAGTGGAAAAAAAAAAGGGAGTTAGGAGATTTTTCTCTGATTTTTAGAATTTGCTAGAAAAGATGGTAGGGTGAGGAGAGAGCACAGAGCACAGGAAATCCAGTTACTGTTTTTTCAAAAAATGTAGCTAAGTGCTCTCTTCTCAGTTTGTAAAGATGCAGTCATTAATCTGTGGCTCTGGGGAAAAAAATAGCTCCATAAAATTATTTCCTTATCTATCAATTAAAATGTTATATATGTTTTGAGAACTAATTTCAAGGAACATTTTCATTTTATTTTCTATTCTTTTTCATACTGGAGATGGAAATGATTTTCAAGTCAAGCTTAATTAAGCATTTACAATTTTTATATCTGCAAGAGCTGTCTAGTGATACCGGTTTATTTCCTGATACAGAGATTTTCTTCTTGTGCAATGTCCTTGGAGGAAGGAGCAGAAATAGATATAACTTATCTTCATAGAGGTTTGCAAAATTGAGCAACACTTACCCTTATATGTGTTGTATATTTACCAATCACTCAGAGACTTTGGAAGAATGTGTGTGGGAAAGGGAAAGCGAATGGAACCAAAACTTAAAAAAAAAAAAAAATAAGCAGTAGTAATAACATGGTGGAGCTGTAGGGTTCAGAGCACTTGCTAAGTAACACACTTTGATTGCTTTTTCTGCCCTTTCAATATTCCTGGGGAATGACCACTCACAAGACCTGCAACTGGTAGAGTCAATAATTGGATTCTTCCAAAATAGCAGCGGTGGGTAGGGCAGGATTACCACTAACACAATAAAAGGTTACTGATGTATCATCTGTGACAGGTGGAGGCTACCTGTGACAGCATGTCACATATTTGAAACAGTATTTATGGAGAGCAAATTCTTAGCAAATATGAAAACACTTTAAAAGGACTGTGCAAAATGACACAGGCTAATGCTCATTTTTTTGACATTCATTTGATTGAGTAAGTGCATAGTGATAAGAAGTTGCTTTACATTCAGATATAACTTTAGTGAACTTGAACTTTATCTCTGCTGTGTTTACCTACATTGGAAAATAACTGTAATACATGCCACCATAATAGTTGGTTCTAGCTGTTTATTCTACATACGGGTGTTTCTTAGTGTGCTTATGACTTCGAGATTGCAGTATTTCTCTGACTATGCATGGAACCACTGAACCACTGAAGCTGCTCAGAAATGGATCCAGCTTTAGGGATAAAGATTCAGAGACCCCCAACTGTGGCTCATTGTGCATGAGGCATGCAGAGTTATGAGGTAGCCTACAGCTCAGAAAAGAAACAAATGGTTTGTAAAAAAGCCCAGTTCTGCTCAGAGAAGGCCTGTAGACACAGGGCCCACAGCCTCTCTCAGGAAACCAAAGGGCAGTGGCAGTGGGGAAACCAACAGTTTGCTACAACTACAGCCACAAGTCAAGTAAGCACTAGCCTGACAGCTTCGGAAAATGACCCACTTCTTGCAGACTCAGACAAAAAGGCTTCACTTAGGCCTAGGGAAAGTGTCTCTAATAAGGCCATTCGTTAACCGCGTCGCCTGAGTTGCTCCCAGTAATTCTTCATTCCCTCCCTTCTTACCTCCCACCCTGAAGCCAACCATTAATGCAGCAAAGGCCGAGGAAAATGAAGCTGTTGGGCTCAGTAAATATTACTGAGCTCCACAAGGAAACACAGCCCCATTATTTAGGCTCCTGTGTCGAAGGCCCGTTTTGATCACATCTATTTAGAGAGAGGTGAGGGAAGAAAGCAGGCTGGCTGTGCAGCAGCTCTCAGTCATTCATCCCCTGGCTTGGGCAAAGTCACCACAGAGAGCAAAAGCTAGAGCTCAGCTACAGTTCCCGAAGGTTCAAAACCCAAAGTGCACAGGATAGGAGAAGCCACATAGTCATACGGAAGAAGCAAGTATTCAAGAATCTTTGAATCTTTTCTCTGCTGCCTCATTGACTTGATTTGTATTATGCATAGAGTCATTTCAACTTGTCACAATGATGTGTCACACATATGTAAAGGAGATCATACCTGTTTTCTCATCATATAAGATTGCATGTGATATTTATAACAAATAACATTGTAACTTTGGAAAGCTTGATACTCACTTTGGGAAAATAACTCTACTCTTTATCGCTGTCTCCACAAAAACAAAGCACAAGAAATAATATCTTTTATTACCAGGCTACTCACCTAATGTCTCAGAATATTATTGCACTCAAAAATGATAAAAGTTAATATACTGAGTACACTTTTCACATATTTGGGGAACTGAAACAATATCTGTAATATTTGGAAAAGAAAGGGAAAGAAAACGATGCCATCCACAAGCAGGATCATTAAAACATGTCCATTAAAATGAAAATCCAGAACTGAAATTATATAATTAAAAAGTCACACCTACATACTTGAGTAAAGTATTTCACTAAGGCTGAAAGATCATCAGATTATTTGCAGGCTGTGGCTGAAAATACAGCCCTCTGACCACCAGATTTGCTGTTAACAACAACTGATGCCATACTTAGGAGAAAGATTATTTCAGTAACATTTTTTGATATTGTCTTATCCTAGAGAGAAGCAAACTGTGAATCATTTCCAAGACTATGCCTCTTCCCCAAAATGGTGTCTTAAAAAACACTCTACTCACTGCAAAGGATTTGGGGGTGTTTTCAAAAATGACATAATTCTTATGAATTTTATTGGATGAGTCACTGGAGACACAACTGGGAGTCATTCCTCATACATATATTCAGAGTAAAAAATTATTCCCACCTACCATTAAACTAAGGTTGTAAAGTAAATGAAAAAATTAGAATAGAAGTATAAAAATCATGATTTTAAAAATTATAAAGACAGGTAATAAGCAAGGTCTTTCCTTCACAAAAATCCATGCTGGTAGAAGTGACAATTTGGTCTTCAGTGGTGTATCTTCACCCCTCCCCTGTGATATACACCCTCTATAAGAAAACTGACTGATTGCAGCTGTAGGTACTTGGTGATATATGCCAATATTTCCACCACCCAGAGCAGTTCCTCTGGACCAGATTCTTCAGTTCAGATCTCTTCTTTGTAACAGACACTGCTCAAAGGCTCCAAATATTAAACTACATTCTATAGAGACCACAGTAAGCAGCCAAGAAAGAAAAGTATGTTCCAAAATGAAGATGCTAATAATTGGGATGCAATAATGCAACAGAAAGGATGCACTTGTTTTGGTAATTGCTAGTGGCATTCTAAATAATTTGTTCAGTTTGTATATCCTGGTGCACTTTCAGAAAATGTTGCTTTCCAAATAAGCATGCCTAGGGTAGCCCTAGGCAAAATTGTACATAAGTAACTTTTTCCCTATAATTCACTATTCCTCTGTAAGTATGCTCATTTTAGCTATTCCTCCTTCCATTACCTAGTTCCTAGCTTTCCTCTTTCTAAAACTCTAAAATTATTTTTCCAACAGTTATTTATAATAGTAATCACCTATATAAACCTCTCCTCTTACATCCTTAATTTATGTAAAGACCATCTCCATTCTGCTTTTAGATTTTACAAAAAAGAACAACACATCAACATTTAACACAATTCCTGACACATAAGAGGTACTCCATAACTTTTTGTGGACTAGTTAATAAATACCTCTCACAAAAAATATGAATAGTATTTGATTTATAAGTCTGAATGACCTCATGCTTTACCATATTTTTGTTTTGAAATAAATATAATAACCATTCAAACTTAAGTTCCTTTATATAATGCCTTTTGTGTATGGAGCACAGTAGGAAATCAATAATTGGTTACAGAATAAAAAGAATATTTGGAGGAAATGGTTATTGAATAAGTAGATGATGTCACTGTAGGGAGAACACTGACATTTTCAATGTTCCCAATATCCCAATGTTTCTGTTAAAATATATGAGATGGGGAGAAGTACAAGTTAATCACGTGTACTTGCTGTTCAATCTAATGAATAAACAATATTTTTAAACTTGAGAATCTAGAAATCTAAATTATTTTGACACTTGGCTTTTAATGGTTCTATATTCTAAATCACATATGCCCCAGTTTGTTTTTGTTTGTATTTTTGTTTTTCAAGAACTTTAGAATTCATGTGTGCCTACGAGCAATGTAATGTGAAACAACTAGAGAGGCTTTTGCAATCACATGCAAATTCCTGTTTCATCTTGAATGAGGGTAAATAGTAACTGAAACGTCCAATTGCCTTTAACTTGAATTGAGCAAACTACACAGAAGTCATGCCTCCTGTAGAAGATATTTGGGAGAAATAAAGATTTTGAGAAAAGTGCCATATGTCATAACGTTTAGAAAAGAAATGAAAGATATGCATCATTTGCTTATTTCTAATTAAAACCTTGGAAAAACAGACTTCAAAACAACTGGCTAACCTGGCACCAAAGAATGTGTGCATGAATACATAAATTTTGGCATAAGTAATCACTAATGGATGTTTTCTTTTTCTTTTCTTTCCTGGATTTGTAATTCAATGTCTGTTATATCTAAGATGAAAACAAAATGAAAACAAAATGTTATTTTGACTCTCCTTGAATTTGATGTGACCTGAATTATTCTACACTAGTAAAAACTATATCAGCAAATATCCAGCAACATCCCAGTGATCAGGGCATCTTCGCTATCAGAACATGGCCTCGAGTAAGTGCTTGCGAAGTACACAGAGAGGTTAATCAAACACGTTACAGTCACTAACCCTGCAAGCGAATAATCTGTGAGCGCAGACTGGCCTTAGCACACCCAGAGCACAACAGATTTAACAAGTGGAAGCACAGAACCATCTTTCACATGGTTTGTGATATTCGGGTTGTTATCTTTTGTATCATTGTGAAAAGCAAGTGTGAACTGATGGACATGTTAAAACAGTCGAAAAATATAAGGATGGCAGCACTTGAAGGTGGGTGAAGGGGTATTAAATAACAAGGCTGGAGTAATATCCCTGGAGAAATGAGGATAAAGGTGCAGAACAAGTATAAAACCTCCCAATAATAGTCATTAAAAGGTCAAAAATGATTTTCACCTTACTAAGTGGGGCATAGTTCATTATACCCATGTTCTCTCACTGGCTATGCTAACACAGCTTGGTCTTCCTGTCTGGTAGGATGTCTCACACAGTTCCACAAAGATATTGAACTATCAGTATATTCCACATCCTGAGGACTTGAGGAACAATAAGAAACAATCTTTGACTCAGAGTTAACAGGTAAATGCACAAAACACAGATATGTAAACAGTGCAAACCAATATACTAATGCTCATAGGAAAACATATAAGATAACGGAGTATAGAGAGGAATGGGTAGGTAAAGATATGGGGGGCCTGGGGTAGAAGGGGAATTTCATAATAAGAAAGGCTTCTCTTAATAGGTAAAACTACTTGAATATTCAGACTTGAAGAAGTTGTTACAGATAAAAAGAACAACACTGTCAAACAACATAGAACCTATGAGGAAACAAATGAGCCACATTTGCTCAAGTTCAAAGCATGAGGAATGAGTGTGGGGTGAGGATAGGCAGCTATGAGAGAGGAAGCTAAGCCAGAGGCATGGGTCTTTAGGACATGCTTATAAATCATTACAAATGAAGACAAAGCAATGTGGACTACACCTGAGAGGGTAGGTGGAAGCAAATATTGTTTAAAAATGAACAATGATGTAAAAAATAATAAAAAACAGAAAATACAAAAACAAACAAACAAAAACAAATGAAGACAAAGCAAATGATGCTAAAAACTTTATAAGGGGCCTCCCCTGGTGGTGCAGGCGGTTGAACGCCACACTGTGAAGCTGTCAGCAGCCTCTGCAGTGCTGGTTCCATCCCGGCAGGCCGGAGAGGGTCCCACATTGCGCCACAGACCTCTCCTGTCTCGCCCGAAGCTCCCCTCAGCAGTGTATTTCGTCAGTCTGCCTGTTCTGTTTCCCACTCTGTCTCCGGTGAATCCTTTCACCCTCCCACTCATCTGGCCTGTACCCCAGTTCTTGTGTTAAATAAATAAATAAATAAATAAATCCTTAAAAAAAAAAAAAAAAACTAAATGAGAAATCCAGATAAAAAGTTTAGCAAGAATTTTCTATCAACTATTGGGAGGAATGAATTTTGGTGTGAGAATGGGGCATACAGAACTTGAGGGAGCCTAATAAAATAGTACTGCACTGCTAATGAGGGCCTAAACTAAGGCAATGATAGAGCTGATGCTTACAAGGAATATGCACATTATCCTGATAAAGCATGAACAGAAATCTATGCTGGGTTGTTCTTGGTCGGGAAAATAGAAAGTGGAAAATAAAGAACAAGAGTCACTTTTCCTTTACTTCTGAATGGTCTCCTCAAAAAGAAAGGGAAGAAAGTCACAGAATGAGTTAGAGAATCCAGGATGAAGATCAGGGAGAGAGCTGTAATTTGCACTTAAGGCATTTCTAGGTGGTACTCTATATCTAAAGTTGATTTGATATAACAAGTTTGTCTTTTAAAGAAAGATCTAGACCAGGACAAGCTCCTTTTGCTTAAACATATAGCTCCAATGCCCTTCTTTATTTCTATAGTAGGGTCAAAGTATTACAGATGTTGATACATTCTTGTGCATAGTTCTTTCATAATATTTCTCAATTATAGTTCATACTATTTACTACAACAGCAGAAAATTTTATTTCAGGACTAACTTCTTTTCACAAATGGGTCAATAAAAGGAAACCAATTTGGGTTAAGAAAAGAGGTGAGGACCAGATGACAACCATAAACTTGCTGCAGTCTAAAATCTAGGACCAGAGCTTTCTGTGGTTACCCTATTGCAAAGTCATTTCATCTTGGATAAAGAAATCCTAGAAAATTCTCAAGCCTGAGCCAAGATACCCTTAAATGAAAAAGAATCTGACTCCAACCAAATCTACCACCTCATTCCCCATTCCCATCTAATCTTGCATCACCTTTAGGTTAAATAATGTATAGGCTAGCTCTCAGGGGAAAAAATAAATGAAGGGAAGAGAGAAAACTATGACATCAATATGAAATGTAAATATCAAAACCCAATGAAAACAATTGCTTCTTAATGTCACAAAAATAATTTTACTATCTATAAAATGATCACATTTCTATAGGTACTCTCTTATGTATGCTCATAAACCCATTTTGCAATAGCATAATGAAAAGTGAAATGATCTAAGCTAGTAAATATAACAGAAGGAAATAGCTTCCAGGAAAGATCAAAGTTAGAAAAGTATGATGTATAATGGCAAACCAAATCTTCTCTCATGCCCCAGTTTGAAGGAATCTGAAATTCTTCTGAATAATATTTTTCCTCTCTTTCATATGAAAGTTACTTCTTCAGTGCTTTAAATCATACACTTTTCTTTAATTTCTATTATAAATTTTTATTCTGTGCCCAGTATATGTCTAAGCTTCCAAATTAGAAGCTTGGCTACTTTATTGTAAAATTACTCAACAAGTATTTATTGAAAGACTATCATATACCGGGAACTATACTAGACCCGGGGGGACAATGGTATGTGAAGGAAGGTACAATTCTTGCCCCCAAAAGTGTGTGAAGTCTGGTGGGGAGGAGAAGAAAGGTGAGGTAAAAGGACAATTCTTTTCAGATGGTGGCACAACATAAGCTCCCTCCCCACATAGTAATAAGAGGTAGGAGGAAAAGGGAATGAGTGAAGATGTAATCAGATTAGAATGTTTAAAATCAAAAAGCGGAGAATGTTTCCATATAGAAAAGCCTACAACGGATGATCCTTTGTTGAGAGCATTGGGGAGGGCATTCTTTTACTCATGTGTATGTACTCAGTGACATGTAGCAATTCTTAGCATGCACGTCATACAGCTGGAATGTTGATTGCATATAGTTTTTTTAAATGGAAGCAAAAGAATGAAGGATTGAAAGAATGATTCTGTTGTGTTTGTACTTAGATTGGTAAAAAGTCAGTGAGAGTTGCAGAAGTGTTGTCAAAGTATAGCTGCTTATTAGGTGCAATCTGGAAATCATCCCTGGTTTTAGTGGGAAAAATGTCCAGAAGATATTGTTGTCCAGACTCATCGCTGCAGGGAAAAGAGATGACTAGCAGACAAGAACTATAAAACAAAAGTTATAATATAGGATAATAGGATCATTGTTTTCTGCATGTCTCTTGTTCTATTTTCTGAAAGTAGGCACATTTTCAGTGAAAACAGGTTTTATGTCCCTGTAATAAAGAGGTATAACTATAAAAATATATGTCATATCAGCAGGCATGTCTCTAAATAGAATGCTTTACCAAGTTCCCCATGAGGCATCTGAGGCCCTTTAAATTAGAGGGTATAGGAGCTTCCCTGCAGGGCAGCCTTTGAACTACAACTCATTGTCAATTGAAAGCTGGAGTGGGAAATGAACCTCTCTGAAATGAAGGGTATGTGTCCTTCTCTCAGCATTTCTAGGTTTTACCCTTAAAATGGATGCCATCTTCATGAAATAAAAGAGATATACCATCAATATAGGTCAGGTGAAGCTGAGTGATTTTAATTGCATTCATTTAAGGGGAAAAAAATCCTTGCATCTTAACCTAAACTTTCACATTTCTCTCTGCCAAGTTTGACTTAGGGCAAAGTAATCAAAAACTGCCAGCACCCACTTAAATGGACAGAGCAATGCAGTCAGTAATTCAGAAAATCATATAATTCAAAGATCACCTATATTTAGGTTTGTAATAACATTTTCAGCTGATTTAGTTACTTTTTTTAAAAAAAACATTTATTTATTTATACAAGAACCAGGGTACAGGTCAGAGGCACAGGAGGGTGAGAGAATTCACCAGAGACGGAGCAGGAAGCAGAACAGGTGGACAGACCGAAGACACTGCTGAGGAGAGCAGAGGGCAAGACAGGAGAGGTCTGCCACGCCACGTGGGTTTCTCCCTGGCCGGCCAGGAATGGAACCCACGCTGCAGAGGCTGCGGACAGCTTCACAGGGCAGCACTCAACCCACTGTGCCACCGGGGAGGCCCCAGATTTAGTTTCTTAATTACATTTTTTCTTAGGTTAATATTACAAATGTTTGCAATCCTTTAGAATATACCAACTGGATAGCGGAGGCCTGGAAATACCAGATCTTCAGATGTAGTCAACTTGGGTTATTTGATATACTATAGAGAATTCCCAAAGAGAATATCTAAAATAGAATACACTTAGCACATGTTCTAGAGTTGCTGTCACTCTTGGTGATAATACTAAGGAAATTTTACTGGCCTTTCTTCTTTAGGTTGGGTCTATAAAGAAATTTCTGATTCACAAAAATAATCATGCATTTTTTCTAAAAATAGTAAAAAAAATATGAGACAATGTTCAACATAAAGGACTAGTTAAACAAATTATAATACACCAGTAAGAAGGGTTCCTGTACTATTCAAATAACATTTATAGAGAATTTTAATGACTTGGGAAAATGCCATAAAAGGGAAGACTAATCAGATTATCAACTGACTAAGCTGTATTGTCACCACTGTGTGGCCACAGGCACAATTGCTGGGATCTGGGTGTGTAACATTTGATCCCTAATTGTAGCCATCATTAGATATTTGACCTAAAGTAAATTACCTCTTTCTGAGTCTCAGTTTCTTTATTTGTAAAATACAGATATCTGCCTATTTCATAATAACACTACCTATTTCATAATAATGTGATGAGGATGAGGAGATGTTGAATGTATTTCTAAAGTACCTGGAATAGCACAATAAAAAAATATTTTTATCTGTCTCAAGCCAACATAGTATTGCTCACGCTGTTTTTTTCTACTTAGAAATGTTTTCTCTTTCGAAATGTACCTGTTAGCTGCTGTGTTACCTCTAAGACCTAGCTCACATGTTATGTACACAGAGTATGGAACTTTTTCTCATGACAGACTTAATCAGCCCTTCCTTTTTCATTTCCAGAGCAGCAAAGGATAGGCCTCCCAGGATGTTCAGAATAGGTATCTCCTAAATTTCCAGAAAAGGTCTTCCCATGTGTCATTTTGGCATTTAAATTACTTTGAGCTGAAGTCAACAGAGGTTCTGTAGGCTCAGGAGAAGCATTTAAGACTCCCTTAACTACCGAGAAGAATAAAAAATGCAAGATTTACCCAGAATTGGGATTTAATTAAAAATAACCTTCCTATAGGAGAAAGCTACCTAGTTGACAAGGCAAACATCTAATTACAGAGCATCTATAGTTCACTGTCTGGGTCACCCACACCTGGTCAGGAGTTCCCCTCCTCTATCCCATAACTTAGATCATTTATACCTTCATTTTGCCCCATTGATTTTAGTATTAACCTCAATGTAGATTTTCCATACATGTGTAATTAAATTTGGTTTTCCTCCTACTGATTGTGTGGTGCCTTATGTTAACGTGGTTGCTACATCAGCCAGATAACATGGTGGGGTAAAGAGATATTTTCTGTCTGACCTCTTACAGCATTTCTGTAATAACCTCTATCCCTGACATCTATGCAACATGATGTTAATCCACATATATATCTTTCCCTATCAGAATGTGGACCTCCTCAGACTCAGGCCTTGTCTAGTTTCCCTGTAATACCTACTGCCTACAAGAACCTGGCATAAGAGAAGTGCTCTGAACATGTGTAATACATGTTGTGTTAGAGGAACAACCCACCCCCTGGCATTTTAAAAGACACCACTCCCATCTCCACGCTGAAGAGATTTCAGATACTGGGAATTACAACTCCCAGTATCCCATGAACCTAACTTCCTGAATGGAGGGCTGCTGGCAACCCTGGTCAGAGTTAAGGGCTGCTGGTCAGAGTTAAGCAGTCATGCTAGACTTATAATTGAACATGTGTGTTTGGGCTCTCAGTTTTTTTGTTTGTTTGTTTGTTTGTTTGTCTTTTTTAGTTCTGACTTGCACACTAGTGCTGCTTACAGGAGGAGAAGACACACAGGAGGAGATGTGTTAAGCAGGAGTGTCCAGTGAGTCTCAGGAAACTCCATGCTATTGGACATTTACTCAGGCTGGCCAAGTCATTATAAAGCAGATACATCCACTGAAGATGCCGGGAAGGTCTCTATTCACACTCTGACAGTGACTGTCCCTATATCTAAGAAGGAATGTTTCCTCAATATATATCAAATAAAATAAGGTTTTTACTTAGTCTAATGTTATGGAATCCCATCATGAAGAAATCACAGGCAGAAATTTGAGAGATGGGAAACTACTTTTTGAAATCCTCATCAAAAAAAAAAAAAAAAGGTAAGAAAAATCTCCAGCCCTTTAATTATGCTGGGTAAAAACTGGTTTAAATAGAGGCTCTACCTGTTTCTTGGAGAGCAGCATACAGACCCTGTATCTGATGCTGACTCCCTTATGCTAAATTGCATAAGTTTAAATAAATTTATGGTTGATACCTATAGGATAAGAGCATCCATTATTCCTATTTCTTGGAGAACTCAAGAACCCAGAATGTGATAACAGAGACACATTGAGGAGAGGCAAGTACAGACAACTGGAAGAGGCACATAGGCAGCAGACACATGGAGTCTGTTCCTAGTTTATGTCAGAGGTGATGGCAGCCATTATCTTGACTTCATGGTAGATTATTATGTGGAACATTTTGAGTCTTTTCTTCTGCCCCAGCTCTTGGGGACCTGCCTAATTCCATTCTTGTGGTTCTATGTCAGAAGGTACTTTAGACTAATGCCAAGCTTTTGTGTCTCAATGGCCAAGTTTTGGGCAAAGCCTGTTTAGGCATTTGCCCATGAAGGGATAGGGAATTGGGAAGTTTTAAGTTTTATTGGTACACTACTATTTGATATCCTTCCTTCTCTCCCTCTCCCCTCTCCCCTCTCTCTCTCTCTCTCTCTCTCTCTCTCTCTCTCTCTCTCTCTCTCTCTCTCTCTCGCACACACACACACGCACACGCACACGCACACACACACACACACCCCACCAATTATATCAAAAAATTTTCACAATAATAGACTGCTTTTTTGCCTTCATGCATTTGATGGCTAAATTCCTTTTAGAACATGCACCCTTTAACAGTTTGGGGTCCCTGGGTACCCTCTATCATGCCCTAACAGGTAGATCAATGAATGAAAGAATGCAGGCTTAATTTTATGAGTGAAGCAAGTAGGAAGGAAAAACAAAAAAACACAGTTTCTTTCCTGGTAACTTTTAAAGACTCAGGTGTACTTCTTTAGCCTGGAGGAAGGAGGAATCTACAGTTCATATTTCATGACTTCCCTCTGCAGTATTTCTACTCTCTTTCTAATCATTGCCTTTCCAAAAATATACTACTTGTTCTGATAACAGAAATAGAGTGGAATGATAAAATAAAAAATGAAACTGATACCACAATGCCAGCCGATCTGCATTCCCTTGGCCAATACAAAGGACCAGTTTGAGGAGAAGAAAATTAGTTTAATTTGTGAGACACTTTGAGGGGGGCAGCAGTCTTGTGTCTAAAAGACCCCGGTCTTGCTCTTTGGCAGAGGGCAGGGGTATTTATCTAAAGTTACAAGGAGGTAGGAGAGGGGAGTGGTCAGGGGTTACCATGTGCATCCTTGAGACACAAGCATCTGGTGATTCTGTTTGATACAAGTTTGCTTTCGCCATCATCTGGTGGTCAGCAATTCTGATGTTATTTTGGTATGGAAGCTCTTTTCCCTTGGAATGTAAAAAAGCAATATTTATTAAGCCTACAGGGGAAATAAAGGAAATAGGAAAGCTTATCTGGTAGGACAGACAGAGACATATACTTTGTTGCTGCATTAAAATTAGGAGTCAAAAGCCCAGGTTCTATTGCAGACACACACACCATATGACCTTGAACAAGTAACTTAACCTTTTTGAACATGTAAAATGGGTATGATGATGTACACCCTGCCCCCATCTATTTCACAAGGTTATTTTAAGTATCAATTAAAGAATGCATGAGAGCATTCTGAAAGGCAGCACACAAATGTAAAATGTCATCATTAGTTCTTTTGCTGGTAAAGCTTTACTCATTTAGAAGTTCATATTTAATATCAGTTTTTACAAATTTACAGTAATCTATAATTCTTTGACAAGATTAAGGACAATCTTTCAATATTTCTCTTTGCCTAATTATGCAGAGAAGTTGTTGAAAAGATAGAGAGGTTTAAAATTGTTAAATAGAGATCCTATGTAACACACTGAAAGTGAAGAATGTGAGTCACATTAATATTTAAATATACAAACACTCTTCTTTGTTCTATTTATAAAGCATCAATTAGCAATTACATTAAAATGCCCACATGATTCCTATTTGGTTGACAGACTCCTTCCCTATTTCATAGATAATCTGAGGCATGGGCAGCTCTGTGTGTGTTACTGACGATTACAAAGTATGATCTGGCAAAGGGGCTGAGAATTACTTTCTCACCTAGAGCTACCCAAATGAACATTCTGTTGAAGGGGAACAGATTTGCTACCCTGAATATGTCATTTTGGTATAAAGATTATTTTAGGCTGGCTATTTATAAGAAACAACATACAACAAAACAACTCTGAAAACAGAAGTTACCCATTGTAAGATATTTACATTGATAAGGGAAATCTTCATTTGTAAGGGCATTTCCTTCCCAGTGTCTGGAAGAGAAGAATGACCAAGTCTCTTTATTTCCTATCAGTGGAGAAGGCAGCAACTTCTATCTCCATAACAACCCTACTCTTTTTTTTTTTTTTTTTTACTGTGCCTTTCCTGGTGATGTCCCAAAACTGGCCTTCCTCGCTCCATCCTCTATGTTTTGTAATTAGTTGAGGTGGTTGCTTTAGATCATTTTGGGGAGTTGCTCAGCCTTCCTGGGTCTCTCACATGAATACATGAAATGTACATGTCAGGAAAGCATAATACATGACTCCAGAATGTCTCATCCTTGATATAACGGTTATTTTAAACTAGGACAGTGGAAAACCAGCAGATTCAGGCAGAATTCTTTTTTTCCCCCTTCCTTAATTGACTAAATTTACACTGAAAAGGAGTACTGTACAAGGAAGAAAGCTCTCACCAGAAAATCTCTACTTAAGAAATTTATTTACAGAACAGGGCAACCTTTGTTTCCCCAAACATCTCCTCTTCATTCCGTTGAATAGCCTTCTTTTGTCTAAGTATCCCCAGATTTTTACCCATTTCCATACCCTGGTGGTTATATAAACTTCCATGGCCTGGCTGACATTTGAAACTCCTACCATTAGAATGCAAACTGAGGGGGCACTCCAGGACCCCCAAACTTGCATGTTCTAAGAGGGTTCTGCCATCCACTACATAAAGACAAGGCATACTCTTAAGGTGAAAGAAATTTAATAGCATAGTCAGCATAGAAAGAGAAGAAAGAATAAGTTTCCCAATAAAACACCCAAAGTTACCCATGCCCTTTTGGGTAAAGTCCCAACCAAACTGGATTAGTCCAAAGTAGGGTTGCTGAGGCCCAAAAGCTGGCAATGGGTCTAAGGCACCGCATGAAAGAGACAGATGGGGGCGCCAAACTGTTGTAGAGCAACCCCCATACAAAATGGGATGCCTGACTGTGGGTCCTCACCCGCGCGCTTAAAAGGACTTATCAATGCTCTACTGCAGGCACACGCGAAAGGTTAATAAAAGGTTTATTTACAAAGGAAGGGGAAATGAGGAAATGTACAGCTCAGGGAGAAAAGTGGGAGACAAAGTTTTAAATGAGTCCTACCCGATCCGCCGATCAGAAATCCCAAAATGGCGCTCTGAGAGCTGGCCGGAGCCAGGAGCTGTGGAGCCAGGAGGCCAGCGACAGCGAGCCCCCCAAGGCCCACGTGTTTGGTTTTTATATCCAACCTGGCTGCCCAACTCCACCCTCAGGTCCCAGCCACCCTCCCTTTGGTGGTGATGGGATTTGTCTTTCCCAATGTCTTGATGGCTTTAGTCTGGAGTGGGGGTGGGGTCCACAAAGCCTGTTTGGGATTAGCTCAGAACATCCTTTCCCCCTAACACTGAGAGAAAAGGAGCAAAATCAAAATACAAATCAAAATAAAAGCTGCCATTTTCAGCCTCCCCACAGGTCTCTCATGCTCATCTCTTCCACGTATCTCTACACGCCTCAACTTCATGTGTTTCCTTATGTATCGTTAGTGATATGTAACTCCTCAGCCCTTGAAAAGTGGTTTGCATTTTTCATTTATTTTTAATTGCATTAGATTTAAATCACTGTATTTGGCTGAATTTAACTTACTAAATTAAACAATGCATTAACCAGTAACTGTATTTATACTCATCAGTCAAATTAACACTTAAAAAAGAATGAAAGTTTATCATTTTACAATTGAAAAGAAACTGTCAGTTGGCCAGTATTTTTTTTTTAATTTTAATTTTATTTTTATATTCCCCATACAATCCCAATCCCCTTGATTTGACCCCAATCCCGCCTTTCCCCGTCCCCCACTCCCATAGAGTGTCTCTGGTTCATAGTCGTTTGTTGATTTTGACTTTTACTTTCTTATAGTTATTCTTTTTCCTGGTGTCTTATTTAAGTTTTCTAGATTCCTGCTATGAGTGAGACCATCTGGTATTTTTCTTTTTCTTTCTGGCTTATTTCGCTGAGCATGATCCCTTCCAGCGCCATCCATGTTGCTACAAATTGCATGTGTTTATTTTTTTTGAATGTTGAGTAATATTCCATGGTGTATATGTACCACATCTTCTTGATCCAGTCATCTATTTTTGGGCATTTGGGTTGTTTCCAAAGCTTAGCTATTGTAAATAGTGCTGCTATAAACATAGAGGTGCAGGTGCTCTTTGGAACTGATGTTTCTGTGTCCTTTGGGTAAATACCTAGGAGTGGAATTGCTGGATCATATGGAAGCTCTATGTTTAGTAGGTCAAGAAATCTCCATACAGCTCTCCATAGTGGTTGGACCAGTTTGTACTCCCACCAACAGTGCAGGAGAGTTCCTTTTTCTCCACAACCTTTCCAACATTTGTCGTTGCTAGTTTTTTTAATATGTGCCATTCTCACTGGTGTAAGATGGTATCTCATGGTAGTTTTGATTTGCATTTCTCTGATTACAAGTGATGTTGAACATTTTTTTATATGCCTGTTGGCCATTTGCATTTCCTCTTCAGAGAAGTTTCTTTTTAGTTCTTCTGCCCATTTTTTGACTGGATTATTTTCTTTGTTTTTGTTGAGTTTCATCAGCTCTTGGTAGATTTTTGTCATCAGTCCTTTATCATTAATGTTGTGTGCAAAAATGTTCTCCCAGTCGGTGGGGTTTATCTTTGTTTTTGTTATTGTCTCTTTTGCTGTGCAGAAGCTCTTTAATTTGATGTAGTCCCAGATGGACAAATTCCTACAACTCTACAATCACCCAAAGCTAGATAAAGAAGAAATAGAACACCTAAACAGACCAATTACAAGCAGCAAAATTGAAATGGTAATCAATAACCTCCCCCAAAACAAAAGCCCAGGACCTGATGGATTTACAAATGAATTCTACCAAACATTCAGAGACGAATTAGTGCCTGTCCTTTACAAACTCTTCCAAAAAATTGAGAAGGAAGAGATAATACCAAACACGTTCTATGAAGCCAATATTACACTAATACCAAAACCAAATACGGCCAGTATTTTTAACTCAGTGGAAGAGCATTGCTTTGGAAGTTGTTTTAGTGGCACAGAATCAGAACAAGGAAGATGAATGTATGATTCAAGTGGGTAATGGCATTTGTTTATAATTGAAATAGAGGCTGCTCAGTTCAGATGTTCAGATAAATTCCCCCTTCCCCAAGTGCTCATAACAAGTCTTTCCAAGAGTTGTCACATTGGCATGTAGATTACTTTGAGTCCATGAAGACCCTTCAGTTTCACAAGAAATTTTACCACTCCCTTAGGAAAATAGGAAAATAAAAATAGGTTATTATGCAGAATTAAGATTTTTTGCCATAACTAACCTTTCTATCACAGAAAGGTTTGTGGAAGGGCAAACATCTAATTACAGAGCATACGGTCTTTGTCAGTAGTCTCCTTCTAGTTTTGTGAGTACCTCCCCACTCTCCTTGAAGCTCCAGGACCCAATCCCATTCTTTGGTTCAGGATAAATATGGCTTTATTTTTCCTCACCGATCTTGGTGTTGGTGCAGGCCAATGCAGACAAGTTCTTGATCCCCTCCTCTTGAAGTCCAGGGCTCCCCAAGTTGGAGGGGATGATGTCACTGCAATATGTTGGTGTGAACTCCACCCATGATGTCCTGAGCAAAGGGGCAGCTGGGAAGGGGGTAGAGCTGAGAAGTTCATTGTGGGGGAACCTTTAAAAAAGAACAATGCACAGGGACTTGCTCTCCTGTCAGAGCAGCTGTGGAAGGCAGCTGCCCCACTGTGTATGTAGGGGATTGCACCTAAGAAGCAGAAGACTCTGCCACAGCCTGCTGGTTTCTATAGCAGCAACTCGACTTCACAACACTGACTGGTAGCTGGACAATTTCCCTCTCCCTCTACCCTGCTATCACTCCCTCTCCTTCTACCCTGTTGATAAAAATAAATTGCTGGGTTTTTTTGGTGTGGATTCTTTTTGTCTTATTTTTTTTTGCACACAAAAAGTCTCTTTGTTGCATTTATGGCAGTGGCAGTGGGTATTCTGACCCAGAAATGGTGAAAGAGGTTCTGACCCGGTGACAATTTTTAGACCCTTTGCCCAGTAACAGTGGAATCCACATTTTTATAGATTTCTCATACATATGTAATTAAATGTTTTTTTCTTCTGCTAGTCTGTCTGACATTAATTTGATTCCTGAGTGAAACCAAGAAGAATTCAGAGGGGGAAGGAGAATTTCCTCTCCTTTCCAACAAAATAACCTGGTTAAAAGGACAAATTGGACTTACTTTAAGAAAACTTAGCCGACCAGTTAAAAGTTATCTAGGATATTGCTTTGGTGACTCTCTATTCCCAGGTCAAACCCCTCTGATTGACAAGTCCTCCTTCTCTTTGTTTGCCAAACTCACATTTGATGTGCACTGGCAGTGAAAAAAACTTGTCCCATCTCTTTGGATTTGCTTCCTCATAACTCTCAGTCCAACATACAGATCTCCCCTTTTATCAGTCAGAGAAATGCTGGGAAGGCACAGAAGGGAAAGAATATTTATTTTAACCCTTCTGATAAGGAAAGAACTCAACCTGTCTGGGAACAGCCGTGCCTTCTTTTGCTTCAGATATACCGTCAAGAGCATCTTAAGGTCAGACTGTAAATCATGTAAAATATCTTTATCTTTTCAAGGCAGTTTTTCACCAATATTATAATCAAGGACAAGAGAGGTCACAGAATTCCGACAATACAAGTCCTTGCAGTGGCAGGTGGGAGTGAAACTTTTAGCTACTGAAACTGCTCTCACAGAACTAAGTCAGGTTCTGGGAGGGGCTCATTCCCAGACAAGATGAGGTCCTTGGCATCCCAATTTGGTTTGTGGCTGATTCTGATATTCATTAAAATGACAAGCTGACAGAATGAGGCATAGGCAACCTTTACCCACTCATCAGCTGTCCAGTCCTGAAATGCTCTGGCCTATTTCGATCTTTCAGTCTCTCTGTCACATAGCTTTTCAGACACAAGCCTCAAATCTGCCTAGGAAGGTCCACAGTTATTGCAGAGTTGGTCTTTAAGCAGTAATTCTATCTTTATTTACTGAATTATGAAGTCTCCCAATTGAAAACTATTTCAAGGTAATTGAGTACCAGTGGGTAAAGGTCTAAGATACTAATTTATGTATTTTGCAACTGTGAGTTTAAATAGCCCAACCTCCTCATTTATAGATGGGAAATTTGAAACCAGAGTGGTTAAGTGACTTGACCAAGAAAATACAAATAGTGTCTAAGCAAACATGTTGACAGTTAAACATAAAATAATGATGATGGTGGAGATGTTACTTTTTTCTTCTCATGGTTATTTAAATAGATTACTAGAATAATAAAACAAAAAGTTAGAAGGTCAAATTGTTAGAAGGTCAAACTCAAATTGTACATGAGTTAAGTGTACTTTAAAATGTAAGATCTCTTCAAGCCAACAAGGGTAAGGATAGTCACTTACAGAACTGGGGAAGATTTCAAGCTACAGACAATTTTTTTTTTTTTTTTTTAGAAATCATGATGTGATTTTGTAGACTTAGTCTCCCCCTAGAAGTTCAGATATCCAAACAGGTTTTTTCCAATACATGTCACTTTGGCATATGAAGCTAAAGTCAATGGAGAATGGATGTTTCCAGAGAAAATGCTACCATTACCTTAAAGAATGAAGATTATTTAGATTTAGGATCATCTCTAGAAATAACTTTTTTATCAGAGAAATCTATATAAGGCAGAACAAACATCTCGAGATATCATATGAAGTTGCCCTCATTATGTGAGCTCCACCCCCTCCTTCTCTCCTTGATGCTCCAGAATCTTATTCCTTTCCTGAACTCAATATATGAATCCAAAGTTCGTCTCATTTACTCTAGAACTTACAGCCATGTAAATTCTCTGTATGTATGTAATTGGGTAGTTTTCTTCCTATCAATCTGTTTGATGTTAATTTGTTTGCTTACCAGTACCAGAAGAGTCCAGCAGGCAGGAGAACTTTTCCCTGAACTTGTTCAATTTCTAAGAATTACAGAATTCTGGATTTCACTAGGCTATAGAATCAATAGAGAATTATATATAATTATAGATTCCTTGGGCCCCACCCAGAATTTCTTTGTTATAGTCTAGAATCTATATATTTCAGTACATTCCCCAAATGATTCTGATGCATCATTTGAGAACTGCTGTTCAGAACATTCAATACCATTTACACTGTAAAGTGTTTTATATATTTGACTTTCCATTCACTCATTTTTAATGTAGGGGAAAAGGTTTATTTTATTCCTTTTTAAAAATTTTGGTTTGACCCTATTCCTTGCCCAGTTATCTATACATTAGTTTTGAAAGTCATATCTCAGTTTGAATTCCAGGCCTCCATTACTGTCCATGTGACCTTGAACAATGCACAAAGTTTCTGTTAGCCATAGCTGATGGCATAATTTTAGACAGCTCAAAGATTTTTTGTATGAAATAAATAAGCTGAAAGCCAAGCAGGTATACCATAACAACATGGGTTTTTGGGAAATGCTACCTAGCGGTTGTAGAAGTACAGAGAATGGCATTAGCAGTTACAGTGTCAGTAGTGTTAGTAGTGTTGCTCAATAAATATATTTGATTTACCTAAGGAATAAATTAGAACTATCTATTTCAAAAATCTAGAAGAAATACAGTAACAAGCAGCAACTAATGTCTATGTGAGGAGTAAATAAAGCCATGTCATTAAATTTTCAGATAGAGTGGCAAGCCGAGCAGAAAGGGGAAGAAATAGATGAAATCTCCCAATCAATAATGTTTGTGATTCAGTTCCATTGTCATTCATAAGAAGATTAAAAAGGTGGACTAGATCTGGACAGCAAAACCCGCTTGTTTCATTACCCATGTATTTCCATTACTCTCTCCTTATCCCACCCTTAAAATACACACACACACACACACACACACACACACACACACACACACACACACACAAACCACCATTGTGCCAGATCATGAAAGATGTATTTACTTATGTATAGATGGCAGTGAAGGGAGTAGATCAAGTAAATGGTATCAGGAATTACATCTCTGTTAGTGTTTTGGTATTGTCATCATTGTAATTTTTTATATTCTAACTCCATAAACAGGAGCTTTTCAGAATTTATTTTTTAAAATATTGGTTCAGCAAACACTGACAGTGTTTATACTTCTCTTTGACCACTTAAGAGGTTGTGACATAAAATCTGAGCATTAATATTATGAGAGCTGGTCTGAGCGCCCCGGCAGAGTCATCCCACTACATAGCCCCATAGGGGACCACTGGAGGCACTTATACCTTCTGACCATGCTCACTTCCTCTCTTTGCCTTCCCCTGGCCTATGAGTTCTTCATTTGCTCTCTCCCTCTCTTCCTTAATTTTTTAATAAAACATTTCACTTTTTCAGGGGCCTCTCTGGTGGTGCAAGGGGTTAAGCATCGCACTGTGAAGCAATCCGCAGCCACTGCAGCATGAGTTCAATCCCCGGCTGGACAGGGAGCAACCCACATGGTGCAGCAGACCTCTCCTGACTCGCCCGCTGCTCCCCTCAGCAGTGTTCTTTGGTCAATCTGCTTGTTCTGTTCCCCACTCTGTCTCTGGTGAATCCTCTCACCCCTCACATCTCTGACCTGTACCCAACTCTTGTCTGCACAAATAAATAAATCTTTACAAAAATTTCACTTTTTCTTTCCATGTTTTTCCCCCCCATTGAAGAAATCCTAGCCACAATTATCACAAGAATTCCTTAGGCACCTCAGGGCAAACAGAGTTTAGAAGCTGCTTGTACTCCTCACAAGAAAAGGTATGGGTTTCCAGCCTCACACACATACTAGAGGATTCCTCTAAGGGAACTGAGGTCAACTGAAGGGAAGAAAAAAATTCATAATAAGAGGATAATAAGGTTTATAGTTAAATGATCTTTAAAAAAAAACATGTATATCTTTGCAAATATGTGCACACGTGTGTCTTCTGATCTGTAGGCACATAGTAACACACAGAATATATGTGTGTCACTCATGCCATTGTTCCCCAACAATATTTTATCTAGAAGTGATTTCCCACCTTATTTTACAGTGATGATCTTGGTGAATAGTAAAGGCTCCATAACAACAATGTAGACTGGGCAGAGTGGAAGAAAAGGATAGTGCAATGAGGAGCCCATATAATAAAAATGACTTTGTGGGTATTTCTTCTCTGAGAGTCTCAGGTGAATTTCTTAACATCCTGCTTATTTTAACTCCTGGTGGCCTGGCCATGGGGACAACATATTACTCCCTGACTTTCTAACTTGTCCTTCAATTAATCACTACAACTTTATAGTTAGAGTGTGCCCTGTTGGAGTCACAGGAAACAAAATGTGCCCTTCTGTTGATAAAATGTTGCTGTCTGTGAAGATATTTTAGCCTGCTGCCTGGATAATTACATGTGTAACTCACATTAGAGATATAGAGTGACTACAGGCGGGTGCACCCCACATCTCCACGAGGGGCCCCGCCCTGATGGATTGGCCCCTTGCCATCATAGGTCATTAAAGTGGCAGCTGCACTAACCTCACCCAGCTCTGCCCTCTCAATAATCATCTGGCACTGCCTGTGTTTCCCCTTCTTCCAGTGAGGGCAAGCACCTCTGCCCTGTGGAGGTTCTGCACAGATTGAGACAGGAAATCACGTGCCTTCGAAAAACCAGGGTTGGTTCACAGGCCTCTGAGGGCAAAGAAAGGTGAACAAAAAAGGCACACTAGCATTTATGAAAACTTAGAATGTCCCAGGCCTTGTGCTAAGCACTTTCACTCATGTCCAATAACTTAAATCTCCCAATAACCCAGTTAAAAAATGAGGCTCAAATACGTTAAGAAAATGGCTCAAAATCATCCAGCTTGCTTGAAGCTGACTTGGGAGTAGAGATCATATTTCCTAGTTTCCAACCCAATGTTCTTTCTAACAAAAATGTGCATAACAGCATTTGTTCCACCTATTAATGTATTCATTCAACAGTTACATCTTCTGGCACAGTGTGATATTTAGGACAGCAAACTCTGAAATTACTGATAGATTGAGTTCAAGTCCTGATTCCAGCACGTATTAATTATATAACCTGGATAATTGTCTTTATCTATCTATCTATCTATCTATCTATCTATCTATCTATCTATCTATCTATCTATTTATCTATCTTTCTTATTTATAAAATGTAATGAGTAATAGTATCCACCTCATAAAACTGTTATGAAGGTAGATAAAATAATCCATGTGAAACTTGTAGCACAATGTCTGAAACAAGACAAAGATTTCAAGAAACTGCATTATGACAGAGCTGGTAGCTGTAGTATAAGACAGAGATATAAATGGAGAAGTTACACTGTAACATGCCAAATACTAAAATACAGTTAGAAAGAAAATAGTGTAGGATCTCAGAGGAGAATCCATCCCGTAACACATAGAAGAGTCCACCTTAATAAAAGGAAAACAAAACTCACAGGGTGACTATGGAAACTGGCTGTGCCAGAAAATCGTTGGGGTTTAACTGGAAATGACAGTTTCCAGTTTCAGGGGCCATTTTTTACTTAGAACTCCTCTGCCTGCTTCGAGAAAGCCCTATGGGGTTGCTGTATCAAGAGCTTAGCTTGACCATTAGTACTACTGTTTTTAGAGCTGTCAACATTCATAAAAACCTAAACTCATCTTATTCAAATATGCCATATATATGGCCTAAAAATAAATCATTTTCCCTTAAAAATAAAAAAGGAGTTTCACAATTCCCAGAAAACAGAAAGAATACTAATTTCTAGGTTTTTTTTTGTTTAATCTGATAAACAATGATGATATTTAAGTATCATAAATCAGATAGTAATATCATTACCCCTTAAATAGAATGACCCTCAAATTCAGCATTTCACCCCAATTTTCCAATGTTCTCTCCAATACGGTTTTACACTAGCTAAGCTAGATGATGGCTATTTTCCTAACCATGTCTTCACATCTCTCTCTCACATTCCATTTACCAAACCTCCAATATTTATGCAGAGGCCTACTCCTTTTGGAAGCTATTTTAAGAAATCAAAATTTTCCTTATATGTTATAGGGACTCGATCTCATTTATATTATCTTTTTTGCAAAACCTGCTTGTCCTTTAGTAGCTCTAAATAAACTAATTACTTCTAGAAAGACTCTTAAACAGAGATCCACAACAAATGGCATTTTTCAAAAGGGGAGAAAGGGAATTTATTTGGGGATGGGACAGAGTCAGGGGAAAGAAAAAGAAGCTGTAAAACAGTTCAATCAGACATATAATACAGATTATCCTATAATGTGAAAAGTACTTAAGCAGTTCTCAATTGACTCCAGAAGAAGTAGAATATAGTGACTCTATCTTTAAAGAACGTGTGCCTAAAGAAATTATATATATATCTCCAAAGAATGAATGGTTATTTGCAAATATAAATGTAAAATTATAAAATCACCTAACATTTGCTGAATATTTACTGTTTTGAGAACTATTCTAAGTAAAGATGTGATTTGTCTGTCTGTCTATCATCTATCTAGCTATTTATCTCATTTTATCTTTTCCATAACTCTAGGAGGTGGGTACTACTATTATCTCCATTTTACCAAAAAGAAAAATAGAAGCATGGAGCTGACACTAAATGGGTAATTGATGGAATACTGACTCTAGTACTCAAGACCTTGATATACTGTCTTTGGTATAAAATAAATAGCTCAATTTTTAAATTCTAACTATATTCCAAGGGAGTGGGGAAAATAAATGTATTCACATAAGAAACCATGTATTTAGAAAGAGTAGGATTCAAACAGAAAACACTGTTTGAACTCTTACAGAAGATCAAGTATAATAATTGGGATAGAGGAAGAAACTTCAACAGTCAGTAAGATAAGAGCAATCATGGTTGTGTGGGAAGACCTAGAGAGAAATATACCAAAAGGTAAACCATGGACATTTGATGTAGCATCTCAACCACAGGTTAAAGAGTTGAGAGGTGATAAGTGAAGGAACGTGAAGCTATCATAAGTCATAGTGAAGCAATAGTTTGCTGAATTATAACTCCAATCATTTGGAATTACTTATAAATAGGATTTCACACTGTTCACATAATCCTATATTCTCTACAAGATTCTGTCTTTGTTATGATTTTTAGGTTGCTTGAGGAATCATTTATGATTCATCAATGTATAGGATTTTGCCCAGTAAATTCCCTGACTAGTGCTAAGAAATAATAAATAGTTGTTGAATGATTGAATATATGAAAAGAAACTTGGGAGAAAATTGGATAGAACAGTGTGGAAAGGCAAGGAAAATAAGTGTGCTTAAAATGCAGTATTAAGTATTAGAGTCAATGTCAAAATGAGGTAAAGAAGGATAAAAGCTGAGAAGAGGTTATTAAATTTGTCCAGAGGGATCTTTAGGTGATTTTTAAGAGGGCTGCTCTAGTGACAGAAAAGCCCAATCTAGTCTGCATGATGGAAAGGAGAAAATAAAGGCAACAAATATAGTCCTTGACTTTTGTTTTTAATTAGTAACAGGAAAAGAGGATTGTGAGTGTACAGTGGAACAAGATCCATTTATTTTGAGTAACAAGAAGTCTCTTCATTTTAGCCTAATAATGCTAGTATCATCTCCAAAATCAGTAATAAAATAGTCACTTTCACCTCTGATGGTGGCAAAGTTGCATCAAGTCTTTTGAGTCCCAGGGATAACCTACATACACTAATAGAAAGTTGGGGCTTTAATAATTGTTTTATGAACCAGACATCAAGGAATTAAATTGTTCATCTGAAGATTTCATAGCAAGTCATAGATAGATATAGAACTTTGTTTTCATTTAGTGTCCAAAGCAGGAAAGGAAGGGATTGAGGAGAACCATTTCTTAAGCACTTCCAGTCTGATATTCTCTAAGTGTAAGCAAGCTCTGTAAACTCACTGCCATTCTTTACCCACTAAGCCTCCTGAGTCTCCCAAGCCAACTGCCAGCCTGACCTTTGCAAATGCTCCTTAGCTGTCTAATTAGTTGTAAGAGAGGTTTCTATTATCCCATGGTTATAATTTTAACTAACTTAAAATTACAGGAAAAATTAAATAACAAAAGTAATTAAACATAATGCAGCTAGTATTCAATGTACACATCTAATTAATGCCAATACCCACATGTAAGCAAAAGTCATAAAAACAAAACTGAATGCAATATATTATATTTGGATACTCTAACAAAGGCTTCTTTAAATATTTTCCCTGAAAGTGGAACATTTTGGGATGATAAAGATAATTAAATGCTTTAAGAGTAGCGATCCATTTGACAGAATTAAAGCTATGGAAGATTTCTAATAGAAATGTGAACTCACAACCCTTATTCTATCTGACTGACACTCTTCCCACAAGAGGGAGGAACAGTGGAGAATTGGAAAAGTAAAAACAAGTTAGAGGTTCAGCATTTTATGGGCTAAGCTAGTTATAGACAAATTCCTTTGTGGAAAGAACTAGTATCCTAAAGAATTGTGGGTAAGAGATGGTTGGGGATATGCAAAGAGTAACTTGTAAATTGAATTCATGGATCATAGATGGTATATATTTTTTTAAACAGTGGTATTCATTTAATGCCACAGCCATACACTTGCTTAACAGAAAAGTCATATGCAAATTAGACTAAATTTACTATGCTTCCTTTCCTCTATAAAAAAAGTGAACAAATTAAAGGATGAGATTTCCCTGCAATTTGCGTATACATATTCCCAGTTGCAAGCAGTATTTTGTCAGCCGTGTTGTAGTGATTAGTTTCACCATGTCAGGCATCACCCCAGATCCCCATTTAGTAGAGACTCGTCCAGAGGTGCCTATGTGATTTTTCTTGCTATCCTACACCTTAAATCAACACCATCATCATCCATATTATATATGGAAATCCAACTGGCAAAGCCAGCTGACATAGCATGCAAAAGGATTTGCATCCACCTAACCAGTATTTGGAACACAAAATTAATGAATAAAGAATTTTTGGAATCAAATGACTTTTCCTGTTTAAATAAATATATAATAAAGAGTGTGTGTACATGAGAAAGAAAAGGAATGTATGTTAAATTCCTCCTCTCCCTCTGGATCGGCACCCCTCTAAAGGTCAGCTCACTAGCCTCAGGTTTAATTCCCTTTCTTGCTGCTACTGTTCAGAGGTAAATGCTCGCTTTTTATTAAAAATCAAAAGCACAGGAGCTTGTAATCCTCTAGACTCAATGTTGTTTTTTTTTAATAAAAATGGAAAGTTTAGCTCAAAGCAATAGCAGCTAAAATTAGAGTGAAATCAGCAGCTGCACCCCAGGGATAATGGAAAACCAAACAACGGTTTGTTTTTTTTCCTTGACTACAATTTATATTGTATTTCTTCCTTTAAATTTGGAAGACTTTCCAAACATTTGCATGTGCCGGCAAAACACTATATTATATGAGCAACCCCTAACCCCTACTCCTCCCATATAATGCCAGACACCAGCCTTTTAGGTAAATGTACAAGAAACTGCTATTGTGTTTCCAATGTCACAACCCTTGGAAATAATGGCAGTAATTAATAACATTAGCAAGGCTTTCATCTGCATCCCCAGTCAAACTTTCCTCCATTTCTCCTTCCCTACAGTTATGCCAGTACACATGACAGCTGGCACAAGCTACAAGTACTACATAGTCTTCGGGTGCCTTGCCATCTAGCTAATTGTGTTGCTCAGAAATCATGGTAAGAATGGATAAGGATTCATATACTGAGACAAAATTTAAATTGCTTTTAGCTTCACTCTCTCCTGCCTCTCTATCCCGTGTTCTGCTTAATTTTTCCATTGTTCTCTTGACACTGGCTGTTAACTAAACTTATTGTGGTAATTATTTCACAATATATAAAAATATCAAATCATGTTGTACACACAAAACTAACACAATATTATATGTCAATTTCATCTCAATTTTAAAAAGGATGATTTTTCTCTCCCTTTCACCACTTACTACCCAAAGCCCAAACCTCAGGGGAGTGGTGGCACTAACAGGGACTAGTACATCGCAAGCAAGCAGCAAGTTGAACCCCATACTTCCTTTCTCTCTCTTTTTTTTTTTTCTCTCTCTCTCTCTCTGTCTAGAGAGAAAAGTTTAACTGATTTCTCCACATCCAATCAACAGGGTCAAGTGTAGGGTCATTGGTGAGAAAGGGTTTGGAATTTGAAGATTTGGTCTCAGTAATTTTCTATAAGTGTCCTTGCTCTGAAGCCTCTTCTGAAGATTTGTTCTTCAAAATTCTTTCATTCCGTATAGGGTTAAGTGATATTCAAGTAATATGTGAAATAATAACTCCAGAAAATAATTTGAGGAACACACCCAACGAATGTAATAACTGCTTCAAGAGAAGACATAGTATTTATAGGACAATAAAAGAGATCTGTAGTTACATTATCCACTGAAGCAAAACTATGTTGTCAGGGTCATCAACCCGTATGTTTTATAACATAAACTGATCAACAGAAAGGGTCAGGAGAATATTTCCCTTGGCCAGTACAGTATGTGATAATTAGACACATTTGAGGGATTTTAAACCTTTTTCAGTAGCATCCTGCACTAGCCATTTTGAGAACTGATAAACTATTGGCTACTTCTCTTATAGTAATTTTATGATCCAATATAAAAATAAATTTTATTGAATTGTGTTATTGAAGTGGTTATAAACATTCCATTGAGTTTTTATATGGAAATATGCCTGCATCCTTTATGTGAACTCAACCAAGGACATCCAGACATTTTTCTTTAATATATTTCTGGGCTCTGTAAGTAGGCTTATGTTTTCTTTTTATAAGGAAAATATTAGTAGTAGATGGATTCTTGGTACACAAGTCACATGCAAACACCACCCCTGTCTTAACACTATTTGAGTATGTTTATTTTATGTTATACTTGGAGGCATATTGTTTACCCAGAAGATTTAGGTCTTACACATTTGGGCATGCAAAATGTTTGAAATTGGCTGTCTTATTTCTTTTGACAGATGGTAACACTGAAAGACTTATAGGTGAACAAATCTTCTTAAACTACAGGCTCACTTAGGGGAATTTGCTAGTCACTTATTGGATCATATTCTTTCTACCCAAATCTTTTCATCTTTATTCCTTTCAGCCTCCATTCCCCCCTTTCTTGTCTCCCTTTATCTACCCCTCCTTTCTTCTCTGATCTCCTACATTCCTTCTTCTCTGATCTCCTACATTCCCTCTTCTCTCTATATGGAATATACAGTTCTCTGTGAAGACTATAGCATTCATATTTTTCATACCACAAATAAAACCAATCCTGCCAGTTTTGTGTGAAGAACAGAATAGAATATCTAGAATTGAGTGTGTGGAAAGGAAAGCTAGCTTGTTAGTCACCATACCAGTCTTAATATGTATACTTTGTCATAAGGAACATTTACCACAAAAAAATAGGGCCTTACCATAAAGACATACTTTCAAGCGAGCCAGAAAAACTGAAAGTTCTACATTCAGTAAGAGTAGGTATTAAACAAAGCAAGGTAATATAAGAAGAGATGGAATTATAATAGCCATCTACCACAAATATGGTTCAACTACTCTGCAAATCTCCATCTCTGAACATCCATTTCTCTTCCTAGAGTCAACTGGACTGAAAATTCTTTCCTTCACTTTGGCACTCCTTTACTCAACTTCATAGTTTCTAGTTAACCATGGCTTCTGTTTTCTCACAACTTCAAACTCTCATGACTATTAACTCCTGTGTTCTCTGCATGACTAAGCTTCAATTTTCTAAGACATTTTATAGTAACACACTCAAAACAAAACAGGCTACAGAGCAAATATCTGCAGCCTGGTTTATCATTTTACATTATCTATACATTAGGTGAGTTTATATGTTTATTCCCCAGTTAGTAGATGCCCATATCAGTCCAGTGAATTATGATGGATTTAAGTGAGAACTGTTTGGACAGGGAGAGACAGGAAAGTAAAATTTGGTAGCTTAGATAATTTCTCAGTAGATGTTATCAGCGAATGATAGGATCATTTTCTTTAAAGGGTTCTATGCTGATTATTGGCACCACAGTGGAAATGCGTAATTGAAATATTGTGAGCCAACTATAGAGAGAAGCAATACTTTTTCCACCACCCTATTTCTTAGATTATCTTGTCCAGATATTTCTTTAACTTAGATGAATTATCTTCCTCCTTGGTAACATTCCATATTTATACTATCAATAAAGGACAGAAGTGTTATCTCAGATTCATAGGCCCCTGGAAAAGCAGATTTTTTTTTTAACCTAGATCTAATTCCACTACCTGATTATGGATACTAACTCTTTGAATATGTAGACTCACTTGCAGACTCTGATCACGACCCTGGGAAAGTCTTAGAATATACTATCTTACTTTCTGAGCATAGAGAAATAAGACATGGCGCTGTCTTATTTAGAATATTTTCTCAGCTTCACTTAGTAATCAAGAAGATTTAAGAACTGAACACTCAAAACAATCTTTAACCCCACCTTCCAGGATCAAATTGTAATTTTCAAAGAATCATTATATGGCCTTGTGTTGGAATATTTTTTTTGTTTGTTTCATAAAACATGAACAAGTTCAGAAAATCATGATTTATTCATATTGAGGTCACTTGACCTTATCAGGAGGATGAAAACACATTCATTCTCTCAAGTAACATTTGGAAGGTGTTTTGGTATAGTTTTTTTTTTTTTTATTATTAATTTAGCTTATGTTTGTCTTTTGGAGAACTGCTATTGAAAAGTAAACACACTTGATAATATCTAAATATCTTTATGAGTAAAAGGGACAGTTTTCATTCTAGGAATAGTATATGAATATTCTTCCTGGAATGCAAAACAAATTTGAGGATATTGTGATATCTAACACACTCCTTAAATTCTTCAATTTTCTGTACATCACAAGGTACAAAACACACAGATAATTTTATTTCTCATCTCCCTACCCATCTCAAATCACCAAGCATAATATTCATTTATCCACTTATTCAACAAGTATTTGTTGAGTGCCTACTTATGAGGGCCAGGAATTGTGGACATATAAGATGTAGTTGCCATTCCCACCCTCACAGAACTTAATAGTACAGTCTTGTGTTTTTTCTTCTTGATTTCAAATATTAGTAGCTATCCCAGAATAGTTTTGTCTAAAGTATCAGTAATCTCCAAATCTACCTTGAAAGGTAGTGGGATCTACATTCAATAGATGAAAAAAGTGAAGCTCAATTAACATACCAATTAACTAAAGCCCACAGAGCTGGGAAGTTGCAGAGCCCAGATTCAGATCAGTCTGTGTAGATCTACATCTAAAAATCACCATTTTTTTCAGTTCACCTCAGTCTTCAAGATTAGTCAGCATTTTTCATTTGCATATGTGTTAAGAATTAGGTTCCTAAAAAAGCATAACTAATTGGCTTCTAACAATGTATTTTACAATCTAACTGAAATATAAGTATATAGATAGATAGATAGATAGATAGATAGATAGATAGATAGAGATATAGATAGTATGTTCTCCCTTCTATTGTTATTTACCTAAGTGTCATTTCAGTGCTAGGATAAAAGAATTACTTTCAGTAAAACCTCATATTTGAACCAATCTGATGAGTCACTACTGGGTGATACAATTTCAGGATAAATACTCATAACTGACTTAGGGAAGTGAGTGGGAGTTACAAGTGCAATTGAAACAGCCTAGGTAAAAGAAATCATGAGCAGGTAGGATGAGTCCCAAGTCCTGTTAGTTTTTTTTTTTTTTTCAGAAGTTTATTTTTTTTAATAAATTTTGTTTTTATATTCCCCATACAATTGCAATCCCCTTATTTTGACACCAATCCCTCCCCTCCCCATCCCCCACCCCCCATAGAGTGTCTCTGATTCATAGTTTTTTGTTGATTTTGATTTTCACTTTCTTATAGTTATTCATTTTCCTGGTCCCTTATTTAAGTTTTCTAGATTCCTGCTATGAGTGAGACCATCCGGTATTTTTCCTTTTTCTTTCTGGCATATTTCGCTGAGCATGATCCCTTCCAGCTCCATCCATGTTGCTGCAAATTGCATGTGTTCATCTTTTTTGAAGGCTGAGTAATATTCCATGGTGTATATGTACCACATCTTCTTGATCCAGTCATCTATTTTTGGGCATTTGGGTTGTTTCCAAAGCTTAGCTATTGTAAATAGTGCTGCTATAAACATAGGGGTGCAGGTGCTCTTTGGAATGGATGTTTCTGTGTCCTTTGGGTAAATACCTAGGAGTGGAATTGCTGGATCATATGGAAGCTCTATGTTTAGTAGGTCAAGAAATCTCCATACAGCTCTCCATAGTGGTTGGACCAGTTTGCACTCCCACCAATAGTGCAGGAGAGTTCCTTTTTCTCCACATCCTCGCCAACATTTGTTGTTGCTAGTTTTTTTAATATGTGCCATTCTCACTGGTGTAAGATGGTATCTCATGGTAGTTTTGATTTGCATTTCTCTGATTACAAGTGATGTTGAACATTTTTTCATATGCCTGTTGGCCATTTGCATTTCCTCTTCAGAGAAGTTTCTTTTTAGCTTTTCTGCCCATTTTTTGACAGGATTATTTTCTTTGTTGTTGTTGAGTCTCATCAGCTCTTTGCAGATTTTTGTGATCAGTCCTTTATCATTAGTGTTCTGTGCAAAAATGTTCTCCCTGTCGGTGGGGTTTCTCTTTGTTTTTGAACGGGTGGACTAAGTCTTGTTCTGGCAAGCCTGTGCAAACAATTTGACCCATCACAATGATAATGATAGACAAAAAGCCTTAAATCCTGACTAATGATTGTCACAATTTTCTGAAGGGAGAAGACCTAAAGCCCCCATGTATAGTTGTGGTGCAACCCATCTGTGCATGCCCTGGCTTGGGCCAACACAGAACAAACTCTGAGGTTGCTCTTCAACTCCCCTCCTTGTAGACCAACCCTTTAAATATCTTCTCCTGGGCCTCCCCTGGTGGTACAGGCAGTTGAACACAGCGCTGTGAAGCTGTCTGCAGCCTCTGCAGCACTGGTTCAATCCTGGCCTGCCGGAGAGGGTCCCAATGGTGCAGCAGACCTCTCCTGTCTCACCCGCTGCTCCCCTCAGCAGTGTATTTCGTCAATCTGCCTGTTCTGTTCCCCACTCTTTCTCTGGTGAATCCTCTCACCCTCCTGCGAATCTGGCCTGTACCCGGTTCTTGTATAAATAAATAAATATTTTTTAAAAAATAAATAAATATCTTCTCCCAAAATGTTCAACATCACTTGTAATCAGGGGAATGCAAATCAAAAAACTACAATGAGATACCTTTTTACACCAGTGAGAATGGCACATATTAAAAAAACTAGCAACAACAAATGTTGGCGAGGATGTGGAGAAAAAGGAACTCTCCTGCACTGCTGGTGGGAGTGCAAAATGGTCCAACCACTATGAAAAGCTGTGTGGAAATTCCTTAACCTACTAAAGATAGAGCTTCCATATGATCCAGCAATTCCACTCAGAGGTATTTCCCCAAAGGACACAGAAACATTAATTCAAAAGGGCACCTGCACCCTTATGGTTTTTTTTTGAAAGATTCATTTATTTATGCATACAAGAATTGGGGCATAGGACAGAGGTGCGGGGGTGTGAGGATCCACCAGAGACAGAGTGGAGGACAGAACAGACAGATTGACTGAAATACACTGCTGAGGGGAGCAGTGGGCGAGTCAGGAGAGGTCTGCTGCACCATGTGGGTTGCTCCCTCACCGGGGATCAAACTACTGCTGCAGTGGCTGCAGATAGCTTCATCGGTTGCGTCTTAACACCTTGCGCACAAGACTTTGTTATCCCCTGAATGTTCTTCTCTTGGTCTCCTTAAAGTCATCTTTTTGCTACAATTCATGCTGGATGGCCATGGGCTCTTTGATTTATTTGGATTTATGTTTCATTTACCTCTTATCTTGTTTATGCTGATCCACAACAACCAGTGTACCCTGGTATTATATAACATTCAGGATTTTACAAGTTATACAGATTGTAATTTTATTTTTAAGCCTCCTCAGGCTAAATCAGTCCCTTCTATAACCCCCCTTAACAGTCCTTTTTGCTAGCCATTTGGTGATAAACACACTTGCTAATATAGTCCCCAAATTGCAACTTTTTAAAATGTTTCTTGGTTATCTGTAGAATTTCTCACCCTACATGATTCAGTTATCACCCAGTCCAGTTAGCTTAAATATTTTTTAAGAAGATACCATTCCTTCTCTCTTCAAACTGCCCTCTATTCTAATCCAAACTCATTTTAGTAACATACTTTATCCCTTGATTTATGGGTGTTCTTAAGCTTGTTAAGTGAATGACAAGAAAAGTAGGGAAAGTCACATATTTCTTCTAAGACCCAACATTCTTGAATTCAAGGAGACCACAAAGGTTCCCTCATAACTTGAGATAAATCAAGATTATATATCCAAGTGGAGGTAGAATTTAAAAATGTATACACAATAGGCACAAACAGAAGACCTAACCATTATGTTTCTACTTTCTTAAGCTCATCTGTCAATTATTTTCCTTTGCACTGTGATTTCTGCTCTCTGAATTCAATCTCTTCACATGCATGTCCGATGCAGAATTTTCAGGTTTAAGAAATAAATACCATTTGTCTCTGAAGCTAAAGGTGTCAAAGAACTGAATACAGTTATTTTTAATTTTCAATGATCAAAATCTTATTTGGGGACCATATAGCAGAGTGGCACTTCTATTGTGCTGATGAAACATTTTGGTTTCTCCATAGCAGGCCAAAGAGAGATTTAGGACCAATCCCTCAAAGGAAATAGATCAAAGAAAGCACAAGCCAACCAAACACATTTGTGATTTTTTTTTTCCCTGCAGGACCTTTTATGCCCATATTCAATTGGTGATCAAGGTTGAATAATTTAGGAGTGGATAATTTTATTCAGCCCACATTTGAACATTGAGACATTTCTCAGTAGAATCTTTGTTTCCAATTTGACTACTTTAATGATAGTTGATCTCAGTTTAATCAACTTGTCTATGTACACATTTCAATTTAATCACTAAGAGGAGTTCTAAACCTTAGATTAACCATGACTCAGTGGAGTAGTTTTACCCTAAAGCCAATGCTATTTTTTGCAGTGCAAAAAGAAAGCAAGGCACTTTCATCTGGGTTTGATCTCTATTCTCAATTAAAATTAATCAAAAAATAATTATTTGTTCCCTTGCTTTGGTCTTGATGTCTTTCATAATTGATTGAAAAATATTAAGAATTACATTGCTTTAACATTTTACTGAACCCCACTTCCTTTGAAGAGGTGGACACAGTCCTCCTCTAGAGAATCTGTGTCTCTCTCATCTCCAGTATCCTTGGACCATTTGTTCCAGTATAATGCTACACTTCAGCAAAGGGCCTGGCCAGACTGTGTGAACAAACTCATAAACTAGGAGTGTAACTTGAAGGGAGGAAGCAGCACTGAACTTGGTATTAGAAACGCTGCATTCACACCATATTTTGCTTCCTCCTCAGCCACATGTCTCCCAACAACTGACATCACTGCCTTTCAAGCTTTTCATCTTCCTTGTCATCTTGTCATCTTCCTCTTATCCTGAGGTACCCCTCTGGCTTTCCATGTTCAGGCTTCCAATGGTATTGGGCAGGTGGTAGGGATAGAATAAATGTAACTAGAATTAAGCACAGGATACAGGAGTTTAAGACTGAAAATGAAATTGAAGTTACTCTGTGGAGTCCATCATCCTTGCTGAGGAAGGAAAAGAGATCGTAGCTCAGAAAAATTCCTGGCCTTCAGTTATGTTTTCCTGAGATCTGCCCACAGGAAAGTTTTTCTTTTTTTTTTTTATTTGAATTTTATTTTTATATTCCCCATACAATTACAACCCCCTTATTTTGACCCCAAACCCTCCTTTCCCCACCCCCCACCCCCCATAGAGTATCTCTGGTTCATAGTTGTTTGTTGATTTTGATATTTTCTTTCTTATAGTTATTCATTTTCCTGGTCCCTTATTTAAGTTTTCTAGATTCCTGCTATGAGTGAGACCATCCGGTATTTTTCTTTTTCTTTCTGGCTTATTTCGCTGAGCATGATCCCTTCCAGCTCCATCCATGTTGCTGCAAATTGCATGTGTTTATCTTTTTTGAATGCTGAGTAATAGTCCATGGTGTATATGTACCACATCTTCTTGATCCAGTCATCTATTTTTGGGCATTTGGGTTGTTTCCAAAGCTTAGCTATTGTAAATAGTGCTGCTATAAACATAGAGGTGCAGATGCTCTTTGGAATTGATGTTTCTGTGTCCTTTGGGTAAATACCTAGGAGTAGAATTGCTGGATCATATGGAAGCTCTATGTTTAGTAGGTCAAGAAATCTCCACACAGCTCTCCATAGTGGTTGGACCAGTTTGCATGGGAAAGTTTTTCATACTTTATTGTATAAATGAATCACTTTGGGAACTTGTTAAAATCAAGAATTTTATGTAGTTGGTCTGGCCAAAATGTTGCATTTTCATCAAGCTCTGGCCCAGGCCAATTCTGAGGGCTGTGGAGAACACTTTGAGTAACAACGACCTCCATGACCTCCAGAGCCTATTGTCTGCCTCAGGGCCACAGGTCTTACCCTTGCTCCTGAACTTTCTCTCCTAGAACTTCCAAACCTCTGTTCAGGAACACTCTCAGAAATTCTTACTTTGTAGTTCAACATAATTTCTGCATCTAGATTTTTTTTTACTTCTCTTTTAGACTCTGCCAAAAGAGTGTCTCCTCCAGAATTTTGTCCTGTAAACCTCTAATCTTCTTGTCCTTCTCTCTATTGTGCAATGCCTTCATATCAAGGCTTAGCTATATGTGTATATTTCTTCTCACAAAACCCTGAAGTTACTAGGAAGGTACTCCATCTGACTTTCTATGTTCATCACTTCTCAGACTTTAGGTGAAGATCAAGTGTGATTTTCTATATTTCCAGCTTGTAGCACTTTTTGTGGCATACTTCAGCACTTTGTAAATATTTGTTTCACTAAGTAACGTATAAGAACACACTGAATATTGGACCCATACCTGAATGATCAGGTAGAATGTCAACCCTTAATAGCAGTTTATTATGTTTCTTACTAAGAAATAACACCCAGTCAGCAAGGTGTACAATTGTGACAGATGTTAGGGGAAAAAAAATTAAAAAAAAAAAACCACCAGAAAATGAATCTTTAAAATCATTTGACAAGAGAATGAATCAGGTTGGCATCTATAGAATATGTCTTACGGACTTGCCATCCTTTTTGTGCTTAGATATTATGGTCAGTACACTGAGGGATGGTTATGTGTAACTGAGCTCCGTCAGTTACTCAACTCTGTTCCTTATTTTCTGAGGCACAATTCCCTTACTTCCCTTCCCCTTATATATTTCCTTTCTAACATTTTCCTGTGATTCTCTTGATGTTCCTTAAATGACAACTCAAATATCTAGCACTTCTTCTCTGTCCCCTTCCTCCTTTCCCAAAGCTGGATGGAAGAAAGAGTAGAAATCCATCATGCACAGAAAGCAGTCCCCCATGGATACTTGGGCACTGAAGAGATTCCAGGCCAAGAATATTTTCCTTGATCACATTCCTCCTCTTTCCATTTTGAGTTTTAGTTACTCTTTTGTGAGCTTCAGAGATAATCCCTGCAAGTCTGACACTGCTAATGGAAAATTAGATTTAGAATTATTCACTGACATAAATTAACAGGCATAAGATTGAGAAGAAGAGGTATAGAGGTTCATTTGTGTTCCTACTGTGAACTCTAAATAGCATATTCTATTCCCAACATACAAAAGACACTAGAGAAATTAGAGACTAACGTTACAAGTAATATATTTTGGCATTATGTGTTTAATATGCTTCTATAATCATTAATTATTACAATTGTCATATAAAATGAGAACCATTTGTTAACATTTAATGTACTGAACATAGGGGAAACAGTAGTGATAAATGAAAGTGGTTAGGCACTAATGAGTAGAGCCGAAGAGTGATGGGGGCATCATCATTACTACTTTATCAATAAAGAAAGCCCATGTATACACTGACATAATAAAGCAAAATGGGGAAGGGATGATGATGTTATGCATAGTCACTGAAAAGAAGTTAATTTTCATTCCTCAAAGATGAACCACTTATATCTGTCTAACATATTTTTAAAAACTAATCTATATTTCTGTATAAGTTTATTATAGAAAATTCAGAATATATCATTCTTAATAATTAAGATTAAAATCAACCACCATGACTCTATGATAAAGGACTTGTTTGTCATATATATAGAAATAAAAGCAAACACATTTGAATTTCCAGCACAGAAAAGCAAACACATTTGAATTTCCAGTACAGAATTTCACAGTTATCAAGCTGGTATCATAATTGTAAATAATATAAAATATAAGACAATTTAGAGCACTGTAGATAAGGGTCTCTAAAAAGTATGCATGGAAGTGTACATTTTAATAAGAACATACTACTGCATGTATGTAGGTAGACTTTAATAGGTTATAAGCATAATAATAATTGGAAATATATCAAACTTTAATAACCTCTATCCTAAGCACTGATTGTACATTTTCTAATTTAGTTATTAAAACAATCAAGTAAACTTGACACATCTTTTATCCTCACTTTTAGGGTTAAAGGAGTAAAGCTGAAATCTATAAGCAATGCCTTAATAGTCAGTTAAAATTTTTCTATGAAAAGTTTCATTTTATTTATTTGATATGTCTAACAAGAAAAATAACCTATTCTTTGATATTGGTATAGTAAGTCTAAAATACTAGAGGAATGTTAGACAGTTCACTGTAGAATTGTTTTTTTTTTTAATTAAAGTAGATTCCCTTATTCAGAATAAGAATGAACATTGTTAGTTGGAAAAAAATAATAAATATTATTTTTGAAATTGGGATTCTTCATCTAAAATGAAAATATTTCATCTAAATCTAAAATTCTGTGATGCTATATTATACAAACCTTTAGTTACTCAAAAGTCAGAAATGAAGTAGTTTTCAATGTTTCAAGATTCAACAGTAATTCTGCCAATACCAGGGGTTCATACATTCTCCAAATATTTTGAAAACTTTGTGATATAATGATAAACACTGGATTAGAAAAAAGTACAATTTAATTTCAGCTCAAATGTGTGATAGCATTCTATTTAAATTATGTTCGTCCAATCACTTCCATTTTATTTTCAATGATTTATTTTCATGGGGGGATAATTAGTATCATGCATATTAAATAAGCAATAATAATCTGTTTTTAATTAATGATACTTTTATAGATATTAGTATAAGAGTCATTTGCATTGAATTCAATGAAGTTTTAGATATAAAAGACATAACACAGTACCTGACACATACCAGATGCTAAATATTTAATACTTTGCATTTCTCTTTCCTGTATCACACTTCCAAGAAATTTAGTCAAAAGGGCAATTAACTCATACGATCTTTGTACAGTGTTCATTTATTATAGCACGTCACACTATTAATTGGATATCTGTTGGGATTTTACAATGATTACAATTTTACACAGCCTCTACTGACTCTCCCCAGGCTAGGGGAGTTTAGTAGTCATTTGGACAAGCAAGTTTACTGATATCAAAGAAAGGAAATAACCTCTAACATCTATTCAAAAACAAAAGAAGCATTTTTACTGTATTCTGCACTGTAGGTAGTCCTATCCTTTTGAATGTTTCTTGACCTAATGGCTAATTAATATCAAAGAACACTCTAACTATCTCACAAAGGTCAACCACTTAACATCATCAAATTCAAAAGACCCTCCTCATGCCCATGGTTCCCATGGAGGGACAAGGGCAGAGCAAGCATGTGTGTATGTTAATAGAAACCTCAAGCAACACCCTCCCTGGCTCCCCCAAAATTGGCAATGGCAGGATCTAGATTGTCGCTTCTTCAACTTGAGTTATTGTGCAATCTGTTACTAATTCTGATTTCAAGGACCCACCCCCAGCATCGTTGATTCAATAAAGGTGACATGTAAATTCTAGACATCATCATTTCTCATAAAACTACTAAAGGATTTTAATGCAGAGTTTTCACGAAATACACCTTTGATGATACATATTGATGGACCCAGTCACCAAAGGGTAAAGAGGGGAAGAAAAAATGTTACCTATTTGCTTTTTGCCCTCTATAAACTTACCCCCATCCTATAAAAATATGGTATGTCTTTCATTTATGTTTGCATGTTTTATCTACTTTTTCTATAGATTCTCACCTCAATGGAGGATTTGGAGAACATGACTTTTACTGATCGTCATCTCCTTTCCCTCCTTCTGATATAGTTATAAGGCAAGTGACTGTGACTGTGATTTAGGAGGACTGTGGTCCAGTAAATTTAGTTAGTGAAGCTGAGCTTTCTTGCTCAGTGGATGAATGTACTTCATAACTTCTCTAACTAGATTTCAGGATCACCTCATTACTAACCTGTCCCTTGTTCATAATTACCTAGTGACCTCCAGTCCCAAAGTTACAGACAACTCTTCCTGCAAGCACTCTTTCTTCAAATCTCCTCATCCTCCCCAGCAAATCTTTTATAGACTCTAATCTCCCACTTTACATATGGATATGAAGTGTGAAACACCTGGTAATCTTAAGAATGGAAATCAGGTAAGTAAAACAGAAACATCTTTTCTATTTTATTTTTAATTCAAGCAGTACTCAAAATTTTTGTGAAGACACTAGTTCTGATGCAACTATGAAATATGATGTCTAAGGGGGTCTCCCCAGTGGCGCAGCAGTTGAGAGCTGGGTTGCGAAGCTGCCTGCAGCCTCTGCAGCGCCGGTTCGATCCCCAGCTGCTCCCCGGCCACTGGAGGAGGGTCCCACATGGCGCACAGACCTCTCCTGCCACCCGCTGCTCCCCTCAGCAGTGTGTTTCAGTCCTTCTGCCTGCTCTGCTCCCCGCTCTGGCTCTGGTGAATTCTCTCACCCTCCCGCACTTCTGACTGTACCCAGTGCTTGTATAAATAAATAAAAAATAAATAAATCTTAAGGAAAAAAAAGAAATATGATGTCTAAGGGGAGAAAGAGTTAATAGATTTTCATCAGCTGTTCCTTCTGAGGTGTGGACTGACTGCCACCCTCCTCGTTCTAAACCTCAGAAAAATGCTGAAGGAAGCTGACAAGGCTCTTTGAAGATGTTTTCATTGAGTGGAGCTGCTGCAGTGGCACCCCAAAGTGGCACTTCTGTGCACACATCAAGATATAAATATGCAAATCAAATCACTGGGTTCTACTAGCCCAGCCATTCACAGTAGAGTGATTATCAACTGACAGCTTTAAGCTGGTACACCCCATGCTGAGAGCTTCAGCAGAGATTTTGCTTAAAGTCCTGTCATCCATCCCTGATGAGATGGGGAAGGAAGCTCCCAGGATTTCTCTTGCAAATGTAGAGGTGGTATTTTGCAGTTTCAGATGCCTCTCCAAGACAGCAAGAAGAGGTGGGGATGGCAGATGGGCACTTTAATAGCAGAAGCCAAAAAATATACCATGTTGGAACAGCCTTACCAAAACTGGGCCTGGCTTTCGGGTTTCAGAATATCTTCATCTTTGGAGGCAGTATAAGCAAAACTTTGCACTTCGATTAGGCTGACCTTCTAAGAAGCACCAAGAGTTTGGTAAAGCCATAAATGCCCAACCTCCCCTCCTAAACATTTTGTTTCAGAATAGTTGGAGTGGAATGCAAGATTTGATTAGTTTATCATACTCCCTAAGGATGATGGTTTGCAGCCATGATTGAGAACCATAATAAATAAACCAAAGCCGTAGGAGAGTTCTACAAGAATCCATATCAAGAGTGAATTAGGGCCTCCCCGGTGGCGCAGCGGTTGAGTGCTGGGTTACGAAGCTGCGCGCAGCCTCTGCAGCGCCGGTTCGATCCCCGGCTGCTCCCCGGCCACCGGAGGAGGGTCCCACATGGCGCGCAGACCTCTCCTGCCGCCCGCTGCTCCCCTCAGCAGTGTACTTCAGTCCTTCTGCCTGCTCTGCTCCCCACTCTGGCTCTGGTGAATTCTCTCACCCTCCCGCGCTTCTGACTGTACCCAGTGCATGTATAAACAAAACAAACAAACAAATAAAATAAATAAATAAAGCATGCCTCTAATAAAAAATTAAAAAAAAAGAGTGAATTAATATTAAACATTGGTGTTTTTCCCATGGAGAAATGGGATCTGTATCCCTTGAATCTGGGCCAAACTCAGGGGCAGTTAGTTGATCAATAGAGTATAGAGGAAGTGACACTAAGTGATTTCCAAGTGTAGGTGCTATAAGATGACATAGCTTCTGCCTAATTCTCTTAAAATACCTGCCTAAGAGTCTTGATCTAGCAAATGAGAATTCTCAGGCTCCCATCTCTATAGGGGTCTGGCTGGCTGTTCCATCTGATCAATCAGTTAACGGTGGCCATATAGCTAAGTGAAGATGACTCAAGTATTGCTAGTTCCTTATAGTTGAGTCACTCTAAGCCCTCAAATCAATCCTAGCTTTGTTTCTTCCAGATATTATGAAGTACCAGATATTTTGAAGCAAACACAGCTGTTCTCAACAGTCCCAAATTCCTGACTCACAGAGTTTTGAGCATAAAAGTTGTATAATGCCGAGTTGTGGGTAGAACATTTAGTATGGCCAGAAACCATGCAAGGCATTATGGGTAGAGCCTAGATCACAGACTCTGATAATCCTGGCTTTAATTGACCATCTTTGCTATTCTTTTAAAACCTGTGTGCCTGTATGTAATCTAACTCATGATCTCAGAAGATCAGATTTCTAATATGTAAATGGCAGAGAAAATTCTATCTCAGGACTGTGGCAAAGATTATAAGAAACAGTGTATAGGAGTGTGCCTGAACAGAACTCATAACATAGTGAATATTTAATGATTATTGCTATTATCTTTGTTATTGGTGTTGACACTATTGTAACTAAATATCAAAGATTCCTGATCCTCAATGGAAAGCAAAGGCATTTTATCCTTTTCAATTGAGGGAAATTAATGGAATGCATCCAAGTGATAGCAAATCAATATCATGATAGGAAAGAGGAATCCATAATATGTCTTTTCCAATATACTCTTTGTACAGATGGCCATTGTGTTGAAGTACTTTTCCAGATCAGAAAACCCATTATTTTCCAACATGTGAATTTTATTTTAGTGTTAAAAAAAATAATGGACAATCATGATAATACTACTCATTTTAGAAAAACATGGATATTTTGTCACTAATCACATCTTCTATACATATATTAAATACACACACATATACATATATACACATATACATGTATATATATACATATATACACATGTTACATATATATATATATATATATATATGTAACATAGCCTACCAGCAATATTTTGCAGATACAGATGTAAAGTTCTGTTACAATAATTAGTTTACACTTAGCAAACCTCAGAACATAGAAATTGTTATGACATATCAGTTTCCCTTTCTAGTATCTCCTATCCAGATGCTCAAAAAAAACCACCCCCAACTAGGAAAATGCTTTGTAATTTTCTTTAACTCTTTCAACTTAAACGAAGGGAAACATTTCTGAAATATTCTATATATATATCATCATCAGTCCTCCTATAACAGGAAAAGTTGATGTGATTACTTGTGTGGCATATGGAGGGAAAAGAAGCTAAATGATCTTTTTAGGGATCCAGATGGCCTCTAAGTAACTGAGATAATAACATTTAAACACTTTCAACAGTGATTTTTGTTTTAACAACTTCAAATTATGCATAGGTAAAATGTACTCTCCATGAAAATATGTAAGTATTAACAAACTCTCAACATCTCCATTAAGAAAATAATCCCTATTAATTCACATAATTTAAAATGGAGAAGAATAAAATGAACATTCTCATTACATGTGAAAATAGCACTAAACAGTATTTTTCTTGTTGGGGTAGCCTTAGCTCAGGTCCTAATAAATCTCTTTAGAAATGACCTGAAAGAAGGGTTATTTTCATTATGTTAACGATCTCCTAGGTAAGGAAAGAGTGTAAATAGCTCATTAATGAAATAGCAAGTGATAAGTTAAGATGTATGGGAGGCACCACTGAAGCTCTTAAGATGTTACATAAATGGACCCAGAGACTGTAGTGATATGAGTCAAAAAATAACAAAATGAGATCCAGCTTAGAAAAATGAAAACCAATACATCCTGAGCAAAGTAATTCAATGGACAGGAGTAACCTGGAAAGAAGCAACACTGAAGAAAACCCAGAGCTGATAATAGAGAACAAATTAGATATCAGTTGGTGATGTGACAGGGCTGCCAAAAAAGTCAATATAATTTTGAACTGAATACAATGATCCATTTTTGGAGGCAGTGCAAAAATATAGAGAAATGACTCCCACCTTCTTTGATTCTGGTTAGGCTGACCTATAGCTTAGGTCTCTTGACACTCAAAGTGTGCTGAGAAATTGAAGGATAGGGTAGCACGAAGTCAACATTTGAAATGTGACATTTTCCTAAGGGGAAAGGGCTATATAAATGTAAAATAATAGCATGGTTTTCAAGCACCATGAGAAAGTATCTAGAAGAATGGCAGAGACTTGGTATATTAGTGAGTGAGATCACTTCCAGACATAAGCTACTCTGGTAATACTTCTTTAAGTTGCCATGTTGTTGAAAAGCACTAGACAATCTTCAGTTCAGTCTCATGGCAGGAAAATATGAGAAGCTGAAGTTGTTACTGGAAACAATTTAAATGTTAACACCATGGTTTTAGCACCTTTCTCATAGAGGTCATTATTTTTTTTTACCTGACTCTTCAGTCAAAATTTAATTTCTTCATTCTTATCCAGAACTTACATCAAATATTACTTTTGACTATCTCTAGAAACTTTTTATTCTTAAGTGAAACAACAGAGAAAGAAAATGGAGGAGTTGAACACATTTATATGAAAGTGTTATTCTGCAAGATAACAGTTTAAAATATTCCTCAAAAACATGCATATGCGAAGATATTGCTGCTCCCCAGGGGAAGGATATGCTTTAATATGGGCCACACTTGTCCCTTTAAATCACATTTTCTAAGTTTTTAGGTAGCAAATGCTTATATTTAAAAGTGATTTCTGTACCATTTCAAGCTGCTAATACAGCTGCAGCATAGTCTTAGAGATTGAATGGGCTCATTTTAATAGATGTTTGGGGTTTTGCATTAAAACCCCTAACATCAAGAGCATTTGACATGCTTTATGACATATGAAGCTGCATGGGGGAAATTTTCATGCAGCTACAACGAGCCAGGATATGCTCTATTGGAATCAGAGCTGCAAGAGAAATACAACTCAGCTCCCTTCTAGCTCTAACATTCTATGACTCTATAATTCAGTGACTTTAGGATCATTTTCATGATTCAAGAGTCAATATTGATGGATTCTTTCTAAAGTGAAAATATAAGAAAGTGAAGGAGGGATGAAAAGTTGACCCATTAGGTGTAAAGTTTTTACAATACTAGGAAGATACAATTTGGAATCAAAGTGAGTGATGGAGTATGTCGGGGAAGCAAACAAAAGGTAAAATAATAAATAAAAAATAAAATAAAACCAACAAAAAAACTAGAATTACAGTGACCATCTATCACTAATCCCCAGAGTAGAAAGGACAAAAATGTGAAATTCTTGCACCTACTCGTGATATATTTGGAAAGACAGGATATCTTGCTCAGGGGAAACTTTAAAGAGTCAGACATCTGCTGTAGAGCAAACATAGTGAAACATGGGTCACTAAAGAGCCCCTATGTTACAGAAAGGACAGGTTTGTGACCCTGAAAGTAGGCAGTGCAGGCAGAACAAAAACCCACCCAGATTTGCCACTGACTGGCCTGAAGGAATAGATGGGGAATGTGAAAGCAATATAATAATCACCCAGGTCTACTTGTTATTTATATTCTAATAGTAAAGAAAATAGCTTCTTAGGTTTCAGGTAATTTCCTAATACAAGACTTTAATGGAAACAAGATAGTCACCTGAGGCAGCCACTTTAGCCAAACACGGTCAGTGAAACGCATCATGCCGTGCACGAAATGGCCTGCGCTCCTGGCCACAGGCAGTCTTTATGATAGATTCAGGTCACTCAGGGTTTACTGATACGTGGCTCTCTGTGTTGATTATTAGTGGCCAAGCAGAAGAACTATCTTAGCCATGTCTGATAAATTGCCTCAGCTTCCAAGAGGCACAGCTTGGGTGAACAGAAGTTGAAGACAGACCACAGGTCACTGTGAACTGCAGAGAAAGACAGGATGAGCCAGTCCACAGCATCTGTTTTGGTTTCAACAATGTTCAGAGAGGAGTCTTCAGCCTCCCAATTTCCACAAATAAACCTGCATCATTTTCAGGTACACAATCACTAGAGACACTGAGAGTTTATTGGTTATTCTTGAGCAAGAGAGAAACTACATGATATGTGAAAATCTTTGTCATAATGTTCACATAATGATACTGATACAAAAAGCAACATCTCAAGAAATACAATGATTTGAAGGATGAGTGATGAGCTCATCATGTAGCTCCTAAAAACAAGGAAACAAATTTAGGAGACTCCTGTGATAGCATTTGAGTAGTGGTGGTGCCATGCCCCACTCAATGCCCGGCGGTATTGCCATATGGATAGGCTACAAATATTAGGTTGTAAATGCACTGACTTTTGTTTCTAGTACAACTCAGCTGTGATTTTACAGATACAGACAGGGGTATGCATAAAGATTTGAGTGAAAGAAATATTATAAAATTATGAAAGGAAAATTAAGTAGCTCAGAATTCCTAGAGTCATTTCTGGCTTGTGGGACAAGTTTAGTCCAAACACAAAGCAGAATAACTAATAGTGCAAGTGGAATGAGAGGGGAGCAGACATTATACTACAACTCTGTAGACTTGTAAGGAGATTTCAAAAATCCTAGCCCAGACAAAAGATCCCACTCTAATTCTCATGCATGCATTACCATAATAGAACAATGACTACAGCCAGACACAAAAATATCAGGGGCTTCATAAGTACATTTACACAACAATAAACAGGTGTTATTATCCTAACATTAAGAAGACAGAACTGGAAGGACAAATATTTACACAGTTTTAGCATTCAAAGTTCTATGTTAGGTCTCACTTTAGAGTTTCCAGCAGAGAAGCAGTAGAAAAGAAACAAATACCTTCCTTCAATTTATTGAGACCCACTCTCTGATTTCTCTATCAGTGCTCCTCAAACCTTGATTTAATTTATTTTCAGTTATAAGCTAATAGCAATGCATGTGTGCATATTTTATTTGTTGTGCAAATACCCATTGAACCCAAAATTCTGCTCTAGGCACTATGCCAAGTCCCACGGATAAGACAATAGACACAGTTTCTGCTCTCACGGAGATTACCATCTATCTGCCTGTGCAGCTTGGTGAGGCAAGATTATTTAAAACCAAGTAATGTTAACACAGTTCAACATGGAGGAGGTTGGTTTCCAGTGATTTATAAAGAGAAATATGTAGGGACCAACCTTAAGTGAGATCAAGCTTTTCATACTATTGTTGTCATCACTAGTGAAGTTTTATTATTTTTTCAGTAATTTTATTATAAAATTAGAGAGATTAGAATTTTGCAGGTGCTGAGCAGGGGTCATCTGGAGAAATGAAAGTAACTATCACCATCTCCCAGGTTTATGACTCAGGGTATATAAGTCTTCTCTTTTCTATAAATGAACAAAGAAATAACTATTTGAATGATACCATTGAAAGGGGAAGCCTTCAGTGACTCACAGGAATAGATAAAATGGCATGGATACATCATTACATTTAGCACTAAACTTATGCTCAAGCTTATATCAACTTCTATAAGTTCAGTGTTCAGATTTTAAATTTTTCCCATTTTCCAATAATGTTAAGTTTTAGAAATATTTGTTTTTCTGTGACTCATCTGAGGGAGAATAAAATGCTTTGTTCAGGAAAGATCAGTAAGTATTTCTAAATTCCACATGATTGGCTCAGTTACTAAGTTTATAACTGGGACACCTATGAGAGAACAAAACAGAAAGCAAAATGAAACAGAAAAGCATAAAATGGAATCAGGGAGAGCACCAGCAACTGATTGCTTCTTACTATGCTATTGCCTTTCTATGAATACTGCATTTGGTGATAAACAAATATGGTATGCCTTGCACACAATCTAAAGACAAGAAATGCCTTTTGAAATGAGATAAAGGGAGAAATCAGAAGTACTCTATAAATTAAACAATTTGTATATAAATTATTAAAATTAACTACATCCTAAAGATGTTAGAATAAGGGCCGTCAGTCAAGTCAGTCAAAACATATGCAAAAGAAAATTACCTTTTAATTGCAAATCACCATATCTCTGCAGAAAAGCCTTTCATGGAAATGGGTGCTACTTGCATTGTTAGCTGTTCTTATTAATGAGATTCTTGAATTTTATGTGCATATTTATGCCCAATGAATTTTTTTCCCTAAAACCAGAACAGACAATTTATTTTCTAAGGGTTAGTTGCATCTTAATAGTTCTAATAACTGTCTATAGTTTGCCTAAGATTCTGTAGGCCTTTGGAGCAAGTTGATATTATTATTTTCATCACTGAATTACCATTATGAATCACAGAATTTTAGAAATGAAATTATCCTCACAGATCATTGTCCAACACCTTTATTTTGCGGAGGTAGATATTGAGAACCAGAGAGGTTATATGTGTTGCTACATCTCACACAAGTATTTCAGGCAGGCCTGGGAATTCATTCATTCAACAAACATTCATAAAGTTCCTTCTATATGTCAATTTTAGTTCAACATATATCCTAGAACAGTGGTCTCCTGACATATCTTTGAGTGTCTCCTTTTTTCCCCCAGTACTTGCAAATCTTTATGTCCAGAGCGCAGCAGAGAAGGAACTCAATGGACAAATTTGGAGGACTATGAGTAGTTTTGTGATGGCTGTGGGATAGTGACATACATCTGAGGATGTGTGAACCTATACCCCTAACCTATAAACAATATTGTAAACCAACATTATGTCAATATAATAAGTAGTTTAATATAAAAAGTCTGTAGGTTTATTTATCTATTAGAATAATACTAAATTATACAACAAATTCTTCCACCCCTAAAATCAGGCTCTGAAATTGGTTAAAAAATGAGTTATTTATGTACAGTTTGAAAGGTATTCAAGTGATACTCAATTTATGTTGAAATAATAGCACAGAGATTCAACTTCTCATAAAGAGGGAGTAAATTCAGAATATTGCTAGAGAAACATAAGATGAGTACATTTTCTAATCTTGTTTAGAGGTATGCACCAAGCACAAAAGTGCTGATAATTTGATACTTGCAAGACAAAATAATAATAATAATAACCCTTCTATTCATTCTTCATGAAAATGAGTTTTTACACATAAGGTCAATCTTATGTTGTGGTAGAAAGAACTTGCTTCTTCTTTCTTATCCTCATGATGAACTTGAAGAAATATCACCATAGTTGATATGTCAGTCAAATAATTGATTCAGAAAACACATATTGACTCTCTTCAGATTTATAGGCAACTTAGTTTGGATCTACTTTAACATGGGCAGGCAGTAACAACTGAGGACAGAGAACTGACACTGTGATTGAAGTTTTCATCATTAATATTAGAATCACCTCACCCTTCCTATTACTATATACTTCACTCTCTCTCTCTCTTTCTCTCGCTCTCTCTCTCTCTCTCTCTCTCACTCTCTCTGTCTACAGATATATTTGTTTTCATGGATTACGAAGGTTTCTATTTTATAAATAATCCATAAAACCTGAAGAGGTGTGATCCCATACCTCTGAATCATGTACAGTGCTGTAATCAATATTACCTCAATAAAAATAAATAAATAAAACTCACAATTAAAAAAATGCAATAACCCACACAATAGAGCTTAAGAGACAGAAATTGAAGGTAATAAGGCAATCTGAAAAAGGCAAGCACAGCAAAAACCAAAAAGAACAGGATTATTGATGCAAGACCCATCCACATTAGAACTCAGAAAACTCACAGTGGACTTGAAGTAATACTTTCCCTATTTATAATCTTAACAAGAAGAATAAATACTGTATTTTGAGGATGAAGGATATTGGGCAGTGGAGGGGGGGAGAATTAAAAAAATTAAATGAGAGAAGGAAAGAGGGACAGGGGAAAACAAATATAAAGAAGCAAATGGGATGGAAAATATCACTGTCCCTTACTTACTCAATATGTTTTACAAGCAGAATTTGCAGGATGCATGTGAGAGGAGTAGAATCCAAAAGTCTAGAACATATTGATCATATATCTCAGTTTGGAAAGATGTTGATGTATGCCTGTTATCCCAGGATAATTACTGGTAGCACAACTTCCATTCTGAAAAGTTTGACAGTCCAAACAATAAATTATTTGGGCACCCTAAGGATAGAAATTATTCACAATAGGTTGGCAATTCTACAATTTTATTTCATTCCTAATTCACAGCCACTGTTGATAATATAGACACATTCACTGAAGGAACACAGTCTCTTCTTGCATGATCCCAGTCATCATAATCTCCGCCAAATCTGCATTCAAGGAAACCTCTTTAAGGTGGCCTACGTGATTCTCTAACCAAGCATACCAACAGCCAAAATGTATTTGGTGTTATGACTCTCGCGTGTGTATTCTTAATACACAGGTATGCCTATGTGACCACTAGCAATTAGCTTCCACTCCCATTTATTGACAGCATTTGTAACAGACATTATCTACAAGTAATGTGATACAGTCACACTGGTATTAATTTCCCAAGATAATTAATTCCCATGAGAAATTATTTTCAAAAACTTTTCATTTTACCCACCATTCCTGCAAAATTAATAAAAAATAGTGAAATGACATATGAAAACATCAAAAAGTTTTTAATGAGAATAATGGGAAACAGACACTCTTATTCATTGCTGATGACAGTATGAACTCTAAAACTTATTTCATAATTAACTGGCAGTAGTTATTACATTTAAAACATGCATTACTTTTGACAAGCCAATCCCACTTTTGTAATCAGCATAATGGTGAAGAGAGCAGGCTCTGGATGCAGACTGCCAGGGTTCCAGTCCTGGCTCCCTCTTAGCAGGAGTGTGACTTTGGACAAATTACTTGAAGTCCCTATACTTTAGTTCCCTCTGATGCATTCTACTGCACAGAGATAAAAACTAAAGCTGCTGGGGCCTCCCTGGTGGCCAGCGGTTGAGTGCTGGGTTGCGAAGCTGCCCGCAGCCTCTGCAGCTCTGGTTTGATCCCCACCTGCTCCCTGGCCAATGGAGGAGGGTCCCGCATGGCGTGCAGACCTCTCCTGCCACCCGCTGCTCCCCTCAGCAGTGTACTTCGGTCCTTCTGCCTGCTCTGCTCCCCGCTCTGGCTCTGGTGAATTCTCTCACCCTCCCGCGCTTCTGACTGTACCAGTGCGTGTATAAATAAATAAATAAATAAATAAATAAATAAATAAATCTTTAAAAACAAAACAAAACAAAAAACTAAAGCTTCTGTACAGGACTGTGGGGAAAACTAAACATATTCATTAATGAAACATGTTTATAAATTCCTAACCTGAAAGCCATCGATAGCTAGTATTACAATGCTTTATGAATGAAAGCACATAAAAATAATATTGAATTATTGTGCCCCAATAGAAAAATGAAAATGGATCAATAGTTCATCAATACGAAATAGTGATACAAAATATAGTCCATAGTGCATACATAATTTTTAAATGATCAGATATGCATTTATTGTCCTTGATGGGTTTAGTACAGAAAGCAAACTGCAGACATATTTATTCAGTATCATCCCACTTTTTAACAACAAAACAGCTCCAAAGAAAAAATTATCTATCTCCTTATATATGTAAATTCTAATAATTTTTGAGCACCAACTGGCTGACAGATACTATTATAACACTGAAGCACAACAATAATACAGATAGAAAATTTGGTCTTCAAGGAGCTTATATTCTAGAGGGCAGGGACCTACATGGAATAAATAAATAAGTGAAAATATATAGTATGTCTGATGATGATAAGTGCTCTAGGAACAAAAGCAATCAAGCAGTATAGTTGTATATAGGGAATACCTGAGGAGGCAATGGTGTTTTGGGGGATCCTAATACTTTATATGGGGTTAGCATAGATAGCATCCTAAAAAAAGGTGAAATGGATTGTTATGCTTTCTGATGATGTGAATATTGCATGAATAAGAAAGAAAGCGCAAAATAACATCTCAAGGTATTAAAGTTAATCACTAAAGACAGATTAGAGATTAGGAGGGAGCAAATTGCAATAGTGATTCATGTCTTCCTTATACATTGTTTACTGATACAAATATTACTTTTGAGATTAAAATAATTCAGAAAATTAGAAAAAAATAAGTAAAAAAGGAAATGGAAGATGGAAAATAGCCAAAAATCAGAGTAATAAATTTCCTGTCATAGCACCTAGTAGGTGCTCAATAAATACTAGCCAACTTAAAAAATAAATGTTTCACACGTTTTCCAGGCTTAGGCAGATGAGGCAACTGAAGCCTAAGAGGTTAAATGCTATCTAAGGCCACAAAAGTATTAATTGCTGACACTATATACTTTAAACCAACTTATCGCTAAGGGATTTACCTACAGGACACCCTCAGTATTTTTTGTAAAGAACTTTTCTTGTGTAGCTGTAAGGACTGTGTGAGTCTATTGAAACAGATCACATGAGAGGGAAGGATTTTTTGAGTTTTGGTCTGGGGGAGGAGAATGTAAGACAGAGCCATACTGCTGACAGTGAAGGCAGTGCACCTCCTGGGTCCCATACACAATACAATTGATTTGTTTGAATTTTCCCTTTGTTTCTTCCCTGTACTCTATCTTCCAGTGGAGCTGCCGCTAAACAGGAAAATGATCAAAAGCTAAACATCTGTAGGGAGGAGAAACAGAATGAGGACACCTCAGCAGCATCAGTCCCTGAATAATGGAGAGGTGGCTTCAGCACCAGACAGGGGAATTGTAGAAAGAGTTAGCCTTTGCTATGTTGGAAAAGGATCCTGAAGAATTTTCCAGAGTCAGCAGCACATTCACATATGTACCATCATCCTGAGCTCTGACAATACATGTAATTATGTCCCTTCTCCTCGGAAGACAGTCAGAGCTTGTCAGTCCAGACCAAATTCTCTTTCTAATGATTAGAAGAATCCTCCACTGAAAACTACAGAATGAATAGTAATAATGAACTAATTAAATATATAAAATAATAACTGTAGTCTGTTTATTTGGATGGCTGCTGAAATTGTGAAAGACATTATTGCTATTAGCTGCCCTGGCTCATACATGGTTAAGGTAAATACATGTGGAACACCTGAAACGTTCAAGAATAGTGTTAACTAGAAGCCAGATAAAGGCATATCTCATTACTTCTCAGGGACAAACACCAACTACCTTCATATTTAAGTATGCTAATGTTTGCAACATGTGAATATTATTCCCTTTTATATAACAGGGTATGAAAATATCAATGATGTCAGAGGGAATTTTATCTAACCCTTTAAAAAGACATTGAGAAAAGATTTTGTTGTCAAATTTATAATTTGGTGTTAAAAATTAATCAGGCTTCAGAGAGAGAGAGAGAGAGAGAGAGAGAGAGAGAGAGAGAGAGAGAAGACACCGTATCTAGGTATTTTAGCAGAAAGCTCCATTTTTTAAAGAAGAAAAACCTCCCTGATTTCTCGGACATTTTCACAAACTGTCAGCAAAGGAATCCTTTAAAAACAAACATCACTCCGTTAACACTGATACACCTAAATTGAGTGGGGTGGGGGGGCGTGATTATTAAGCTGCTTAGAAGAGAACAGGTACTGGGCCTCCCCTGGTGGAGCAGAGTTGAGCGCTGGGTTGCGAGGCTGCCCACAGCCTCTGTAGCGCCAGTTCGATTCCCGGCCACCGGCGAGGGTTCCACCCCCACAAAAAAATTAAGAACAGGTACTGTGATGTTATGAGAGTTGGGATGGGAAAGGAGAATGAGACAGAACCTGAGCCTGGGACCTGTCGAGCTTTTCAGTGGGCAGTTAGGGACTTCCCATAAAGTCCCTGGAGAGTCAGAAGAGCAGAAAGAAAAGGGACAGATATAGATAAGAGTGGGCAAAGACAGGCCAGCCTTTTTTACTTTGCAGTATCAGCTAGAGATAAATTTTGCTTCATTTCTCATTCACAGCTATTGTTGATGCTGGGTCATTAAATAATTGTCCTTTGAAGTGATGAGCTCTAATATAGGACTATTCTATTAGATAAAAATACAGTGGTAGTTCGTTTACCTTGTCTCGCCAGAGAATGTGGCAAAAGTAAAACATTCAAAACTGAATGTAAAACATTCAAAGTAAAACATTCAAAAACTGAAAGTTATCTCTTTAATCTTTAAGACATGCTTTTATTTTAACAGTTTTTCTTGTAGCTAATTACAGAATATATCAATCACTTATTTTAACTCAAGCGTTCCATTCCAATGAGTATCAATTTTTTCCCAGAATTATGGAATGCTGGAAAATGACTTTCTTGGGATTTATTAGTGTCTGTCAGAGGTTATTTGTCCCTGGATGGAATAATTCAAACCCTGACCTATTTTGATAGCTATTTAGTTTCATCCCCTTATTATGGTTGCCTCTACACAGAAATGATTGCTTCTTTTCATAGGATTTGGAATATCATTACCAACTTGGTTATAATCACAGGTATAGTTCACTTTTGCTAAAACTTATTCAGTTTGACTGAGTATCTTCAGCATCTTCTGTACCTGTTCTTGTGCCCAAAATAGGTTCTGGATGGTAGAGATTAAATATAGTCTGACCTTTGTATAATCTGGGTATTAAACAAGTATATAAGGATCATGAAAAAAGATGCAGCCACAGGAAAACCAAGATGAAATGAGTTAATAATTTCACATGCCTGGGAATGTGACTAAATTATAAAAAGGGTTGGGTGACCTAATTGGGAAAATTTAGACAAAGAAAAATTATATTCCTCTACCCTTGCTGAATTATTCAAAATGATCTATTAACTCCAGCTAGTTCTGCCCATAAGAGTTACAGTTTGAACCATGTAATTATGGTACTTGATGATATTTAATTCAGCACTTTATTATAAACTGTCTTGGTATTGTTATTTAATTGCTTCATGTTCACAAGTTTTATTTCCTTAACAGGACTGTACACGCCCTGAAGGCAGGGATCAAATCTTCCCACCTAATTCAGGTTCTTCCACAGCTCCCTAGTTAATCCAGTACATGTATCTGACTCTCCCTAATTCTGTACTGAATTGAATTTATATACTGTTATATATAAATCTTTAACATTAAACTTATCTTAATTTTAGGGAGAAGAGGAAAATTGCTTATGTGTGAGTATTGAGATACTGTATGCCCAGGCATGTGGTATATTATATTTAATATTTTAAAATAATGAAATGCCTTACTTAAGTCACACTGAAAGTTTATAGATATGAACAAAATATGCAAACACTGGGTTATACATTATTATACCCACTCCAGGATATAATCATTTGCATCTATTAACTAAATGACACAATTAAGAGAAAGTTCATGAAAATCATTGCAGAAGAGCTTCTAACATACCTTAACAGCATATCCACTGAATGGTTTAGTTTTTTCTGAACTTGATAACTAGAGTGTCACTAATAGAGTTTGGGTGAAAAGAATATTATCAAAATCTGCTAGAACCAATCCCACACTTTTATTTTTAACCTTTAAAACTGGAGCTACTTAACACCGATATTTATAATTAATCCTAATCAGGGAATTTAAGTTAATAAAATATTCATGCTTTACCTTCATACCTAAATCCTGAAATAAAGTCACTGTCTTATCTTTTCCAGTCATAAACCCTTGATCCTTTCTAAGACCATCCCTGAATTAAATCCAAAACAGTCATTCCAGAATCAGTTTCTTTAATATAAACTTCAGACCTTTCTGCTGCTGCCTGTTCCTCTGTATGTATTCTGTTTATAACCACCACTTAGAAACACCTTCACCAACAAGACTTGCCATTTCAGACTTGATTGTCTCCACTAGTCTCTGGCAATTACCAAAAAGCTTACTGTGAATTAGTCTTTGATGATTTGCAGAATCATAACCTCATAGCATTCCCTTGGCAATGGGAGTGCTTAAATATTTCCTTTTGCCTAGAATCATAGAAATCATAAAAATTTTAGTACTCAGAGGGACTGAAGTGATCCTTCAAGTTTAAAGCTGAATTGGGTATTGCATGTAAATGCAGTGTTTTATGGTAAGTTGCCTTAGAAACAGCCAGAGGAAAGACCAAACTTATATCTACTACCCATGCATTCTCAAAGGAAATAGAACCAGGGTAGCCACTGGGGGCATCATCAATAGTTTTAAATTCCAGAAGGAAAGATGTAGAAAGTCATCAAAGACTTCTAAGGCTGCAGAAAAAGTGCCCAGTCTTTGTATGTTTCCTTGAGAAAGACAGCATTCAGGAGACTGGGTAAATGCTCACAAGGCTTACATTTAAAAGGCATGACTGATTCCTCAGCATTGTACTACAGATGTTTGTTTCTTACATAATAATATATACAAGATATTTATATTAACTCACATACATAGCTGACTTTATTAGATATTGATTCTATAAAATGAAAACTACTACATAAAGACAACTTGGGTTCATCACATGTATTTTTTCCATATTTATATGTGCATATATATTTTGAATTTTATTGAATAACATCTGCAATAAAGGAAAAATAAGAAAATTCATACAGTCTAGTCTGCTTTATATTTTCTTTTAAAATCATTTTTAAAAATATGATTTCCTGCTTTATTAGAAATTACTGTATGGGCATACCTTTAAACTTTTCAATCATAGGAAGTTAGTTACTTAGAATATTAGGCCTAATCAGGAGATAGGGCCTATTAACCTCACTGCAAGATCACTAAATTGCAAAAGTCAGTAGGATTGGCTACCCCAAATTTACTTTTTAGAGTCAATGTTGAAAATTATAGTTTTATAATAAGATGAAAGCAGATTTCACTCATTTAGTTAGTATCTATGTACAAAAAGCAAATGTTATAGGACAGGGAGAGGGGCAGCCCAAAAACCCTTCAAACCTGCCTATTCTAAATGGGTTCTGCCATCCGCCGCATCAACACAAAACATAGGAGACTTTAATGGGAAGGAACTTTAATTAAACTAGGAAACAATACAGGTAAGGCAAAGAGTCTAGTTTCTAAATGAAGCACCCAAAGTTACCCATCCCCTCGTGGGTAAAAGTCCATCCATATGGGATCGGCCCAGAACAAGGCCCCGAAGCCTGCTACAAGTCTAAAGCATCTTCCAGTGGGGACCCACAGCAAAGGGTCACAAACAACCGGACAAGCCCGGAAGGAAAATGTTATAGGACAGGGAGAGGGGTAGCCCAAGCCCCGCAAACCTGCCTATTCTAAATGGGTTCTGCCATCCGCCGCATCAACACAAAACATATGAGACTTTAATGGGAAGGAACTTTAATAAAACTAGGAAACAATACAGGAAAGGCAAAGAGTCTAGTTTCTAAATGAAGCACCCAAAGTTACCCGTCCCCTTGTGGGTAAAAGTCCATCCATATGGGATCGGCCCAGAACAAGGCCCCAAAGCCCGCCACAAGTCTAAAGCATCTTCCAGTGGGGACCCACAGAAAAGGGTCACAAACAACTGGACAAGCCCGGAAGGAAAAGAGCAAAATCAACATCAAGATAAAAGCTGCCATTGTCACCTCCCCACGGGTCTCACCCACATCTGTGTCACCCAGTCCACGACCAAAAGACAAGCGCAGTTTCTTCACGTGTCTCTAGGCTCCATGCGCCTCCTCCAGGTCTCCTGGCTCCATCCTGCTTCCTTCCTCAGTCTCTTCTGCAGCTTCTTCTCTTGCTGCTCAGCTCCACCCTCCCTTGGGTGGGGCAGGGAACCTCCCCCTTTCCTGGGGACCACCCTGTTGCAATCCCCCCTTTTAATTTTTATTCCACCATATCTATGGTGGCACAGATCTCATGGTGCAATCTTAGGAGACAGTCTTTTTTAAGGGTCACAATGTGTGTAAGAGAAGCAACAATTAGTAAGCAGCATTGTCCATGAATGTCCAGTATGACAGACTGCATCCCAACCTCCATATATTTGATCTTCATCACCATGGAAATGGTGGCAAAAAGTGAAAGGGGGAATTGTTAGGGGGAAAAGGCAGTCCCAAAGCAAATTCCATACAGGCTTTGTGGACTCCACCCCCACCCCAGGTCAAAGCCAAAGACACTGGGAACTCCAAATCCCATCACCACCAAAGGGAAGGTGGCTGGGACCTGAGGGTGGGGTTAAGCAGCCAGGTGGATACAAAAGGCAGACACGTGGGCTTTGGGGGCTCTCTCCATTTTGGGGCCCTCGGCCAGCTCGCGGCGTCCGTCTAGCTCTGAGAGTGACTTTGGGGTTTCCAGGTCGTCGGATCGGGTAGGACGCATTAAAGACTTTATTTCCCTATTTTCTCCCTGAGTTGTACATTTTCCTTATTTCTTTTTCTCTTGTAAATAAACCTTTTATTAACCCTTTTGCGTGTGTCTGTAGTAGAGTATTCATAAGTCCCTTTAAAGCGCGCGGGTGAGGACCCACAGCCAGGAACCCGTTTAATATCGGGGTTGCTCTATAACACAAACAGTGATTATAATTTATTAAAATGAATTATTTTCAACATATTCCCTGGAAAGTAAATTACCATAATTTTCTTCAACAAGTATGAATCTTTTGTGAAATCATTGCAGACTCTATGGAATCAGAGTCTCTTCAAATTCAAAAAAGACAATGAAAATTCTGTTGAGAGTTCCCTAAATACCTATGATAGATGGCACCTACAGTTTTAAAGTACACTTAAAGAAGATAAACCAAAATCATACTTGTGGTAACAAAATCATTCCCACAAAACTGAGATCAGGAGATTTGGTATCATAATTCACTTCATATATTAAAGACTTTAAAAAGAAACATGCATGTATAGTGCACATACAATCCCCAAAGAGATGATCTAGTATGAACTGTTTTAAGAACAATTTTATAAATATGGAATTTAGGACCTCCCTGGTGGTGCAAGGGGTTAAGAAGCAACCTATGAAGCTATCCTCAGCCATTGAAGCACAAGTTTGATCCCCGGGAGCTACCCACATGGCACAGCAGACCTCTCCTGACTTGCCTGCTGCTCCCCTCAGCAGTGTATTACAGTCATTCTGCCTGTTCTGTTCCCCACTCTGTGGTGAATCCTCTTACTCCCCACACCTCTGGCCTGTGCCCCAGTTCTTGTATGCATAAATAAATAAATCTTTAAAAAATATATGGATTTTAGGATTTTATGAGTTTTGGGTAATTTTGATAACAACTAGTTTCAAGTCTAATATAAATAAATAATTTTTTAAAATCCTGAAAACAGTGTGAAAAGTAATTATGCCAGTTCAGGTTCTTCATTGAAAACAGCAGAAAATTCCCTTTGGGGCTAAGTAATAAAAAATGGAACCAACTGGCTTCACAAAGCAAGACAGAAAGTTGAAGACCCAGATCTGAAGAAAGTAAAACACCTGGGAAGTTTCAGAGAACTCAGAGAAAGGAATTCAAGGAGGGTATCCTTAGGTTTCATTCTCAGGATTCATGAATTGCAAACGATTACCATTCTTACTTGAACTTGCTCCATATTCAAACTGTCAAGAAGAGCTGTTCAATCTAATCCCCCTAATCAAGGTGGAGAAGACATCATGGTTGACAGCCCAAATAACAAAAGTGCGTATGCAGAAATGCACATTCCTCAAAAAAAAAAGAGGGGTGGGTAGCTACTCATAGGAATAAAGGAAAGAGGATTCTGGCAAGCCAAAACACTAGAATGCACTTAAAAATGCAACACAAGCATTTCCCCCCTCTCAATATTGGCATTTCCTAAACTTGAGTTTTGAGCTAATGAATGAGGATACATGGATATAAGAGAGTTGTTGATTGGTACCGATCTAGATATCACGGAAACAATGCATTAACTGCAATTTCAAGGACACACAAAAGCAAATGGCACATACATAATTCCTCACATTTGAAAAGAAAGGAAGTTTTGCTACTTGTGACTGATTGAAGAACAAAAATTTGAAGTGAATTAGATATGCACATTACTAAAATACAATAATAAAATACACTGGTTAGAATGCCTTTTTATAAATTTAGATTGGAGTGATGTATTAGAAAAAAGGCATTCTGTTTTTACACACACTTGTTTCTATGTAAAAATATTGCCTGAATCAAAATCCTTACTCTCAGATAAAAATGTAAACTATTCAAACATATTTTAATGACATATACTAATGGTTTTAATGAAATTTTTAAAAATAATAAAATGTACCAGTCAAAAGCTAAGAATTGTTAATACAACAACTTGGGTTGAAATAATGTATTTGGTGATTAGTCTTCTCTACCAAAAAGCATTTTGGAATGATAAGATATAAATAAATGAATAATTTAATTATAAACTTTGGAAGGCATTTAAATATCTGCTACCTGTCTCTGATATCTTTACCATAAAGAAACTCTCTCCAGTCATACTAAACTAAAGGAAGAAAAATTAAGCTTCCATTAGAGAAATTTTGGTTTATGTGTGCCTTTTAAATGTGGTTACAATGAAATATCATATATCAAATTATAGTATTAAATTATTTTTTAAAAGATTTATTTATTTATACAAGCACTGGGTACAGTCAGAAGCACGGGGGATGAGAGGATTCACCAGAGCCAGAGTGGGGAAGAGAATAGGCAGACCGACAAAATACACTGCTGAGGGGAGCAGGGTGCGTGGCAGGAGAGGTCTGTCGCACCATGTGGGACCCTCACTGGCGGCCTGGGATCAAACAGGCACTGCAGAGGCTGTGGGCAGCTTCGCAGCCCAGCGCTCAACCACTGCGCCACCAGGGGAGGCCCAGTATTAAATTATTGAGAAACAGAGACCACGATATATATTACCTTTGAGTTTAGTTCTCGTCAGAGATACAAATATACTATGTGTATAATATATTTAACTAACATATCAATCAAATGTAAAGATTATTTTCCCTAAAGTCATAAGTGCTGAAAGACTAGAATTCATTAGTGTGATAGAAACACATAGAGTCCAGGTGCTGAAGTCTTTCAAATGGTGAATATAATAAAGGCATCTTTGGTCTCTCTTCAACATAGCACTGTGGAAGCACACTGTGTTAGACCAATGGTATCATCTTGGTAACACAGAACAGGTGTCAGAGGTCCAGCTGGGTCCAAGTTATGTGAAAGTTTCATAGCCTATGCCTTTAAGCAGTTGGTTTAAGGGATGTGAACACTCAGACCTTAGAAAAGTAAAACATCTGTAAAGAGAACTTGGAGATAGTGGAAAGTCTCCTAGGATTTCATCCACAGGATATATGAGTTCTAAGACAATAACTTGGACAACAAACTGCAGTTTACTTGAAATGAACTTTTGTTTTTCTAGTGAAGCGAACAAGAAGAAAGTGAATTTCCTTCAGGCCAATATCTTACTTCTCTCAAAAGTATCTCTTTCCAAGGCTCATCAACTTTTCATGAAGATGAAAACAAGATTGATAAGTAATGAGAATAAGTGTATTTTTCCACCCACAATAATAGTTTTGGGCACTGACTACTCAGATTATTTTATCACTGTTTACGCTTTTAAATAACCATTCATATTTGTCTACACATAAAACTGTCATTCAGGATCCTCCCCACACACAATTTTTCATAACTGAATAAAATGTTTCCAGGAATATGGAAGAAAGTTTCAAGAATCAAAGAAGTCCAGGTGCAAGATTCTCAAGGACGTATGAAGTATGGAAGAAATGCCTAATAAGCCATATAAGCCATGCATTTATTCATTTATTGATTTAGAAAATCATTCATTGAATAACTACTTTCTGTTAACTAATAATTAAGAAGTGGTAGATATTCTATTAAGTGCCATCTTCTCTTTTCAGCCATAATAATGGTGGCTTGGATATGAGGGAATGGTTCTAGATACAAAAGCCAGAGATTGATTTACTTTCCCACATCATATTTTTTTGTAATCTCTCTCTCTCTCTCTCTCTCTCTCTCACACACACACACACACACAAAACTCTCTCTCACTCTCTCTCTCTCTCTCTCTCTCATACACACACACACATCCTGCCTTGTCTTCTGAGTCACATTATATCCATCTGTATTCCCTAACCCTTCATATAATATGAATGGTGGCGAGAAATGAATTGATTTGATTTACCAGACTTTGGGAATCAGGTAGCTTGCATATCTTGTACCTGAAACAATTACTGCTTTGTCTTAGCTAAATACTTTCAATTGGTACATTAGACATTAACAACTTGTTCAATAGTAATTGATTAGATTAATGGTAAGATAATGGGATCCTGTCATTAGAAGAGTCTAAGATATGGACATAGCCTAGACAGACCCAAAGTTTCTGGAATATGTATATCTGAGACACTGAACTAGAGAAATTACAGCCAAGATTAATGTCATTATTTTATTTCTTAAATTGGTCATGTAGTATGAGTGTGTTAAATATTTCCTAAAATGTGAAAAGAGAAATCAGGCAGTCATTCAATACAAAGACATTAGGACATGAAATAAATATTAAGTCTCTAAATCCTTTTTACTTCCTTCCTACCAACTGTATTTCTTTCCAAATGATTTTGCATGTCTATACAGGTCATTTCTTCTTTTTTTTTTTAAACATTTATTCATCCTCTTTCATTTCATATGAAACCCACTTTTCACAAGCATGAGAAATTATTCACTGTGTCTCTTATCTTTGTTTCCTCACGTTCTTTCCAGGCCTAAAGGCTGTGACTGTGCCATCTCAGAATGTACTGGTCTGCAAGCACAAATGAACACTCTCTTCACCTGAGGACACGAGCGGCAGGCAAGTGATTGGGAGAAAAATTGCTTCTAGTAAATGTAGGTGGCTAGAAATATTAGCTGCCTGATAGGTGCTTTTCAGTTCTGTAATAATATTTCTCATTTAATTAATAGTGTGAGAGAGTGATGTTAAAGGCTCAGAGGGATGTCCACAGTGTTCCTCTGCAGTTATACATAGAGGAGGTAGGGAATACCCCTGACAGGTTAAAACCAGGTTAATATACAGTGAAACAGGACTGAAGGTAAAATTGCCCTCATAACTCCAAAAGAGATGATTGCCAGCTGGGGGATAGGAGTAATGTTGTCTCTTCTATAAAGTTCCAAAATGACTATTATTAATACCTTGTAGTCCACCCATATCTTGAATATACATAACTTTTTTAACATAGAAAACATCATGGAAATTTATTAACAAACCAATAATTGATAGTGATTATCTAGATTCAAGACAAAGAGACCAAATGAAGGAAAATGATTTAGATCTGTTCAGTGAAACATATGCAACATTATGTGAATAGTATCTAGAAGGTCAAGCCAGGACTTCCTCTATAAGATTAGTTTGAAGAAGTTAATCAAACAGACTTCTTGAAACCCAAACCTAAAAGAAAACAATGCCTATAGCTAAGTTGGGAATTTTTGATAAGATTTAGTATTTACATATATGATGTGATAAAGACACAATTAGTGACTGAGTGCTTCATGAGGACAGGCTCTAATAGAGGTCATAGTGTGTATTAATAATGGGTGCTTGTCCTCAGAGAAATGACAAAGAGCTCCAACATCACAGAGATCGGAATAAAATAATTGCAATTATTACTAGAAAAAAATCATATTTTCAAGACCTGTATAATATGTATATATATTTGTTCATATGCACATACGCACATACACATATATACATGCACATATACACATGTACATATACACATATGTGTGTATATGTGTGTGTGTGATTTAACAACAAAAATTATCCTAGGTCAGTTGTAAATCTTCTCTATTCCAAAAACAGTCAGCATTCTTAAAGGTGAACATGAATTCATGACCAGTAGTCTAGGATTTTACCTGTTTGGAAAATAATGATTATTTTTAATACACTTTAGTAGTTATGAGATTAATAAACATTCTAGATATAGGTATAGTTATAAGATAATTTGTACTATTGGGCAAACATAGATACTTAGTACATAGTACATAGATACTTTGGCTTAAGGACAGAGTCAAGAACAAAGTCTAATATGAAAATTTAGCCTGATGAATTAAAGAAAAAAATAATTACAATAAGAAATGTGTAACACTGAAGGAAATTAACAACTTTTCCATGAGCATAAAATAAGAATGCTAGAAAAAAGAAGATAGATCATGTTATATGAAGGTTATAGGATAGAGGTTGTGAAGAACACAACAAAAAATAACCCATACCTTTACCTACAACAACCTTACAACCTACAGGTTGAGGAAGACAGATGTAGCAAATAGTCTTAATAAAAGACTGAATGTGATAGACTTAGAGGGGTCAGAGGAAAAATATTGTTTATAACACTAGCTGCAATTTGAGCCACAATGATAGAAATATTTATTTCCAGGAGAGAATTGCTCTTACCTTCTAGAAAACATCTTACTGGAACTGTTTGTATTTCATCTCCCCAAGCTGATTGGTTTATCAAAGAGAAAGGAGAATAAGTAATAATTGATAGCAATGTGGGTTTGTCCTCTATTAGGGAGTGGTATAGGAAGCTGGTGAAGAGGAGAAAGAGAACAGTCATGTGAGGAACATAAAGGCAGTCTGCAGTCTTGGGTGAAATCAAAGTTATGAGTTGAATTGTGCCTCCTGCCAAAAAATCCATAAATTGAAGTCCCAACTCCCTGTACTTCAGGATATGACCATTTGGGGAGATAAGGCTTTAAAGAGGTAATTGTGTTGAAATGTGGCTTTTAGAGTGGGTCACCAAACTAACATGATGGTTGTCAAATTATGTATGAGGAAGAGACATTAGGGGCATGAGCACACAAAGGAATAACCATGTGAAGAGAACTCAAGATAGTCGCATATAAAAGTCAATGAGACAGGCCCAGAAGAATCCAACTCTGCCAGAAACACTTGCACAGTTGATCTTAGACTTTTACCTCCAAACTGTGAGAAAATAAATTTTACCTATTTAATGGTATTGTGTGAGGTCAGGATAAAAATTAATATTAAAATGGAAACAAAAGTAACTTTAAAATGATTTTTTATGTGCTATATTCTAAGTCCTTTTATTATCATCAAACCTTTAAAAAATTCTATTACAAGACAATTTTGTGATCATGGTGCTTAGGGGAAGAGAAGAGATACTTGAGGGAACACAAAACAGTGTTAAAATGATCAGTTCAAATACATGCTCAAGAATTCAAGAAGAGTAGCAATTTGGTAAAAAAGTTATCAGAAGACTAGGAAGGTTCTAGGAAGCATCAGAAATTGCCTGACAACAATTGCCTGACAGAACTGATCCGGTATAACTATTTTGGAACTCTAGAGACTACTGAAGGCTTGCAAATACCTTGGGAAGGATTGGATGGTAAATTGTGGTTAATTTTGTTCAGTTTCAGCTCAAAACATAGTAACAACAACCCATTCCCGAGCCTCTGTCCTATAGCAGGCAACTGTGCAAGTGTTTCTGGAACAGCTCTCTAACTCTTCTATGAGGGCAACATCACACCAACACCAAATTCAGACAGACACTACCAGAAAACTATAGAACAATAACTCTTATGAAAGTTAATGCAAAAATTCTCAACAAAGTCTATCAAACTGTATTTGATATCATATTCAAATTATAATACACAGTGACAGATGTGGAAATTATCCCTGAAATGCAAGGATGGTATAACATATAAAAAAATTACCAATATATCACCAGTAACTAAATTAAGAGGAAAAAAATCATCAAATGATATTAAAAATCTATTAAAAATAGATTCTTATGATCCAGCAATTTCACTTGTGGGCACATCCCTAAAAGAATTGAAACTAGGCCTCCCCGGTGGCGCAGCAGTTGAGCGCTAGGCTGTGAAGCTGCCCGCAGCCTCTGCAGCGCAGGTTGGATCTTCGGCCACCGGTGAGGGTCCCACATGGCGCGCAGACCTCTCCTGCAGCCCGCTGCTCCCCTCAGCAGTGTACTTCGGTCCTTCTGCCTGTTCTGCTTCCGGCTCTGGCTCTGGTGAATTCTCTCATCCTCCCGCGCTTCTGACTGTACCCAGTGCTTGTATAAATAAACAAATAAATAAACAAACAAACAAGCAAACAAATAAATAAATCTTAAAAAATATAAAGAATTGAAACTAGAGTCTTGAAGAGATACCTGCATATTCATATCAGCATTGTTCATAATAGCTAAAATATGGGAGCAAGTGAAGTTGATTAGCCAAATGTGTTATATACCTACAATAAAATATTAGTCAGCTTTAGAAAAGAAGTTCTGAACTATCTTAAAACATGGATAAATCCTGAGGTCATTGTGCTAAGTGAAATGAACTAGTCACAAAAAAATAAATATTGTTTTGTCTCTCTCCCTTTTTTTTTTTTATATACAAAAACCGGGATACAGTCAGAAGCATGGGAGGGTGAGAGAATTCACCAGAGCCAGGGCGGGGAGCAGAGCAGGCAGAAAGACCGAAATACACTGCTGAGGGGAGCAGCGGGTGGCAGGAGAGGTCTGCGCACCATGTGGGACCCTCGCTGGCAGCCGGGGATGGAACGGGCCCTGCAAAGGCTGTGGGCAGCTTCACAGCCCAGCGCTCAACCGCTGGGCCACCAGGGGAGGCCCTGATTTGTCTCTCTTCTATGAGGAACATAAAGTAGTCAAAATCACAGATATAGAAAGTGTCCATGTCACCAAACAAGTCAAATGGAAAAATGAAAAACAAACCCTGGTCATCTGGTTAGATGTCTGGTTGTACTTTGCTCTATTATCACTGAATTATACAGGCATTTAACAAACAAACAAAAAGAGCGTACAACAGAGAATGAATCTTGCTATTGGCAATCACTTCTTATTTTTCAAAAACCTGGTAACGTAACACTCAATTTACTGATGCATTTTAGAGTCACCTAAGGTACAGTCTACAAATTTCTCTAGAGACAAGGCAACTGACTCTAGATTTAAGAACTGGAAAGTCGCAGGTTGATCTCATCTGTGACCCTGGAGTAGGACTGGCTACCTATGGAGGTTCTGAGAACAAGGAAGTAATGGTGAATACTCTTTGGGTGAATAAATAATGGTTCCGCCAAGATGTAAGATGCCTGCTCAGCAGAGCCTTTAATCCTCCTCCTGCTGTGGGATAAGTCACAAAAAAGGACTGATTCCTTTTGGTAAATAAGTCATCTCCTTCACAGAGTTGATATCATAAGGAACAAATGAGTAAATATATGTGAAAATTGCTTTGAAATGCATGTTATGCTTTTCAAATATAGACTACTTTGTCTTCTTTGTCTATCATCCCTATTACGATCATCAACATATTATTACTGAGAGAAGAAAGGGAGGCTATTTTAACCATTTTTGGGGAAAAGGCCTCTAAACTGTGTTCCATACTGGATGGTTTGAAGATATCTTTTGTTGCTGAGATAGTATTTGAAAATAATAAAATAAAATAAATAAAAATGAAAAAAAATCATGATAAAATAATTCTTAAAATGTTTTTAAAGAAAATATATCCATTAAGCTTAGGAAACATACAAAATAATGAAAAAAATAGTGAAGACAAAATTCCTTAATCCCATCCGCTTGTGTTAACCACTATTAACATTTCATATTTTTCCTACTAGGCTATATTTTATTGATGATTGTTCATGCCTTGAATATAGCAGTATATATAAAATGCTGCATCTATCTTTTTTCTATGCTTTTTTAATAAACTTATTCTTATGTTATTGATGATAACAACAGCTCTTAATGGTAGATTTCATTTGCAATATCTATGAAGCATTGTCAACTTTTATAGTTGAGGATAATAAGATGATCCAGAAACCAAGTGTTGAAAAGAAACTGAATGCAATCAACAAATTTAGTTTGAGAGCATTCTAGATTATTACTTTAGTCACTGAATCCACTAGAAATTTCAGGATTAAAATCTCAACTTTTCTGTTCACTAAAGTATTATTTTGTATTAAAATACCTCAGAGTATAGGCATGTGAGCTGTTTACCATTACTCTTTGGACTACTTTCTTAATAGGATGACTCTTTTACATATTTTACTAATTATATATAGCTTGCTTTTTATAATATTTATTTGACTACAATCTTTCATAAGTTCATTAATAAGTTCATTAATATTTAGGAATCATTGCTACTGGTCTAGCAGGGTTGAGTCCTGGGGACTTGGAACAATGCTTGTCAATAAACTTTTAGAACACATCTGTAAGTTGAAGAAGTCGGCAATTCAAGTAAGTGTGTCATCCATTCTTCATAAGAATACTCTGAATTCTGATAAATACAATTACAATAAAGTGAATCACCCATTGGATGGTGTATCCATTGCATTTAATTAGCTATTTCAAATACAAAAACCCGTATCTCTCATTTTAGATATATAATGAAAAAGCAGGCCCTTTATATGATAACAAAAGATCTTTTAGCTTTAAACACCATACTAAGGTTTGAACTAATGTTTTTAAAAGAACAGACAAAACAAACACCTCTTACATCACTGTATTCTAGAGGCATTGGAGTTTTATCCTTGAAATTACACAAATAATTATTAATGTCATAGTTTAATTTTTGCTATTAAAGGTTTTTTGGTTCATCCAAAGAAAGAACATTTCTATAATATGTGTCAATCTGTCTTTAAGCATTTTTTCTTAGTTCAGTTATTATATTTCAATAACAAAAGTAGTACTGTGATTTACATATTGAAATATCTCAATATTTGGTATTTTTACTGATGCTAAAACAAACTTAAAAGGATGTTAAAGAAGGAAAACACATTTCAAAGTAGCCCCTGTAGGGTCAGTTAGTGCCTGTAAATATTTATATAATCTATCACTTAAAGCCAAATCAATCTTTCTAACATATTTTTTGTTTAGTCAATCAGTTCTTATTCAAGAACCTCTCCACAAATATCAAATGAAATATAATACTTTAGCTCTGTATTTTAAGACAGTCATCAACAGAATTTTTCTATTCATAGGAAAAACAATTTCAAAACTTTGACCTCATGTTCTCTCCTTTCTTCATCATACTAGTTAAAATACTATTCCTCCCACTACACACAGCATTATTCTTGAATTTATACCAACATTCTGCATTTTCTTCAGTCATAGTTTATTTACCTCTTATTTTCATCACTGTAATGACATAATTCTGTAAAATTTTACATTTCATAAAGAATGCATTTGTATATAACACACAAACACACACACATATTCAATACTGTGAAATAGATTAAAAATATCACCTTTTAACAGGTAATGAAACAGAATGCAGCTGACAAAAATAACTAATTAATCAGGAGTCAGACTTAAAGCTAGAAATTCAATACACATTCTTCAAAGGATACCTATCCCATCATCCCAGAGTATCTATTCAACACCATTGTCTACCCCAAGTCCCAAAAATCATAGCAATGACCTGGTCTCTATGCCCTGGGGGTGCCAGGAGTACAAACTTTTCCAGTACCTTTCTAAAAATTTCTGTGCTGCTCTTGAGAGCTTAAAAACAGAGTTATTCCTGGGGCTCCCCTGGTGGCACAGAGGTTGAGCGCTGGGCTGCAAAGCTGCCCGCAGCCTCTGCAGCACCGGTTTGCGGGTCCCATATGGCATGCAGACCTCTCCTGCCACACCCGCTGCTCCCCTCAGCAGTGCATTTCATCAGTCTGCCTGTTCTGTTTCCGGCTCTGGCTCTGGTGAATTCTCTCACCCTCCTGCGCTTCTGACTGTACCTAGTGCTTGTATAAATAAATAAATAAATCTTAAAAAAAAAAAAAAAAGTTATTCCTATCTTTCATAGTGCCCTCCAAACTTCTCCTCTATGTGGAACCAACTAAGTATCCTTAAGAATAACAAGGGTCAGGGCCTCTCTGGTGGCACAAGGGGTTAAGACGCAACCTATGGAGCTATCTGCAGCCACTGCAACACAAGTTCGATCTCTGTCCAAGGAGTTACCCACCTGGCACAGCAGACCTCTCCTGACTCGACCGCTGCTTCCCTCAGCAGTGTTTTTCTGTCAATCTGCCTGTTCTATTCTCCACTCTGTCTCTGGTGAATCCTCTCAAGCCCACACCTTTGGCCTGTACCTAGTTCCCTAGTTCTTGTATGAATAAATAAATAAATCTTTAAAAAACAAACAAACAAAAAAAAGAAAACCAAGGATCAGTGTAACAGTGTAATCCCCTAAGAAGAGGGAAGTCCCAGGTTCCCTGCTCCACATAAGGAAGAGTGGAGCTGAGCAGCAAGAGAAGCTAAAAAGGATTTGGGAGAGAAGGAAGGAAGAAGAAAAGAGAAATAAAAAGGGAGAATTTGGAGGGAGAGAGATTAATTGGTTAATACAGCCTATCAGTAACTTTGTCTGAGCTGGGACTCTGGGTACATGCTGAAGGCAGGCAAACCAAGGCAGCATAAATCCACATATGTTTGGCTCTATATCACACATGGTGGCTTAGCCACCCTTATTCCCAGTAATGCTCCCTTAAGGATAGAGCGAGTCATGTCAGATACATGGCATAATGGTAGTTATAGTCCTTGTCACCTGGGCTCTCTTTGGCAAGGAGGTGGGGATGGAGTCCACAAAACATCAGTGGCTAGAGTTCATTCAGCACATATTGTATTCCCAATATCAGGACAATGTAGTCAACCTGGGGTCCCATGGCCAGATCCAATTCCAAGTGGGTGAAGTGGTTAATGCATTGCTCCTGATGGCTGATATGACATTTATTTCAAGGGATCATGAGGATTTGGTCTACCAAAATGGTTCTGACACACTAATTTTGGGTTGGGGGAGGTTTAAATCCATGCAGAGGTCTCCACAAAAAACTATTTCTGGAACCCTATTCTCTCTAGGGGTGGCCTTCTTCTCATGGTCATGAAGATGAATGAGAAGAGTTTGCTGCATTTCATAACAGAAGAGAAAATAATTTAATATGGTACATTTATAGTGTCTTTTAAAATCCATACAAAGCTATCCCACATACTAATTAGCTGATCCTCATAAGGACTGAAGTAATAAATTAATTGAACACATATTCATTTAGTATCATCAATGTTTTGGTACATAATTAGATGCCAAGGATTCACATACATACAAGACTGATGCCATTTTGGATATCATGAGACTTACAGTCTAGTAGTATAGACAAAAATTAAATTAATTACACAAATAATACAAGTTACAACTGCAAAAATTACAATAAAGTTGATAATGGAATTAATTATCCCATCTTCTCAATTAGAGCACTACACCAAATCTATATAGTGGATATGGTTATACAACAAATAGTTTCAGTTTAGTTTACAAGTGATTGAATTGAATTTGACAAAGTTAAATTAGCCTTGATCAAGGTCACAAGGTGAGTAGGTGGCAGAAGTAAACATGTAATAGACATATGCTTGGTCTGTTCTATTTACTTTCACTAATTTTATTTTTTTATTTCATTTTATTGAGCTAACATTGGTTTACAACTGTACAATCATATACAACTGAACATGATTTAGAGGTAAAGAATCACCCACTTCCGGTGTTTGTTACTAAACCACACCTACCACCAAGGCACCAAAAGTCCTCCACCATAGTCCATTGTGCCCCCTCCCCACTTTACTCTTGCCTCGCTCTCCTTCCCTCTGGTAATGTAAGTTTTACAGACAGATTTCTAGGTTTTTATTGGTTTGGTTTTATATGATCCTTTTTTATTTGTTTACCTATATTTCATACATAATTGACACTGTTGGGTATTTTTCTTTCTCCTTTTGATTTATTTCACTTAGTATAATCCCATCTAGTTCCATCTATGTTATCACAAAAGCCAGGAGTTTGTCTCTTTTTAACTGATTAGCATTCCATTGTGCATCTTCCTAATTCACTCATCTACCTTTTGCCACTTAGGATGCTTCTGTGTCTTAGCTGTTGTAAATAATGCTGCAATGACCATAGTAGTGTATATACCTCTTTGATTTAGTGTTTTTGCATTATCTGGATAGAAACCCAGGAGTGGGACTGCTGGATAATATGATAGATCTGCTTTAAATATTTTGAGACCTCTTCATGCTGTCTTCTTTAAGGGCTTGACTATTCTACATTCCTACCACATGTATGAAGTTTCCATTATTTTTTTTTTTCCCCAGATCCGCACCAACACTTGGTGTTTCTGGTTTGTTTGTTTGTTTGTTTGTTTGTTTGTTTGTTTTTGATATGGGCCATTCCATAGGCCTGGGGATATATCTCTAATTTTTTAGATCAAAGCATAGTGTGTCCTACCATGATGTAAACAATTTCATTATTATGAAAAAGAGCATTTATGAATGTTACTATTACTTGAGGTAGATTTTAAAGACATAAAAGTCACCATCAGTGAACATTTGTATTGCATTATTGATGATATATTTCATTGATGTGATAATTATCAATAAACAAAGAACATTTTAATTAATCTAATCAAGGACATCTTTTATTTTCTCAATGTCATGTTGAGAATTAGAGTCTGCTGAGATAGAAACTGTGTGACAAGAGCAATGTCTCTAAGAAGGTGACAAAGACACAGATTCAGAGATTCAGGAATGGACATTTCAAGAGGAGAGTACAGATAGTTTGAGTCATGGAGCACACAATATATGTGATTGGAAAGTAGGAAAATTATATCATATGTGGCCCTTATATGTTAGAAAAGAAATTTAGATTTCTGAACTGTGGTAGAGGAAGAATGGTGTCTGTGGATGAATGTGGCATAGCAACAGACACCTTAAGTGAACCTCTAGTCCTAAATTATATAAACTGTTAAAACCGATATTACACTGATAAAAATTAAAATAAAATAAAAGCTATAGGAACGCTTTGAAGACTTCTAAGCAAAGAAGTGACCTGATTTGACTTACATTTTTAGAAAGTCATTCAGGTCAAAGACTCTCAGGATCAAGTGGGCATGTGAAATGGAAATAACAATCAGTCCATTTGAATTTATATTTAAGAATCTTCTATACGAAGTCAAAGGGTACAGTGGGAAAAACAAATAACTGATCAGAGGTAGAAGCCATAGGAAACTGCACAATCAAGATTTGTGGTGAACAAAGGATCTACGATTAGGAAAAATGTTTTGGCAAGAAAATAATCACACATGGATAATCTCATTCAGCATTGTAACCAAAGATACCCACTTGTAGACAAATGTGGAACTGAATGATGGAAACTTAAACTAAAACTATGGGTGTCACCTATATTCCTTCTATCTTTAGAATTTCTGTATCAACATTCTGTAGCCTAATATCCACTGGTTTTCTCCTGTATAAAATTCCATATACTTGCAGCCCTTTTAGAGAACTACCGTATACTTTGTATGACAGCAATACTCTGCAGAGAACAAGTGCCTTTGGTCAAAACTAACAGGATATAAAATACAGTGCTATCTCTTTCAGGTCAAGTCAGTATGAGTAACTGAAGCATGCTCATTGATCCATGTTCTTCTCACTGGTAAAATGGGATTATCAACAGCACCTATCTCCTAGGATTGCTGTGAATGGCAAGAAAGATGATCCATATATATTACAGTACTTGGCGCATAAACATTATTGCTATCTATTAATATTATTCCTACTTTTATGTCAGAATGAGGTGATAAAATCTGATTATGAAATTAATGAATGTTTCTTATATGTTGGTTGGTATATAAATAACATCTCATTAACTGGTATTATGTGTTTAACACTTATTATCTATTTATGTAATTATGCCTCATATTTCCTTATCTACATGATTTTCTTTATTTTTGCTCTATTTGTGAACAAAAAAAAAGTTTCACAATCTCTATCCATCTTCACCTTCATTGGCACTTTTCTGAGGCAACCAAGTTTTACAGCCTGGAAGTGTGTATTTTCTTATTTCTCCAAGTTCACATAAACCTATGCACATATTATAGAAGTTGCATTACAAGGGAAGGCAAACTATATTAATAGTTTTGTGACAATGCACTGTGGATATTCCTTCATGTCAGTTGATTATGCGTTAACTAATTGTTATCTATGACTACAAAATGTTTCATATGAATATACTGTGTCTTCAAGCATCTTCTGTTGATGGATATTGGGGTTGACTATCTGTTTATTACCTTTATGTGTTACAACTATTGTCACAATAAATACAATGTGGACTTATATCCTTATGATTTATAGGGTTAATTCATCAAAGTCCAAATACTAAATCACCGACAGCTTCCTACCTTATATTCTCAAACGTACAGGGGCATAATATATGCACATTAAACTGCACTTGGGTTTTCAGTCTTTATTGGCACTCAGGGATATTTGCTTTATTTTAAAAATAATTTTTATTGCCTTTTTGCGTGTTACTTCTTTTTGGTTTCCTCAGTTTAAATGAGTAATAAATCTGTGGGTTCTTTCTTAGAAAGCATTTTCATTTGTCTCTCTCAACTAAGGATTCTCTATTGCAGATATGTACATTATACGATTCATTGATATTCCTAGTGGAACACATTTTTAACTACTTGATACAAATATTGATAGAATCGTGTGTGTGTGTACAGGTGCATGTGTACATGATGTATATGAAAGGTAGTGTATATTGGTGACCTCTTGACAAACATGTCTGTTGAGAATTATGTGGGAGAAGTGAAGACAATAATAAGTGGAATGTCAGTGTTATAAAAATTGTCAGAAATAAGGGGAATATCAGTGTTATAAAAGTCACACTTTTCATTATGTCTCAGAATAAAATACTTTCCCCAGGGAAAGCCATGGCTGAAATTATATAGCAAAGAACATTTAAAAAAAAGATTCATTCCACAAATTTTAAATTTCAGCATTACTTTCCAGAAACACATCATTTGTCTATGTTGGAGTCAGTTTGGACAACAACCTATATCTGGAGCACAATGAGCATTTAACAGAATTTGGAAATAAACTATTCAACATTTCATGTTGCTGATTGGAGAATGTATCCCTTCCAAGAAATGAATCTTGTTTTCAGTGGTTGACAACTTGACTAGCATATAGAGCAACTTTTAGGTGTCAATGTAATGTATCTTGGTATGTTAATGTCCTCTATTATATGCACCTGCAGAGAGCATCAGTCTTCCTGTTGGCTTCATGCTTAGGGCCATATAATATGGACATAACTCTAAGGAAGGTGTTGATAAACTCTAGACCCAGGGCCAAATCTGGCCCAGGTTCTATATCTTTAAAACCTTCAAGGAAAAAAAAAATGTGTGTATGTGTTATTACATTTGTTAAGGGTTACAATTAATAAAAAAAAAAATATGTAACAATTGTACCTATAGAATCTAAAATACTATCTATACAGAAGTTTACTAACCTGTTATATTTAAATATTTTTAAAAATCTTAAATATTGCAAAATTTGCTATTTACTACAGATTATGCCTATTCCTTAAGTAAATGGTACATTCTTTCTCAATTTGGCTATAAGGTGAAAAAGGACAAAGCTAAGACTATGCTGAATTACAATACTGAAAAAGTAAACACAAACACACAAGAACAGACTTAAAGGAAACATTGCTTAATAAAGGGAGACAAGTAATGCAAATTCACTCTTTTATAAGTACTACTAATCTCCATTTGTTTGCTTTCTATCAACAAAGAAGGGATAATTATTATATGTCCCAACAATCTTACTGGGATGGAAGCTGAGATGAGTTCTGAGTTGTTCAGTAGATGCTATACTGATCCAAGGGTTTGCTATGATAATTTATTATTTAAGAGAATATTAATGAAAAATTCTCCTACAAGAATAACTGCCCTAGGAGAAAGTTTGGAGGAAGCAGTGTCACCTTGCAATGTACTTGGAAGTATGCTTTCATATCGAAAGGCTCTATTTTCTCCTCCCGCCTCTAAATCTCTATAGCAGGTGAACTTCATTTTCTGTGTCATTGATGACTAACTAGGTACCTTGTTTCCTCTATGTCCCATGGCTCAAAAATGAGTCATCATAGTGATAAATAAACTTGATAAAAAAATGATGCCACACAGACAAACAGAGCAGACACGCAAGAGATATCTAGAATTCTATTATTTTAAAGCATAAAGGACATTATGTCTCATTTAGTTATTTACTTCCTATAATTAAGAAAGCAGACTGATAGAGATAAAATTATTTTCCCTTATGGTAGAAGCAGGCTTAAATCTTAGGACTTTTGAGTTCCCATCTGGGAATTTTTTTTGCAATAGAAAGATAGGGACGAGGGAGAAAAGATGAAACTCAGGACTTTGAAAACAGGAAAAAGTAAGGAAAATGAAATACCTAAGTATGTAAAATACAGAATAGGATAGGCTCTCTATGTGAGAAGATAGAGGAAATAAAACTCAGAGTGGATAACAAACTGACAAAGCATGTTTTTCACCAATGCCAAGATTATCCCAGTGAACTTGGGCCAAATTGCCATGACAATAATTAGCTTTAGTACTTTGACAGATCATTATGAGAACATTAGCAGGGCATTAGTGAGAATTACCCATTTTTCACACATTGATTACATGCCATAGTTGGCTCATTAGTGTATTGGTGTCTAATAGCTGCACTCTAACTAGCACTTCCCCTCTTCATCTGAGACCTAAACCTGCTAACTTCAAACCAAGTCATGTAAAGAGATCTTGTTGAATTAAATAAGTAGAAATCCATTTCACTTATTTTGGAAGAAACTCATTAACCAAGACAGAGAATTATTTGGCACCATTTCTGCCTAGGAAGACACAGAAATCTACCATATTCATCTGGCTAAAATGACATGTCATGTATTGAAAGAACAAAAACTACAACAGCTCCTTTAAGACTTTTTCTGATCGTTTCTGTTAGCTCATGTCCCAACTTGAGAAGAGGTCTTTATTTTGAAGAATATTCTTATATTTCATCCATCTCAATCATCAATTGCCTTGGCTTACAGAATCACTAAATCAGTTGTTCTCAACAGTCTGTACATTAGAAAAAACTGGAAAGATTTCAAAGAAATACTGACTAATGGTCCACATCCCAGTCCAAATGACTCAGAATTTCTGGAAGTGGAACCTTGGCATCTGTGCTAGTTTATTTGTGTTAAGTCCACAAGGTGAATGTGATGCACCAAAGCGCTAGGGAGTTTCTGCATTTTCAAATATACATTTAGGTCCATTAAGTTGGAGTACCAGGTGATGTGGGTTATACAGAGACAAAGTCAACAATCACTCGGCTTATTCCCAATATTGAAGACAGATGGTACATTGTTCTTAGTACATGAGAACAATCTAAAAATCCTAAACAGAGAAAAGGTAACTCTGAGGGAGTGTTTTGTGATTTTTCCCCCATATTCTTGCATATCACCACCTGTCCACCCACACAAAAAACACATTTATTTTTGAATTATATATTTTAGAACGTACATTCTCTCACATTATTTTGAGAGAGATCATATTTCCCTAATTCAAAGTCCACCATTCAGGGCAAAACTTCCTTCACCCTCCCTTCAGTTCACTTCACTTTTAAAAGCTGTATGTCAAAACAACACTGAGTAGAAAATGTGAAATGAATTATTGATAAGCTAGTAGCTAAACAGTCTCTGAGGCTGGTTGGATTATAGGACAAGCAGGGGTGCGTGTAAGTCGTTGAGCTCCACTCATTCACTGGTTCAGAATCTGTCTTTTATTTCCACAAGAAATTCAAAAAGAAGGAATAATAAGAGACAAAACCAAAGAGAAGGTGAAGGAAAAATACTGTTTATAGCCTTTGTCTCCAGAAGTCTAAAAGGAAGATTGCCTTTAAGAAGAAATAAAATAAGCTGCACTATGTTGGCCAAGATGCTTCTCATTTCCTGGATTCAGTTTCCACATTGTCACATGAGAAAGTTGATTAAAATTATTTTAATTCTCAGTAAGCAATAAAGCATTATCCTATAAAATAACTTCTTAGAGTCCCCCATAGTAGGACAAATAAGCTGACTTTAGCAATGTGAGTAAAATACTTGAGATTCAAGGATTTATTTTTACAGTTCCTGCTTCTTGAGAGCAATTCCTAAAAGTTCAAGGAATATAGTGAAATGTGATTTGGTCAGGGTCAAATTCAATCTCAAGTGCAAAGCAGCTATGGTTTAGGGAAAGGAAACCTAACCTGCCTTCTACATCAGTAGGGTGTTCCCATAGGGTGTTCCCATTCTATATATATATATATATATATATATATATATATATATATATATATATATAAATTTAAATATATTACAAATTTAAGGATTCACCAGGATCTCAGACTATATCTCTCATGATTGCTAAGGGACTTTGGTAAGTATCCTCACATTTTAAAGGGATATTTTTACTTTATATGCTTGATTATCTACTTTTAAATAATAACCTGGTTTAGTAATCAGTTGAGGCACTGAATGGAAGAAGTAACTTAAAAGATAAGAAATGTCTTGCGAATAGTTTGGGGAGTGCATTGGATCACTAGGGCTGCCATAATCAGTACTGCAGACTGGTTGCTATAAACCATTTTTTTTTTTTTTCCTCATAGTTCTGAGGGCTAAAAGTCTGAGATCAAGGTGCTGGCAGGGTTGTTTTCTATGAGGTCTATGAGGGAAGGATCTGCTCTAGCTCTTTCTACTTGTAGATGGATTCTCCTCCCTGTACCTTCACAGGATTTTCCTCCGTACACATCTGCATCCATATTTCCTTTCCTTATAAGGATATCATTCATATTGAATTAGGGTTTCCCCTAATGACTACATTTTTAATTTGATGACATCTGTTATAACCCTGTCACCAAATCAGGGCACATTCTATAGTACTATAGGTTAAGACTGCAACAAAAATCTGATTTTAGGTGGGGGGAGAGGAACATAGATCAGTCCATAGCAGGGAGTATTTCATATAAACAAAAAGAGTGCTAGCTATGGTGATGTTAGTAGTGTTCAATTTTTCAATTTTGCATTTGTAGAATTGTGAACTTAAAAAAAAATCAAGGAAAGAATACTTATTATTTATGTTAATCTAAAACTACTACAAACAGATACCAATTACTGAGTTCTTACTATATACTGGAAATTGGTAATTAACTTATATGTATTATTTAATCCTCAAAGGAACTATGAAATTCATAATATTATTTTCATCATTTTATAGATAAGGAAACTAACTCTGAGAGACGCCCAAGGAGAAATGGTAATAAAAGCAGTAGAGGGCCTCCCTGGTGGTGCAAGGGGTTAAGTCTCAGCACTATGAAGCTATCTACAGCCACTGCAGCATGAGTTCGATCCCTGACCAGGGAGCTGACACACATGGCTCAGCAGATGTCTCCTGTCTTGCCCAGTGCTCCCCTCAGTACTATATTTCAGTGGATCTGCCTGTTCTGCTCCCCACTGTCTCTGGTGAATCCTCTTACCCCTCCCCCGAAACTCTGGCCTATATCCCAGCTCTTGCATGCATAAATAAATAAAGCAAATATTTAAAAACAAACAATAAAAAAAGAGTAGAGGCAGGTTTATAATGCAGATCTATTTGAACAACATAAAGTCCCTAGCAACAAAAGTATAACATTGAGTATGGAACAGAGGTTAAGACAGAACTTCGACTAAAAGGTGTGTCTGAGGAGTTTTACTTGAACAGAAGTTATACTCAGTCATAAGTTAATTTTCCTCAAGTTCAGTGTAGATTTTAAAAACATCGTACTTTATATCTCTTACCTCATAAATTCAACACTCTAGGCAGACATTTAAAGTTACCCACCATCTGGTTATAATCTACATTGCCAATCTTAATGGCATTAACCCCCCCCAAAAATATTCCATTGTAATCAAAAGGTACATATATGTTTTAATTTCTAAAATGCCATCTTCCATCCTGGAGGCCCCAGCTAATGTGATTAGGGAAGCCTTAATGGAAGAAAAGACATTTCATTGGATCTTAAATGATGACTAGAATTTTGACAGGTGGAATTTGGGACTGTGGTAGAAGGAAGGTAAACATATGAGGAGAACAGATATGAAAAGGAGGATATAGCAGCAGAAACATATTGCAAAAGCATCAAGAAAACAGGTCAGGCCACTTAACTAAGAAATTAAAAAGTTTTAGGAAGACATCTGCATTTACTCTACTTTTTCAGGATTCCAAGCAGTCTTTGGTCAATTTAACTGAAGACAAAGGTGAAAGGAGACAGACATATTGTGTGTTTTTTTTTTTTAATTTAGCATTTGATTTTCAATTATTCTTGTCATTTTGCATTTACTAAAAAAAAAATTTCTATCGCTCAAGGTATATTACTACTTTGCAATTAACTAGATCTAACAAAAGGACTTTTCTATTTTTGTAAGTCTTTATTATTATTATTATTATTATTAAATGAAGGACAATTTTCTTACATCCTTGTTAATTTGTTGCAGTACAGCGTTTCTCCCTTCAGGTGTAGTCACCATAGCTCTCCCACTGCCAAAGCACCCACAGTACACCTCCATAGTCCATGAGTTTTTTTCCCTCTACCCATTTTCATTCTTCCCCCTCAAGTTCCCCCACGCCTCCTGGATGTCTCAGATCTATGGTCAGCTTTCAAGGTTTCGTTTTAAGGGTTGTCTTTGTCTGACCCTTTGTTTTGTTTTTTTATATTCCACATATAAGTGAAATTGTCTGGTATTTGTCTTCCTCTTGGCTTATTTCACTTGGCATAATCCCTTCCAGCTCCATCCATATTGCTGCAAGCAGCATGCATTTATATTTTTTTGATTGCTGAGTAATATTCCACTGTGTGTGTATACACACACACACACACACACACACACACGTTCATCTCTTTGGAGACATTTATTTCATTCCCATTTTTGTAAATCTTATCTTAAAATGAAAATAAGGGTCCTGACATATAGAAAAATCTTGCATTACATGCCAACAGGTATCTCTATAGAAGAGTCAAAGAGGTGACATATACTGTAATGTATACATATATTTTTAAACTTTCTTCCAAAGAAGAGACCCAACAAAGAGGCAAAGATTTTAATTTTTAGCTTCATTGTCTTCTGCCTTACTCTGCTCTTGATCTCCAATATAAAGGTAAATAGAGAGAAAGATAAAAAAAAAATCTTTTGAAGATGATAGCAAGGTGATTTGACAAAAGTCAAACATAGGCCTTTTCACTGGTCCTAATGTACATTGGGACCACGACTCTGAAAATTCTGAGTATAATAAGCACATTTAAAGGTAAATCAAATCTGACAGGTGGAATCTTAAAAAAAATAGATAAGCTGATGAAAAACAGATTGAGAAAAAGAATTAGGGGGCCAGGTCAGAGAAAAAGAAGGTGCTTTTGTAAATTTCCAGTAGAGAGTTGCTAAGCAATAGCCAGAGGAACCAGTCAAGGGACCCACATTCTAATTGCAGTTGTCTTGCAAGAATGGGGAAGAGGTTTTCAACAAACAGGATGCCAAGACGTCTCTCCTGACCTTGGGCCAAGACAATCTGCTTTTTAACTGGAGGCAACAGTAATCCATTCTGTGAACAGATGGCATAGAAGAAAAAAATGCAAACACAGGTTGTCTAGTCTCTACTTCAAAAGCTAGCCAACTTCCAGCTGTGGTAGGATAGGCAAAGGATGATAAAGGTCCTTGTGGGTGGGGGTGAGTTGTGTGAAGAGCAGGGTCTGCTTTGGTCTCAATGATGCAGGATAAACTCACATTGCAATCACTTTTCTATCAGTTGTAGCTCACAGCTCTTCCTGGATTACCATGATTTCTACCTCTAATATTGACCAGTCTCTTACCCAGAATCTATATTCTTTGTCCCTTTTATGTATAAAAACACCAGTCATTTATTATTTATTTTTTATTTCCCCCCTCACATTCAACTCTTTAAAGTCATATACTGCATCACTAAAATATGGTCACATGATTTACAAACGCATGGCAGGATCATAGGAAAAGATTCGGCAAAGAGAGACCCTTTCTTTGACATAATCAGGGGGAAAAGATACAACTAAGAGTGAATTTTCATGAAATGACAGGTGGTGGGACAGTGTCAGCTCTGAACATAGTAATATAGCCTCTGTGTTGATATTCTTCCCTGACTTCTCAACCTAGACAGTATTGACAACTATTTCTAATTCTGTGAAAATTTTATTTCAGCTACTAAAGAAGGAATTTTAGCTCAATATCAATTCTAATTACAAAAGCACTCCCATACTTGATTATTACTGTATACCCTGCCTACTTAAATAAAAGGAAACAGTTTTAGCAGAGACATCATGTAAAATAGCCATTGTTTGCGGGTGCAATAGATAGATTTTACACTGGTTGAGAGTTTGAATTTTATTATCTTAAAAGATACTTGAAGTAACAATTCAATATCTCTCTTACATTCAAATCCCTTTTTATATATTTGGTTAAATTCAGCAATATTCATGACACTGATCATTTAATAGATATGGTTGGAGGGTTCTACATTCACAAATATAAATAAAAATGTAGACACCATAACAAAAGTCAATAGTGCTATGTATTAAAAGTTACAATCCAGTGAGATATAAGTTATGATAGAAATGAAAGATGTTTTTGTTTTATGATGAAATGAACATCACTGCATTTCCTAATGAGGTTTAGTGAGGGAAGACTTTACAGGCAGTCAAAGGGAAGCAGTTAAGGGCATTCCAGGGAAGGAAAACCATGCAGTATGGCAAGAAAACACAAAATGAAATGGTAATACAACAATGGAAGTGTTGTGGTTCAGTGAGTGTGGGATCCCAAGGTTCCTCTAAGAATTATTTCTGCAGAGTCCCCATTCAGTGGCACAAGAAAACTTTAATTTTTTATTATTTTTTAAAGACTTATTTTTTCATGCATACAAGAACCAGGGTACGGGCCAGATGCCCTGGAGGGTGAGAGGATTCACCAGAGACAGAGGGGGGAGCAGAAAAGACAGATCGACTGAAATACATTGCTGAGGGGAGAAACAGGAGAGACAGGAGAGGTCTGCTGAGCCCTGTGGGATTCTCGCCAACAGAGGCTGCAGACACCTTCACGGTGCTGTGCTCAACTGCCTGCACCACCAGGGGCAGCCCACAAGAAAACTTTATTAAGGAAAAATATGAGAAAAGCATTTGCATAGATATAAGCAGGCAAAGGCTGCATTTTAACAAACTATAGAAATGATCCCTGAAAGTATAATCTTAAAGGCTACATTTTAAAAGGGCAGGATTATAAAGAAAAAGAGCTGCCTGCATTGGCACAGGTGGGTGGTGTTAGGGCAAAATAAACATTTTCCAGAGCAAGGGGGGTCCTAACACATTGCTCTTTGGTGAAATTATTTGGTGGAAATTAATGCTTTTAGATTAGTTTGGGTTGGTTTCCTGTAACTGATAATCCTCTCTGTCCCTACCTCCAATTCCTGGAAATTTCCATACCCCATTTAATTATTCCTATCCCCACTTCTGGTTTTTGAATATGTGAAAACTTCTATCCTAAATTTTCTACTCTGAGTATCCATCAGAAGCAGTTTTCTTTTTTTTTAGTTTTGTAAAGTTGGGAAGGAATGGGTGAGGGCAATGAGACAAAAAGCAAGAGCCAAAGTAAGAAGTAACAATACACAAATTTTTCAGACAAGAAGGAGTCTGTGAACTGTCATACCTTCTTCAGTAGCTTCAGTCAGTGTTTTACCACTCTCTCCTCTAATCCCAACATTTTGAAGCACACTGTTTCCTGGCAAGATTCACTCAAAAACAACCAGAACCTGAGGTCAGTGGGCTCTTTAGGACTTTATCTAATCATGTGAAGCTCTAGAAATGTCCAGAAATTTGCATCAATAAAACACCAAGTGATTCTAGGTTCTGAGACATAAACATTCAGACTTTCTTGCTTCGGTTAGGAAAACTGAGGTTATGACTTATCTGCTGTGGGATTTTGGATGTTATTGCACTCTTGTGATTTTTCCTCTCCAATGCCCACTTTTCCTATTCCTCTCCTAATTTTTCCTGGGAATAATTCCTGCTCAGTCATTTTGACACAGTGCCAAATTTTTGGGTCTAGTTTATGGAGAAATCCAACTAAGATATGCTTTTGACTGATAGCTGTGAACCATCAAAGTGAGTCTATAGAAAAATGTTTCATTGATAAACTAGATACAAAGCAGTGATAAAATGGGAAATCTAATTAGCTTTTGATATATTGCAAGGTTGGTGGCATTAAGAATAGATGAAATTATACATTTTGCACATTTGTGTGGAACAGCAAGTATGCATAGCTTTAGTTGTTTCCTTTGCCTCAGAGCACTGTTTCATTAATGTGTCCTGGGTTGCAACTGATGACATTGTGGCCGGAGGACAGAATCTGGCCTTGTGATTGGAGGGGCTTAGGGCTCTATGTATCCAAAGAATCTGTTATGCAAATATTTTTGTTTCCTTTCCATATTTCTCTCTTTATTGGGGAAAGGTCATTTTAAGCCCAAGAGTGTCAGGTTAGAGAACAATAAAATAATGGGGAGCCTTATTACAGTGGCAAGTACCCAGGTCCTGTGGACATCAGCAACATCTCTCTGGACCCTTTGACTCTTTATCTTATGGTTATTGAGTTGTAAGCCAGAAAAGGCAAATATTCCTCAAGCATGAGAACCAGATATGATAATTAGTTTCTGATAAATGTATACAACATCATCCATGATTATAATTCTAACATTGAGAATACCATTCATAGAGACTATTAATGTACCGAAAACATGTGCTCCCTCTGTTACTCCTGGCCTAAGCCCTTGGCAATTCTATCAACACACCTTCAGTCAAAGGAAAGCTCCAGTACAGTTCTCCCCTGAAACTTGACACCTTGGCCCCCCAACACACACACATGCACACAAGTGCTTCCGTATAACGGATGCTGCCTGCTGTAATTTTGACTCATCAAAGCATGACTCAGAACAGCCCCTTCATTATGCTCACTTTCTAATTACCAGGACTGGACAATTTTAGACAAAGAAAAACCACACACTGAGATCTCTGATGCTTGATATTGAATGACTTTTTATTCTGGTCTTGACTCACTCTTCCTCACCCTTTTCTGGCAACCCTGATTTTTTCAAGTAATACGTGTTTTTTCCTTCCAAATGCATAGCAAGAGGAGATAACCCCACAGCAAGTTTTAATATGTAAAATCCTTCACCCTCATTCTTCATCCTTTCCTTCACCATTAGCTCTTGTAAGTACAGCAGCTGGCAACAAAACAGCTGCGCTTGTATCGACCAACGATGACTTGGCGAAGATATCTCAAATCCACTTATTTCCAAATACCTTTGAGAGTGATGCACCAGCTCCTTTGTTCTCACTTCTACAGTTTCTTACCTCTTTGTAATCACTACGCCCTCTCTTTTCTATTCCTTCTGTCATTCTGTTCCTTTTTTTCTTTTTTACTCTCACTATCTACCTTGCTTCACATGTAGTGATTTGTACATTCATTTCCTTTCCTGAAAATAAAATAAGAACTTCAGAGAGGCATGAATGATCTGTCCTGTTTTAATAATTAAAGATGAATCCACCAAAAATCTTGCTGTGCTATTCTCAGTCTCATATTAGATCAGAAATTGCATTTTTTTAGCCACTAAAGAACTATATCAGAGTGGTGCCCATCCTGAAGTACATGGCATGATGCCCAGCTCTTCCCTGGAACCAGCTTGTTACCAATGGGTCTGTTTCAAAGTAAGTGTAGTTGTAATATGGGAAGGAGGATTTAATAGTGTTTGATGATTCACAACTTAACAGCTAAGGAAAGGCGGCTTATTATTAAATGCAAATAAAATGAAATGAAGTCCGGCTGTCTGGGCGCAGATAGAAATTACACAAAGCCCATAAGCCACTCTGGAGATCTTAACCACTAGAAAGACTAGAGCTTCAGGAGCTGCCAGCAAGCAAAATCCCTTTTTTAAAGGGGATTGCACCCTATGTTATAACCACAGAAAGACTCATTATACATTCTGTTTGGAAAACTGAGGTGTGACTAGGAACAGGGCAAATATAGTCACTTCATGAAAGGTCGTATGTTTTCAGTTTTAAAGCATTTTCACCTCTTAGTTACTCTTGTTACCTTCCCCTTCTCTAAGTTGTTTTCTCCTGTCCAGGGGAGAATTATCTATTTCTTTACTGGGTTGAAAGATCGTTTCCCTAGAGCAAAAAGATATATACTGCCCAGAGACTATCCAAATTCATAACATCAATATGATCACTTCATAATGGTCATAAGTATAAACTTGGAAAGATAAAAATTTCAGATACATAGTAATTGTTTATCTTTGTTAGGTATATTTATACCATAAAACAGTGAAAACCTTTCAAAGCTATGGAATGAGACAGTTTTTACTTTATCAGCTAGGTTCCAGGAACCTGATAGGCAATATTTCAGAGGAAGTACTAAAGCTGGATTTGCAAAACTGAATATATTCAATATGGTCACCAGATTCATTCCTTGAAAACACAGAACTGCATATATTATTCACTTGCTCAAAAGTGTGAGGGATCAACTTCACATCACTCCTTAGGCAATTCTAAACTTTGTAATCTAACTTAGGTCTCCCTACATGTTCCTAAAGAGGTGGGGAGATCTGATCTGTGTTTCAAGAGTATGATGTTGTTTTGGGATATCTTCCTCCTTCAAAGTAACTGAAACACAACACATGTTTCTAGTTTAATATAAAATAAATGGGAATTGCTGCAAAAATTTTCAGGGAAAGACACTCCTAAATAAATAAAGCACACTTATTTCCTTTGTCATGGAGAGTTGTGTGTTCCATCATGGCTAGCAGTGATAGGTTTCAGGTGAAACTTAGCCAGTTTCGCCACCCAGAAAGATGTAACTATACCCCCCAGAAAGATATAACTTACTAGCTTTGAAGGTAAGCATCTTGAAGATGAAGAACTATAGGCACAAGTTTCTGCACTAGATGCTAAAGATGAATAAGACATCTGAATAACAGCTATTCTCAAAGAATTGGCAATCTGGGAGGAAGACACAGTAAACTCCATGACTCTAATTGATAGTATTGGATATGTAAAAGTTACCTAACCAAGACCACTGTTGAGTGAGGAAAGGTTTCTCAAGAGGGAATGAAAAAACTGAGATAAAGACTGAAGGAAGGTTTGGAAAATGAACTGGGCAAGAAAAAATAAATGGCACACTAGATGAGAAGGAAGGAGTTCAGTGTGGTTGAATTTCAACTGTATTGGAAAGCAAAAGGAAAGCAGAAGTAGGAGGAGAAGGTAGGCAGAAAATGTTTTAAATGAGACTGGAGATGTCGAGAAGTGGGGACAAGGTAACAAAGGGTTTGTTTCCCTTTGGAAGAAATTTTAATTTTATCCTAAGAATAATGGGGAGTAATTGAAGTAGTATAAGAAAAGCAATGATATAATTAAAGCATAATCCACATTTGGCAAACTCAGCCTACAGTACGTGGCAGGGGCAACACTGAACATTGAAGCCAATTGGAGGCTCTTTCAATGATACAAGCAAGAAATAATGTAGGCTTGAGAGTGGGTAGTGATGACAGGGGAAAATAATGAGAGGTTGATTTAAGAACTGCTAAATACATCAAGTTGAAAGGCTCTCATTGTGGAAAGCATTGGAAGAAAGGGGAAAGGTAATGCTGTAAGGTGGTGGAGATCAGACAGAGAAGAATAGCACTAGAAATGGTGAGTCCTGCAAAGTTCCAGCTTTTAACAGGCAAAAGAAAAGAAACTGTCAATAAGGAAGTTAAAAAAAATAGCAGCTAGTGATGTCAAGTAGGGTGTCTGCATCTTCCCTTCTGACTCTGCAAGGGAAGTCATGGAGAGAAAGAATTCCAGGGTCTCCCCGGTGGCGCAGCGGTTGAGTGCTGGGTTGCGAAGCTGCCCACAGCCTCTGCAGCGCTGGTTCAATCCCTGGCTGCTCCCCGGCCACTGGAGGAGGGTCCCACATGGTGCGCAGACCTCTCCTGCCACCGGCTGCTCCCCTCAGCAGTGTATTTCGTCGGTCTGTTTGTTCTGTTTCCGGCTCTGGCTCTGATGAATTCTCTCACCCTCCCGTGCTTCTGACTGTACCCAGTGCTTGTATAAATAAATGAATAAATCTTTAAAAAAAAAAAAAAGCACCAAGAAACTATGCATTCAGAGTGTTGGGTGTATGTGTTCATCCAACCAGAAGTGAAGAAATGAAATAGAAGAGTAAAGAAAAGATGACAAGCTAAAGTGTAAGAGCTGAATTCTGGATTAACTCATTTTTCTACTTTTTATTCTTTCCGAACTACTCAGAAAAATCTGTGGACTGAAGATTAAGCCTAGAATAATACGTTCTAAAACATCAAAAGAACTGCTGAATTTCTTTGTTTCCCCCATATATTCCAGAAGAAATTAACTGGCTAATTTAATTTGTTCTTACTTTGCATTTCTTGCCTGTAGTCTTCTGATGAGAATATTTTCCTCTTTTCTAACAGGCTTTGTTTGTCAGTATAGATAGGTCAACATTTGGCATTTTCTATGTATCACAAAATTTGAGGGTTCTTTCATGTCTTGCTTGCCAAAATCTTTGTCTCTTCTGCTCTTGTTCCTTTAAGATATCACTTTTTTTCCCTGAATGCATAACTTTTATCATATCCTACTTTTGACCCCTTTTTTAGTAGTCTATTTACTTTTATTTAGATCTTTGCAATTGTTTGGTCCTACTGCTATCACCAACTGTCCTTTTGCACTAAGTACCATGTGATTGGGCTTCCTAGCAAATAGTGTACCATTTCCTCACCTTCACCTTTAGAATGGCCCACTGATGTAGTGATATAGTTCTTCTCTAGACTTCTGTTTTTTTCTGGGCTAGTCTTGACCTTCAGGATATCTGAGAAATGAACAAGGTAAGGGCTTATAGTAAATTATAGGTTATTAAATATCCCTCTGGAATTTTCCACATCCTATATATATCAGGGTTTCCATATAAAATCCAGGAAAGATGGTTAGGTATACAATTGATTGATTTCTTTATATTTCTCTAGTTCCTCTTTTCATGACTTAATCACTCCTTCTAAATCACCAAGATTCATGTGTAGTCTCTCTTGCAAATCATACTTAGCCAAACACTAACATTTACTCCATTTCCATACCAAATCATACTAATAAGTAATTCACTGTTCATGACAATAAGCAGAGTAAAGGCTATATATGTTCTGCCACATAATGTTATATTTATACATACAGGAATGTATACATGTCTATTACACACTTATTAATTTGTGCAAAGATGTTCACTGTAGATTATGATCTTGAAATCAAAAGCTTGATCTTAGTATGTTGTGGCCTTACTGCCTAGTACTATACCTGATGTGTAGTAAGTAGTTAATATATTTTAACGAAAAGAATTAAACCATTTGCTACTTCATGAAGATTCTTATTTCAAGCTTCCATTGCCCAATATAGAAAACCAAAATAGAAAATTCAACCACTGTCATTTTTCAATAATAGACTTCACTCTCTCATTGTAGAAAACATTTGGTGACTCACAGCCTAAATATACTGTAAAAACAGCTGATATGATGCTATTTTAAAGTGATAATTATGTATTTTATTTGTGATTTCGCAATATAGGACTAAAAACCAAATTTAGACTAATATTTCTGAATAGTGAATAGATATTAGCACATCCACTCACTAAGGCACTGTTTGCAATTCTATTATGATGAATAATCACTTTTTATTTGAGAAAGATCTTGACTCTTCCTGAAAACTGCCATCCTAGGCAACTGCTGACAGAAGAGAGGCCTGGCTAGGAAAAGCATATTATGTGCATATTGCTGATATAACTCTAATTTATAAACAGCCTAACTCAATATCTCAAAGACTACAAATAAAGAAATAGAAACAAACAAAACAACAAAACTCCCCTAGAAACACCCCTAGAGGTAATGATGTTCATTTGGGAGGTGAAAGACATTTCATCTAAGGAATGGCAACTTAGAAAGATTTTAGACATAAAATATCTAATAGAATTAAATCTCCATAAGGACAGACACCATTTCCAGCTCAATAACTACTGTTAGTAAAGGTAGAAATAAGGACTAGAGAACTCTCTCTGCATAAATGGCAGTAATAGCAATAGCTAGGTGAGTTAACATGGGAGGGAAAATGAAAAAAAAAAAAAAGAAAAAGAAAATCTGAACCTAAACCAATGAAGGCAACAGTTGCTCAGAGCCAGAAAGAGGTTAGTTTTGGGGTGGGATATAGGTAAAGAGCTGGAAACAATGAACAATGAATATCCACTTCCACAAAAATCACTACAAATGCTTTTAAATACATAAGAATGCACCTTGGAATCTGCTTTTAAAATTAATTTTATTGAACACTTTCATATCAACAACTGATTCTAGATAAATCTGGGAAATATCCTGTTTACGTTCAAGGGCTATTAAAAAAATAAAACAAGAAAGATCCCTTGGTAAAAATCTAATCAGTCTACAATTTGGAAAGCATGCATTAACCAAGTCCACATTAATAACATTCAGCTAAAAGTCTAATTGAAAAGATACTGTGAGCCTTCAAATATTTATGTTTTCAATGCATACAGGCTTATTATTTTACATATATTCTCAAGATTGATGCAGCAAATGTCTCTCATATATGATTGATTAACCAAGTGAAAAGTTTCAAATTTTAAGTTTGTTTTAGAATCATTTACATATTTTAAATAAGAGATTTAGGAGAAAAGTGCTTTCCCCCAAAGTTTTAACTGAGAGTTGAAAAAATACAGACAGATGGCAAAAGAGTCCAGCACCTGAAAAGTTACTGTGGATTATTAATAACAAGAGTGATTATGAATTTTCTCTGTTCCATGACTCTATTGATTGCAATCTTTATGTTAAACTATAAATATAAAATAAATTTTAAATTACGTAGTTTTTATGATCTAGTGGTGAAAGCTAGGATACTCTTTATTTTTAATGTCTCAGAAAATATTAATTTCTGTTTGCACTGTTGGAGCAGCTAATAAAATAAAAATATGCTTAGTTATTACTAGACCCAACTGACTCAAATAGTCCTTGTACACTGCTTGTGAACAGGGTTGCTTGTATTGTGCCTTACCGAGTGTATGGACAGAAGCCATGTGAGATTAATGAATGGACGCATGGGTGATTGGAAAATGGATAGATGACTACAAATATGTGGCACAGTCAGAGAAAGTCATGTTCTCATTATTATTATTACAATGATCACAGTGATAGTGATGATTACTACTCTGTATCTTTATAGACCACAAAAAATTAAAATATATATTTTTTTCATATCAAAAGCTAACCTCAGAAAGATCACATAATGTCAAAGAAGGGCTAAAATTTTATTTGTTGTGCTTGTCCAGGAACAGGGGAAATTTCCCCCACACCATTTGGGTTCCTGTAAGATGAACAAATTAACATTAGCTAAGGGGAAAGGCCAAAATTTAATAACATACAAATGGAGAATTTAATTTACATGGCTGTAATTCTAAACAATAATGAAGTGGACAGGGGATATTTTCCAGTGTTAAGGGATTTGGGGCATCAAGAGGTGGAATTTACATAACGAAAAGTTACCTCATCCTTACTCTGAGAAACTGATACTTCTATAACTGAATAAGACCCTCTAAACCACATTTTTCTAGGTCATTAAAGGGTGGGGGTGCAGTGATTGCTTCCCCACTTAAGAAAAGGGCAGAAAATTAGGACATCACAATCTCTTTTTTTCAATTAGGTAAGGGCAAAGGACATAGGAAGGGGTAGAATCGTCTCAGTTTCAAGGGATTTCATTGCTGTTAGCTCAAATGTTTTATATAAGAGCAAGGGATTTTAAGGAAATCAGTTATGAGAAGCCTAGGGTAGTCTGATTTAAGTACCTTCAGGTTAAGTATCAACATCCATGCTCAAGTCCAAAAATAAAACCACATACATATGGACAAATAGTTTTTGACAAAGGCACCCAGAGCATACATTGGAGAAAGGAAAGTCATTTCAATAAATGGAATTAGGAAAACTAGATAGCCACAAGTCAAAAATGAAACTAGAACTATATTAAACCATTCACTAAAATAAATTCAAAAAGGATTAGAGACCTGAATATAAAACCTGAAACCATAAAATACATAAAAGAAAACATAGGCTAATAAGTTCATTGAAATTATCCTTACTGATGCCTCTATGGACTCATTTTTGCAACAGCAAGAGAAACAAAATAAATATAAATAAATGAGTCTACATCAAACCAAAACATTTCTGCACCATGAAACAAACTATCATTGCAATAAAAAGGCATCCTGTTGAGTGGGAGAAGCCATTTGTAAATCACGTATCTGACAAAGGATTAATATCCAAAATATCTAAATGACTCATACATTTCAACAATAGAACACATATTACCTAATTTTTAAGATGGAGAAAGGATGCAAATAGGCATTTTGCCAAAAAAAGACATATAGATGGTCAACAGGCATATAAAAAGATGTTCTATATCACATATCAGTCCATTAGTGAAATGCAAATCAAAACCACAAGAGAGTTTACCTCATACCAGTTAGAAAGGCTATTATTAAAATGTCAAAAAATAGTTAAGCATTGGTCAGATTTGGAGGAAAAGAAACCCTCAGGCACTGTTGGTGGGAATGCAAATTGGTGCAGCCACTATGGAAAACAGTATGGCAATATCTTGAAGTCCTAAAAATAGCACAACCGTTCTGAGCCAGAAAACCCACTTTTGCATATATACACAAAGAATGTGAAAACACTAATTAGAAAAGATGTAGCACTGTTATACTAATTACAGCTTTATTCTCAATAGCCAAGATATGGAAACAACCCAAGTGCCCAATGATGAATGACTGAATAAAGATATGGTATATATACACAATGGAATACTACTCGGTCATTAAAAAAAAAAAAAGATGAAATCTTGTCATTTGCACCAACATGGATGAAACTTGAAGGGATTATGCTAAATGGAAAAAAAAAAAAAGAAAGTCCAATATCACATGCCTTCAAACATATGTGGAACATAAAGCAACAAAGCAAATTAACAAATGAAACAAAATTGAATACTTAGACTCTGACAACAAAATGAAGGAGCCAGAATGGGAGGTAGAGGGGACTGGTTGGTTGGTGGCAGATGGTGACTGAACATTTTGTGGTGGGAATGGGGTGATATATACAGTTGCTGAGGCAAGAAACTGCATACCTCAAACCTACACAGTATTATGCAATAACATTACATCAATTAAAAAAGATTTAAATAAAACCATATTCAGAATGTAGACATTTTACCAAGAAATTTTCTTCTTGCCATCTTATACACAATTTTCAAATACATGGCAATTCTCTTTCACTCTAAATATCTCATTCTCTATTATCCAATGTTGATGTAACACTGCAATTCAGGACCTTAGGTATGCTGATACTGTTTAAGACGGGGATTTATTGAAGATATCAATGGAAAATGGGAACAAAAAGTATCTAAAATCATGGCTCAGAGGCTGAGTTTTTATTTAAATTGGACTATCCATAAGAAAAGTAGAAAGTGTATGTGATAAATATACATATATGTATAATATATATGTAATAAGCTCATTAACATCATCCTTACTGAGGCCTTTGTGGACTCATCTGCAGTAGCACAAGAAACAAAAAAGAATATAAATAAATGACACTACATCAAACCAAAACATTTCTGCACAATGAAACAATCAATGTAATGAAAAGGCAGCCTGTTGAGTAGAAGATAATTGCAAATCATATATCTGATCTGGTATATACCAAAGGGCGTATACACACATGCATATGCACACACATAGATGTGAATATATATTTGCATATTATATACACATTATATACATGCATATATACATACATATACACACATATGCAAAATATATACATCCTGGGGGTAGGAAACCCAAAAAGTCTGAAAGAACAACCAGAGATGAGTGGTGCTAACCACAGGATTTCTGTGAGTAGGAGGCCAAAGTAATTTATCTCTCTTAACAACACGACTGTCTGGGTTGCAGTTTGGGGGTGTCTCATATCCTATTATATTACACTACCAAAATTACAGGAATTGCAGATGCTATGCCATTACCTTCTCAACAGACAAGCTATTAAATTATTTGTATGGGGAAAGTGAGCCATTTACTTAGTTCCCTGATAAAGGCAGCAGATAGGTGGGCAATGTATGGGAGATAGACAGTGATGGGGACTCCTCTGTCTGGTTGCAGAAATGACCCTCTGAGATGTTCTGACGGCACACTGATAGTAGCAAACACATCAGCAATGTGAAATGTTTCCAATGTGATAAATAATTGTGACATGCGAAACTCCATTCAAATGAGCCCTCCTCTTTGTGATCAACAAGAACACTAAATATAAAGTAAGAATGAATTTATTTAATGAGTTTCACATACTTCGATCTATGACTCATTAGAGGTGATACAGATCAATCCTTCCTCCCTCCTCATATAAAGATGCTGAATCCACAGGAGTTGAAGCTGTCGCAGTTCAGGCAGCTAGTTAATAACCAAGGAGGAAAGGTTTCGTGGTTATTAACTATCCTTCTGGTTATTAACCATCCTTCTGCTCTGCAGGAAGGATTATCTATCTATGAACCAGAGTGGGAAGAACAGAGCAGATTATATGAAATTAAATAAACTAGAAACAAGTGCAATTTCAGTTTATTTTTAGTATCAGAGATTAGAAAATTACCTACATTTTCAAACAAGAATTTTTGGAGAATTCAAGGCTTTCCCTATGTTAATTATGCTGCAAATCCAAATGATACAATATTCTTACACTGTTAAATTTTGACCTCTTTTTGTACTTATTCTCTTTCAGTTGTGATGAAAATCTAGAAATATACATCTGCCCAAAAAATGAAAGGTCAACAAATGATATGGAATATAAAATCCTTTACTATTTGGAATAATCACTTATTTGAGGCAGGGGTGGCAGGATTTGGAGATGTACTGCCTGAAGCAGTATGAGCTAAGTATGGAGGATGGATAAATTAGCACAAGGGATTTATCCAAACACTTGACTCATCCTATGCCTTGGAAATCACACGATAGATATAGGTTGAAGATTATGAAGTATAGATTGAAATCAAGAAGTGACATCAAAGAGTTATTAGTTTTAAATTCTTAGAGGCATGGCTCTCTTTCAGGAAGAATGATATCATAATGAATCCTCCTTTGGTCATTTCTTTTATTTTATTCCTCAGTAAGTTGCCTGGACTACACTGCTGGCAAACACTTGCTTCCTGCCTTGCCTATTTTTTCACTGATATTTAAAATCAAAGAATTCCACTTTAACCTCCCATTTCTCTGCATTTTCTTTTCTCTGACTAGGAGTTGGGTAGAAAACAGTCACTGTGGCACTAGAGAGGAAAAATTGGAAATATGGAAGGCACTCACATAAATTCTCTAAAGCTTAGCGCCTCCTGTTCTCCCTCCAATCTCCCTCCATAACATAAAGCAAAATGTGAAAGAGATGTTTGATCATTTTGGACAGATGTTAGGTAGAACAAAATAAAAGGAGAAACAGGGATTGAGACTAGCAAAAATGAAAAATAAAAAATAAGTGTAAAGATAGGAAAGGTGAAGTCTAGAAAGAGGAAAAAATGGAAAATCAAAGTTAGAAGGAATTAAGAAAATGATATAAAGAATGAAACAGAAAAGTGACAGCTCTTTTTAGTAATTCTTAAGCCACCTGTCTTTGCTTCTCCAAACATCTGCTGTGAGAGTATGAAAGAAGTTTAACTTTCTGCCTTCGGTAATTGAATATTTTTAATTCAAATTTTAAGTTCTTTAGGACGATTGATAAAGAATAGGCAAGCACATCTGTCTGTGAAGGGAACACAGAGTACATTTCCCTCAGTTCATCATCCATTCATGCCCTCTCTCGATTCATCTTCCCTCTATTGTCTATATCAGTATGTTATTTATGTATGTGTCTTCTCAACCATGCATCCATCAAACACCTATGTGAAGCAGATAGAGAGGGGAGACTCTTTTGAATTTAGCAGAAATACCTTTGCTACCAGTACTAGGTGCAGAAATGTGAGGGTAATTAAAATTAAAGTCAAATTTAAAACACTAACTACAACTGATAACCCAATGTTGAATTTCACTACTAATTATTATATATTTTAAGTAACCTGGATTCTCAATGAAAGCTTTTGAAGAACCCCTGTGTCATTTAGATTTGTTCAATTTTGCTTTTGTTATTTCCAAGTAAGGAAACAGCAAGATTATATTCCTTATCTTCATGCTTTTGCCATGAATGCTTATAAAGGTGTAAGTATGGTGTAAGTATGGCTTGAGAATTTGCATAAAACCAAATGGTGACTTACAGAGGCAAGCCCTGGGTTGTTTCACGATTAGAATATCGTTGTTTATTGTTCATGTCACACCCTTCATAATGTGGTGCATGATTTGCATGCCTGATTTGCCCTGTCAATATAACGTGATGAATTTGTATTCTAAGATCTGTAAATTGAGCATGACAGGAACAATCTAGAGGCCAGTGCCTACTAAGCACAGCTTCCCAGGCGGCCACTGAGAGTATTTGTTCTTAACTCCAGACCAAACAATCATTCAGCAGCAGGACCCATTCTAATGATGCTCTGTCAAGCCAGATGCATCTAGAGATACAATTAGACTCTAACCAAGTTTTGTTAAATTGAATATAGTATTAAAATATATTATTATATGAACCATAGTGGATAAGAAGGTAAACAGAGCCTCATGTAAATGCATGAAAAAGTAGTCTTTGTGGTAACCATCATACAGATTCTTATCGTAACACTTCTGATAAATTAAGTAGGGGCAGAATAAAGACTCTTTAAGAAATATGTTCTTGGAAAAAATCTTAAAGGAAACTCATTAAATGCAATTAGTGATTTTCTTTACATAATTTGTATCATTTCAATCATATGTGAGTATATATTGCTTATAATTGGAAAATGTGATTTGTATAAAAAGTTACACTTAGAAAGTTGGAAAATATAGTGTATATGAATAAATGAATCAAGACATTTATCAATATTATGTTTTCTATAAGTACAGAAAAAATATTTGCTTTCTTTATTGGAGAAATTCACTAAACCAGAGAATACATTGGAAATTGATAGACAGTGTATAATTTAAGAAAATGAAATCTGAGTAGGGAAGGATTTTATGTGGAGTATTTTATGTGGAGAAGAAGCAGTGGGTATTAAATTGAGTTTTCCTGCCTAGCAATGTAACCATACCCTGATGATTGGTGCAAACTTTACCCTCCATTCAATACAGTGAGAAACATCCCATCTTGACAATGAGCATAGTAAAAATAAGCATGTAATCTGCACAGCCACCATGCATGATAGATATTATTTTCCCCATTTTATGTGCTGAGTGTTTAGAGAGATTGCACAACATCTCACAGCTAGTTACATGGTTGAGTCTATCTCACTCCTAAGTCAATGATCTTTCAGTCACACCAGGAGCATAACTGCATAAAAACATAATAACTGGCAGTTTGAAAATGAGTTAGCTGATTCTCAGGTATGGAAGGACTATAAAGAGCATACATTTTCTTTACCTTAGTTGTAAAGAGAGTCTTTCTCATGGAGAACTCCTCATTAAGTCTCTGGTCTAGTGCCTACCAGACAGACTGTAGTCAAGAGACACGCGTTCTATTCCCAGGACTGTTGCTGAGTCATTTGCAGAAACAGAATAAGCACTCTACCCTTCTAACACTGGTTCCCCCATCGGTACACCAGAGATCATATTTGTCTTCTAGCTACCTCAGAGGGGTGTAGGAAGGTTATTGAGAGCTCTAATGAGTTATGTGTAAAGTTCTTCGAGTTTCTTGGATGAGAGAGTCTTTTAAGTACAAAGTTTTCAGATATTACTGGCATTGTTACAGGAGACAAAATAAAAGCTTAACCACCAGCTGTTTGTTTAAGCATTTTCCCTCTGGATCCCTAAGGCATAATGTAAGATAGGTGGAGACAAAGCAGTTTTCAGGCCAAATTTGGTGCAAAGTCAGGATGTAGTGACCTTGATCATCTTTCTCTAACAAGGAGCATTGCAGGGAGATGATATATCTCTTCATATAATATTTTTGGACTCATTCCTAGGAAGCTGCATTGCATGCTGGGGTCTGTAGTTTTCACTCATCATATCTGCCTTTTAAAGATGAAAGTTAGGGCCTTCCCCGGTGGTGAAAGGGGGTTAAGACGCAACCTACGAAGCTATCCACAGCCACCTCAGCATGAGTTTGATCTCCCGCCAGGAAGCTACTACACATGGCACAGCAGACCTCTCCTGTTTTGCCCACTGCTCCCCTCAGCAGTGTATTTCAGTCAATCTGCCTGTTCTGTTCCCCACTCTGTCTCTGGTGAATCCTCTCACCCCCCCACACCTCTGGCCTGTACCTCAGTTCTTGTATGCATAAATAAATAAATCTTAAAAAAAAAAACATGAGAGTTAAAGTCACCTGTTGTAATTTATACCTATGGAAATCTGCCCTGGTAACCTGGAGAGTTAAAGGCAACAGGTGGGATACACCCTCTTCATTCTATCCCTTAGAAATAGCATTATGGAAGACTGGAAGGGAGAGGAGGCATCCTGCTGATGTGCTGATGCCTCTGGCCAAGTCGGAGACAATTCTGCCATCATTTAATTACTCCATACAAATGAATAAATACAGGGAGACACAAGGAAAGATGAAATATGTAGAGAGGGAGCTGTGTTTATTTAGTTAATTATTAATTACCAGGAATTTTCAACAGTGAGGCATTAACCACTTGCCCTTTTAAATGGTAATAAATAACAGACATATATCTAATTAAGAAGTTGTAAATGCTTTGGAGAAGCTGAAAGTAAGGAGAAAGACACTTATTTACAGGCCTTTAATGGAGGAAAGAAAATTACTGGTGTGTTTGAAGTCAGACCTCATGTAGGTATCCACCCAGATTTCTAAATCTTTCTGCCTTCTCTGCCAGGAATTCTCTCAGTGAAGCTGGAGCCAGGATAGAGGATTCATGGGTTCTTGAAGTGGTGACTTTGAAGAAAAGTCTTTTATTGGACTTAAGGCAAATTTCACTTTTCAGTCCTTCAAGTATTTTCATTATTAGGATACAACTTTCATCACATTAAGACAACCTCTGCTGCTCTTGTTAAATCTCTATGCAGCACCTAAATCATAACTCTGTGTAATAGGACCCTTAGCACTCTAACAGACAATTATACAGCATAGGAAGGACAAACCTTTTTTTTCCATAAGACCCTTGATACTTTGCCCCCCAACAGTGGGGCCTTATTTAAATACTGACATGCCAAGAGGCAATTCTAAAAGAGTTTCCCACAAAAACCTTCAGTATCATGTTATTCTAGTAGACTATGGCAAAACTGAAGGACACCACAGAGCAAAAGGATTAGCATTAGAGGAAGCACTTTGAACCTTCTTCCATCAACTGCTGGAATTCACCTCTCAAAGTAACTGGTGGATTGTAAAAATCTTTGTAGGATTACTGAATTAGCTGCTTTTTCTGATCTTGGAAAAAACTTCCTTTAGCTTGTTTTCTATTTCTAGCTTCTGTTTTGAAACACCTTCCTTAACTGCTTTTCATACAAAAACTTCTCATTGTGAAATTCAGGTCATTGCAAAATGCCACATGGCTGGACAAGTGCATAACGGCTGTCATTTGGTCCATCAGGGGGTTTCTGTGCCAACCCCTCTCCACATCAACTCTCCACATCAACTCTCCACATCAACTCTCCCCTCTCTTTACTCCTCACCCCCAAATTCAGTAGTCCTGCCAGAAGAGATGGAATTTTCTCAAGTCTTTCCTTCTCTGGTCTAAATTGTATTTCTTAAGAATGAACAACAAATGTTAAATAATGACATTCTCCTTTAATCACAGGCCCTTCCTTCTCGGAGTGATGGTCCTTTCAGCAGCTCTGTCCCTTGTGGGGCTGTCTGAAGGTTATGTTACTACTGAAACTGTTATCACACCAACTCTGCTCCCCGGCATCTATTCCCATGAGGGACATGGATGGACAGAGCTAGAAGTCTCAGTGGTTCATACATGATTACAAGACTCAAAGCAAGAATGAAGATGAAAACATGAAATGCACAGAGACACAAGGAGATAAATCATATTAAGTAAAAACCGATCCACACTCTGGGAAAAGTCACAGAGGAGTCTCTTGGCTCTGTCTGCCTGGAATTCCTTTAAGACATGCAGTCCTCATAGTGCAGGCTCCCACATCAAGGGCATTGCAAATGTTTGCTTACTGATAACTGTTTCTATGTATCTGACAACTGGAGCTCTCTTCCCCCATTGTAGGAAATGTTTAAAAAATCTAAGGACCTATCTCAAAAAGAAATATGTTCTTAATAAGAACATAACAAACTACCAAGCAAGAATTAAATAAATATGACAGAAAGTCCCTGGTTTAGTAGCATCTTTATGAACTTGGGCCTAAACAAGCAAACACAGCATCAAGAATCAAAGAAAAAGCTAATGCCTGAAGTAAACAAAAAAGATAGGGAATTGTCTTGTTTAACATTATTATTTTTAATCAAGTTTTACTGAGCTATAGTCAACATATAACTGACATTATAATTTACCATATAATTTAATTACCATATAATTTACCATAAATTATAATTTACCAAGTTAAATTGGTAACTTTCTAAACATTTCAGAAAATGAAATAAACCTAAGAATTGGAGAAAAATGAAAACATATTTTATTATTCTGAAAATAAAAGAACAAACCTGGGAATAAATCTGACATTTAATAAAGTGTTGGTGAGAAAGTAGAAAGTCATTCCTGAAGGTTAATGCTAAAATCTTTGCCATGTAGCAGGTAGCAATAATTAGAATAGCTGAACACTCAGTGGTTTTTTACCATTAGTACTTGACTAATTTGAATATAGGAGTGATTCTCCAAATGTACAGGTACTCTGGACCTGTCACTTCAGCTTCACCTAAGAACTTGTAAGAAATGCATGCTGGGTTTCCATCCAGAGTTACTAAATCAGAAATAATGGTGGTATTGTCTGGCCATCCCTGTTTTCACACATTCTCCAGATGATTCTGATGAGGGCTCAAGACTACGGTCACTATAGACATCATATTCGAAGTTGCATATGGATACCATTTGATTTCTACAATTATCTTCATCAGGAGTGATTAAGTGTTCCACAATTGTCTATTCCTCACCCTAGGTTTTATCTTTTCTTGACCAAACATTACTCAGTTTTCTCTTTCCAAGAGGCCCCTGAACTCTGCTTGTCTTAAGCCTGAGAAAGCATTATAAAAGCAGAAACTTATCAGTTTTTCCTGGGAAATGAAGGGCCACCATCATCCAATGGTGATTTCCCCTTGTTTGCCCCACATTTATCCTATGAAATAAAATTTGCAGAGCTGAGGTCAGAGTGTTTCCCGATTCCAGTAGTCTTTTTTTCTAATTAGAAATATTATCCTTTATAAATTAGAACTTGTTTTTATTGATAGTAGTTATATCATTTTATAGATTAAAAAAATGAGGTTCATGGAGGTGACCCATCACCACGTAATAATCACACAAGGTCATAAGTGAAAGAGTAAGAGTTTGTAGAGACATGTGCCCCCAAAATGATTGCTGGACAGTAAAGACAAGTATTTCCTGCTTCACGATACTGCTGAGGGGGTTATATTTATATCAGTCCAACCTAAAATGGTCCAAGGACAGAATTAATCTGCTATAATAAACAGAGGTAGGCCACTGGGCTTGAGACCAAGAAATAGGTGCCTTGGCACTTTTCAATATGCATAAGAAAGTGATTAGGATAGGGTATTGTTCTCTTTGGCAAAAAGATTACCCAGATTGTCTTGGAGAGAAGACTTATATACCCTCAAATTATATGCATAAATGATTATTGCAGACTGGCAAGATGCAAGAATTTGAAACTTCCCACAGGTAAAGCATCATAATAAATAATAGTGCTTTACCCTTCATGCCGCACTGTATTGCTGCTGATGTTGAATTAACATAGGCCCTTGTGGAGAATGCAAATGAAAGATGAAAATATGTCAACAGGGCTTTGGGTAAAGGATAGGGTAAGAAACAGCCAGAGAGGAAAGACAGGTGGTCTAGTGGGGGATGGGGTTGAAAGGAGTAGGACTGGGGCAAATTTATTCTGTAAATTTTGTAAACTTTAAAAATAAAATGTTTATTCCAATTCAAACATTTTCCTTTAAGCAATGACATTCACAAGCCCTCACTGTATATTCTTGCGATTCTAAGCATGGAAATCATACATAAATTCAAAGAAGCAGAGTTATAATTCACATGGGTTTTATTTCCATAGATTAAAACTTTATTCTGCAGAACCAAAGTAGTATGGGAAATGGTTGTGGGTCATTTGCCTTCAGTCTTTGTTAATGAAATAAATTACTTAACAAGCGCTAATTGAACACTTCTGTGTTCCAAGAACAGTGCCTGTTAGTGGGCAAACTGAGAGGTACCCCAGGAACCCCAAACTTACATGCTCTAAAGAGGTTTTGCCATCTGCTGCATAAAGACAAAGCATATTTTTATTGTGACAGATCTTTAATAGAATCAGTGTGCAGAGAGAGAGAGAAGAAAGGGTAATATTCCCAACAAAACATCTAAAGTTACCCATCCTCTCATGGGTAAATGCCCAGACAAATAAGGTTGAGCCAAAGTAGGGCATCTGAGGCCCAAAAGCTTGCCACAACTCCTAAGACATCTCATGACAAGGAACCATAGGAAAGTGGCAGAAGGGGAGAGGCAAATGTGGGATGGAAATAGCAATGTTAAGGTACAAATCAAGATAAAAGCTGCTATTGTCAGCCTCTCAAAGTGTCTCATATGTCTCTGAAGTGTCTCTACATGTCTAGACCCCACGTTTCTCTTCCATGTCTCCAAGACCCAGGTTCAACCCCAAAACCAAGAAGCAAGTATGTCCTTCTTCATATGTCCCTCCTCCTGTGTCTCTCCAAATATTCTATTTCTTCACCTGGCTACTTAGCTCCACCCATCTTTAAGTTAGGCAGGGAACCTATAGTCTCACCCTTTTATTTTTACATTTTTTATTTTATTACTTTACATATCGAGACTAGGACAAGCTCTCAAAGAACTCACACTCTTGGTTGTTCTATTTTTCTCTCCTCCTAGCATTTTCTACACCTGCATATTTCTCTGTTCATCTCCTTCTCAAGCTCCTGAGCTTGCACCCACTACTCTCCTACACTCACTTCACTCCTCCAGGACTCCAGTCACTGAATGACATGCTCTCCAGACCACATTGGGTGTCTGCAAGTGATGTCTCCCAGCACTGAAAAAGGAGTGAGATATTTTACTTCAATTGTAGTGACATGTAACTGCTAAGTGACCATTAGTATTAGAGATGGGGAAAGCTGAATACTAGGTAAGTCTGAGATAGTCTATGTGGACTGAGAATGAGGTTTAGTAGCAAAATGGGGGTAATAGTGGAGTTAAGTGATTGAATGTATCAAGGCAAGTGTTGGCAAATCTATTTTCAAAGTGGGTTTAGGTTGGTGTTGAGACTAGTGTTTAGCGGGGCTGAAATATAGCTGATACACTACCTCAAATAGATTACTTTCTCTCCACACATGCCTACTTTGCTTTGGAATGTTCTCTCCTTGCTCTTTTGGTGAATAGCTAAGTATCCTTCAAGGTCAAGGACAAGCCTATTCTCTAAGTGTCTCTGGCTTCCTCCTGCTTCTATAGCACATGACACCTGTCGTAAGGCTTCTCACATTGTTGTTCTGTGACTTACCTACCTCCTGGATGTCCTCTGTCCCTGAGGACACTTATTTTTTCATCATTTTTTAGGTCCTCAGCATTTTGACGATTTTTGACTACATATTGTTAAACAGAATGAAGGAAGGCACTTAGAAGACAGAGAGAAGAGGCAGGCAGGAAAGATGGGATGAGGAAGGAAATGTAAAAATGAAAGAGGTAGAGAGGGAAGAAAAATGAGAGAATGATGATATAATTTTTGAGCCTCACTTATATTTGGAAACAGTCTTATAAATTACTTGCTTTTATAATTTCATTTTTTAAAATTCTGCTTGTTCTAATCCCTCCACATGCTTATTTCTCTTTGAAATATTCTCTGTAGAAAAAAAAATGGGTTTTGTTTATTGCCTCTAAGTACCAGATCCCAAAAGAGAGGAAATTATATTTCCACCATGAAAGTGTACATCCCTTAGTTGTTCTTGACCTGAAAGACATGGGCCTTTTTTTTTTTTTTTTTTTTTAGTTTTGGGCTCAGCCAAATATTTAGAGGGCAAACATCTTTACTGCTTTAGTATGAGCACCATAAACTAAATTCAATATCTGGCCTTTCACAACAGTAGATTTCGAATCAGAGGTAGGCAAGATGGGATTTAATTTCCTTATACTCAAGAGTGAAGGATTCTATTGCACTCTTAACAGGGCTGTTTTCCAAGCCAGCCCCAGTCACGTGGAAAGGCATTTGGGATAGGGCCAAGGGGCTGTGCTGCCCACGCTGGAGGATGGCTACACAAGAGTGAGAGCAGAGATTAATCAATCCAAGACAACATCTGTCAGGATATTGAGGTTGGCTCTTGTTATCAGCTGCCTGCACTTCAGGGGCTGTGTAATATTCAATTTGATTATCTCTCACCTGCAAAGAGTAAGTTTCCCTCTGCTTAAAAATCACTGGGACTAGCTGAAGAGGAATCGATCCGTTGGAAAAAAACACTGACAAGAAAACACAAATCAGAAATAGGACAAGGAAATAAGAAGGGAAGGGGCAAAATTTGGCTTGCTTCCTGGCCTTCTTTTTTAAAAATCAACAGGCTTGGTTTCCTGTTGCCTTAAAGGAATGAGTTTCTTTGTTTTACTTGTCAGTCTTGATTATGATAAATGTGTGATGAGAAGAGGGCAAAACAACTCCTTTGTGTTTCTTTGAGATTCCATTAGAAAAAAAAATTGGGTTTTGTTTATTGTCTCTAAGTACCAGATCCCAAATCCTATAGGTCTGGCTGGTTTTCTGCTGAGTGGTAACAGCAAGGACCCATGTGCTTTTGCACAATAGAGAGGAATTATTACATTCTAGAGAGACAGGAGCAATAGGTTTGAAACACATTCATGACTTTAATAACCTAGGTTCCCCTAAAGATTGCTGATGCAATCTTGAAAATTTGTGCCACCTTTGGAGCATTTGTTTCATAAATATGTTTTTATTCTTTCTCTTTCCCTCTCACTGGTAGCTGGATTTTCCACTGGCCATTTTCCTGTCCAACTACAGTGAAGTCAATGATATTTATGCCATTTATGTTTATTTTAAAGTGCTACTCCTACACTACACTATAATGCTTTCCTATCTAATTATCAGCACCTACCTCACACATGTGATTTATTCATTTATCTTCATCTGCAAGTAGGAAAGTTCCATAGGTATTTTTATTTTTTTAAAGATTTATTTATTCATACACGCAAGAACTGGGGTACAGGTCAGACACATGGGAGAGTGAGAGGAGTCACCAGAGACAGAGTAGGGAGCAGAACAGGCAGACTGATGAAATACACTGCTGAGGGGAGCAGCGGGCGCGACAGGAGAGGTCTGCTGTGCCATGTGGGATTCTCGCCCCCAGGCCAGTGTCAAACACACACTGCACAGGCTGTGGACAGCTTCACAGTGCAGCGCTCAACCATCTGCACCACCAGGAGAGGCCCACCATAGGTATTTTAATGTCATCTCAAGCTGAACAAATCAAAAAGCCCAATTCAGCACCATCACCTTTTACTCACTAAATACTCACCTTTTTAAAAAAAAAAAATTCAATTATTTGCAAGCTAGGTACTTCAATATCTTTTATCTTCACTTGTCCTTGCCATGTTAAGTCAACTAGTCACAAATGCTTGTTGATAATTTCTTCAAAATTGCTCATGTCTTCTTATTTATTTCAATACCCATTTACTACTTTAGTTTATCCCTTTATCATCAAAATGTATTACTACCATAAATTCCTAGATGACACCTCTGTTGTCAAAATTCCTTCACTTTCAAACTATTCCATAGGCCAATGAAAGCAATATTCAGTCATTGAATCACTTCCCCTTTTCTGAAAACAAAACAAAAACAGACTTCTCTATTCAGTATTTAAGATGGCTTACAACTGATTCCTTCTACTTTTTCAGGTATATCTACTGTGATTCTCTTTGTATTTTTCATGCTTGCCTGGGAAAGATTCACATCATTTCCTAAAATCACCTTGAATTTTCCCAGTTGTACTTCATGTTCATGCTCACATGCACAGTATGTCTCATACTTACTAGCTAGGTACTTCAGTATACCACTCTCAGCTCTCTGATTTATCCATACACCATTAAGTGTTTCTGCCTTTACAAGTACTGTTTCCTCATTCTGAGTCATCTATCCTTCTAATTAGCAAGGATTTACTCTTATTTGAATATTAAAGACACCATATCAATGCCATCGTCCTTTAGAAGTGTTTCCCCTGTCTCCCATTTTGTGTAAAGGACTCATGAATGTTCTCCAACAGTATCATATGTTTTCTCTTTTTTTCGAGTATTATGTTTAGTGATGAATAAATGAATGAGTAAATGAATAAAACCATAATGTCTGCAACTGCCTATTTTTCTATTATTGTCACAGCTATATAAAGTTAATCTCACCATTCCTCAATAATCTTCATTTGCCAGTTATCTTTGAAGCTTCCTTGACCTTGGAAGATACAAGTGATTCTTCTCTTTTCAAATTCCCTAAGTGCTTATGCAATAAATCATTTAATACTTTTTATTAGGAAGTCAGAGTAGCTAGATTATTCCCAGTGTTCCTGAAAGTTTTGGGCCATTGGTTAGCAATATTTTAAGTAATATAATTTTACAATTGTTTACATTTCCTTTCTAGAAAGGTGGTGTTCTAGACTTTAGGTCTATACAATAGTACTAGGGAAAGAAGATGAGAGTAAAGGTAAAGGCAAAGTGGGTCAAGATTCAGAGTATGAGACAAATTCTCAAAGACACTTATTTGGGAATGAAAGAGTAGTTTTGAAAAAATCCAAAACGGACATCAAGAGGAGCAAGGTGCACTTGTGAAAACTCAGATATGTAAATTTACAGGATGTTGACAAACAGAATCAAGGTAAAAATTGAATCAATTAGACCAGAAAAGATAGGGTAATTTTCTTATTTTCCAACATGGAGGGAGATATTATTTTCAGGATTCATCTACTTGTACTACTTACTTAAAAAAATTAGGGAAAGTGTTTTGGATATGCAAACAAATAACCATTAATATATTTATGATGAAAACTTTTATAAAATAACTCCCATATGGCACCTTATTTTTACTTAAAAATTCTAACTTTGGGGACCTCCTTGGTGTTGTAGAGGTTAAGTCTCAGCACTATTACTGCTAATGGCATGAGTCTGATCCCCGGCCAGGGAGCTAACCCACACATGGCACAGTAGACCTCTCCTGTCTCACCCACTGCTCCCTCAGCAGTGTATTTCAGTAAATCCACCCATTCTGCTTCCCATTTTGTCTCTGGTGAATCCTCTCACCACTCCCCCCCACCCCCGTATATCTGGCCTATACCCCAGTTCTCCTACACATAAATAAGTCCTTAAAAATCAATTCTAACTTTGCTTTATTTTGCCCCTTTTAACATCTTCAAGTGGCACTGCTACTATTCTTCTCGATATATATGTTAAGTCATATATCTTCCTTCTTTAGCAAAGATTTTCTGAGAGAGTGAAAGGCCTCATACCTATTTATTCTTGGTACAATGTATGGTTAGTGAAAGGACCACATCTGATATATCATTAGAAAACCAGGTAGTTACATGGGTGGAGTACAACAAATTTCAAGTACTGTATGTTAATGATTGATCTAAGTACGAACTAACAAATCTCAGCTATATGGGACATTTTTTTTTCCACACAAAGTAGCATAAAAATAAATAAATTCAAATCAGTTCTAGGTTTAGGATAGTCTTCCCAACAATGAAGCTAGACCAACCTGATATGTGTTGACAAATTTGAATTTATAATGTTCCTCATGCCATGTTTATTTCTGTATATAAATGGAAAATAAATCATAGACTCAAATATGAACTAAAATGATACACATTTTAGAAAAAAAAAACTTGAAATGAACTTTTATAGCTTTGAGCAAGGAACAGGTACTTAGCTCTGATAACCAAAAGCACAACTCTTAAGAGGAAAACTTAATAAATTAGACTTCATCAAAATTAAAAACTTTTGGGGTCTCCCTGGTGGCATAAGGGGTTGAGCACTACACTGTGAAGCAATTCACAGCCTCTGCAGCACAAGTTCCATCCCTGGCTGGCCAGAGAGCAACCCAGATGGTGCAGCAAACCTCTCCTGACTCACCCGCTGCTCCCGTCAGCAATGTATTTCAGTCAATCTGCCTGTTCTGTTCCCTACTGTCACTGGTGAATACTCTCACCCACCGCATCTCTGGCCTGTGCCCCAGCTCTTGTATGCATAAATAAATAAATCTTTAAAAAAATTAAAAACGTTTGTACTTCAGAATAAAAAAATAGGCCATAGACTATAAGACCATCAGAAAATATTTATAAATGCATATATATGATAAAGAACTCTTATCAAGAATATATTAAAAACATTTATGACAATAATATGATAAGTATCATCCCAATTAAAAGTGGAACAAAATATATTAATAGCAAGCTATCAAAAATATATACAAATGACTATAGGCACTTGAAAAGATGTTCAACATTAGGTATAATATAAGCACACATTAAAACCACAAAGAGATCTACTATACACTAGTTAAATGATTATTCCAAAATGACAGACATCAATAAGTGTTGGCAAGTAAGTGGAGACACCAGAACTGCCATACATTGCTGATGAGAATATAAAATTTAAAAAAAAGTGTGACAATTTCTTAAAAGTTAAATAGAAATTTACTATATAATATTGTAATTCCAATCCTAGGTATCTACATATGGTAAATGAAAATGTAAGCCTATATAAAGATTTGTCACAAATGTTCTTATCAACATTGTTCATAATAACCCCATAATATTCATCAACTGGTGAATGATTTAGACAGGGCATGCTATACACAAATAATGGAATATTACTGTGTCATATAAAGAGCAAATTATGTATATAAGCTAACATATGGATGAACATAAAAATCTAAATTCCAATAATTATTTAAGTCAGGTACAAAAGACCATATATTGTATGATTCCATGTTTTGCATAATTCCATGATTCAGAACCTGGGGTGGGAGTGCGCATTGACGGAAATGGGCATGAGGGATCCCTGGGAGATGATGGAAATATTCTACAACTAGATTGTGGTGATAGTTGAATAACTATATACTAATGATGAGTGGACTGAATCCTTTACATGGATAAATTTTAGTATATTGCATATAAGTTATACCTTATTGAAACTGCTAAACAGAAATATTGCTGATAAACTCACACAGCTTTTATGTCTCAGATTCAATATAAGCCATTGAGAAAAGACTTCTATGCATACTTCATCAAAAGCACCCCATTCATAGTTTATATTATTATACCCTGTTGATTTTCATTACATTTAGCATTACCCATTGGTAATTTCATTGTCTTTCTCTTAAATTAGCTAAATGAGCGCAGGTAAATTCTCTCATTTACCATCTTGTCACAACTTAAGACAGTGCCTGGCACAAAGACATATTTAACTTATCTGTCAAATAAATGAATAAATAAATGAATGGATAAATAGATGAGTGGCTAAGTAAATGAATGACCCATATTTTCTATGCAAATTAGTTTTATCTATTTTTAGGAGACACAGAATAATCTTACATTTTCAGAGGGAAAAATGCACAGAAGAGAAATGGTATTTCCTCATGATCAGGAAAGAAGGGAAGTAGTATTTCCTCATGAACAGGAAAGTGGAATCCCTTCCCCAGATTAGGCATCTGAGACTTTAATTCCCAAAGAGGACAAGTTGCCAGAACTGAGCACAGCCAACTTCCACCTCTCTTTTTCTTTAACCATCCCATTAACAAAGTGATTTTCTCTAGGGTCTAGATCCAATTAAGAGCAAGGGCAACAGAGAGGAGAACATTGAGTGAAGCAATGTTAAAGACATTTGCACACATTCCTCTGGGGGATAGAGAAAGCTTTATTGGCATTCCTACTCCTCCTCCTCTTTCTTCTCCTCCATCCCCCACCTCCTAAACTCCCTTGCAGAAAGCATCAGGACAAAGAAGCACCCAGCATTCAGCTCAGGAACAGAAAATAAATACACTGGGAATACTCCATGGTCCCTGGCTGAATACAAAGCAGTGATTCAGCAAAGAAGCTGCAGCCTCAATGAGAACAGAGTGCCTGCACTGAACACTGGACCAGAAAGCAGGGGGAGAGGAGAAAAGGGGGAGGGGGAGAGAGAGAGAGAGAGAGCGAGAGAGAGAGAGAGAGAGAGAGAGAGAGAGAGAGAGAACATCTTAATGTCACCATTTTTCCCTATTGTGATGTCACCCACAAGCATGAGTTTAAATGAAATCATAAAGGGAAAGGGAAATGGATAGATAAAAATACTACAATAAGGGAAGAATACAGGAAAAGACAAAGAATCCATTTTCTTAAAAATTTAAGGAGAGAATGACCTAGGTAGAAATAGATGATTTAAAAGGAGAAAGTTGAGAAAAATAAGTAATGTCACTTAATGGTTAGTTCAGAACAAATCAGCGATCTGTGTTCTATTCATATCCTGTGACCACTGGCTTCAATTATCTTGCTTAAAAGTCTGTATGTAGTGAGGATGATGTGTGTGTCCTCCTTCCTTTCTTCACGAGGGTCTAGTGAGGACTAATTAGGCAAAGTATGTGACATGTCTTTGGAACTTTAGAGTGCTAGATAAACAGAACGCTTTTTTTGAAGTGGCTGAACATTGTTAGTGCTGAATAAACATTAAATCACACTCAAGCTTTGAGGCCAAGCAAGAGAGAGCAGTTTATAGTTCATCGGGGAAAGATTTAAAATTTCATTCCAGCATTTCTAAGCTAATGACAAAACACTACTAATTTTCCATAGCCCTACCTTCTCTGAGGGGCAATTATCTGTTGGGGGAAAAATCAGAGAAAGCTGTTACTAATGTAAGCTGACATTTTTAGAATTGATTGATGGTTACAGGACAGTGTCAAGAATAGTGGCACATAGGTAGAAGATACAACGTGGATAGGTACAGGACAGAAATTATCTCTATGTTTTATACAGAAACTCAATCTTCAACAAGACAAGAGAGGAAATATTGCAGATTAAGTATCGTGTTATTTACCAAATAAAATCTACAGAACCTAGTAAGTCAATTGCCCTAATAAGGATCTTGGAGAAATCGGGCTCTCCATTTCTCTGATTGATAGAACTCTGTATGCAGCAAATAAGGCTGTGTGCCAGGTTAATACTCTACATATTAAGAAAACTTTGGGGAGTATGCTATTTTATTATAATTTCATTTATCCTGCATGCAGACTTCCATTTTTCTTGCCTTTCAACTAGATTAAATACTCTAAATCACAATTTTATTGATAGGAAAGAAGATATTTGCATTACTTTTGAAAATGCCATCTCCAGGAGGCCAACTTCACTAATGAAAAAAAGACAGTGTAGTTTGCCAAGTCAAATAAATTGTCTACGGTGGGGGCTGGGTACTTAGATCTGGTGGTAACACTATACGTCTAAGCCATAAATTTTTTGCAATGTCATCAGCTCTGGAAAAGTAATTATCACCCAAAATCCGCATGAAAGTCAGTTCAAAAAAACTGCTCACCTTTGGTATTTCCATTGACCCTACTTGTTTTAGCAGCGTATTACTTACAATAAGAGGAAAATATATGTTCTACTGATACTTCATACCTTTGACCACACAAGATCCATGTAATGGAACATATAACAAATATACTCCACTCTGTACCTACCATTAAAATAAATTAGTGAGCATCTGGTACTTATCCAGCTATGTTTCAAGCAATATGAAGGGAATGGGAGACAAGACTTTTGAAAATAGCACTGATCTAGGTCAATATCTGCCAATAACTATTTTTTTTCTGCACTCTTATGTCATTTAATTTCCCTGTTTTTCTCTCTGCTTCTTTAAAATGCATAGAATGTGATATCTTGAGTAAGTGTATCATTATAAACATTGATTGAGAGGTTACCCAAACCAAGGTACTCATGTGTGCTACAACCTCCCTAAATGCTCTAGCCTACGGTGCTTGCATTAAGTTTGCAAAGCTACATTGCAAACTAAACTGTTTGGTATTGCTGAGATGTCTCTAAATAAATATACAAATAATAAGGAAAAAATAATAAATTAGGGATGGAATTATTAATGGTTTCTTAAAGGAGGAAAGGCATAATGAGAGTAAAATTTAGGTAAATAGAGGGGGCAGTTAAACCACATATCCTGAAGGACAATCAAACATTAATATGAAAAAAAAGGGAAATAATGTGTGTGGTGTATTAGGAAACATTCTTCATGAAAAGACAGGAAGAATATCAGTGGGAGATAGACTAGTTTCTGCTTTGAAGTTGAGGCTGATGGGACATGAAGTGGAGGCCATTTATAGTTTATTGAGCAAAGAAAAAATTGTATTTACAGTAAAAACAAACATGAAAATCTAGAAGGTTAAACTATAAGCTCCATATTACTCGCTGGTTATTGCCAAGGCTCAACTCAGTTCTAGCACAAAATCAGAACTCAAAACATGGAAAGGCTGGTCCTCCATGGTGGCATAGGCAGTTGAGCGCAGTGCTGTGAAGCTGTCCACGGCCTTTGCAGTGTGGGTTCAATTCCCGGCCAGCCGGGGAGAGACACACATGGCGTGGCAGACCTTTCCTGTCCACTGCTCCCCTCAGGTGTATTTCAGTCAGTCTGCCTGTTCTGCTCCCCGTTTTGTCTCTGGTGAATCCTCTCACCCTCCTGCACATCTGGCCTGTACCCTGGTTCTTAAAAACAAACCAACCAACCAACCAAAAAAAAAAAAAAAAAAACACAGAAAGGCTGATGTCAATTAAAGACTCTAAGGGTGTAGGCACAGAGTAATAGCACTGGGAATAAAGGATTTCCATTACTCAGAGACAACTCATTAAATTTAAATGATGATGATGATGATGATGATGATCATCATCATCATCATCATCATCATCATAATAAAAACTGTAAAAGTGCTACAGCACAATTGGGAAACTAAATCTGAAATGTGAATATATCTTTGTGACTTCCCTGCATCTTCACTCTGAACTCTGGAACTGTCATCACCATATTTTCTAACTTTGAAGAAACATAATGCTGTCAACAGCATAGTAAATCTGTATCTTGTGGTGAAGAAATATGAGCTGAAGTAGTACACTACAATGGGGTGAAAGTATTATTACTAATCTGCCTCAAGTTAAATAAATGTGCCTAGATGTTTGTACACAAAGGTCTTACAAGTTTTTTTTTTGGCCGCACATAATCTGAGATTAGTTTATTCTATTGTGCCCTTATTTCTTTACTAAAATGCCTCTCTTTCTATAATCTCTCTGTCTCCAATCAAGTTTCACTGCAACCGTTAAGACTCAGCTCTTTCACTAAACATATCCACAGTAAAGCAACAGTCCACAGAGATTTTTGAGAAGACATCTGAACCACCATTAGGAATATGCTTCTTTCATTGTCACTTAATGTTTTCATGTTTACAAATTGCTTGAGGGACTAGAAAAATTATGAATTCAGATTTTTGTGAAATTTATACAGTGTGGGCTCTTTAAAAGAAAAGAATGTCAACTAACAAGTTGAAAGTCAGAGACAAAACAATGTAGCCCAAGCAAGTGAAATGTCCCAAATCTTAAGGTTCACTCTAAATCTATTTCTATTGACATTTATCTCACCCCCACAGAATTTCCAGTAAAGGATTATGCACACTAACTATAATTGTTCTACTCTCTCCCTTGACAATTTCATCTAAGCTATATTTTAAACTATCCCCCAATATGAAAATAGTTGATAATCCCAAGTAACTCAGCTTTTTTCTGAACACCAAACCCTCATATTCAATCATCAATGGGTTACCTCGAACTCAATTCAGCTTATAAAATTCATCTTACTTTGAAAATATATTTCATTCAAAATTCTTTAGTATTTATTCCTTATCTTTTTATACATCTGTATTTTAAATCATATTCTATCTTATTTACTTAGGATCCTCCATCTCTCTATCATTCTTCTGCCAACCTTCTCATCTCCATTTCCTACCTATATTTTAATTAGACCTATCCTTACATGGTCTAGAATAATGTGATTAAGAATATTCTTTTATCATCAAATGAATGTAATTCTTTGCAATTACATGGTGAAAAACTACCATATATTTAAAAAAAAGTCAATACTACTTTTATTATAGTAGTCTATACATATCTATAGGACAATATTCATTTATGCCTGAGATATATGATGTCTACACATAATAATTAAGGTATGCATGGAAGTTTGGAATCTTTGCAATCATTTTGTAGCTCCTTAAGAGTCTATGGCTTGGAAACTGATTGTCAAAACCCTTTCTCTTGGTACTAAGGAAACTGAGACTTTATCCAAAAGGAAATAATGCTGATACATTTAGAACATTTTTAGATAATTCTCCAAATCCCTTGTCATTAGGTTTTAACAAACTGCATTTTTATTTTAGCATCCACAGGAATTTCCATTGGAGAATATTCTTGAGGCAACTTGGGAATATTTTCAGCTTTACACACCAATAACCCACTTTGAAATGGAGCTATTTGTGGGGTTTTTCTTTTTTTTTTTTTTTTTTTTTTTTTTTTGTGGGACCCTCGCCAGTGGCCAGGGATTGAACTGGCACTGCAGAGGCTGTGGACAGCTTCACAGCCCAGCACTCAACTGCTGCACCATCAGGGAGATCCCCAGGGGCTATTTGTGTTTTATTGAAACCTTGGCACTGGATCCTAATCTAATCTGTTTGTCCCCAAACTGCCTCTCTCACTCCACTTCACCTTTATATCACCAAATTTGTTGATTGACCTTTCTGAAATCTCTCCCAACTATTACCCAAATGCCACATTATGTATTAAAAGTCACCTAGTTTCATAGACAAAGTTGTTTATCAATGCTTCTTTCACTATAAATTCTGCAAAAGTAATGATGAGGTAACTGACTAAGTACCTGTCACAGCAAAAGGAAAGAAACTGGTTTCATACTCTGATAATAGCTGTTTATAAATTTCAACAGTCAAACTTTCGGGTAAATTAAATATTTATAAGAAGATATAAATTAAGGAAATATTATGCAAAAAATAAGAAAGCAAAAAATGTTGAAGTTTGTGAGAAAGATTGGGTTGAACAGGTAGTGGATATATGGTTTACTTACTACATTGGTGGATGTTATTTGTTGGTTGAACTAATAGTGCCAGAACTGTAAGAACAGAAAATCAGGAACGGAAGTTCATTTGCTTCATTATTTCTGGGGAAGGCACTTGATATGAAAAGTAAGGGTGATCTAAGCAAAGCATTCTACAAATTTGAAAGAGAAGATTTACCCACAGGCAAATAAAGTCCATGACCACTGTTATGCAATGCCAATTCTAATGGAGATGACCCCTGATGACCTTGTGGGACTCAGCAGTGGGAAGGAAGACTTTTATATCAAATAGCTAGAGGGATGACTGATTCAACACTCAGAGGGAGCCAGAACTGAAGAAGCTGTAGATCTAGGTTATTTAAGGCTGCAGAGTTAGAAGAGAGCCAGCAGAAAGTAGGAATCTCAAAGTAGCCTCACATTTTACTTTTTGGTTGAGTGAATGAGATAACAATATGAATCATGTTGACTAAGAAGTTGAAATAGGGTGAAGATTCATTAGTTTGAATCGGAAATCTTGTTTTCATATTAGTCCAATTCAGAGGTCATCAAGATTTTTAATGAGAGACTAGCATCAATGGGATATACAGAGGGATATACTAGCATCGATGGGATATCCAGCCCAAATTATATTAACATGTATGCTGAAGAAATATAGGAAGTTAGAAGAAAGAAGAGATGAAGTCACCATTTGATCTGATCAATCTTATCTATCTCTTTAAAGGTGATTTAATATACAAGTAAATTTCTGAGACAAAATTTTTCTTGATTCTGTTATACACAGAAAGATGAAAGGTCTAAGTGGAACTTCTATTTAATGAAACACAATCTCAATTCCTTCACATGTTTACAAATACTCCAGTGGGAAGAAAGTAGAGATATGAATATTAAAACCCAGTAAAAAATGATTAGAGAACATGTTTCTTAGTAAAATTCTTCATAAACAAAGTCATAATGGATTCCAGCAAAAATTAAAAAATAAATAAAACACAAGATAAAGTAGAAATGCAGAATATCACAGAATGACAGAATACTAGCAGTAACAGAAATATGATAAATCTATTTCAACCTTCTACTATAAAATGGGTGTTATTTCGTTTTGCTTTTTTTTTTAAAGATTTATTTATTTATTTTATATAAGCACTGGGTATAGTCAGAAGCGCGGAAGTGTGAGAGAATTCACCAGAGCCAGAGCAGGGAGCAGAGCAGGCAGAAGGACCGAAGTACATTGCTGAGGGGAGCAGCGGGCAGCTGAAGAGGTCTGTGCGCCATGTGGGACTCTCCTCCAGTGGCCGGGGAACAGCCGGGGATCGAACCGGCACTGCAGAGGCTGCGGACAGCTTCGCAACCCAGCGCTCAACCACTGCGCCACCGGGGAGGCCCCTGTTTTGCTTTTTTTTAAATAATATATATTAATAGCAGTTATTGGGTCTCTGATTAAATACTAAAATGACTGAAATCTTATTTATTTACATGGAAACCTATTTCACTTGACTGAATAGTAAATGATATTTATAAAATGAATATATCTATACAGTAACCTTCTGGTACAAACTAATATCATTAATATCATACTTAGAATATTTATTTCACAAATCAATAAGGAATCTAAGGTCTAACAGGAATCTTGAAGTTAGATCTCCTAGCTCAGAAGCTCCATTAGCTCCATCACCATAGTTATTTGATTGCTCATTTTTTTCAATCATGTAACCTGATTTGCTTACTTAATTGATTTCTGTTTAAATTACAGAGTACCCTAAATTCTTTCATTTTCTTGAGATTTTTGTTCTTGGAATGAGATATGGTGTAAGCACACACATACGAATAGCCTTCCATGTTACACAGAGCTACAAATACCTCCTTGTAGCTTTTGTCCAGTCTTTTAAGTCTTATTTTTTTGTCTTACAGATGATGGAAAGTTTTCTTCCTGTGCTTTTATTCAAATATTTAATATGGTCAAAGACAGTATTTCTTTGATAAGGTTATTCAATCAATTCAAAATCAAGATTATGGACCCATATTGTGTACATGAATCTATCAGAGGAAACTTGTCAAAATACAGATAATCAAAGTGAATGGAATTTACCTGATCCACCAATCTAAAATTTTGTTTATTTTCAAGAAATCTAATTACCATGTTTTAGTTTAGTTCCCAGGGAACCTAGTTTGGCTCCTAGTGATCATTGCTTCTTTTCAAAATGTTCTAGCACTTGGGTTTTTGTTGTTGTTGATTTTCCCTTTATTTATATTTTTTCATCAATTCTATGAAATGGTTTCTGTTATCTAAAAATTTCCAAACATCAGCAGTAGCATATTCACAACTATAGTATCTGCTGTTTCATTACCTTGGGTCTAATGTATCTGAGTTTTTCAGCTGAACTTGTTTATACTAATCTAATCATTTTTTCACAAGCCTTGGATCTTTAATATTGAAAAGGGAATAAAAGCATAATTGTGATCATTTTACTAGATAAAAAATTGAAATTTAATTAAATCCCTATTCTTCTCTTTCACTGGCCAGTCTCTCATCGTCAGCAAGATGCTTGTTAACACATCATTAGAATTCTTGGTGACTTAGAGTAAATGAAAATATTTAGTTCTACAATTGAGATAACAAATGTGAAATATTGACTTTACATGTTTTTTAAAAAGTTTTTTTAGCTAAGACAGCACTAATTTATATCATCTAGTAAAAATAGAAAACAATTTATAAGATTTTATTTTACTCTTAGGGATTATATAATAGCCAAGACATAACAGAAACAAGAAACATTGTCTGAATTTTCTTACAGAATAAATTTCAGCACCTGCATAATGATTAATAATAAAACATTAATAAAAACAAATTTAAAAAGCCATTATATGTTGCTTCTTATATATTGCGTCATTGAACACCCTGATAACCTGGAAATTTTGTATTTCTACAGTAACCATTCTTATAATTGGTGATCAAATTAGTCAAGTTCCTATTAAACTATTTTATTTATTTATTTTTTAAGAGTTTTTTATTTATACAAGCACTGGGTACAGTCAGAAGGGAGGGTGACAGAATTCACCAGAGCCAGAGCGGAGAACAGAGCAGGCAGACTGATGAAATACACTGCTGAGGGGAGCAGCCTGCGCGGCAGGAGGCAGGCGAGGTCTGCGTGTCATGTGGGACCCTCACCTGGTGGCCTGGGATCAAACCAGTGCTGCAGAGGCTGCAGGCAGCTTCCCAGCCCAGCGCTCAACCACTACGCCACCAGGGGAGGCCCTAAACTATTTTATGACTCACGTTCACAACAATATTCACAGTCAAATTTTGTGCAAGTAGATTTTATGAACATGCAAAAACATACATGCTCTTACTTTTACATATAATTATAAATATATGCAAACAAAATTAAAAATAAAATAAAATTGCCCAAAACATCAATACAATATAGATTAAGTATAATCATTATGCAAATTGTTTACAGATAACAGATTATATGCAAGTACTGTTATTTAGAAGAACTAGATTTTGAGTTCTGTTTTATTTTTCTGTAAGGAAAAAGGCATTAATACAAAATATTTTTAAGTTCATTATCATCCACTCATAGCATCATGCATTTTTCATGATGCATGTTTGAAAACATAATTTCATCTCAACAAATCAACATCTTTACTTAAGAGGCAAGTTGAAATATAATTATTTTGGAGTTAGAACAATGAAACTAGTTCCCAACTATATACAGTTAGTGCTGCTTGTGAAATTCAGGCCTAAGTCTAAGTTTGGATAATCTAGTTCTATCCTATAGATGTTAGGAAGTTCATTGCTGTGGTGATGACATTAGAGTTCCATTCATCATATTAGACTCACAAAAGGGAGATAAAAGAACAGAGGTCAGAAAGAGAGTTAAGAAAAAATCCATTCATCAGCCAAGTTAATGATTCAGCAGTATAAAATGCTGATCTTGACATATGCTCATGCAATTATATCATGAACATGTATAAGATGATAGCAATCTTATTTTAAGATGAAGATAAATGAAAAACTGGCAACAATGTGACTCAAGACCCATAAAATAAATAGCCTTGACATAGATATACCAGAATGAGTTGTGACTGAAGAATGACAAAAATTAGAATTCAGGAAATCAATTAATTTTCGCAATCAGTGTTTTCACGTGAAGATATTTGATGACACATGACTTACTGCTAAACTTTATCACTTTCATTTTTCATCTTTTGTTCATAGTAGAGTAGTATGGCAAATAGTAGCATAACTAAATCACAAGTTTAGAAAGATTATCATTAACTTAACTTTAGAAATTTTTAGATATATAAATTCAACACAGAAAAGCAACATTAAAATGTGTAATAAAATAAACCGTAATGCAGTATTGTAAGAGAAGCTAGGTAGCATTTTTCCTCAGGTTTATAGGATTTTTCTCTGACCTCATATAAATAATGCCCTTATGCATTATGGTAAGACACTGAAGGGAATTTGGGATTATTGCAAAGTCTACTGTACTTTCAAGTTTGAATTTCTCTAGGAATGAGTAATGAGCTCTACACTGCAAAACCCAGGTAGGCATCGTTATTCAGTATGAATAATTACTTTGAGTCAATGAATGCAAGTGATTTTCACCTTGCCTCATTTCACAAGAAAGTAGAACAGATGAGGTGAACATACTTGTTGCATGACAATCTTGCTGCCAAAACCCCAACTTACTCCCTGAAAGCTCTTAGTTACCACAGCAGGGAGAAAACCTCAGATACCCCCCAAAAGCACATCCTTTCCCTTACAGGTACTTCGGATGCTGAGCTCTTCAGAAATTGGATATGCCTCATATCAGGAACACAGAGTGACTCTTAGTCCTGTCAGCTGAAATTCTGCCAGAATAGAAAGCACACTTTGTGGGGACCTCTGTGAGTGAAGCTTTGGGAGTCCCACCAAGAGACCTCCATTTGCCTTTCTCGTTTTTTTAGAAAATTATGCTTCAAAAGAGTAGATGCTAGGGGAAATGATGAAAGAATCTCTAGCCAAACCCTCTTTCCACTCCATCAATGATAAGAATCAATCTCCATGATACCTCCTTTACCACACATTCAGAGTTCTAATCCAAGCTGACTGGTTTCATCACTAACATATCTTGTTTCGTCCCTGTCTCCTCCTAATTTTTTCCTTCTTTTATAAATCAATTTCTGGTATTCTTAATTTACACAATAACTATCTCTCTTTATCTAAGTACTGGTAAGTATGTTAGTAAGTTAAGTTCTAAGATGAGAAGGTAAAGTAGATGAGACACCTGCCTTGCAAGAGCTGATAGTACATTTGGACACAAGTGAATAGACACAATTGACTATAGTTTTTTTTTTTTTTTAAGTTCAACAAATGCTAAAATGTGGTATATATATATCATCTAATATCCTCATTTCTGAGTATACATCTGAAGGAAACAAACTTGTTTATCTCAAAGAGTTATCTGCACTCCCATGTTCATTGTAGCATTACTCACAACAGCCAAGATAAGTAAACAGACTAAGTATTCAATGATGGACGAATGTATAAAGAAAATGTGAGATAGATCTATATCACAACTTAAATACAATAGTTACAAAAAAGAAGGAAGTCCATTCATTGGAGACAAGGCGGATGAACTAAAGAGCATTACACTAAGTAAAATAAGCTAGGTAGAGAAAGAAAAATAGTGAAGAATATCATTTATATGTGGAATCCAAAAATATCAAGTCATAGAAATGGAACGGGGGTTGTCAGGAACAAGTGGGAGGGGCAGAATTAGAGAGATCTTGGTCAAGCTTTCAGTTACAAGATGAATAAGTTCTGGGAACTAATGCATAGCATAGTGACTACAGTTATAATTCCATGTTGTATCCCTCAAATTTACAAGGAGAATGGATCTCGGGCATTCTTACCACACACACAACACACATACACACACATATGCACATGCACACACAGAGAGAGGTCTAACTATTTAAGGTGATGGATACCTAATTAATTAGATATTGATGATCATTTTATACTGTATATGTGTACTAAATCATTACGTGTATACCTTACGTATATAAAAATTTTGTCAATTATACATCAATAAAGTTGGAAAAAAGCGGTATGCAGAGAGGATAACAGAAACAATAACTATGTTATTTAGCTCAGACTAGGAGAGTTAGTGAAGATTCCCCTCATGAGAAAACACTAGCATTGAGCTCTGACCCATAAGATCTAGAGAAGAAATATGATGAGGGGAGAGGTGCAGGGATGCAGGAGATTCCAGGCAGAGAAAGGATCATAAACCAAAGTAAGAACCTGCACTATGTGTGTATAACACTTGTGCTTATGAGTAGGGACTGTGAGTGAATTAGTGGATACCAAGAAGTAGCAGGTCACAGAGAATTAACCAAGCAAAAGATCTTTGAGTTAATGTGTCTTTGTTGAGACTTTGACAGATCTGGAAACATTTTTGGATTGATGCTGGAAAAAAAAAATATAGCTGTGATAAAGAGGTGAACTCACATCCATGGTCTGCCTATTACATGCTGCCTGGAAGGTCTAAGTAGACCAAAAATGCAATCCAGTAAAATTAATTATAGCAAGGAGCAAAACATAGTGTCAGTTCTTACTTAATTTCTTATTTTTGTCATCCCCTTTCCCCACATAGCTGGACCAAGTTTTATGTTCTTGAACTTACATAGCAAGAATTTAAAAAGATAAACCTCAGCATTATGAAATCCACCTTCACATTGCCCCTTGGTTACAACATGTGTGATACAGTTTCATTTCTAGGGTCTACATCCCTCTCTTTTATCCCTTGACCAAATTATCTAATTTGGAAATATGTCTGAGGAATACATTTTGGATTACTGATGTCTCTGCCCTGTCCAAGCCAGCCCCTGTCCCAACTACTCTATTCTTTCTCTGACCCTCAGGCTTGGAACTGAGTTTCTACTACAAGCTGACCACAGCTGCTGTGATGCCCACCTGTACCCCGTGGGTCTCGCTGGGAGTTTCCCCTGACCTGTTGTTTTCCCTTTACTGTATTCTGCTCTTTTCCCTTCCACGTTAGACCACCAGTGCCCTCTTTCTCTGCTTTGAAAGCTTCACAAAACCTTGTTCTGCATGTCAGACTAGAATCCCTTTAGGCATCAGCAGTGGGGCTTATCACCCTTCACCATCATCCCAGGGCACCAACTTAGACCTACTTTCACTTCCTCCCAGTTTACTATCATCAGCCCCATTGTTGTAGCCTGAAGTAAATGTTGTACAAATTAGAAAAAAATAATTTCTACCTTCTCCCAAATATATTAACTACAATCTGTAATGAGTATAACATACAGAACACTCCTTGAGGTTGTGCAAAAGCCTGTCAGCTGAAAGCAGAGATTCAAACCACAATCAGACTGCAGCCATCCAAGTCAGCCTCTCCAAGAGGGACAAGCACTAGGAGACTTAATCAGGCAGAGATCTTAAGAAACAATAAAAATGTAATAGAGTTTTGGAACCCTAGTGAAGTTCTAGGGGGAAAGGGATGAGAAGTAGATAAGACATCTGAGATATAGACCAAGGAACCAGAATTTCAAACCAGAAAAAAAAAGAAGGAAAGAAATAAAAATTAAAAAAAAAAAAAAAAGATTGCTGAGGTGAGAGGATCCCAGTATAATTTCAGCCAAATACAAGAATACTCTTGAGAATATAATAAGATGAAGGTTTCAAGAGCAGGAAAGAAAATTCACTTGGTTAAGACAAATAGTGGAGATGTGAAAAGATGAGGCATTTCCTGAAAAGTTCCTCCTTGAGAGCATGAGCTGGATGATCCTCTACAGGTAAGTGGAACTTTGATTTACAGGTGTGAAGGAGACAAGATGAGAGCAAGGAAAGGGGAAGGAGGAGAGAGGACGAGAAAAGAGGGAGGGGGAAAGGGAAAAAGAAAAGAGAGGGAAAGAGAAAAGCAGCAGGGAGGGTGATCAATCAATCAAGATATTTCAAACTATTTAGGTCTTAGTCTTCTGCCTACTTGTTCAAATTTTCTGAAATTATCACATCCTTGATGAAAAGTCTTTGCCTATGGCACAAAGACTTATCTATAAGTTTCAACAAAAAACTGATGACCATGTAAAGTTGAGGTCAATTCTATAAACTCTAACTCTTATAAATCATATATTTGTGTTTATGGCAAAATAAGTGCACACAATTAAGTCTGCTAGGATGAATTAACAATGAAAATAATTTCCTTGCCTAAATAGTGTCTCTTTTCTCCTTTAGACATAGCATTAAAAAAAAAAAAACAACTTCTGTGTCTTGCCTAATATAGTGAAACTAATGAAAAAGAGAACAAAAGTCAAGCTTTAATAAAAAAAAGCTATCCTACTATTTTATCAAATATTATGTAAACTTGGTCCATATCAAAATACAGACAATCCATTTTCCATGGCACTGTAGTTATGAGATTGTGGAGTAAAGAAAAGGATCTCCAATGATCTCTTACATCTTTCCCAGTTGAGTTTCTGCATCTTTGTAGGTGACATATTTCAAGGCTAAGCATCATGACTCTAACTTTTTACTACATAATTTGTAAGTTCTGTCCCCAAAATAGTTCATAAATAAAACCATCAGCAAAGGAGTGGTTCTAAACTCTGGGTACATATCAGAATCATTAAAAAAAAATACCTATCCCCAGGCCCTCACACTCTACCCCAAACTAATTATATCAGAATTTTGGAGAGTAGGGAATATATGGCTTCAGTATCTTTTCCAAGGTTCCTAGTTGATAGTAACATCAAATCATGGTTGTGAACTGTCTAAAGCAGTAATTCTCCAACTGTGATGTGCTTATGAATCATTTGGGGATTTTGCTAAAAAAAAAAAAAAGATTCTAATTTAGTAGATCTGGGACAGACCTTGACATTTTGGATTTTAACAAGTGAGTATGTGATACTTAAAATGTTCATTTCAGAACACACTTGTAGTAGCAAGAGTTGTTGGTTCTCAAAGTATGGCCCAGTTCTGCAGTATCAGCAGCATCTGAAAACTTGTTAGAAATATAAGTCTCACACCCAACCAAAGACCTACTGAATCAAAAACTCTGATGGTAGGGCCATAATCTAACTTGTGCATTAATGAGCACGTTTAGTAATTTTGAGACACCTGCAAGTTTGAGAAACTCTGGTAAATGATAAAACTCCCTAAAGTCTAAACAAAACAACTGACTGTATATGGTTTGAAGACTGCTAATACTTTTTGCTTTGTTGCAGTTTACATTTCAACAAATAATCCTACTCTGCCTCTTGGGTACTTTTAAAAATAATCATGTAGACTAATTAAAATAGTTTCAGTTTTTTATAAATGAAAGTGACAAATAAAAATTGAAGGAATTTGCTCAGTTATGTAGCAAGCAAGAACAAATCCAAAATTATGGTCCAGAATTCTAGCCTTACAAACTAATGGGAAGAATATTAAGAGAAAAATGAAGTGTGTAAATCATAAGAAATGAACTGAACGAAGGAAAGGGCTCTCTAAGGTTTAGGTGATGACATGAGGTAGACCAGAACACATCCAGGCAACCTCCTATCAGGTAAGTCACAGACATATGTGCCTGCCACTCTCAAAGAGCACAGAAAAATGCACTAACCTTTTTTTTTTTTTCCCCGCATGAGTTTGCGGTCATATAGAGGCAGGTGTGAGGAAAACAAATTCTCAGTAACTGACTTAGTGGATGAGTCAGTTACCTTTGGTTGTTTGTTCCACAATTCTACAAAAAAACTCATTCAAAATAAAAAAACAAACAAAATCACCAAATATATGGTGTGTGTGTGCATGTTTATACACACACATATTTACAAGTTTTATACTTATAGAAACACAAATTATCACAATTTGCATTTGTCACATGAGACTTACCTGCTTTATTCCTGTCATAAGGAACAACAAATGGTATAATTCACAGATACAAAAAAATCCTTCTTAAAAATATACATGCTATTCCATATTCCTAGGCAATATCTAGTATGATATATGCTATTATTCACCAAGTATATTTGTAAAAGATTTTATAGGCAATGGATGTTCCTTAAAGTATCAGTAACAAACAATAAATTTTGATTACTATTAGTGATTTAGTTATCTCCCCCAAATTAATTTATTGCAAAGTCTTCCTAGAGACCCATGCCCACTAAGTTTGTTTTGAAATGGTGAATTATAAGTGGTAGAAATCCACATACTGTGTCAGGAGTTTGTTTGAGTGATGATACTTTCCTAGTAAATGCAGGTGTTCCAGATGCCTTCTAAGAGAAGTCACATTTTCCCATGAAATTTACACAAAAAATTCTATATTGTACTGTCAAATAGCCCTTACTTTTGTGTTGTTTCTTCTTTTTTTCTTTAGTATAGAAATGAGTATGGAAATAAAGACTTGAAATACTGAAAAATTAAAAATTTAACTATCCTAAACTTAGATACTTAGGTTCTTATATCTAATACTTATTAGGCACATTTACATTTAAATGGGAAAATGTTATCACCATAAAAAGTATTATAATATCCTGCAAACATCAAATAAGTTCAGAATTGTGAAATAAATAAAATTTCAATACCCTGAATTTAAAATGTTTAAAATTACAATAGTGTGAAGGTTTTGCATTTTATCATATATGCAGTTAAACTATATATCCAAATATGCATGTACTATAATTTTTACAAAGCTATCCTATAAATAGAAATAGTCAGATCAAGCATTTCATAATATCTTTGCAGACATATGCCATGAATACTGAAAATATAGTCAGTGGGATTCTTAAAAATGCAAAGTTAAAGGTTGGAATGGGCCATTATATCTACTTTTCCCTTGACTTATCAAGAAAGTTACATGGCTTCAATCTGTCAGAACTACCAAAGAAGTGAATCTCTATGGGAACCTTTGTGCAAGGAAAGAAGGTTGGACAGACCAGTGCTAGAAACTCATCCAGTAAGTGATAAACTCCTTTATTTGCCAGGGTAGCAGTAAAGCAGGTGGGCTCCATTCAGAAAGGGAAAAAAAATAAGACTTCCCCACAAATTAAAGCACGGATTCTGATTCAGTAGAAATAGGAATGAGGCCCAAGTATTGCTGCTGTAGCAACTTAGACAAGTCTTTGATATTTTGATATGTCACTCTTTGATATTTGTCTTTAAGATAGAGAATTATTATGGTTTCCTTTAGCTCTCAAATGACCTGATAAAGTTCTAGAATCTTCTCTGGGATACAACTGGGTTACGTGGGTATATAAGAAAGTATCTCTCGTTCCATCCAGTTTTGTCACCTTTATTCTATAGTTTTTATTTTTTCCCAAAATATAGGAATTACTGAGCAAGACCCCAAGATCAATGCACATTTGCCTTTCAAGACCACAGTCATATAAAAGATCATAATTATACAAAAATTATCTCCAACTCACAAAAGAAACACTTGTTTCATGGAAGTAGGCAGTGAAGGTAAATGTTTTGGGAACAGTCAGCCAAACTTCTGTCACTGGACCACCAGAATTATAAACCTCCCTTGTCTCCTGTTGCCATTTCAGATTATTCAAGGCCACACACTCACTCAGAGGGGATATTTTCCCCTTGCCATTTCACTTTCTCAATGCCAAACATCTACTGTGGCTTCCAATGAATCAAGTTCTCCTTCCTCTCCTCCCCTGGAAGCTCATGCTCCCGGGAAAATGGCACAAATATAGTGGAAGCCAGCCTTTCCCAGGCTGGACTTGTAAACAGAAAGCAAGAACACCATTCTTCACCAGGAAACTGACCCACAAAGCTGACTGGATTCAGTTAAAGAGATTGAGAAGAAGGTCAGCTAAGAAAACAAAGGGAACTCTCTCCATAGTTACTTCTGATAGAGTGCTACAAACCCAAAAATAAAGCTTTGTCCAAGGCAAAGGAAATAAACAGAGGGCATATTAGGTGAGACCTGGGGAAGAGGCGACTCTACATGTGACTTCTTTGCATGTTTTGTGTCTATCTTCTCTTTCCCAGGGAATAACTGCTTCTATATTTATTCTCTTTTCTCACTACCCCCATTTTCACACTGTAATGTCTACTAAAGTGTAATGCTTAAAAAAATTCTGTTTCTCTTGAGCCATAGACACACAAAAGTGTGTGTGTGTGTGTGTGTGTGTGTGTGTATATATATATATATATATACAAAATAGATATTTATGTAGTGAGGCTGCTACTCTAAGATACAGACTTCTGTGCAAATACTATATGAAAATATAAGAATATTTTTCTTCTGAACTAACATTTAGATATTTCTCTAATTCTTTGATAACTACAGCTTAAGATAAAGGTGATACTGATAAAGTTCACAGACACTTGACTAAAAACTTAAATACCCACAGTATTCACATTTGTCCCATTCAATCCATAATCAGTGAAAAATATATTACTAAAGGCTAGCATTTATTTATATAAAATGCTTAACTAGTAAAGGGTTAATGATGTTAGAGAGTATGGATGTTAGCAGTTGAGAGGCCATGCTTATGTGTTTGCAAAAGCATTTTTTGCATCATGTCCAAATCCCTCTGCAAACAGATAAATTACTTTATAAATCTTATTACTCCATGTGGATAAATCATACATGAAGGTTTACAAGGCTGAAGAACTGGAAAAGAAAATCTGCTTTGGATAGTAAGATCTTTGGGATTCATAATCAGTCATCACTCAGGAAATGAAGAAAGGAGTATTTACACATTAGGATTTTCTTACTTTTTATAATCTGCAGCAACACACATAAAACAAAACATGCACCACACACACACACACACACACACATGCGCACACATACACACTTCTCCAACAAGGCTAGAGATCCCAAAGCAGGACACTGTGACAGCCAACCAAATTTATTTCTGAGAAAAGGAAAGAAAACTTTGCTGCTGTAGGCAGCTCTGCTTCAGAACTGCTCCCTGATGCCCCAGGGTTTATGCATTATCAGCTCCTTGCACACAGATCAGAGGTTTATTTTCTATCAGATATTGTTTTTATTACAACAACAAACGCTATTAGTTAGACAGATGGACACTTAGTCATTTTATCCGGGTGGAATGAGATTTTAAAGGATCTCTAAGGAGAATATTTTCTTTCATTCTTCTTATTTTTTGGTCAATATCTTATAGAAATTCAATGAAAACAGGCAAAAAAGGGACAACGGTATTGGCAGTTCATTGAGAAGGAAGAAAGAGAAGAGAAACACATGAAAAGAAGAGTAGAGCTTTTTAGAAATAGAATTATAGCTAGGCTCCATGTGAGTTTCTCTAGCTCACTGTCCCTTATAGGGGTCAAACTCCCAAGGACTTGGAATCTTTCTTTCCAAATTTCAATCCCAAATTATATTTCAGAATCTGGCAGGGCTGCAGAGAGATAAGACTTTGAGGTCAATAATCAATTAAAAATATCCATTTTATGCCAGGTTAATTCTTTCCTAACCTCTGTGTCTAACACTCCTGCTCTTAAAATCAGCCATTTGTCAAGTTCCTTTTTTTTGCTTTTCTTCATCCTCTCCTTGACTTCATCCTCTCCTTGACTTCTATCCCCATACCAGAAAAGGCTCAGTAACCAACCAAAGTTCTAAAATTGATTTATTGCCCTGGATGTCAATTAAAGGATTCTTACAGAAAATCTCCTATCCAAGGAACTACTGCTAAGGCAGAGTGAGAGCTTGATGTGAACACACACTCACACACACACACACACACACACTCACACACACACCAATAGGAATGCAGTACTGTACACCACTCTCTGAGAGCCATAATTCAACAACTCTTCTTTCCCAATTAAGGAACTCCCACAAAACTCTGAAAGAGCAGAGCATCCGCAATTACAAAAGCCAGCAGACTGCCCAAATGTCATTAATATCATAGGTGAAGTTGCATGTTCTCGGTAAGAGAAACAAGCTCCTAAGAATCAAACATTTAACGAACCCTGCTGGTCCCTGACAGGGACCAAAATTCCCTTGAAATTTGTTGGCAGATACCTCCACCAGTCGGTAAGAGGCATTTCCATGGGCGCGCGCGTGCACACACACACACAGATACACACACACACACACACACACACACGCCTGCAGCATCAGTAGCTGGAGTTCAAGGAGATCACACACACACACACATACACACACTCACACACACACACACACACACACACATACACACACACTGGCGTGCAGCAGAAAAGTTGCCCAAAAGCCCTACCTGAGGATGGCCGTGTCCCCCTGCCTCACGGTGATGTTGTCCGTGCCTCGGTTAAAATCCACGCTGCGAACGGGCAGTCCTGTGGGAAGAAGGCAGAGCAATCTCAGTAGGACCAGCGGCAACTGTTTCCTATCGGGTTGAACTCTGCCGACCATGGTGGCCACGCCGAGGTGCGGGTCCGCGGGGTACTCTGGAGGGTGTGTGCGTGCTGCTCACGCTGCGAGGCTCTTACAAACAGAGGGCTTTCATCCACGGCAAAGGCAGAGCGGGCTTTGCCAGTTTGTGGTCCTTTCTACTTTGCCTCTCTCTTTCCCTTGCTCAGTCTCTCTCCCCTCTAAGACTTAACAAAGCCTTCATAAAACCCAAGCAGAGGGGAGAAAAGTCAAAGGAACACAATTTACAAAGAGAGTACAAATATAAAACCCTCTAGAAAAGAGGAGCAGAAGGCTGCAAAAGGAAGGTGTTCTCTGGTCTCTCTGTAGCTGGATGCTCCTTTGCCAGTGTCTGAGCTGAGCTCCTTCCTTCTGTAACCCACTTTTCCAGGCGGGCGGGCGAGGGAGCCGGCACCCAGCCTGCCAGGGAGTGTAAAGAAACCCACACAGCCGCGGCGGCAGCCCAGAGTCTCTCCCCCCCTCCTTCCTTTCTTGTTTCTCTCGCCAGTCCCTCCCTCTCTCAGCTCAGCACCTCCCCCCGCCCCCGGATTTCTACAGCCCCTCCACGTCATACCCCTCCCTCCCCTCGGCGTGGCCCCTCTCCTTGCACAACTGCCTCCTTCAGCAGCAGCCAGCCTCAATGAAAGCCTGATGTGCCTTTAGGTTGTCAGGACAACAGCTCCATCTGAGGCCTGGCTGATTTCCTTAAGAAGAGGGAATGGAGCTTGGAGGTACTGTGCAAGACAAGGGGAGAAGAGCGGGGCCCGGGCTATAAAAGAACTGGAGACACTGTCCAGGCAGGAGAGAGGGTGAGGAATGAAGGGAAAGGACATGGGGAGGGCAGATGGAGGGAGTAAAGGGAGGCTAGAAAGCCTGGGGAGCATGGTGGGGGGGCATGGAGAGACTTGAGCTTAAAGATGGGATGAGCAATGTAAAAGAGAGAAGAAACTTGACAGTGGAGTTTAAGATTAAAAACCAAAGTTGATTTGAAAACTAAATGTTCCTGGCAACAGGCTTTTCACACTCCCATCTTGTTCATTCTTTCCTTTCCCCTGCATTTTCTTTTACAGGATTAAAAGGTTTATTTTCTCTCCTTTATCCCCGCCCCCTCTTGGAGCCCCCTTATGAAAGATGGATTGGAGACAATGCTGGTATTGAGTGGTCTGGGGTGTGAATGCTTGGTTTGTCTATTCCAAGTGCCAGCTTCAGCAGCTGATCCCTGATCCCTAAATCAACCTCACTCTCCAGGAAAACCTCACTCAGTCGCACATGAAGAATGGTATTAAGGATTATTGTTCAAACATCACATTGCTGTGGCTGCCCAAGTTTCTACTGGCACTTGTTTCTCAAAATGTTCATACGCTAGTGCCAGTGGAAGGCTTGCCATGTAGAGGGTGACGCTAAGGCTGCACAGAGCACTTCAGTGGATGGCAGACCCGTTACCATCACTTGTCATTCCTTCTTCTCCATGAGTCAAGTTAAGTGATAAAGGTCATAAGGGACTAACACGGTTCGTCACTCATGTGAGAGCCTGAAAGGATGGAAGACTTTCAGTACTGATGCTGAAAATGAACGATGGAGGTGGACCAGCCAGGGGCCTCTTTTTTTATATTTTTTACAATTTATTTAAATAGTTAAGGCTTTCACATGGTATAAAAACCAAGTGTTACAAAATGCTGTAGTGTGAGTTTTAGTTATCTTTCCTATCCTTGTCTTTAGCCAACTGTTTCTCCTGATTGGGGGCAACCACTATGTATACATCTTTTCCTAAAGACGCACATACATAGATTATGTCCACCCCTCTCGTTTATATAATTAGCCAAGAGCATATTAAAAAAAGTATATGTTTATGAATCTTTATCAAGTCTCACCAGAGTACAAATAGTGTTGACGTCTACCTGTCTCCCCAAACATTTGAATAACTTTCGTGTTGCATTACTATCAGCTGTGAGATAGGTAAGGTAGGGAAGGAGGACCATTCTTTGTCTTTTTAAGAAAAGACTTAGAAGGATTGGAATCTGAATTGTTACAAAAATCAAGAAAGATAAAGTTCAGTTAATTTTGTTTATACTATGCATTAACTTTATATAAATCAAGGTGTCCTATACTGGGCTAATAAGCAGTTCCCAACAATAAGCCAATGATATTCTGTCCCGCCCCGCGAGATTCGAGAGGCAAGGAAGAGGGGCTGGGGATGAGATGAGAGGCTGACACACTTGATGAGAAGTTGCAAAAAAAGGACTTTATTTCCTCTCTCCCTACCCTTAAGTACCTTGTGCTGCGCCTGCGCTTTGCCTGTTCCGCATGCTTGGACTGTGTGGCTTTCTCTGATTGGCCCTAGTGTCTCTTGTGCATCTTTTACTGGCTGCCTGTTAACTATATGCATTTCAAGCTATGCAATAGCCTGCCAAGGCCCCGGAAAATATTCCACCACTCATTTGTAACTTAGTTGTTTAGGACTTGAGACCAGTTTTGCTATAGGAGAAAAATGACTAATAAGTCAAACAGTTAGTTTAACCACAAAGACCAAAATCCTGTGGTTTTCAATATCTATGGAAAATGAAATTTAGTGCCAGATGCAGATGCAAGAATTAGATCACTCTGCCAAGGTAGAAGGTAAAGAACATCTGCCCTTCCCCACCAAGGTCAACAGACATTATAACCCCCAGCAGGTTTCTTCTGAGCCTTTAGAGATGGAGGGTTGGCTTAGACACAGCATCTTCTTCAGATGGGTAGTATTTCTCCAGTGTCTGGAGGAAGACAAGAAAAACACAAAGAACTGGGGCTACTAGAACGCTGTTTCCAATGAGGATGCTCAGTGAATGGTGTGATCCCCATTGGGATCTAGATTCTTAGAGGGAAAGAACCAGACATCTCAAGAGTATGAATATATTCTCACATCAGAGGACTAAATTTTGAACAAAGGAACAAAAAGGTTTTTCCAGGACAAGGAGGAGGTATGGTGGCATGGTAGCATGTTAATTTGCAGGAAATACTTAATTATGCTCAGTTGTGGACTAATGCCTGTACCAATAATAACAAGTGATTGGTAGGACTTGGTGGTCCTGGGAAGAAGCATCAAGTTTAACAAACCGGGATGTAAAATAATTCTTACTAAAGTAGTAGGAATGCAAATTTTTTAGCAAATCAATCAGATCTGGAGATCTTACTTGTTATTTGTTTCTATTACCATTGAGAAAGGGAAGTAGTAAGTTCATCATCATATAATTCAGAAATGTAAAAACATTTATCTGGGAGGATAACATCATAAGTACATATTTGTATAGAAAAAAACATGTAACACAATTAAAGAGTTTTTTTTTTAATACAGTCATTAAGTTAAGTCCATTTGTTGGCATCTCTTGCTATATTATATTGACTTACTGAGTGCACCAAAAATAAAACACATAAAGAAGATTAGATTTTAAAAATTCTGTAACTTATACTGTTTACTAATTCAGACTGATGTTTTGAAACAATTTCAAAATCACAAAGATTATGATATGTTAATTGTTTAATATTTATCATTTAGGTTGAGTTGGCATTTAGAATACAACTCTCTAATCCAACCCATGGCCAGAGGGTACGCTCTGTAATTGTTGAGTATAAGAAGAAGATTGATTGTGTGCCCAAGTCTGCTCACATGGCTTATCTCATCATTTAGAAAATAAATAAATCTATTTGTGGGTACACAAATCACCATTCACGTCAGTGTTATATTGAGTAAATTTCCTTTTCCCTCCTTGTTTTCTCCTCTGTGATCTCTTACTGGAATCCAATAAATGCAAACAAATTCAATAGTCAATGTATATTAGGTAACTCATCTCATCCTAATGGTCACTCCCCCAAATTTACTCCAAATCTACTGACACCTCTTTTTGCTTTGATATTGCTAAGATATGTAGAGAAGGAAACAAATAAGCAAGTTACCAAAATTTATTCAAGCTATTTTTCTGTAAACCACTATATACATTTTTCCAAGAGGGCTGGCAAAAATGAACATACTTTCAGGTTATTTGTGAGGCAAGTATAGCTGTTAGCCTTGTGAAACAACCATCATCGCCCAAGTAAGATGATCTTAACTACTACTTTAAAATAACATACTGCCTTTCCAAAAGAGGCTTTAGAAGATTCTGGCACTCTCCAGGGACAAATGTTGCAGGAAAAACAAAAACTGGCTAATGTCTGAGCACCCTAAGAAGCATGAAAGGTTTATTCTTCTCTTTAGTTCTGTAAGGTAATAAGCTCACAGGAAATCCAGAGGCAGCCTGCAACGTACAACTCATCTAGCCACACTGCTTGCATTTTATGCTAAACATGTCTATAATATTAATATACCACTCTAAATTTCTACAGTTGCAAGGTCTTAATCATAATAACATCATGCCTGTACTTTACTTTCATAAGTGGAATTAGCATTTCCATATGAACTAGAAATGCAGAGTTGTTAATATGTCTCCTTAGGATTCCTGCTATGACATTCTCAATGATTTCATCATAATTCAGCATTATTCAAGTATCTCAGTTTATGCTCAGAATCATGGCATTATCTTGTGTGAATTTCCTTTGGACTTTGGCTCCTCTCAATATAATAGCTTCATTCACAAGTGTCTCACTGCCTAACAAAATCTATCAGTTTCAAGTGAGTTAAATATTGTTCAAATCCTTACTATAGAACCTTCAGTGATGTAACACACTCAATCCATACTCTGCATAATTAAAATCACTCTTTCATGATTTGCCTTTAGTTTATTCTTTGGTGGTTCACTGTTGCAAGATTGATCTTTTGCTTCTTTGCTCACTCATTCTATTTTGTGATATATCAGTGCAAATATCTATTCAAGATTCCACAAGGTCTTTGAAATCCTTGAGTTTCTACCTGGGCCCTCCTACCCCAGCAAACTTAACTCTCTCATTTATGCGTAATTATTTCACAGATATGTACTCCTTAACTCTAGGACTTTTTTTTTTTTTTTGGTAGAGAGTTCAATGTACCACCATATACAAGAAGGTGGTAATAGCCAAATAATTCTGCATCTGCATTGCTACTGCTCTTTTTGACATATCCCTAATATATGAAAAGAGTGTTGCACTATCTGGCTACGTGGAGGTCATAGTATCTTCAGCACAGTAGCATGTCAACAGAGGTAGATAATCAGACAATTACATCCTCCAACCGGGTTGCTTTGGCGACTTGGATTTCTACAATAAGAAAATAGGACAAGGATAAATAAGAAAGGTGTTCAATTCATTCTCTGGCCTGCCCAGTACGTTTATGATTCAATCATTTACCCAATTTACTTTTGTCGATATGGTAGTGAGTGAAGTTAGACCCACACTCTGTCCTTATATAACTTACATTCTTGGTGCAGAAATAGACACTAAACAAATAAACACATATTAAAATTGCTTTGGAGAGTAAGCACCATGGAGAGAAATATAAATGATACCAAGAAACTGGCCTGATGGTGTGGTGATAAGAACATATGTCCTGAAATCTAGGGAAGCAGTCATGCAAATGCTGGTAGAAAGACCTTCCAGATGAAATAAATGACATATTCAAAGATCCCCAAGGCAAGAATGAGCATTTCATATAGCAGGTAATAAACCTGGACTACAGTTTATGTGTGTGTTGTAGGAGGTGGTTGGCAAAAGTAATAAGACTAGAAATGGGGGGGGGGGTTGGAAGTAGGGGTTAATCATGAAGAGTTTCCAAGGTAAAGTTTTAGAATTTTCTTTAATACCCTGAAGGGTTACAAATTTTTTTTTTGAGTGTGTGTGTGTGTGTGTGTGTGTAACCCTCGCCAGCGGCCAGGGAATGAACCAGGGAACAAACTGGCGCTGCAAAGGCTAGGGGCAGCCTCGCAGCCCAGCGCTCAACTGCTGTGCTCACCAAGGGAGGCCCAGTTACTAAAATATTTTAAGCAAGTGATTGATGTGGTCTTATTTATATATATATATATATATATATTTAAAGATTTATTTATTTATTTATTTATTTATTTATTTATTTATTTATTTATACAAGCACTAGGTATGGTCAGAAGTGCGGGAGTGTGAGAGAATTCACCAGAGCAAGAGCGGGGAACGGAAAAGGCAAACTGATGAAATACACTGCTGAGGGGAACAGCGGGTGCAGCAGGAGAGGTCTGAGTGCCATGTGGAACCCTCCCTAGGGGCCGGGGATCGAACCAGCGCTGCAGAGGCTGTGGGCAGCTTCGCAGCCCAGCGCTCAACCACTGCGCCACCTGGGGAGGTCCTGATTTATATTTTTGAATGATTGTTCTAAATATCATATGGAGAATGAATTATAAAAGGAGAATAGTGGAAGCAAGGAAACAAAGAGAAGGAAATCTTAGCAATCCAGTAACAACTGACTTGGACTAGGGGGTGGCAAAGGAAATGGAGGGGAAACTGAGTTGAGTATACTTGCTTATGATGGGAAGGTACTCCCAAATAGACCATGTTCTATCACAAGTGATCACTGTTTTCCACATACCAGTACCCTTTCTTATTGTACTAGCTCAATTCTGGTAGTTCTTTGCAGGAAGCTAGCACCCATCAAAATAAGAACTGACAGAATGCCAAGTAGACTGTCATTTACACCAGCGAGTCAGAAAAAAAAAAAATAAAATAACTGTGCTTCTGCTTTTTTTCAGAGGTAAACTTTGCTTACCCTTAGTCAGTATATTATATGTTAATTAAACATCAAGATAAGAAAGCATTTTGTACAGATTAAGAAGTACCTAAAAAGATGAGCAGATGCTATTTAATTACTAAACTTTACTAAATATTTTCTTACATATCTATATTTATTTAGCAGGCAATAGCTATCCTGTTAAATCTAAATGGAATGCCTAGTCAAATATCTTGAGGCTATAAATCATGTAAATAACACTAATATGTTTTCTCAAGAGTTTACTGACAATATTGAGTAGCAGGCAAGTCTAGTGTTAGGTCATTATATTATTCAAAGGGCCCCAGAAGTTTGCCTGCTTAAAAGTATCTTCCTTTCCTACCGATGAATCAAATTCCCTGCCCTCTACACTTTTAGTAATGAATGTAGTAGTACTGCCTACAGGAGAGAAAGAGGATTCACAAGATGTGGCTCATCAGTGTTGCCATGTATGAGACAATTCATTAAAACAATCAATAGTTTTTTTGGACCTGACATAACAGAGGCACTGCGTTAAACTCTGGGGAAAAATAAAGTCCAAAACTGACACCTTGTTTTTATGCAACCTGGTGAGGAGAAAGGCCATTCCAAACCCCTCCTAGAGAGAGAGAGCAAACATTATCTAACGACAATTACAACTTTTAAAACTATTATCCAGTGTAAATCTGGGCTGAAATTAATCAACACATATATCCATTCCTTTCTGGTGCTGAATAGTATTGAAAAATAATAAAATTCAAGTTTTCATTCTCAGAGACCCATGAACTTCCAACCAAGAGAAAAGTAAGGTGAACACACATAGAACATAACAATTGATTGATTCAGAACTAAATTACAAAGGAGCAGAATCGAAACACAATGGTAATTCAGAAAAGGTAATCAAAAAAGACTTCTTAGATAAGAAGTCTTATGTCACCCTTGGAAGATGGGTAAGAGGAATATGAAGGAAGAAAACATCTTGTGAAAATGATGGTCACGAGAACCAGATTGAAATAAAGAATGAAACTGGAGGAAGACTTAGCTGACTAGCAAGGAGTGAAAGAGGAAAAACTAGAGAGAGAAACTGCTTAATGAAGAATCCTGAATGCCTAAATGAAGAACATACTTTATTTTGTGACCTCATAGTTAGAAAGCTACTTAAGATTCTAGAATGTGAGGGTAGTGAGATAATGACATTTTAGGGAGATTTTTCTGCAATGGATAGTAGAGATTTGAAAGAATACGAATGAGATAACCCAGTTAGAAGACTAGAAAAGCTGTTGGTAACATGATGAGAAAGGTATAAACATTACTGATTATATATGCCAATGTTTTGTAATAACTATATACACTATTGATTTGTTATTCAATGAGGAATGTAACCCTTCCCTCAAAAACTTTATATCAGTGGGGAAGGTGCATTGCAGGGAAGGATGTGGGGGTAGAGATGGGAAAAGTTAGAATGGAAAATGACATATTTGTAAATTGAGGTCATTGAGGGGTTTGACAGGCATGTTAATGAATTTGGCTTTATTCTGTATGAAATAGGGAACCATTAAAAGCTTTGGGTAAGTGAGCGACATAATCAGACCTGTATTTTAAAAAGACAACTTCCTGGCAAGTTGTGGAAAATAGACTGAGACAAGGGAAGCCAGGGAAAACCAGTTATAAAGTTTCTGAAATAGCACAGGCAAAGGATGATTAAAGCAGGCCCCGGGACAATGATGGTGGAAAGAGAAAAGGGAATTTCAGATGATGGAACTTGGAAGTTAAGGAAATAGGGAGCCTAACTGAAGTCCAGAATGATAAAATGGGAGAGCTTGGTTAAGATACTAGTTTCAAATGAAATTTGGAAATCCTACTTTTAGATTTTTGGATTGGTTCCTAAGTTGGTACTCAAATAGCCTGTACTTCCAGATGGACAAACTCAGAAAGTTGTGACAAGAATGTGACATTCTTCACAGGAGGGTTGTCTCCTAGTTCTGTAATAAACTAAGCCCAGAAATGAAGATTTCTCTTGTATTTTTCCTTGGGTGTTTTTTTTCTCTACTCTCATTTGTTTTGTAGCTTCAATATGTAAATATAGTTTGTGAGCAAGTGACATACTTGCCAGTAATATGAGTCTCATATTGATTTTTAAAAATACATGTGCACAGAGTATTTCAAGGAGAAATATATCCTGAACTTGTCTCCCTCTGCTGGTTGCACATTGAGGCATCATGGTTCTTTTTAAACCAGATTAAATAGTAGAAATGGAAATATTCAACAATCATTTGTTATGCACAAGTATTGGACTTTGTAGTTCACAATGTATAGTGACACATATGATTTCATGATTTGTCTTCACTGCAACCCTGTGAGACAACAGTGAAAGTGTTATTATCCTACTTGTCAGAAAAATTCTTTGAACACTTCAAGATATTAAACTCTCATATGAAATTAGGGAAGTCAGAGGAAAACCAGGAATCATGTGTAACTAAAAGAACTGTATAATGTTAAAACTGGAAAGGACAAAAAAACTTTCTTGTTCAACCCACCCATTTTACAATTGAAATATGGACTCTAAGAATTTACACAGTAATTTAGAGTCACTGAGATTAGTACTTAGGCAGCACAACGTTCAAAACTGATTTTTCTAATCCACCAGCTGCCTACACAGTAATGCCAGGATGTTATCTTACTCCATAGCTGAAACATTTATACAAGTAGGCTGGATTGTAGATTGGAAATGCCTATTTTCTCTAAGACTGTATCTACTTTACACCAAAATAATCCATAGCTAGGTTAAACAAGTAAATAAGTAAAAAAAAAAAAAAAAGTAAAAGTAATGTAAATCAGTTGGAAAAACAGATAACAAGGCAAAAGTCAATCCCCATGTACCTGTTTGAACAGACTAGTGGTCTGTCCAGCCTGGGGGCTCTTGAACCATAGGCAAATTTTAAGATGATTTTCAGGTAGTTAGAGTGTAATAGATTGTGTCAGCGGAAGAGTTAGCATGAAATTCCCCACCCACTAACTGTCTAGGGCCTTCGTTTTTTCTTCCCCACATGGCCTGCGTAGACAATCTACTACAACTCTCTGTCTATTCATCTGACATCCTACTCTCCAAATTCATCTCAAGTCTTGATGGATATCTCTATTCTCTCTTGGCAGAAAAGAATAGCTGATTAAAATAATTTATACTCATGTGTGAGTGACATAAATTCCAACCTCTGAAAGTATAGAAACAATATACAAGGGGCTTTCTTAACCCAGAAAATCTATAATAGATAAAATATGTAGAGAAGATATTCTTAAATGGGAGAATCTTTTAATGACTCTTGCTTCTTACTGACAAGAGATAAAGACCTTTGGGTCAACAACTGTGAAACTACCTTAAAAGGTAGAAAATTAAAATAAAGAAGTCTATGTTCTTTTTTTTTTTTAATTTTTTTAATTAATTAATTAATTAATTAATTAATTTATACAAGCACTGGGTACAGTCAGAGGCGCGGGAGGGTGAGAGAATTCACCAGAGCCAGAGCGGGGAGCAGAGCAGGCAGAAGGACCAAGGTACACTGCTGAGGGGAGCAGCGGGCGGCAGGAGAGGTCTGCACGCCATGTGGGACCCTCCTCCGGTGGCCAGGGAGCAGCCGGGGATCGAGCCGGCGCCGCAGGGGCTGCGGGCAGCTTCGCAACCCAGCGCTCAACCGCTGCGCCACCGGGGAGGCCCCAAAAAGTCTATGTTCTTAACTCATTAAATCATAATATCCACATACAGAGAAGAAAACTTAGCTTAGACTATCATTTCAACACATTGTGCCTATTAAGAAAAGTTTCTATTCATGTAATAGATATTGACCAGGAATATAGAAATAAAATAATGAAATTTTATATAATTAATATATATGCAGATATAAACAAGTATAGACAATTTCAAAATAGAGACCATTTCTAACACATTTAGTAAATAACTCCAATACCCATACCCAACAATGATTTATCAGTTAAAAATTTTCAGTTTATTTTTTCCAGATGCTAAATCAGAATTAGAGTCTTCCTTCTTTTATTTTGTTTTCTTATGTTTCAAGAAAACAGGACAAAGTATTGATCTTGGGATACAATCAGTTGGTAAGTGCCATTAGCTGCATTTTGTGATGTTTGGAGGGTATGACAATAAGCTGATATAAGGAATGCTTGCTATTTTGAGAGAATTAAGTTATAGGTATTATTTTGATCTAAGAAATATTTAGATTTGACAAAGGGCTAGTCTGTATAGGGAGGTAGGGAAATTAAAAAAATAAGCAGTTGAGATATTTTTGGTTGTGACAGCAGTAAGAGTACAATAGGAAGGATGAGCCAACATGGGAGGCTATAAAGAAATGAAGAGAAACTTGTAATGTGATTAATTACTCCTTATTACAGAACATTTTAGTCATCAACTGATGTGCAGTAGTATAATGCTGGGGCCAGCTTTAAAGTGACTGGGTAAGATGATTTTTCTTGGTACAAAAATTTTCCCCTTGCTATTAATGAATAATATTAAGTGATGATTCACAATTTCTTTTCCAATCCTACCAATTTGGTGTACATTATTTTTGGCTTGAGATACTGTTAGCAATAATTTTCAGTTACTTGTAAAAATTCCATGAATTTACTGATAAACTATTCTATAATTGGGTATTCTGAAAGATCTGTGGGATTCATTCTGCCTGGTGTCTACAATAAAACTCTTTCAGAAGAAATTGTCAACCCTGTTAGGAAAAGATCAATATATAATTGGTGAATGGCTCAAAATAGCATAAAATTAAGTCTGAAAGTTTGATAAAACTTCAAAATGTACAGAACTTTAAACACATGGGCATCAGTTAATTCTATCTATTATTATAGCAGGAACTGGGGTCACAAAGAATCATAGGGAGAGATTCCTAATCTCAAAGAGTGAGCGAAAGGAGAGAGATGCATATAGTTGGGCAATGACAGTAAAGATGAACTGTAGAATTACCCACATGGAACTGTGTTCAGATAAAGGAGAATACCTAATCCATACTAGAGGAAATGATTTCTGAAAAAGCTGGTAACTGAGCTGTGCTGTAAATGAATTAATCTGAAGAAGTGGGTTTTGGAAGCAGGTTGCTTAAGAATGCATACAATGTTGACAGTTGGAAGAATATAAAGTACAACAAGTACAACAGGGCCAAAAACAGAGATACATGCCAAGAGTTAGAGTTAATATCATGGAATAGAGCAATGGGACAGAGAAACAAGTTCCCAGAGCAGCGGAGAGGACACATGCTGGGGAGTAGTAGGAAACTTATCTAAATCAGGGGCAGGCAGATTATAATAGTCTTAAAAGGTAAGAAGTGGGAAAGCTGAACTAATAGCTTTAATAAATTATTAGCATTAGTTTAGCATTTAGAAAGCTAAACTAATAGCATTAATAAACAGGAAGTATTTTATTTGGGGAGGCAAGGCCTTCAAAGTGACATTCAGTATAGCAGTTGTATAAAATGGAAAATACTGTCTAAGATATTCCCTCAGTAACTCAAGTTTAGAAGGCGGTGACCTTCCTTACTGTGAGGGTAGAGGAAGGACATACGTAAGAGATATATGATAAAAATCAAAAGGAATTATTGACTAATTGGATATATATGAAATGGATAAGAGAAGGTATCCAAGATCCTGCTCTTTGATACCTTCTCTCCATGAATCTCCCCATCCAATCCTTCCTCTGGGCTTCTGGAGAACTGAGGTCTTCATTTATAGAGATCAAGAGTCCAGGGAGGGTCTCCCCTGGTGGCGCAGCAGTTGAGCACTGGGCTGCGAGGCTGCCAGCAGCCTCTGCAGTGCCCCTTCCTTCCCTGGCCGCAGGCGAGGTCCCACAAAAAAAAAAAAAAAAAAAAAAAAAAGAGTCCAGGGACTTGAAAGGCCATAAGGAATATATTGGCTAGGGAGGGAGGGGAGGAACTGATCCCTCTCCAGTGTTAGGCCTGTCTTTTATTTAATTAGTGCTACTAGAGAGGAGGGAGGGTGAGAGAGAAGGAGGGAGAGAGGGAGAGAGCTTGCTAATTGATTTGACTGCACAACTCAATTGGTATGAATTTCCCAGATGCACATAATTAAGAAAGGAAAAATTCCAGAAAGAAGCCATATGATCCTTTCAGCATTGATGCTTGTATGTATGATTGTAGACACATAAAATAACAATCTAAAAATCTGATATACACTTTGGAACATTTCTAAAATGTGCATAAATACCTATGCTAAAGTGGACCTTACTGGCTAAGTTTAACTCACATCAATTTCTGTTTAAAATAACACTGGATTTTATTTTTCTAGATTTCACTCTCAAACTCTTAGAGATTGCAAAATATTCTAGGCAATATCTGTACATCAGCATCTTTTGTCCTTGTATTTCTTATACCTTTCTTTATTCTAACCTATTTCTAACTGGGGAAGGACATTAAAAATATCTGTACATTCCAAAATGTATTTTGAATATCAAGTATGTTATAAAATAGTTTTTTCTAATAATAAATAAATAATGAACTTTATGTCGGGAATGTTAGATTTGTTTAAATATTGAAGAAGAAATTTACAAAAGATAGTTATTGAGGTTGGTCTTTAAGAAAGGATCTAGTAGTGAAATACAGATTTGGGGCATCGTCAGGATAAAGGAGAAAGTTAAAGTGTGTGTGTGTGTGTGTGTGTGTTTGTGAGAGAGAGAGAGAGAGAGAGAGAGAGAGAGAGACTTAGAGAAGAAAAAGAGGAGCTGAGTCTAAGTCCTCCAGCTAGGGTAGGTTCACCATGATGGAGCAAGACAACAGGGAAGGAACAAGGAAAGTTGTTCCAGAGAAGCAGCATGTTAGAGTGAATCTCCTTTCATCTGTAGAGCACAAAGTGCTTTCACGTTCATTTGTCTTCACTTGACACCTTATTGCACTCCAGAGAGCTCTTTGGAAGAAAGATGTTATAAATGTCAGGTATTAAGATAATAAACATAAAAATAATAAGAGATACTCAAGACCTTTAAATAGAGGAAAGAGCGTTGCTTATATTCATCACTAAGTGGTCTGGATCAATATCAAAGGATAATGAGAAGTCAGAGTAGATAAAGTTTAGGGTATTCCTATATATGCAATATGGTGATAAACACAGTGAGGGAAAGAGGTGGTCTTCTCTCCAAATGTGCTCTTTGTTTTATCCAATTTACCATTAGGCCTGCCACTAATTCAAGAGATAATTAGAGAGAGATCCATTCACAGATGAATAGAAAGATGATTTGCTATATGTATAATGGCACTTCTTTGCTCCCAAAATAAATTCTAATATCACGGTCCCTAACATGATCATTAGCAGATGATGAATCTTTATGAAAGGGATGGTTTAAATACATGTTTGATGTTTTTTTTTTTCTTTTTTGGTAAATAGCTAAAAAGGAATCTATTCCCTAAAATGTCATTTTAAAATAGTTATATCAATTTGCAAATGTGCAATTGAAATTTTGATATTATCTCGGCATTTCATAAAATTAAAAAAAAACCTACCTGTGGTATCCAGTACTAAATTGTCATTTTCCCCAAGAATCATTTAAATCCAGTTTAAAAGATAGAGAACATTACACACCACCATACAGAGAGAGACACATGTAAAATGCCCACCACAAATGTACCAACAAGTAGACAGTTAGTGATTCATTGATCAGTTAGTGCTTTGTCCACTGAGTCATCGTTACTTCAACTGAAATCTAAGTAATTGACAGAGTTTAATATCAAGATTGCTTCTTAGCTGTATTGAGGTTACTTTCTGATGGGGCAAATGAAGTATTAGAGAATTGAAGACTGAAACCTTGAGTTCCCCATCTTGGAGAGGTGCTTACAAAGGAAAGGATAACATGTCTGCTGCTATCTTTGATATTATGTGCAGTTGCTGAGCTCAAAGTTTTATATTTGACAAATGCAAAGCCTACCATTATTCAGATATGAGTGGAAGATTTGATATGTCCCCACTGTATCTCCAACCATTCAATTTTCACTGTCACCTGGAACTTGGAGCTATGTATATCACTGATTCTTTATCATCTCCTTGCCTAGGCAGAGCCAGACAGAGTGTTATAATGTATTATATGTCAATGTCCTGACTCTTAGCAGTCCCTTCTCTTATCTGAAATTTAGGGGGGAAAGTATCCTTAATCTGTTAAGAAAAATGTCAAACTTAGACCCAAAGGTTTCTGTGCTACCAATAGCAAGAAAATGTAGAACAAAGAAAATTTAATTTGCAATTAATTTTCTTACTGATGAAGGTATACAGATTTTTCTTACATGAAATAAAAAAAAATAGACTAGCTCAGACCACTTCTCATAAACTATTCTTGCATCTCCTAAATCATGATTTTTAGATCAAATGACTTTAACTGGATATCTTCTTCTTTTTTTTTTTTTCCCATTGGATGGGGCTCTAGCCATCATCAAATCTAGTTCTGTCATTTTCCAAGTAGAATAACTGAGATTTAGAGATTTTTAAGGTTTTGCTCAATGTTCCACAACAGATCCTAGTAGAACCAGGATTAAAAAGCATTTCTTCTTATTCTCAATTCATGCAAAGGAGAATAGATATAAGTGAATATACATTGAGTGTTCATGTGTTTCTGTGCATATATATTTGCTTTTGCTTACTCTATTTCCTTGGGGAGAATGTCCCTAACTCCTTTCCTCCTACCATGCATCTAGCTTTTCTTTATGTAGCAAATTTGTACTCGTTAATCAAGACCCAGTTTAAATTCCATCTTATCCTGCTTTCTTGCTCAATCTCAGAGCATGTCCATTGCCCATTTCCTCCTGGAAAACCACCTGAGTTATTTTGGTAGCAAAATTGTCAAACACATCAGAGTCATTTGCAAATACTCTTATCTACTTCATTGAAGTAGACTAGGAATTCATTGCTCCATCGTGACCTCCTTTATCTGACTTTGAATGCACAGTGCCTAGCACAGTGCTTGATGATAGTGCATGTTCAATACAAATCTGTAGAAATGACTCAATTTCATTTAGACAAACTGAAAGAAAAAAAAAAACCTTACTCTTCTCAGTAATTGGTAATTAGTTTAACTAAGAATTATACCTTTACTACAGATACCCTATGGCTCTTCATTTTAATTCCTCTAAAGTGTTTACAACATGTAAGGCCTTGACTTTAATAAGTACTTTGTGGGATGTTGGGGGTGGGCCAGTTATTGCTTTTCCAGAAGCAATACTTGGCTGTGCCCTGAAACTTGATAACTTAGGAAATGGACCATGCCCTCAAAAGACAGAAACAACACTGGTACCTATATTTCCCATTTTGTCTTATTCCAAAGAAACAGTTCTTAAAACTTCTTATGACCTATTGAAACCTTCTGCTATCTCTCTGTGTGAAGATGATATTTCTCATCCATTTAGAGCTATTTTGTTAAAGGCATCAGAGACAACTTGAAATTTCAGGTCTCATCTTAAGTGGGTGATGCTTCAGTTAATGATCTGTTCACTGGCCTGAAGATTTGCTGTTGGGGAATATCTGAACTATCACATCTATTCCTGTAAGACTAAAAATATATTATTTAGAGAAGGCTACAATTTTGGAATGTGTGAATGAGACCTTTGAGGACAAGACAGAAAAGGGTCACTCATCTAGTCTAGTGACAGATTGTGGAGGATCATTTAGCCTAAATTCCATGCCTGAACTGCTAAGACTAAATTCTGACAGATTTGATCAGTGGCAACATTAAGGGTGGGAGGGGGGACATTAATTTCGGGTTTGCTCTGTTTTAACATGCAGCATCTACATCTTTGCCTTCTGTCTCTTTTAACTTTGTTTTCTCCCATCTTCCCTATTTTTCTAATTTTTATTCTAGTTATTACAAACTCTTTTGTTCTTTGTACCTTTTTAACTGTTTTGTTATTTTTTTTTAGGACTATCTCGTTGTTTCCTTTATTCTCACCCTTCACCTTGTGTGCCACACTGGACCATATAAAAGGGAGTTACAAGTTCAAAAATTATCATATATATGCACAGAAAACATTTGCTGTTTTCTTCTTATTTTCTCATAGTTTCAGTTACCACGTATTCTTGGATAGGAGTTTTTGAAGATGAAACCAGTGAACTAACCCTGAATATTTACTTTTGACAAAAGAAACAAGAGAGTCAGATACTATATTACATGCTAGGGAGAAATTTTGAAAAAAGACAAAGTCCTTGTCTTCAAGAAAATTATACTGTAGTGGGTGAGCAGAAACATACACATAAATTGCTTTTACTTATGTGTGACCTTAGATTGAATTTCAAATTTTTGTTTAGTAAGTCCTAGGCTCCTGGAAATTCAAAAATTCCTGCTCTGCATTTTGATATATTAAGTGAGACAAAGAGTGGAATATTAAATAGGAATACCAAATTGGGAACATAAGGTAATCCTTCTAGACCTTTATTAAAATTGGCATAGACTTTGAAGACTTGAGACTTTAGTGAGAGGGAGGAGATTTGGAGACATTCTAAAGCAGAGCCCCAAAAATGATTAAAGCAGTTAGAAAAATTAGCAGATGCCCATAAGTTTGGAGCCAAGCAGATATTGTTGCTGGATCAAATTAGAATCTGCCCAAAGGCCTTAAGAAAATAATTCTATAAAGTTAATGTTTTTAAACTATGAATGTCACCACAATTTCATTTTCCTAACATGACCTTAATCACCCCCACACTGTTCAATCTTCTTCTAGCCCCCTTGCAGAATTTCAGACTTGTGGGCCTCCCTGGTGGCGCAGGCAGTTGAGTGAGCACTATGAAGCTGTCTGCAGCCTCTGCAGCACGGGTTCGATCTCAGCCAGCCACGGAGATACTCATATGGCGCAGGAGACTTCTCCGGTCTCGCCTGCTGCTCCCCTCAGCAGTGTTTCAGTCATTCTGGCTATTCTGTTGCCTGCTCTGTCTCTGGTGAATCCTCTCACCCTCCCGCACACCTGGCTTGTACCTCAGTTCTTATATGCATAAATAAATAAATCTTTAAAAAAAAAAAGAATTTCAGACTTGCCTCATTCATAACACCACCCTGGTAAATGAGGGATGTGATCACTGGTCTTTACTGCCACTCTTTTCACTATCTAGACTCAATGGGCCAGGCATAAATTCTGACCTCACATAAGGTCCTCTATCCTCCCTGCTTTGTTTTCCTGGAGAGCCATTAACAGCCAATCAGTCCTAAAATCCAGCATATGAGGGTCAGAATCAAATAATCAAGTAACTTAATGCTGAGTCATCTGTGAGACTGAGATTTCTTATATTAGGTGTTTATAGCAATACTAGTACAGTAGAATTAATGGTACTATTATACTACTATATTAGCAACAATATAGCATATATAGTAAAATATCATTTTTTAAAGATTTATTTATTTATGCATACAAGAACTGGGGTGTATGCCAGAGGTTCAGGGGGGGCGGGTGAGAGGATTCACCAGAGACAGAGAGGGAAGCAGAACATGCAGATCTATTGAAATACACTGCTGAGGGAAGCAGCAGTTGAGATAGGAGAGGTCTGCTGAGCCATGCAGGTTAGCGCCCTGGCTGGGGATCAAACTCATTTCACAGTAGCTGGTGATAGCTTGATAGCACTGTGTTTTTAACCTCTGCACCACCAGGGAAGCCCCAGTAAACTATAATATCCTAATATATTTTATGTAACTTCTAGGTGCTGATCAGAGTCTGGAATACAAGGGGGAATTACATGTATTTCTACTCTAGTAGTCTAGTAGAAAACACAAAACATCATCTAAACTAACTTATTAGCAATTAGAAACTTTAAGATACTGGGATAGACGTTTACAAGAAGAGCAAAGTCACAAAAATGGGACTGGATAAGTGTTTTCAAGGTTTCTAAACAGGGAAAACGATTTCAAGAAAAGCCTTATGGTTAAAGGGATGCTGGAACGAAATATAATTTTTTTTAATTGAAAGGAGGAAGGAGTGGGAAGAAAGCCATATACTGCTCTACTCAATTCGTACTGCAAGCTGTTTAGTATGTCTAGAAGAGACCTATTGGTAGATCTAGGGAGATACACAGGGACAAATCCAGAGAGCTTGCACTGACTCTTAGGTGCAACTAAACAGAAACAGAATGATGATGTTAGGAAGCAACGTGGTCATCATGCAGCTACACACAGATGTGCCATACATGCACCCACCCCCTATTTTCTTTCTAGCTCAGTAAGGAACGATGCCACTTATTTATCCATAACACTCCTTTTAAGGTCTGACTCAGTATTGCCCATAGGAAGGACTTGAAATAATAAAATATAGAATTTGAATGTTTCCTTCTATGTTCTTCCCAAATCTCTAAGCCTAGAGCTGATTCTTTCCCTGTACACCCTCCATACCACACACTTTCCTTCATGTGCTTGTGTCTATACACACACATACCCATACACACAAACCCTGAAATTTAGGAACGTCAAAGAGACATTAAAAAAAAGAGAGAGAGAGAGGGCCTCCCCTGGTGGTGCAGCGGTTGAGTGCTGGGTTGTGAGGCTGCCTGCAGCCTCTGCAGTGTCAATTCGATCCCCGGCCACCGGTGAGGGTCCCACAATAAACAAATAAACAAACAAACAAACAAACAAATAAATAAATAAATAAATAAATAAATAAATAAATAAAAATTAAAAAAAGAGAGAGAGAAGAGAACGAATGTAAAGACACTAAAGGTGAAGTCTTCTACTGCTTAGACAAGGAGTCAAAAAAATTACAACTCCATTTTCTCTTATTCATCATTCATTCCTTGAGATATTAGCCATAATAAAATAAGCTGACTTTATAAGTGAGATTTCAGCCAAATGGTTGATTCATATTCCTTAGTAAAAACATTTCATCTGAAAACCAACATGAGAGGGATAGAAACTTATGGGCATTTTAAATATTTGCATTATTAGATTTTTAAAATTCAGAGTATTAAAATCCCTTTAAAGATTAAAAAATCATTTAACATCAAGTTTCACAGGCTTGTTATGAATCAATAATATAGAGCCAAGAGCTGTCAGAAAACTATCATATAAATGTGTTTTCTACTCAAAGTTGCATTTCTCCATTTCCTTTCTCAACTCTATAGTACATCTGGAAGTGCATATAGAGACCGCTGGGAGAATTAAAACTTACAAATTGAAATTTCAGACTTATATAAAAGGTAAAAATATTCATGATTTCCCAAAAGCTTTAAAATCAAATGGTAGCAATTGTATATTAAAACTCAGGAAAGAGTTGTGTGAACTTTTTTGTAAAAGCACTGTTGAGTAGCATTTGGCAAAACTCTTTGGTAGGGAATGATGAGTACATTAGAAAGGTAAGCATCTTCTCCTCTACTCACCTCTCCAACCCCACCCCACACCAAACCCTCCCTTTATTCTTAGTTGCAAAATATTGAATGAGCCAGTCAAATGTCTTTCCAATTGCCTCCTTTAAGGGTTGGGACAATGCATTTAAAATGTCCTATGTTTCCCTATATTGAATATTTCCCTAGTTATACAAATGAATTTCCCTCACTAAATTATTGGGGAAAGGGAGAGAAAATGGAACAAAGTAGCCTAAATAAAAAAGAAATTGACTGAGAACATTCTGCCGGGAGATGAAGGGGCATTCTACCCCCTCAGGGTTGCGAACGTGAGCCCAATAACATTGGATATCAATGACCATTTGAGAGTTCAGGATTCTGATTCACATTACTTTCATGGAGTATTTCATGGATCTTCTTCCTACTCTACTTATATAAATGTTTCTTAGGTTAGTATTAATTTAGGGGACATACATCCCCATGAACTCATCTTTCTTTTATAATTAATATAGTTTCTAGATGTTTCTTTTTGAACCAGCCAATAAAATTCTTAGGAAACTATTAGCTATGTTTTCAATCTGAGTCAGTCTTTAACATCATGTTAATTCCTTTCTTGAGGTCATTAAACTTCTCTGAGTGTTTGAATTTCAAAAGCATGAATGATGCTGTAAGAAACTATTAATGTTAACCAGTTTTCAAACTATGATTATGAATTCTTGGACATTAAGCAGGTGACCTGTGGCCACAGTGAGGAGTGGGAGCAAGGAGAATGCCAAGACAGACTTCAACAGAAGAAATAAGACTTTAAGCAGGTTTTATACACTGAGACTAGACTTTAAATTTCATTTGTTAAAAGATCTTTTTGTTAGCAGATGAGAAATTCCTGTCTGAGAGAAATTTAGTCACTTGCTTCAGATCACTCAGCTAGTGACAGTCAGGATTAGAACCAGGTCTCCAGAGTTTTCAACTGAGCACTTGTCTGTCACTCTACACCTGATTCTTCTAATTCCTCTTTCCATTTTGTTGGTATGTACTTATTCTCTTGGAATTTTTGTCATTCTCCTTTCTTCTGTTAGTACATTGAGTTGTATCTCCAATAGTCTTATTTTAATTTATTTTATTCAATATCCTTTTCTCATGCATTCTGAGAGCATTAGTCACTACCAAAAGATAGAATGGGTCATAAATATTTATAGTAATATCATCTTCTACACTAACAACATTTATTTAGAGATAGTCAGTTTTCATAGATATACACATTAACTATATTGATATAAACTCATACTACCTTATGAAGTACATAAAGAGAATTATAAAAATAAAGACCCAGCGATGAGAAACAGCTTGACCAAAGGTTCATAGCTACCGGAAGCACAAGCCAGGTTTGAGTCCCATTTTCTTTTTTGTTTTTTTAAAGATTTGTTTATTTATGCATACAAGAGCTGGGGTATAGGCCAGAGGCACACGGGGTGAGAGGATTCACCAAAGACAGAGTGGGGAACAGAACAGGCAGATTGACCAAAGTACAATGCTGAGGGGAGCAGCGGGCAAGTCAGGAGAGCTCTGCTATACCATGTGGATTGCTCCCTGGCTGGTTGGGAATCGAACTCGTGCTGCAGTGGCTGTGGATAGCTTCATAGGTTGCATCTTAACCACTGAGCCATCAGGGAGGCCCCTGAAGTCCCATTTTGAAGTGTCCACTCTTTCCACTTGACCACTCCAAATGAGGAGGATTGGAGGAGGGCAGATTGGGATGTGTTTAATCCCCACCATCATGCTAGATTAGTCTGTTTTCCCTTGACATTTCAGATGACTTGGTTCCTTATTAAATCAGTCATGCATACACTTACAAATTATTCCTTCACCTTGACAACCTCACCATCAACCTGCTGGAGCAAGACCGAAGGGCCATAAGTTCCTTCATAAACTTTTCTCTGAAATCCATATGGTTCATTACCATTTCATTGAGATATTCTTTGCAGCCTTTAAATTTTGACAATGTTTTCAACACAATTGATTCTCTCTTCTCTCATAAGTCCTACATTTTCTCTTCCACTGGATTTTTATTCACAGTGTCATTCTACTCATTCCAGACTATTTCATTTTGGGAACAAACCTACATAATATATCCTTTCAAGACATTGGCCTTATCTTTGCCCCTTTGTGGAGATTCTAAATTTCTCCCTGAATATTCAGTCTAGCAAGCATAGGAGATTGGAAGAAGAACTGGTAGAAGCCAAACATGAAATAGATATTCTCCACAGAAAATATCAATGGCATGAGAAGCCAGATTCCCTAACATTGTCATTGTACAACTGTAAGGAAACATATGCATACATCCAGTTAGATATATAGAAAAACATGGGTAAATGGATATATAACATAAATCTCATAAAGCTGCTAAAACTCTAAATTCTCCATACAAGAATGGATGCAGAGACCAGGAAATACCCCAAAGTGAAAGGAACAATATAGCAACTACTAGCATCTAAAGATTTACAAAAGAGCTAAATTAATTTCCTTGATCCTCTAGTGGAAGCGAGAAACAAATAGTAGTGATACTAACTGCTGAACTAAAGCTCATGCTCTTTGCCCTATAGAAGGCAGCTGGGAGGTTAAAGGTATTGATCTGAACACCTGCTGAAGAGTAAGGAACTTCTTTGTGGTGTCAGCAATTCAATTTTCTATTGAAAACTAGTATCTTTTAGAAGTCAAGGTAAAAGCTATTTCTAGGTCAGTCATGGCAAAATAATTACAATCACATTTCTCTATGGCTTGATTAGGTCACTGTTCACTAATGCCCTGTAACCATCCACTTCTTTGAGTTGCCACCTCATACCCAATACCACTTGCGGTGAGCCTCCCTATATCTAGTTTGGAAAACCGTTGAAGACAGAAGGTGGTTTTCTTTCTCTACTATAATAAGAGTTTTGGGTCACGGGTGGCTGCTTTCTCACTGTGCTTTTTAAAGAAAAGAGAAAATGCCTTCAGTTTGCTGGGAGCAAAAATATGTTCTTTTTCATCTGAAACCATCCCTTGCATCTCACTAAATATTACTGAGCATTCCACAAGTAGCTTATCATCTTATCTATTTGCAATAGCAAACTGAATGTATTAGAAAAACCTCTTCAGACCAGTGGAGCCCAGCAGCCCCAGAAGCTTTGGGGAATAAAATATCTGACAGCAGGTGGCCTGGGTAGACCAGCTGTGTGGCTGTACATAGGAACTGCCACTTAACAAGTTAGAGCAGCTTGTTCCCATAGCTCGTGGGGAGTTGGACACAATTCTGTTCCCTTTAGACACTCTGGGCTGCAGCACAAAAAGCAGACATTTCATCGTGTCCTGTGCCTCCTTTTTTTTATGTGATTTTAGGTTGTACTTAGAATAGTTTCATGAGAAGGAATAAAACCATCAGTCCCAGGAGATACTGGTCCATTGACCCAGAGTCCATATGTCAGCAGTCTCCCTCCCCTTTGGGATGTGGCCAGTTACTGTGGTAACAAGCAGTCAAGTCTTATTAGTGCTTGTTAGTGTTTAAAGGGTGATTTATAAGCATATAAATAATTGGAAGCTCATTAACAGGTGGGGCTCCTGAATTCAGCAGCCTTTAGCAATTATCTACAGGATTTGAGAGTTGTGTTCCTGTTCGTTGCAGCTGCCTGCCTGTCTAGCCCAGAGAGTGTCACCCTTGAAAACAAGGTAAAGAGGAAACAATCCTGAGGGGGAGGGGATGGAGCAGACCATGTGACCATAGGTGGTGGCTTGTCTAGCACAATACACACAGACAGATGGGGGAGTACAGGTTGCCCACTTTCAATTTTTCTTTCTGAAAATGTACATATTATATCTTGAAAACCCCTTTTCTTGACAAATTTATAAGGAATGGATCTAGACTTACATATAAGTTATTGTTTATAGACCCTAGTATAAAAGTAGCTCCCTGAACCAGCAAAGAAACCTGAAAGTGAATCAGAATATATGTATTAATTCTTTTCTGCTCTGTATATGTATGTGTGTATGAGAGGGGTACATGTGGAGGAAAGGGGGGAAAGGAGAAATCAAGAGGTAAAGAAGAGAGAATAAGTTGTGTGTTTTGGGGGTTTGTGAGAGGAGAATGAGGCACAGAGAGAAATGGAGTATGGAAGTAAACATGCTAATACATTCACAATAGTAGTAAATACACTGACTTTATCATTGACCATATTTCCCACAGCTAGAGAGACCTAGGATAGCCTGTAAAGAACAAGGAAGACAGAGCTAAGAATGTCAGAGCCTATGACAGAGATTGTGGATCAGAATCACAGTTTTTCCAGATTTCGATTTTAACAGGCTAGACCTGACTTAGATGATTCTGAGATTTTAGACCTTTTTTTTTTTAAATTTTTAAGACCCTTTTTAATATTCATTATCTGAATAGCCATGTTTAGAAAATATACTCGCTGACGAGTATCATTCATTTATCTCTCTAATCCAGAAGAAATGCTATCTCGATGATGATTTCTTTGGGCTTGAGATACATGAGAAGGGAGAGGGAGAATAGGAATACAATTGGAAGACACAAGAATGACAATTGAAAGTAGACAGAGCTGGGAGACAGAAAAACACAAGAGAAAGAAAATAAAAAGAATGAAAAACTGAAGGTGAAATAGATCTTCCATTTAGTTTCTGAAGCTTTATTTCTTTCATTTATAGAGAATCACAAGAACCTAGAGCCAAGCCCAGTCAGCTAGTGCAGCTCGAGGGAAAGAAGAATATCAACAGTGCATTGCCCTGCAGGTTATTCCATCAACTCCAGGAGGTATACAGACCAGTAATGATGGTGTAAATCTCAAAGCCAGAGGTGCCAGTTACCCCTTCAATTATTTTAATTTATATAACAGCTTATTCCTGACTCCCCCCTCTTCAACTAAGTACCTAATACGTCTGATGAAGAGGATGATTAAATACTACTCTATTTATGGAAATACCTTTTGTTTCAATAATTGGTAGTGGTTTTTAATTCTATCCTCTGCAGTGTATAGGCAATTATCTTGATCCTGTATCTTGTTGAGATTTTTGAACACATTCTATGCTTTTTGAAGAAAAACTCTATTTCAAATATACAATGAAAATAAACATTTGTTAATAATTACTATGTTGGGGTATCATTCTAAGTGTTTTATATATAATAAGTCATTTAATTCTCTTGATAATTTAGGCATTATTATTATTATTTGAAGAAACAGGGATGTTAATTTTTTTTGTTTATAACAAGATTATAGCAAGGAATAAATTAGTAACAGATATGGAATTTATTAACCACACAGGAGGCTACCTTCCTCTACAGCATCAAAATATATAACTAGTGATGGTTCCATCTCCAATAACGAAGTAGTAAGTTATAGTGGGTTTAACTCTCACCATCACAAGCAAAATAATGAAGTGAAGCAAAATCAGTTCTCTTTTACCCCTTAGAAATTGACATTGATAGAATCCTTAAATAAAATAAACTCCAATGATGAACACTTCTTAGGAAAAGAGACATACAAAACTGGTCTACTTCCTGGATGATTAGCAAGAAAAAATACATTGTCCTGTTGACAGGAAATCAGTAGAATCTTTATCAAAATTGTAACGCTGCATGTCAGTTGCCAAGAAAGATGTGAATGATGAGGCCCCTTTTGAGAATAAATCTGCATTCACCCACTAACTCAATTACCTAAATCTTTACTGAATGTTCAGAGACAGTTTTCCAAAGGATTGAGGAGTAGAGGAGAGCTGAGTAGGCTCAATTTCAACTAAGGATTTCCAGTTTATAAGAGATGGGGACAGACAGGATTTCTAAGAGAGACTCCTCGGGCATTTTGGGAAGACAGAGATCTTCCTAGTAGATAGAAATGAGAGACTGTAGGAGGACAAATAAAAGTCCTGAGAAACACACAGAGATGTAAGTTAGCACTGCTTGGAGATACATAGAGATCTTTGTATTTCACGAGTACTCAGACCCAGATCCTCCAGGATGTAAATTCTAATTCCAATTTCAAAGCATTTAAAGTCTCTGGTCAATGCTGCAACAAAGCCTAAATACATCTCAATGACAGATCAGATTTAGTGAACTCTCCAATTTAGATCTATTGTAGAAATAAATATTATTCACATCTATTTCTACTTTTTTAATTCAAAGTATATTTAGTGTCACGAAATTTACATGAAACACAAAGACACTTGAAGATGCAAAATAGCCAAAAGAGAATGTATGAAAAGAGGCAGGCTCAGGGATGTCCTGCATGTTGAAATTTCAGTGAGAGACTTTAAATAAAATACATACAATAAAAAGATTAAAATATTTAATAGAAAAAGTAGGCAACACTGGTGAAGAGATGATGGATTTCAGCAGAGATATGAGTACTATACAAAACCAAGATCAATTAAATATTCCAAAATATACAATATTGAAAATGATGTATTCACTAGATGGATTTAACAAAGCATTTAACAATGCTTTGTTGCAGCATTGACCACAGACTTTAAATGCTTTGAAACTGGAATTAGAATTTACATCCTGGAGGATCTGGGTCTGAGCACTCGTGAAATACAAAGATCTCTATATATCTCCAGCCAGTGCTAACTTCCATCTCTGTGTGTTTCTCAGGACTTTTATTTGCCCTCCTCCAGTCTCTCATTTCTATGCCTAGGAAAAAGACTACAATACATAAAGCTATCCAAATTAAAACAGAAGGGTCTCCCCAGAAGAAATAAAATTGTCAATATTTGCACATAACATGATCACATACATAGAAAATCCCAGAGACTCCAGTAGAAAGCTATTATTGATAGAAAAAATTAAGAGGCAGATTATAAAAACAATATGAAAATCGGTTTAATTTTTATATGTGAATAATAAACTAGCAGAAAAGGAAGGTAGGGAAATAGTATCATTTATAATCTCTTCAAAAAGGAATTAAATAACTTGGAATAAATTTAACCAAAGAAGTGAATGACCTGTACACTAAAAACTATAAAAAATTATTAAGAGAAATAGAAAACACAAATAGATGGAAAGGTACTCTGTGCTCATGGGTTTGAAGAATTATTATTAAAATGGCTATATTACCAAAATCAGTATACAGATTCAATGCAATCCCTATCAAAATCCTAATGACATCCTTCAAAGATACAGAACAAAAAAAATTAGGAATCTCATTTGGGCGAACAAAAGACACTGACTAGAAAGAAAGAGTGTTCCTCAGAAAAAAAGAATAAAAATGGAATAATCATGCTTGCTAACTTTATACTACAAAGCAATAATAATTAAAACATTGTGGTAGCAGAATAATAAAAGTCATACAGATCAAAAGAGCAGAATTGAGGGACAAGAAATAAAACCATGCACCTATGAATAAGTAAATTATGAAAAAGGAGCCAAGAACTTACAATGTAGCAAGAATTCTTCAATAAATGGTGCCAAACACCCACAAGCAAAAGAATGAAACTATAACTAACACCACACAGAAAACATAACACACCATACATAACACCATACAGAAAACATAACACAAAATTGATTAAAGAGTTGGATGAATTGGATATTAAGACATAAAACCATAAAGTACATAGAAGAAAACATTGGTAATATGCACCTTGACATCAACCTCATAGATGTATTTGGGCACATGACTCCAAAGGTAAGGCAAACAAAAACAAAAATAAACAAATGGGACTATTTCAAACAAAACAATTTATGCACAGCAAAGTCAGCCTAATTGGGACATTCCACAAATTGGGAAAAGATACTTGCATATCATATGTCCAAAAAGTGGTTAATATTCCAAATATAAAAAGAACTCAGAAAATTCAACAAAAATAAAACAAATATCTCCATCAAAATATGGATAGAGGAGCTGAATAGACACTTCTTCAAAAAAGACATACAAATGTCCATAGACAAATGAAAAGATGTCTGTCATCTCTTATTGTTAGAGGAATGAAATTCAAACCAACAATGATATATCACCTCACATCTGTGAACAATTGTACACAGACTCATGTATATATGAATTGTTCAGCAAAACAGGTTATATACTAGGCCATAAAAATGTACCAACAATGATAGAGAATTAAAATCATATGGAGTTGATTCTCTGGGCACTTAGTATCATTTAGAAATAAATTTTTAAAAGCTATATAGAAACCCTAAAATACTTGGAACTTTGCAACATATTTCTACATAGCCCATGGATCAAAGAAGAAATCAAAAGTGATATTAGAAATTATTGCAAAATGAATTATAATAAAACCACAATATATCAAAATTTCTGTGATTCAGCTAAAGTTGCACAGAAGGGATATGTAGTATAAGTGTTTACAATATAAAAGGGGAATCATTAAAAATAAATGATAAAACTTTCTACATTAGAAGTTAGTCAAAATGGAGCAAATTAAGCACAAAGTAAATAGAAGTAAATAAATAATGAAGGCAAAAACAGAAATCAATGAGATATGAAAACAGATAATCAAAATATCATTCATGGAATCATTATGGAGATTAATAAATGACAAAATTTTTAGCAATATTTATCAAGAAAAGAGAGAGAAAAATACAAATTACCAATACAAATTATTAGAGAATTTACAGAAAATGAAAGTATAATAAAAAATTTTGTGCTAGTAAATTCTAGTTAGATTAAATAGACAAATTCCTTGAACAACATACTTATCAAAACTGACAAAATAAAAAATAGGCAAAATAAATAGCCCCTTTACTATAAAAACAATTTGAATTCATAAATTGAAAAATTTCCTACAATAGTATTCTAGGCTCAGATGGTGTCACTGATTTTTTTATCAAGTATTTATGAACTAAAGCATTTTATCTCAGGTATGCAAATGTTCAACATTTAAAAAAAAACAATAACAAAACTCAGCATATTACCAGAATGAAGCAGAAAAAAACAGCCATTTAAAATGACATAGAAAATTACATTTGACCAAATGGAATACAGTCTTAATAAAAACTCAGAAAATTAAGCACAAAAGAAACCTTCTCGGCCTGATGAAAGACATCTACATAAATCTATAGCTAGTTATCACCCTTAATTATAAAATCTTATGGGTTTTTCCTCTACTCTTTCAAAGAAAGTAAGAATGTCCTCTCATCTTTTATTTGATATTTTCCTGGAGGTTTCCTCCTGTGCAAAAAGGCTGGAAAAATAAATGGAAGCTTAAAGAGCTAAAAGAATCTACAATAGACTATGATTACTAAGTAAATTTATTGAGATTGCCAAATGCAAACTCAACCCACAAAAATCAAGAGTGCTTCTCTACACAAGAAATGAAAATTTATAGAATAAAACAAATATAATTTATAATATCAAAAAACATTTAAATATATGGGAGGGATCTATTGAAAATACGCAATATTCCCATCATAAAAAATAAATGAAAATCTATATCTATGTTAACTAACAGAGCTTAATAGATCAAGGATTTTTTTCTTCCCAAAATTATAATATTCAATGCTATAGCTATCAAATTTCCAATAAACCACTTCAAGAATTGACAAGCTAATCCTAACATTTGGGTACAGTTAATTGGAATCTAGAATAGCTAAAACAATCTTTTAAAGATAGAGATAGTACTATACTTCAATATTTATTACAAAGTTACAGTAAAAATATAGTGTAATCATTGAAATAAAGATAAAATATGTATACAAATTGAAAAAGAATAGAGAACATAAATAAAATCACACATATAAAGCTTATTGATATTTAGATAAGACCAAGTTTTTTCATTGGAGAAAAGGAAAATCTTTCTAACAAGTGGGACTGGAACAACTTAACCTTTATACTCCATAGAAAAAGCATTCATTTGAGATGAATCTTAGACCTCAATTCATAAGGTACAAAGACAAGGATAATATCTTTGTAATCTTGGGAATAGGCAAATATGTTTACAGCATAACACAAAATCAATAACTAAAAGAAAAAATGATAAACTGAACTTCATTAAAATTAAATTTTACATTTCATATTAAAAGACATTATCAAGATTGTAATAGGCAAAAAACATATTAGGAAAAACTTTTCATGTATATGTATATTTATATGTATATTTGAGAAAGAACTCATATCCAGAAAATATAGAGAATTCCTATAAAGCAATAATAAAAAGGAAACAACCCAATTACAAAATGGGTAACGACTTGAACAGATACTTCACAGAAAAGCAAAATAAATGGCCAATAAGTGCATAAAATGCCCCAAAAAAGATTGTAAAAGAATGTTCACAGCAACTTTCATATTCACAATTACACAAATATCCATCAATAGGAACATGAAAAAACAAATGTGTTATAGTCATGCAATAAAATGCAACCACATAATATAAAAGAAGAAACTACTGATACAGGCAATAAGGAGGAAAAGAAACCAGGCATAAAAATATATTAACTATTTTATTTATATAACTTGCAAGGATAAACAAAGCTAATCTGGCAATAGAAATCAGACAATGGTCACTTCTGTGGGTGGGCAGAATGGAGAGACCATTCATAAAGTGGAATGAGGGGATTTTCAGGAGCAGAGTAATTGGAATCATTAAGCTACAGGTTGGGGAAAAGTTTTCTTAATACGTATAACTGACAAAGGACTCTTACTGAACATTTGTATTCTGTCTATGGTTTTATGTGCATATAAAAATGCTAAAATCCATCAGATTGAATCTTACAATCTATGCATGTTATTGTTTGTAAATTACACCTTAAATACACACACACACACACACAGACTACCTACCAATTGTAAGATTCCATGCAACTCACTGGAGATTTAGTGATGAAAAAGACTCTGCTCTCATAAAATTAGTCTGTTCAATAAATGACATTTTTTAAAAGATTTATTTATTTATTTATTTATACAAGCACTGGGTACAGTCAGAAGAATGGGAGTGTGAGAGGATTCACCAGAGCCAGAGCAGGGAACAGAAAAGGCAGACTGACGAAATACACTACTGAGGGAAGCAGCGGATGCGACAGGAGAGGTCTGTTGTGCCATGTGGGATCCTCTCCCGAGGCCGGGGATCGAACTGGCGCTGCAGAGGCTACCGGGCAGCTTCATAGCCCAACGCTCAACTGCTGCCCCACCAGGGGAGGCCCAATAAATGACATTTTTAGCCTAGTTAAGGACTTAGACCTCCATTTTCTTTAATATCATTTTCTTTAATATCAACATAGTCAATCATTTTCCCTACTCAGGACTTAATATAGTGAAAATGCTCTGTATAAGGAATTGGGAGACCTGAGCTTTATTCACATTTCTTTTCTTGACCAGCTTTGTGACCTTAAATAACACATTTATCCTGAATATTCTTTTTGCAAAATAAGGATATCAGTTCAGTATACAATTTAAGCCCTACATCTTTCTTTATCAGTCTTTATTCTTATTGCATATACTACCAATATGAAGTGGTAACTTTGGAAAACTGTTCATATGGAAGGAGAGAGTCCTATGTTCTTGGCCATAATAAACCAGTGCCATTATTTGCTGTTCTATGATGCACCCACTGGTCCATTTCTCCTGAAGTCAAGAATATGATAGATACATGGTATTTTGGAAGAACTGAAATATGACTGGTCTTCCATGAATTAGAATTCTGCTGCCTTCTTCTTTTTTAATTTTTTTTTTTTCATAGAAGCACTGGGATGCAGGCCAGGGTCACCAGAGACAGAGTAGGGAGTAGAACAGGCAGATCCACTGAAATACACTGCTGAGGGGAGCAGAGGCTTAGACAGGAGAGGTCTGCTGTGCCTTGTGTGGGTTAGCTCCCCGGCTGGGGATCGAACTTAGGCCATAGTGGTGAGCCTTACTGGTGATAGCACTGAAACTTAGCCACTAGGCCACCAGGGTGGCCCTCTTATTGCCTTTTCAATTATGGTAATTTTGAGGGAGAGTAACCAATACAGAACAAAAGATTCTGGTGGAGGATGGTGGGTACTTTGGTAGTGGGGATGGTGCAGTGACATTTACCTGAAAAAGTAAGGTTCTGTATTTTTAAATCATATACAGTGTTAACTTAATATTTCCTTTATCATATATGTTATGGTAAATGGAGTATATGTACTCCATTTGTAGAAAGGTATTTTGTTTTCCAGATATAGAAAGTTTTGTTATGCTTTTTTTTTTTTTTTAGTAAGTTACTTAAGACTCAGAGATGGAAGGAATCTAAAATCTGTATGCCCATAAAATGTTTTCTCTTGTAAACATTTAGAGAACATGCGAGCGTAAATTGCTGTTTTATGAAGTCTGCAGAGAAACATAATACATAACTTGCTTTTGTTGTGATTTTTGAATTTTGCTTTCTTCTAAATTGCTTAAATCTTTTTGGTTAGAGAAAATTAGCTCAATATTACCAAACTTTCACACCAAGGCCCTGTTCCTCTCCCAGTGCTGTTCATTTTGTCTTGAAATCTGTCATCTCTTGTCTTCAGTGTTTCTTCATAGTCATCCAAAATCTTTATTTTCATAGTCTTCAATTACTTCTATCGAGTCTTCTTATATCAACCTAAACCCATCTCTCCTTAAACTTTTGCATCATTCTTTCTTTTAAAGATTTATTTATTTATTGATTGATTGATTGATTGTTTATTGATTTATACATACATACATACAAGCACTGGGTACAGTCAGAAGCGCGGGAGGGTGAGAGAATTCACCAGAGCCAGAGCGGGGAGCAGAGCAGACAGACTGAAGTACACTGCTGAGGGGAGCAGCGGGCAGCAGGAGAGGTCTGTGAGCCATGGGGGACCCTCCTCCAGTGGCTGGGGAGCAGCCGGGGATTGAACCGGCTCTGCAGAGGCTGCGGGCAGCTTCGCAACCCAGCGCTCAACCGCTGCGCCACCGGGGAGGCCCTCTTGCATCATTCTTATCTATTTCCAATATCACTAATTCATTAATTGACTCTTGTACAAGATTTCTTAAAGCACAGGTAATATATATATAAGATACTATCTACAAACCAGAGATACAGGTTTAGAAAAATGCCCTGTCATTCTGGAGCTTACAATCCAAAAGACAATTAAAAAATAATTACTAGTATAACTGTTCATTTTTCTATGTTATTTTGCAATCTTTTAATTTGGTCCGTGAATGAAAATGCTTTTTAGTGGCCCTTGATTTCAAGGTATGAAAATACAGCAACCTCCTTTCAAATTGTCAACTACCACTGCAGTTTTCTGATTGACATGTTTCTTGCTTAAGAAACAGTTTCTCAGCATTCTAAAAATATATTTCTGCAGAATCTACCTAAGTAGCAAAAAACAAATGATAGGAAAGGAAGAACAGGTCTAGTCACTTTCTGGGGTGTGTGTGTGTGTGTGTGTGTGTGTGTGTGTGTGTGTGTGTGTGTGTGTGATTCTCTCCTAACTTTTTGTCTTTCATTATCCCATTCATGTACTGACATTGGTTGATGACCAAGTGATTCATTTATTTATTTATAAAATGTATTTAGTGTTTAGTATGAATCAGGGAGGTGCTGGATGAATAATACCACATTCATGTCTTGGAAGAGCTCAGAATAAAAAATACTAACTCAAAACTATTTTGCGCAAACAGTTTTGCACAAATATAACTGCATTTCCCAGTCAAAAAAGTAGATTTTTCCCACTTCATTCAAATAAGTGTTAAAAATTGAAATTTTAAAAAATAAAGGTAAAAAAACCCTTCTTTGTGTGATGCAATATTCTACTGAGAAGTATTTAATGTGTGTCAGATTTATATGTGTATATATTTTTACCTTAACATTTTAATACCATATTCCTATAGAGGATTTGCAAATATACCTTTGATATCAACTGCGTTCTAAAATTAAATAAATTTTAATTATCTTCTTTACACCTTCTAAAACCCAATATAAAAATAATTTACGCACACACACACGCACACACACACAACTTCAGTAGAAGAAAGTGACAATGCTAATACTTCTGGTTTATTTAAGAAATGAAATAAATTATTATTTTATGGTTACAAATAAGACCAGCTATTGTTAATCCTCAGTAAGTGTTTATTGTGCTTAAGGATCCTTTAAGGTAACAATTTATTTGATCGACATTACTCTATGACCTAACTACTAGTATTATCTGTATTTTACAAATGAGAGCTCTAAGGAAAACAGAGGTCAAGAACTAAACTTTTTAAATACTGTAAATAGAATATCACATGAGAAAATACAATTTACTGGGTCTCCCCAGTGGCACAGCGGGTCGAGTGCAGCACTGTGAAGCTGTCCACAGCCTCTGCAGCATGGGTTCGATTCCCAGCCGGCCACGGAGCAACACACATGGCATGGCAGACCTCTCCTGTCTTGCCCACTGCTCCCCTCAGCAGTGTCTTTGGTCCATCTGCCTGTTCTGCCCCCCCAAGTCTGTCTCTGGTGAATTCTTTCACCCTCCCGCACCTCTGTCCTGTACCCCAGCTCTGGTATAAATAAAATAAATCTTTAAAGAAAAGAGAGAGAGAAAATACAATTTACTAGAAAAGACACAAAACCTGCCCCAAAGAAGCTTTAATAATTAGCAATTATTTTTAAATAATGAATTGTAGTAAAAAAAAATGTGGAGAAATGTTTAAAGGACATGAATATTTCCTAAGATGTGCTTTTGAGAAATTTCTGTCTCCTTGTCTTCATCTTCTCAGAATTTTACCAAATCTGAATTTCTCCTTGCTTTCTTCCATCTTTTCTGAGATTGAACAGTCTTAAATAACTACTAAAGAGCCCTCTGTAGTATATTAGAAGGGTTCAAATGCAGCATTTAAATTTTGAAAGATCCTTTTGCTTCTGTGAGAAAAACAGCATTGCTGCCCACATTTGGAAACAAGAAAGAATCATTCATTTACTTTTCTGTAATTATAGGGTCCTCGGGTATTATCAATTGATTCTATGAAAAGTTTTAAAATTATAACAATCTCACCTGTTTTTCCATACCCATACTATTCATTTTATATTCCTCTGAGACTTCTGTACTATGTCATCAGGGGATATTCCCTCTGTCCTTTGTCATTTTTTCCAAAGTGTCCTTATCTACTTATGCTATGTACTCCTTTCTACTAATCCTCTTCTTACACCTATTATTTTTCAACATTATTAGCCTGGTTTCTTTTGACACAAAAGCTTAAAAGTCACTGCCTATTTCTGCCTGCATTGCCAACTTTTCATGTCCCTGTCACAGTGACACCTTAAATCCTTGACAGCAAATGTCAAAATCTCCCAAACTGCACCATAGACCAACTTCAGCTAAACTTAATAAAGCATTGGGCAGCTCTGATTAAAACAATCTGTGCCTGTAGGAATAGATTGGTGTGGTCTATATCCAAGCTACCATTTCAAAATAGTCTTGACTTTTCATATCATGTTCAAAACAATTTAGCCCTTAGTATTTTGATCAACAGTTTCAATGACTTTCTTATAAGTGAATGGGAGATAGACCTGAATCATCTCTCCTATCAGTTTGAGTAATTTTCATAGTTCCATTACAAATAATAGAGGTGGGATATAAAATAGAAAAGGTTAAAATTTTAGAAGTAGTTAAAAGGCTACTTTGTCCTTCTTCCCTACCAATTACCTACAAATTCTTGACTTTTACTTCTTATCCTTGATACACTTATGTTGGAGACAATGCTTTCATTCTCTCCACTGTTTTTATTCCTTTGGCATTTTAAAATATTCTCTCTCTTGCTTTTAATTACAAGTAAATATTGAATGAATTTCCTTTTGGAATAGGAATCACAGCAGATTTGTACAACTTAGCTACAAAACCTCAAAGCAATCTTTTAAAATGTTTTCTGAACCTTGTTTCAAAAATAGATTTTTTTTCTTCTTAACCTTTAAAAGTGGTTTGAATGTAAAAAGACAAAACAGTTCTTAGACACAGTCAAAATGACATCTGCAAAAAGCTAAAAATATCTCACTGGCTTAACAGGCTGTATTTGTAGCCACTATGAAGTCTTAATGTTACTGTGAATGCCTTATGATAGGTTACATGGGTAAAGTAATGTGTTTGTAGAATTACATGGTAACTCAAAGAGACACTGATAAGATATTTTGCACTTTTGCTCCTGATGCAGGAAGGAAGTACTTAATCCACTCAATTTGATCAAAAAACAAAAACAAAAACCTGTCTTGATGACATTTGAAAAGACTTAATGACATTTCCCTTGTTTTCTTCTGTTCAGCCATGCTCCATCCTATATGATTAGGCTGTGCCTTTTCAGACATAGGCATAGTACCTACTGTGTCAAGTTCATGATTAATCAAAAAATACTTGAATTTTATAAAGTACTCATTTTCAAATAATTGTGACTAGTAATGCTCCCTCTGATCCCCCACTGAGCCCTGACCTATGAAATTCTCCCTCTGGAGAATTTGGACAAGGCTAGCAGATTTGACTCACCCTAAGATCTTTTCTAAATGCTTTCATTTCCCAAATTCCTGCGATGATTCAGAGGTTACCAAAGGCTGCATAAAGTAACAAAGGTAAAAATATAGGACTCAGTGGTTGCAAATCAAATCATAGGGGGACACAAATAGAGCCCTACACAAATAATGGAGTATTATTATGGGCATAAAGATATCTACTCCAAAATTCACATGTTGACATCCTAAACTCCTGCTACATCAGATAGTACATTACTTTTGAATAAGTGTAATTAGTGTTGATAAGATGAGGTCATCTTGGTGAGCCCTAATTCACTATGACAGATGTCCTTAAAAAAAGATTTGGAAAACACATGACATAAAGAGAATAACATGCAAAGATGAAGACAGTGATCAAAGTGATGCTTCTACAAGTCAAGGAATGATAAAGACTTCCATTAAGCCTGCCAGAAGGTACTTTCAGGCTTCAGTGTCCCCTACTTTGGGCCAAATCTAGGCATTGGCTAGGCATTTGCCCATGAGTGGATGGATAATTTTTGGAGTTTTATTGTAAAACAATTGTTTGAAGTCCTTCTTTCTCTTTCTCTGCAAACCAATTTTTACTAAAAATCTATGATAGTAAGAGGATGCACATTCTGCCTTTGTGTACATGGGTGGCCAAATTCCTTTTAGAACATTCAACCCTAATAGTTTGGGGTCCCTGGGTACTCTCAGTCACATACTAACAGACTTATTGTGGTGATTATTTTGCAGTATATACAAACAGAGAATCATTATGTCGTGCACATTAAGCTGACAGTATGTTTTTATGTCAATTTCCCCTCAATTTTAAAAAAGAAATAGACATCTGAGCCATGGGTGAGTTATGAACAAAATAGAAGAGAGAGGATGCATGCTGATTTCCTTTTGCCAATCGCCAGCCCCAACCTCTGTCATTCTCTCAACCTAAATCTGAACTTCAAGGTGAATCCATCACAAGAAAGTCAAAACATGCTTGTAAATTTGAGTCTGACTTGCTCTAATGAGGTCTTGCTTCTCCTCAATGTTTAGAGGGCTAGAAAGCACTGAATGACATGATTCAGAGGGCAAAAAATACCTCTTTAATATCTTTCCACATGATGACCTATTTCAATGCTGTATACTTCTCAGGGATGAGAAGTGACAAAAAAACCTAGAAGAAACATACCTGAGAGGCTGCCTCCACCTGGGAATGTTTCAGCTTTTCAAGATTCTAGGTCATCCCTCTCCCTGATATACGGAGTTCATCCCCACTGGGAGAACAATCTGGTTATACTGCTTTATTTAAAAAAAAAATAGAAAAACAATTATTGGTTATCCACAATCTAATAGGAAGCACTTATAAAAGTAAAGTCCCAGGGCAGTTTTCTTTTTAAATTTCATCAAGCAGGGAGAATAAGATACATAAAATATTTGACTAAATTTGAGTTAAATAATTGAATCATCTCCTATGAAAGACAATGTTTAACAGTTCAACAATAGCCAAATAGAGAGGCCAAATGTTGATAAGAATCAACAGGGATGGGTAAGTTTGTTTAGGGACTAAAAGTGTCCTCTGGTCAAAGGGAGACTGAAAAGAAAGCATTGATGGCTTTTTGAAATAAACAATATTGTTTCTTGAAATGACTGGATGGGAACTCACCATGGGCTGATTTCAAGGGGAGCCTCCTCTGGGCAAGCTTTACAGGAAACAAATACAGGAATATATGAACTGAAACTCAGGATCAGAAGCCTGTGCCTTTGTCAAAATGCTAGAGAATATACCTTGAATCAAGATGACTGATTAACCTGGGTAGGATACTGGAAAGAAGAACCTCCTCTTTTAAATTAGCTTAATTTACAGGCATTTCAAGTCATAATCTCAAGCTATTTTTATGGTCTCAGTCTTGCCATATTCAAGAGTAAATGTACACATTTTCTAGAATAAGGGACTATTTTCTCCAGACTGTGACCTCAATGAAAACTACTATGTAGGGGACAAGGGCACAATTTGACAACTTTGCAAGAATGAAATACTAGAGAATATGGACTCAAGGCTACTCAAAAAGCCCCCTTATCCTATTTATTTGTCTTTCTAATTGGAGTGTGTGGCTGTGTGGTGTGCTTTGTATGCAGGTGTCTTTATATCCAGGTGTGTATGTGTTGGGTTTGTGTACATGGCGTGCATGCACCTGTGTTTATGAATAATATCATTGGCTCTTTCCAACAGAATTTCTCACGAGGATACCTCCTTTTTTTAAAACTATGATATGACAGGAGATCATACCTGATAGTAATCTGCATATGTCATATTAAAGATTTTTTAATAACTGCCTCTCACCCCCTGTTATCCCATCGCTGAAGCAAATGAAATAGGATTAATTTAGAATTGAGATTAATTATGACTACACTTGAGCACCTGAGAGCCCTGCCAGCTGCCTCCAGCCTGGTGCCTCTACAAAGGTTTGGCAGAGGATGAAGTGGACGCTGCCTTCTCCCCCTGGAAGCATCACACCTTTCTTTGCACACAATCCCTGCTGTGGGTGTTATTCTGAGCAACTTTCCTAAAAAAGGGCGAACCGAGCTCAGGACTTCCGAGGGTGCCTTGCATATGGCCCTGAAGCCCACCTATCCTTGAACATGGGCACTATAGTGCCCCAGAGTGTCAGGCATGGCTGCCCCAAATATAAGTGTTCTGTCTTGTAGCCCATTTGGCTGACCTGGAGTTATACTGACCAGAAGGGCCAAGAAGCTAGTATTGCCACCACCTGCTGGGCCAAGGGAGGAGGCAGGCGGCCCCCACACTATGCCTGAGGTGGCCCATGATCACCTCCTTCAACTGTTCCTGCCCTAAGACATAAGTCAGGACATCTTAGAGAATATTTTCCTGAGCATCCACTGTCTGCAGTACGAAACACGGAGATGTGTATGCCACTTCATGTGCTGAGCTTTATATCCCTGGGTGCAATTGATTTTTTTTTTTTTGCATAAGTCTACATATATCCCTATAAGAGCATGACATGAAATAAAGGGTTAATGAAGGAAAAATGGTTCATTGTATTAAAACATTATGAAAGAATTATCTAGCACATGTAGGGTCAAAATCTGGCTGACATCACCAAGTCCGAAGATGTTGTCTTTCCTGTTCTATAAGCTAGAAGGAGAACAAAAGCTGAATTTAATATCAGAAGTAACACCTTGCTAAATCTAAGGTTTCCAAAGTCATTATCCTGAGTTTTTTCCCCCTAATTTCACTCTATTCCTGGTGCCTTCACAAATCATTTTAAGAAGCTAAGGAGAGGAAGAGAAGGAAATCAAGGTTAAATATAGTTTTTTCAAGTTAGAAGTGCAAGTGGTAGAAGTCATGCTAGTTTTAATAAAGGATTTGTGTTATGTATTTTTAAAATTTTTGTGTTATATTACATGTATCAAATGCCAATTGTGATATCACAGTATCTGAGGGACAAAGTTCAACTTTATCCTCAATACACTTAGTTAGAAAGGGATGCGTGTGTGTGTGTGTGTGTGTGTGTGTGCTTATGTGTTCATGTGAATGTCTCTTCTCTTTCCCAGAGACTGGAGAGGGGTCAGGATATAAGAACACTTTTAATTGGTGCATTCAGCCAACAGTTCAGCAATAGAACATTAAGTTTTATTTTAATAATGTGATTTTAATTGAATACTTTGCTGGTGTTGCACTAAATTGGGTCTGTTATTTAAAATTACATTAAGAAAGATCACCCCCCTTCTAGAACTAATGCTACCCACACTCCCAAATAGCATGTAACCCATTTGGGAAAAGGCAGAATTTAAATTACTATTCCTTGAAGAATTTTCAGCAAAATAGAATAAATATCAATGGACTAGTTAGTTATTGTTTTGGAGTAAACAAAAATAAGTTTGAAATACAGTTTTTCTTTCATACACTGTGCATCAACCATTGTCTCCTGGCAGCGCAATGTGCTCTCCCTCTTAGTAAGAGGATTGCACATAGGTGTATCCCCTGTACCTAGGTGTCTCTAGTATGGCTATGTTTAGCTAACAGACATGAACAAATGTGATGTGGGTCATGCCAGACAAAAGCTATTATAAAATACGGTGTCTTTTCCATGATTGCTTTTTTACTGTTTTTCTGTGTGGATATTTATGATATGTCTCTATGGGATAGTGGGACAAGATGGAAGGAACATGTTCTCTTAATGACCACTTGGAGTAGAATTTTTCTGTTCATCTGGATACTGTTCCAGACATGTCTATTGTATTACACGATTGAAATTTATGTGTCTATTTTAGTCTGAAGTGGCGATTACATACCACCTTCAGATATATATATATATATATATATATATATAAAGGATATATATATATAAATCCATATATATATGGGTTGACTATTCTGACAATTTCAAGAAGAGCTGGCTTATGTTGGGAGTATATAGTAGCAGCCAAACTTTGTGGTTGTGACTAAAAGCTGAAGACTGAAAATCAGAATATTTGCATACTCATAACCATTATTTTTTTTTTAAATTGAGATAACATTAGTTTACAGTACTGTTTGTTTGTGATCCAGAGGCACAGGATCACACCTCCTCAGACACATGTCACCACCCCACATACACCACCAAGGTACACACAGTCCTCTACCATAACTCATTTTGTCCCTTCCCCACTGTGTGCTCGCCCTCCCCATTCCCCATTGTGTAGGCTCAATTCAACAGTCAGATTTCTGGTGTCAAGACTAAATATCTTGACTGAAAAACTACTGAAGAAGGAAAATGTCGCATGACCTAGGAAACAGCAAATTAATAAATACATGAATGAGCGAGTAGATGGATGGATGAATGGATAGGTGAATGGATGAAAGGAGAGAGTCCAGGATCTAGGTGAGGATGCAAGATAACCAGCCTTTTTTCTCAATTTAGAAATATAAATGATGTATCTCATGGGGTACCAGAAAAAATATGGAATTTAGCATCAGACAGATGGAAACCAGCATTTGTTGAGCAAGCACAATATGTCATGCACTGTGCTACATAATTCCACACACAATCTTATACTTTCATATGCATGGTTTCATAAAAAACCTGCAAAAAAAATTATGCCATCAACTTTTTGCAGTGAGAGACTTCTGGGGCTCAGTTTTCACCATGCCTGGATTGTACTGCAGGAATGTGGGTGAGCCAGAATTAGATTTAAGAATTTTTAATTTGGGGCTTTAGTTGTCCAAATTTTACTACCTATGGATACTTGGCAAGTAATTATTTGAACTTTCCTTGTCTATATAATAAACATGATAATAACTAATAATAATAATAATAAAATAATAATAATAAAAATGATAATAACATCAACATGACATACTCATATCTTATAAGCTTTGTTAAAATTTAAAGTGATTATTATTGTCAGCATATTGAATAAATTTGCTGTATTTAGAAATTCTAGGTCTCCTGTGTTTTATATGAGAATATTTTTCAATTAAGCAATACTATTTGGATTTCAGGAGAAGCAGCTGGAGTGGAAAACAGGAAGGAAAGCATGTCTTCAGACACCCTCGCCTTGCTGATTTTTCATGATTCAATTGCTGTAGTACCTGCTAAGTCCTGTTCTCTTCCATCCTCACATCATGTTCTAGACTTTCTATGTCCTTCAAACTCATCTTTTAATCAATATATTCTGTTTTTTTGTTGTTAATTCATGACCATGTTTTTAAAGCGAGGTAAAATCAGCCAATCTAACAAATTAAACTGCACTAGCTGGGTGATGTTGTAATACTAGTCCATGCCTTTTTAGAGGCAGTGTCTCAAGCCTGAGTTTAAAAAAAAAAGCAATATTTTTGGTAGTAAGGAGGGCTGTGGGGAGCCAGTTTTGGGAATATGATACTTATGTGATTCACAGTATGTGTAGTTATTATGTTTGAGCATCTAACAGGAACAAACCCTGTACTAAGTTGTATTCTACAAGTATTATCTTATTTAATGTAAATGCTAAATATGTAAGGTAGTTCTGCCAAGGAAGGAAATGAAGAGGTTAAGCAACTTTATTAGGATTGCATATTTTGTAGAGAGCAATGATGACTTTTCAATCCAATCTTTCTGTTTCCTAGAACTGTGCTCTTAACCACAATGTTTTATTTTATATTCTCTGGGGAAACTAAGAGTTATTATCTAGGCATTGGGATTGAAAGTAGAGCATAGAGCAACAACATTGGTTATGGGCAGGAAAGGGGGTGGGTGCTTGACTACAGAATCTTCAATCCAATGAGAAAAAAGCATAAAATAGTAATAAAATGCTTGTATTAAAGTTTATCTGAATACTAAGAATTGAAATTTAATAAGATGTCAACATAAAATGGAACCACAAAAATGTTTTTGTGTTGATCCTTAAATGTAACTAAAGGCATAACAAATCCTCAAAATGTAGGTGCCAAAATGTAATAGCAATTCTGTGTTCTGCGAGATTGCCACCTTGTGGTTATATATTGTTTGTTATCAAGAGAGACAATGTGCCACTGCCTTATAAAAGAACAAAGATGTCCATGGAGGTCAGAGGCCAAGGTCAAAGAACTAGGCTTTTCAAATATCTCTATATGCATGCTATTTGCAGCAGGGAGTACATGTGAGTTAACTTTTGAAAATAAAAAAAAAAGCCAAACACCCTGTACATTTTTATTTGATTTGCATAAAAGCTGTTGGTGCTTTATGGCCTCTCAGCATAAATATGGAATGGAAATATAATATTGTGATTAAAATAGAAAATAAAAGAAGTCCTTGAAAGAATAGGACAAAGGACCATCACCTCTGAGTTAGAAATGTCAAATCAAAAATATAATTTTTCATATCTTTAAGGATGCATTGATAGGCAATGAGTGAAGGATTTACTGAAGTAGAATTACAATACCATTGTTTCAATTTCATAGGATGCCATTTTTCTTCTTCCCCTACAAATGTGACCAATATTTATTTTAAACTGTAATCATATTAAAGTTTGATCAATAATTCTATGATTTTCCTTTCTATGTCCCTTCTCTTCTTTCCATGAAAAAAAAAATGACTCTCATTATTTCTTGGGGCCTCAAGTCTAGGTTGATAGTGTACAATAATGTTGAGAGTGTACATATATGGTCACTGGATGGTAGACAGCCATAAGAATAAAGATAGTAAAAGACAGACTCAGCAAAGGGAACTGAGAAAAATATTAGGAGCTAGTAAACTGAGCCAAGAAAAACAAAATGACTGGGCAAAAATATTAGTCATGTCATGTCAATTTTGTAAATGAACACAGCTGTAAGGGCTATTCGCACTGAACACTAAAACTTGGTGGTCAGAAGAAAATCAACCAATAACTGTAAACATATATTTTCCCCACAAGACTATAAGCACCCCGAGGGCAGGGGACACCCATTTGTTGTGCATGCGTCCTCAATATCTGGCTCATAAGAGTGAAATTCTTATGTTGGAATGCAACTTGGAAATGGGGAGAGAACACAGGTAGGAATGTAAATGATGATGGGAGGCCAACTTATCATCAAGAAAGAGATTGACCCATCACAAAGGCCACAGGGATCTAAAAAATGAAGCAGATGCAAATATCCCTGGCTACCCTTCAGACTAGGTAGGACCAATCCCACCAGCAGGCTGACTAAAATCAAACAAACAAAAATAAAGAAATAAGTCAAGGTTTCCAAATATAGAGAAGCAATGGAGAGAAATAGTTTGGTGTTAGGGAAATAAAGGTCAATAGGATCAAAGCTAGATAAAGAGCATAATCTTCCACCTAACCTGGAATGAAGGGTATAAAACTGTAATCTCTGCATGTAGATAAAAATGTAACATATATTTTGAGAGAGCCTGAAGACAAACCTCCTTGCTTTTAACCTAAGTTATTCTTGAGGTGACTGAGTGTCTGAGTCAACTGTGCATACTGACATTACATCCTCTGATATTTGAGATAAGAGGAAATTAACAACTTCCTAAACCAAGCTAAATTGAGTCTATTTTTTTAGCTAATCATTCAGATATGAAATCTTTGCATTTTATTACCCTTATATGATTTTGTTTATTTTTTTTAAGATTTATCTACTTATGCACACAAGAACTGGGCACAGGCCAAAGGTGTGAGAGGTGAGAGGATTCACCAGAGACAGAGCAGGGAACAGAACAAGCAGATTGACTGAAATACACTGCTGAGGGGAGCAGCGGGCGAGTCAGGAGAGGTCTGCTGCACCATGTGGGTTGCCCACCAGCTGGGGGTCGAACTCGTGCTGCAGTGGCTACTGACAGCTTCATAGGTTGCATCTTAACCCCTTGTGCCACCAGGGAAGCCCCCTTACATGTTGTTTTTCATTTAAAGTCATTTTTCTATTCAAATAAAGCCAAACTATATTTCAGCTAAATTTTAGGAAAACTTAGTTTTTCTATATACTATTTAGGATGTGTAGAGGGCATTAGGGGGGACTTAAAAGTTATATGTGGTAATATTCATGGGCAGGAGGGGACATTTAATCTGACAGAGTGAATAAAGAATCAGGGAGGTATCTGAATATTTCTCAGATTTATTGAAGATAACTAAAAGTTACCCGAAAGACAGTTGGTGGGATAGAGAATGCTGGGGCAAAAGACATTGCTCCAGGCAAAAAGAAGCAATCCCCATTTTCTGCAAGTAAAACTTTGGCACTGTGGATTGACACTTTCTCTGTTTTATGCATAAAATGTGCTGCCTGGGGGCCTTCCTGGTGGCTTAGGGTTTAAGTCTCAGTCTCAGTGCTATCAACACTACAACCTGAATTCGATCCCTGGCCAGGGAGCTAACCTACATAAGGCACAACAGACCTCTCTTATCTCGCCCCTGCTCCCTTCAGCAGTGTATTTCAGTAGATCTTCCTGTTCTGCTCCCTACTCTGTCTCTGGTGAATCCTCTCACACACGCCACCTCTGGCAGACATCCAGTTCTTGTATGCATAAATAAAATAAAAATAAATCTTTAAAAAAAATGCGCTGCCTCAGAACTGATTGTGTTTAAGAAGATGGGGCAAAGAGGATAAAGGCACCAAAGAGAAACTATTCATTACTGTGTAAAGTCTGAGATGAGTAGAGAAACTTCATCTGTGACTATGCCATTTTCATTGACAAACTAATGTATGGCAAACAAACAAGGCTGATTCAGCAGGTACTTAATGAAATCTGACACTCCAGGAACAAATATAGATCTATACAATTTCAATCACCACTCATTTTAATTGATAAATCATCACCATCATGATATGCAATAGATACTAGATTTTAACTAAACAGTGTTGGCTACAGAAAACAAATACTTTATTTTCCTCAAAAATGTGATAAACTAAATACTAGTGGTCTCTTCACCCCCACATCCAAATTCTTTTTTTAAAAAATATTTATTTATTTATTTATTTATACAAGCACTGGTTATAGTCAGAAACGCGGGAGGGTGAGAGAATTCACCAGAGCCAGAGCAGGGAGCAGAACAGACAGTCTGACGAAATACAATGAGGGGAGCAGCAGGCATGGCAGGAGAGGTCTGCACGAGATGAAGGACCCTCGCCAGGGGCCGGGGATTGAACAGGCGCTGCAGAGGCTGCAGGCAGCTTTGGAGCCCAGTGCTTAACCACTGCGCCACCTGGGAGGCTCCCCGTCCAAATTCTTATGGTGACCTCTTAACTTCCAATGTGACAGTATTAGGAGGGAGGACCTTTGAGAGGTAATTGGGTCATGAGGGTAGGGCCCTCATAAATGGGATTAATACCATGTGAGGATATAAGTCTGCAGCCCAAAAAAGAACTCTCACCAGAACCCAACCAACTTAGCTCCCCGGCCTAGGACTTCCAAACCCCATAACTGTAAGAGATAAATTTCTGTTATGTATAAGTCATCCAGTATGTGCTAATTTGTTAGAGAATCCCAGACTAAGACACTAACCTTAGGAATACAGGCAAATTTATCAGAGCCTAAAATTATTGTGTACATGTAGGTGTATATGTATACACTTGTGTATACATTATATAAAATGCATATATACACATGGCACTTTCAAATTCAACATATATATATTTATCAAAAGGTATTTAAAAATCAGAAAAATGAATATTTCTTTTTGGCAAAATATTATTTAGCAAATTTAAAAATCTCCTACAATGCTTGAATACATTCATTCTTATCCCATTGGATGTTAGGTCACATTTTCCATACCTCTCCTCACAAAATGCCAGCACATTTAAATGAGTATAAAATAAACGAGTCACTCACTTGAACCAATTTTTTGAGGATCATTATTTTGAGTATCATTCTCTTTTATAGTCTCTCTACTATGTTGGTCTAATCATATTAGGTCTGTTCTTTACTTAATCTTTTAACATACCAGCCCAGCACTATGCATCACACATCTGTCCCCTTTACTCTCTCTCCTACCAAATGTTGCCAAGTTAACTGCTTAAAGATTTCCCATTAGTGGACCTCCCCTGGTGGCGCAGCAGTTGAGCGCTGGGCTGCGAAGCTGCCCTTGGCCTCTGCAGCGCCGGTTCGATCCCCGGCCACGGGCAAGGGTCCCACAGGGTGCGCAGACCTCTCCTGCTGCCCGCTGCTCCCCTCAGCAGTGTACTTTGTCACTCTGCCTGTTCTGCTCTCCGCTCTGGCTCTGGTGAATTCTCTTACCCTCCTGCGCTTCTGACTGTACCCAGAATAAAATAAAATAAAATAAATAAATAATAATAATAAATAAATAAATCTTAAAAAAAAAAAAGATCTCCCATTAGCACTAATGCCTCTGGAAGACCAAACACCTAAGACTGCTATTCAAGGTCCTCCCTCATCTGCCCCTAACCTTATACTTTTCTTAGTTTTATTTCTTAACTCATCTGTTCCCTTTCCCTAACACAAACTGACTTAATACAGTTTCATCTTTGCCATATTTTCCTACTATCATTTTGTCTATGAATACACCTTCACATCCCTCAAGTTCATGACCTCGCTATACCATTCCCTTTGCCTGGGAAAACAACTTCTCTTCCCCTTATCTCTGTCTATTAAATCTGTATACACGTTCTTGAAAATACAATTCAAGAGTCATCCCCTTTAGGTACTCCTCTTATCCCTATCGCTAGACATACCCTCTTTTTCAGTTTTAATAAAATTTATTGATAGTAACATTTGAATAATATTGATGACATGTTGTACCATAATTGTGTATCCGTTTTACTTCTTCAACATGTTTACAAGTTACTTGAGGGTAGTTACATTCATTTCTCATATATAATACTTATCAATTATATGATAGTTATTTCATAGACACATGTTGAATGAATGAATGGATCTGATTTCCAATTGTGCCTAAATCATAGTGTCTGACAACTATAGTCATAGGAATTTAATTGAAAGTTGGAAGCGGACTGAGTGGCTGATTCTATAAAAAAAAAAACAAAAATCTATGTTCAGTTCTCTGTTGTAAAATTAAGAATCAAGAGAACAGGGCCTTAAAATGAAGGAGTGGCTAAAACTGTTGACTACAAGTATGTCATCTATTTCTCATGTTGCTCTTTGATCCAACTTTGGATGTCTATGAAAAGTGTACTAGATGACTCATTTGTCAGCGTAGTAAAATATGTTAGACTGGTGGACAAATAGATCTTTAACATTCTACTCCTAAGTAGATATTTATTATGATTTAAAATATGTTATATTCTCATCCTTTGTGTTATGTTTTTTCTTGTTCCATGATTGATTTTACCTAAAATGTTATACTCTTCTATAAGAAGGCAAACTATTAATATCAGTCAACTTCTCTAAAGTGGTTTCAGTAAAGTTGGAAAAGTCCATGACTATTCAGTTTATTTTATAGTTAAACAGGCAAGACAAACACAGTGTTGGAAAAAAACTAGTGACTGTTGTGCAATATCTACTTGAACTAACACAAATTTTCTGTTGTCCAGACACTGAGAAACACTTAACATCCTTCAGGATTTTCACTGGTTAACTTTTAGTTATTATGTTCTTACTGAGCAGTGAAGGTAGTTCACTGCTAAAAGAATGAGAAGAAATTGATATATTAACTTCATGCCTTCGAGAAGTTTATAATCCTCTATTTGGGATATTTGTAAGTTTATCTCCCTAATTACTGCTACAGATTTTAACATTTTTTTGCCATATATCAAAGAAAGTAAAACTTCATTAATGTAGGTGATTGTTCTTATCAGTCTACCTTGTTCCCTAACTTATTATTAGCATCTGATTATCTAGTGACAGATCCAGTTAGAACTGGCTTGATATTAACAATGATTAATATTATTGAAGTGACCAATTTTATACCTTGATTTAGGTCTCTTTCCAAAAGAGAAGTTTTGTTTAAAATATTTAATAAAATTCAAAGCTCCAGAGAAAAATTAAGAGAAGAATTTTTCTGAAGTTCAAAAGAATTACAGGAGGTGCCTCCCCTGGTGGTGAAGCAGTTGAGCGCTGGGCTGCGAAGCTGCGCACAGCCTCAGCAGCACCAGTTCTATCCCCGGCCACCGGGCGAGGGTCCCACATGGTGCGCAGACCTCTCCTGCCACCAGCTGCTCCCCTCAGCAGTGTACTTTGTCACTCTGCCTGTTCTGCTCTCCGCTCTGGCTCTGGTGAATTCTCTCACCCTCCTGCGCTTCTGACTGTACCCAGTGCTTATATGAATAAATAAATAAATCTTTAAAAAAAAAAAAAGAATTAAAGGAGGACAATTTTCTCACACACTTGGATTTACTATATTATGTCTTCTACTCAAATTGAGTTAAGTATGAGAGGATAAACATCACTGTATGTGAGAAGATCAAGTGTGACATGGAAAAAGAAAGTGATTGTGAATTGAAGAGAAGAACAAAATGGAAGACGATAATACATAGTAATGACAGCAAAACCTTGAATGTTATCTTATTTAAATGTTCTACTAAGGATTAAAAATAAGAAATGTTTTCAAGGTAAGCGATCAATGCATTAAAATTAATCAAATTTTTTTTTCCACCTAATGAACAGTTCATACACACACAGCATAAATACCTAAGTTAAATGGTATGATAGGAATGAAAAAGTGAGAAAAAAAAAAAAACTACAGATAAGTGACACATCCTATGGAAATGAAAATAAAATTCATATTGTTAAATCTTTTTTTCTAAGATACACAAGCTGACCCTTATAATGTTGGATTCAAGAGAGAATACTTCTCTATATATATCATGATCTTTGGGTGTTTGATAAGGACTTCATATTCCTCTGTCTAAGAAATATTAAGAATAAAATTTTTGATAAGGATATCTGACCAGAAAACTCTGGGGATTTAAACAAACTCTCTTCTCATTGAATCACAACTTAAGGCTATGGTAGGGAAACTTTTTTGACAGAAGTTCAGAAAGAAAATATTTTTTACTTTGCAGAGATAGGATCACTCTGTTTTAACTAATCAGCTCTGCTGTGAGAGCATATAGTTATTCATGGACAATATGAAAATGAAGGAAGGTAGCTGTATTCTAATAAATATTTTCTTTTTACAAGAACAGGTAGTAAATATATTTGGTCGATGTCTTCCTCTGCCTAAGATGAATAATATCAGGTGAAAATTTAATAATAGCATCACATATTATTTACTCTTTTGCATAAAATAACCTTTACTCTTTATCATAATTAATAAATAACTAATTTACTTTAGAGATATTTGTTACATAAGAATAATAAGATATTTTGTTTTATAGCTCATCTGAAAGCTCTTTTAAGTAACCAATGTTATGGAATTATTGTTTAACTATGAAAAAGTTTAGCTTAGTAAAAGCAAAGCAGTCATCAATACTATTTTCTAAAGATATTTGAACTTTATTCAGAATTTCTTAACTCTTAAGGAGTTAATGATAAATTAGTTTATAAGATTCAGCAAAATATACACTAAAATAAATGCATTTCTAAGATAATTAGCTTTTTTCTCCATCAGATATTGTATAAGGTCAAAGATTATGAGACTCAAAATAATGGTAGATTGTTGTTTTTTTTTTAAGATTTATTTAATTTATTTATACAAGCACTGGGTACAGTCAGAAGCGCGGGAGGGTGAGAGAATTCACCAGAGCCAGAGTGGGGAACAGAACAGGCAGACAGACTGAGGACACTGCTGAGGGGAGCAGTGGGCATGGCAGGAGAGGTCTGCGCGCCATGTGGGACCCTCACCGGTGGCCAGGGATCGAACTGGCACTGCAGAGGCTGCAGGCAGCTTCGCAGCCCAGCGTTCAACCGCTGTGCCACCTGGGAGGCCCTAGATTGCTTTATTAACTAGTTTGTGAAAAATAAATCAGGGACATTTTAAATTTAAAACCTCAGTATTGGTGGAAAGTTTTCTCTCTTCACTGGATTTACATAATGTACCTGTTTTAATGAATTCCAGAGTTGGAAGAATCTTCAGTAAAGGAAACTAAGACATCTCGTCTAATATTCCCTTTCTGGGGAGGATTGGAGGTATTACACTCCCAGACTTCAAACAATGCTACAAAGCCATTATAATAAAAACAGCATGGCATTGAAACAAAAACAGACACACAGACTGAAGAAATCAAATTGAAAACCCTGAAATGGAATGGGGCGTTTGCAATTGTATGGGGGAATATAAAAATAAAATTTAATATTTAAAAAAAAAAAAAGAAAACCCTGAAATAAAACCACATATATATTGTAAACTAATTCATGACAAAAAGCAAGTAATATACATCTGAACAAGGAAATCCTCTTGAATAAACGATATTGGGAAAGCTGGAATGCCACATGAGAAAGCATGAAACTAAAATACTATCTCTACTATCTCATGCTGTTCACAAAAATCAAATAAAATGGATAAAAGACTTAAATGTAAGACCTAACACCTTAAAATATAAGGAAAAGAACATAGGCAAAATATTCCAAGACATAAATCTCAGAATCATCTTTGAGGATACATCACCAGAAACAAAGAAAACAAGGGAGAAGATATACAGCTGGGACTGTAGCAAGCCAAAACTTTTGTACAGCAAAAGAGACAGTAATCAAAACAAAGAGACATTCTACTGAATAGAAGAAAATATGTGTACAACACACAACAGCTAAGGCACTGATATCAAGGATCTACAAAGAGCTTACACAACTCAACAAAAACAAAACAAACACTAAAAAAAAAAAAAAAAGGGCAGAAGAACTAAAAAGATACTTCTCCAAAGAAGAAAGGCAAACAGCTGATAGGCATATGAAAAAATATGTTCAGCATCACTAATTATCAGGAAAATGAAAATCAAAACCACAATGAGATACTACCTCACTCCAGCAAGAATGGCACATATTAAAAGAACAGCAAATGCTAGTGAAAATTCGGAGGAAAAGAAACTTTCTTACACTGCTGGTGGGAATGTAAACTGATTCAGTCACAATGGAAAACTGTGTGAAGATTCCTCAGAACATTAAAAATGGATCTAACATATGATGCAGTGATCCCACTCCTAGGATTCTACCCAAAGGACACATAAACACTAATTCAAAAGGAAACCAGCACTCCTGTGAACATTGCAGCACTATTTACACTAGCCAAGATATGGAAACAAACCAAATGCCACAAAACCAATGAATGGATCAAAAAGTTGTGATATAGGGCCTCCCTGGTGGTGCAGGTCGTTGAGTGCTGCATTGTGAGGCTGTCTGCAGCCTCTGCAGTGTGGGTTCAATCCTGGCTGGCCTGCGAGGGTCCCACATGGCTAGGCAGACCTCTCCTGTCTCTCCTGCTGCTCCCCTCAGCAGTGTATTTCCTCAGTCTGCCTGTTCTTTTCCCCACTCTGTCTCTGGTGAATCCTCTCACCCTCCTGCGCTTCTGGCCTGTACTCAGGTTCTTGTATAAGTAGATAAGTCTTAAAAAAAAAGTTGTGATATATATATATATATATATATATATACATACAATGGATATATATATACACAATATATATATACAATGTGATATATATATACACAAAGTTGTGAGATATATATATATATATATATACACACTCAGGTTCTTGTATAAGTAGATAAGTCTTAAAAAAAGTTGTGATATATATATACACATACTATGGAATATTATTCAGAGATTAAAAAAAAAGACAAATCCATGCCATTTGTGGCAATATTCATGGAGCTGGAAATGATTATGATAAGTGAATTGAGACAGAAAGAAAAAGATAAATAACAGATGGTTTCACTCATATATGGAATATATAGAAACCAAACAAAAGATCAAGAAAAAGATAAAACTTGCAAGATACCAATAGATCTGAGGCATACAACAAGATAAAGAGAGGGTGAGGAATCAAAAGAGGAGAGAGATGAGCACAAGGGAGTATGGTGATGGTTCACATGTGATATAGTGTTGGGAGAAATACAGGTACTACCCCTGAGGGGAGAAACCAATTGTATAAAAATGAACAACAATGCAAGAAAATGAATACATAAATTTAGAGGGAAAAAAGAGCATAGGAAAACATATTCAATAAAAAGTTATTAAATAAAAATGGGAAAAATAAAAAAAGAATAATTGTGTCTAAAAAAATAAAAAATAAAGCTCCTTGTCTACATGTGTCTCCATTTAAGTATATTTCCTTTTATGTATGGTTGGGATGAGCCTACATGTTCCACAAGGACCTCCTAATGACCTTGGAGCATTGAGCTAGCATGTCTCTTCAATGCCATGTGAAAGAGTTTTTCCACTGTCCCATCAGGAGTCATGGGTAGACTTGACCATGGTCCCTTGGAAGATGTTCCTGTTAACCGAGTTTGGGAGTTAGGGAGGATGATTTTTACTATTTCATAAAACCAAAAACAAAAAGTCCAATCAATCCATAGTCATGACCTCAAAATTAGTTAAATCTCAGGTACTCAGTTGGGTAACTCAGAAGGTTCTTCAACCTTGATAATATGGTGAATATGAGTGGATGATAAACGGATGACAAATATTTCTTTATGTAATAAAAGAAAACTCTCTCTTTGGTACAAATTAATGCCAACACCATTTATTCAATACTAATGATAAACTATCACATTCCCCCTGTGGTTATTCTATTGCTTCACAGCAATTACAAATATTACTTCATTAACCTGAACTCATCGAGCCATTATTCAGTTACTTTTCAGAGATCTTTCAACCTCTTTTCAAAATACTCTATTGTGATCAACAATAGATCCTATAACAGTTTATAAATAAGTCCAGTGGTTAACGATACTAAACTTACTTTTTTTTCATCTCACTCTTCTTTATAAAAGATTTATAATATTAAATGTGGAAGAAATAAGCAAATCCTGAGAACTTTTAAACTGTACTTCTATTTGTCCTTCATTTTTCCTCCCTTTTAATATTTCTGTACTTTATAGTCAATTATATTTGATTTATGTTTCTTTTAATAGAGGGAGAAACTTTAGATTTAAACTAGGGTGGAGTGAAAATGTGATTGATTGAAGATCAGGGAGGGTGAGTATAAGATGCAAGCTCTGTTAATAGGTGGTGTCACCTAAACTGGCCCAGGATTTTTATCTTTGAAATGAAGTCTCTTGATGACTTCTAAGGAGCCATATAGCTTAGAGAAGGATATAAAATACTTTTGATATTGGATTTCCTGAGGTCTCACATGGTGTAAAGATGTTGAACAAAAGCTGCAGTAATCATTCTTGGTCTCTGTTCTCCCCCCACCCTTAACCCAGTGGGTATTTTGGTATAATCTTCAGGGATTCAGTTACCCTTCCTCTAGAGAGACTGTGCCAAAGATAACACCAAATTATTTGACTCCCAAATTAATATGAATACCATATGTAGAATAGATAAATTATAGCTAAGTATATGAATAGATAATGGATAAATGGGAGAGAGGAAAGAGAGGAAGGAGGGAGAGAGAATAGATGTAAAGCAGGGGAAGTGGAGGAGACTGGTGAGAATTTTGTAGTACTAGAACTCTTATCCACAAAGTTGCACAAATATCAGCCTCTCCACGATGACTTCTATGATTTCAACAGTCTGCAGCTTCAAATTTATTACTTCAGGATTTATGCAAGAGTGAGCTGCTGAAACTGGAAAGCTAATCTATTACTAAGACTTTAAATAGCTCTACTGTATGCTCAGAATACTTTCTACATTCTGACTATGCTGTGTGTACACAGAGAAGAGATAAAAACTATTCTGTTGTGTCAGTTAATGTCAATGATTAATGTAAGACAAGCATGGAATTCCTTGGTACATATGCAGATTCTGCAATTTTGGCCTTGACAATGTGAGAGGATGACACACCAGGAAACTAAAATTGGAATGAAGTACAACTAACATAGTAAAAGTTGAGTCCTTTGTACTTTGTGAGATTTTAAAGAAACATGGGTGTGATAAGTAATGGGGCAGAAAAGCATTCCTAAAGACTTTGGGAAAAAAAAAAAAAAGAATCATCTTAAGAGGAAAGGAGAAAACCACATGGTTAGAATAGCTCTTACTTTTGAAATAATAAGACCAAAAATGAGGACACAATGAGAATCTGCCTGAATGTTTCTTTTGCAATGAAATTTTACAAGTTTCAAGTGATTTCAAAATCCTGAAAGACAATCCTTTTTTAACTACATGTCTCAAATAATGAAATACATTCTCATTAAGAGAGGTCTCTCTTTGACTAAATATACTCTTTATTATTCATTTACAAATAGAGTGACACTGTTAGAGCATTCAGATTGGTGCAAGATATTCTACTACATTCTGAGATGTTTCCAAAGTTTTAATCTGTCATTTTTGCATAGTTTTGGGCCTAAGTGCATTGGAAAAGATAATTTTTGACTCCTTATACACTGTATAAAACAAAAAAGAGGTTATACTACTCCTGTCTAGACTTAGAAGACTGGGTGCCAGGTAATTTTCCAGAGATATTTTTGCTCCACACCTACTATGATAAAGAGGTAGCTGTTTGATTTTTACAATAGGAAAAGAAAATCTATTTAATTTGGTTTATCCTCGTGTGTACTTTCTTTATTGTGTTTTTTTTTTCTTATTCATATTCTTTATACCAAGCATCTCCCTAATGGTGCACAGTCATCTAGAAAATATGATGAAAGGGGGAAAAAGCCTCTGCCACATCAAAGGTAAATGAGGTTAAACTGCCCACGGAAACAAAATAATAAAATCATGTACCAGATGAGACCTTGAAAGATATTAATTTAGAATGGCCATTACTCTTCAATTCAAATTATACCTAAAACACTTCTAGACTAGAAATAATTATGATTCTGAAAGGCTTATAGAAAAAAAAAAAGGAGGGCTACAACCTCTTTAATTGTTTAAAATTTTTTGAAAAATGATATTTCAGCATGGCAAAAAAACCTTGTTGATAAGACATTTTTCTTTTTGTTGAAGTCAATCCTGACAGACTATGCTCTCATATTCCTTCTTACTAATGTCAGGGTATAAGTGAAATTAGTACTTTGGGTTATATGTGATATTTCATAGTAGGTACAGACAAGAAACTCAGAAAATTCTTGTTTTTCCTTTTGAAACACTCACAGGAAGGGATTCACTACCACATGAGGGTCATAACATGACAGAGCCATTGTTTCTCAACTCTACCAGCAGTCAAGACTCACCTCCAGAACTGGGGTCTGACAGTCCTGGGAAATGTTCCATAAGTTTCACCAAGATCAAGAGCCTGCATGAAGGGCTACCTCAGATCTGATTTTGGACCCAGGAGATTCTGTAACTGCAATATCACGAGATGTGATATTTTAGTTCTTAAAAGTTCTTAGGACCCAAATGCAGGGGAAATATTTAGAAGGACTATGCAAAGGTAGAAATTTCAAGGAGTTGGAGTAATGGACTACTTGGCTAGGTCAGAACTTAGAAGGTGATAGTTAATTCCAATGTCTGCTTTGGAAAAAAATGTAAAACTAGAGTATGTCTTCATATTCAAAATGCAACCTTTATATTTTGTTTTGTTCTTGTTAACTATATTTGTTATAGTTCTAATTGTTTTATGTTAATTAAATTTCATCTTTCTATATGTGCTAATTATGCCTGACCTAGGACCTCCTGTTGCACTATTTCCCTTTTCTACTCTTAATCCTCGGGTAATCTCATACAGTCTGTAGATTTTATATGTAGCCTAATAAACCCCAAATATATGTCCATACAACACCTCTACCTATATCTAAATGCCATAGCTTCTTGAAAACCCTACATGGTTGTTTAACAAGCATTTCAAAAGTCACATGTCCCAAACTCATTTTAGAACTTGCTACCACTCAAGCTGATCTGCCTCTGATTTTTCTCCAAAGTATCTTAAATGACTTGTTTTTCTCTATCTACAGATCTCAACTCACATAATTTATCGAAAGGCCTTACCATGAACAAGTTATCTTAGATATGCTGTCCCTTCACTCTCTCCCTTATCCCATTTTTTTTTTTAAATGTATAACACCTTTTGCTACATGGTATTTTCTTTAAACTCCATAAACTCTAAAATAGAGTTTTTCTGTTTATTTACTTATTTACTACTGTATTCCACACATCTTGCACAATGTTTGAATGGATGGAATGGTATTTATAAGATCTTCCCAGGTATTGCCTCTGGAATGGAAATGGCTATTTTCTGGGTTATAGTTATGACAAAGCGTTCCTCAAAATATTACTTTTCTCTGCACCAAGCAATTCAAGTAACAAATGAATCCCATATACTAAACTTGTCATTCTGGACTTTGTAAACTGGCAATTCTGGAAGTTTGGAGAAGGGTTATTAAAGGTGGCTAGGGTTCTCTATTTCATTTATTGGCTAAAGAATGCATGTATTCATTTATTCACTCATTTAACAAATGTTTTTTAAATCTCTTCATACAAAAGGCCCAACTCTGAAAGATTGTAAAGTTGATTCAGAATCTTTCTTCAGATTGTTTCTTTCATTGTCTAATGTGATTTGCAAGAACCTGGTTACTTCTCACAATGGCTACTCATTTTCCGGGTATCTCTAACACAAACCAGCACTCCAAAAATAAAGAAAGCCCAACACATTTCATTACAGATGAATAGTAATAATAAAATCCTCAGCCAGACTGGAATTTAAAATGTCTGAGAGCCCAACCTTAATATGTCTTTACATACCTAGAGTGAAGACGTTCCTTGAAATTATTTAGTATTTTCATTTTCGATCTACAAAGTAACACCTGAGTATTGCATCAAATATATTGTATAATACAAAGATGCAATTGATTTATTTACCTAAAGATGACATTACATTTTTTTTAATTGGGAGGCATAACTATCATAAAATCATTCTGCGTTTCAAGAACTTTCAAATCTAGCAATAATAAATGCCATGTCTATAATCTGATGCACTATAGAACATCAATACCAAAATTATATGACTTAGTAATGATTTACTTGTGAAAATGTAGCAATTCATATTTCAAAATTAGAGATCAAAATATCAAAATATAATCTTAATTAAATCTAACAGAAGTGGGTAAAGTAAACATGAATCATAAAAATAAAATAAATATGTATCTATTACTTCAGAAATGAAAATCCTATTTAATATATATTGAAGTGAACCATTTAGAGAGATGAGACCACTGAAATACACTAAATGGCGATTAAAACAACTGATAAATATTTGTCATTTGAATTGCTTGATACAGAGAAAAGTAATGATTTTGAGAAACACTTTATCATAACTACAACCCAGAAAATAGCCATTCCCATTCCAGAGGCAAAAAGAAAATGACTGTGATTTATTAGACTGTGTTGAACTAAACAAATGCAATTTGGTATCTAAATCATGTCTCATTCTGATACGGCCTTAATTAAATCTATATAGCCTTGGATCTGGAGGGGTATCACATGTTCCCCTCAGTTTTTAATATCTTTGAAATATCAGTTTGATTCTTGAGAAGTCTCTGAAAGTCACAGATATTGATATTCAATGAGGTTCTTCTTTTCTTCCATTATTGGCTGGAGAAGAGAGCCCATGATGGAGTATATCCATTTCCACAAGGTCTGGGATCTTTGCATATGGTGAAGACTCATGAAAATTCCATGTCTATAACTATACCTAAATCTGTGGCATCTATATCTATCTGAATCATCTCTTAATTCCTCCTAATCTTTAAAATGAAGGGATTTAGCCATACAAAAAAAATTCCCAAAATTGGATCTAAGAATAACACATGTATCATTTCTGAAACATTTATTTTGCCTATAAATGATCTATAAAAATTATCTATAAGTCAAATTTACTGCCCATCCATTGATTTATAAAGATGATCTCTGCTCATTATTCAGTATCACTTAATTTAAAAGTATGAACTATGTTATTCCTCACCCCAGTACAGCTTCCTTTATCATGTAGCAAAATAAAACTTTTTTATTGGTGTTGTTTTGTTCTTACCAAGTGAGCAATTAAACTTGAGATTTGAAATAATCTTTGAAGTAAATCAAATGCTAACACCCCAGGAAAATTAATAGGTTTCTTACTCTCCAATTCAGTAAACATGGTTTGGGTAGTTAGGCCTGCTCAATAGTTTTCTTAACCTCCAAAAACTAAGACAAAACTCAAAAACAAGCCAGTGTTGAGAAAAACAACAGACCTGATCTCAAAAAAGGAGCTATTCTTATGTTGTTAATGACACATAGGACATTTATTGATAGGAGAATGAACAAGCATATGCACACATGTGTATGTGGATGCAAAAACATACAGAAATATGAATATCTATTGATCGATCTAACTATTTAATTGATGTGTAAAATGTTCTTGAATATATTATTTCAGTCCCCAGACCTAAGCCATCCCTGATCCAGTATTCATTTTTGTTGTATTGCTGAGATATTCCTTTGATAATATCAGAAATTCTTGAAGCCCAACATATTTCTCTTGCAACAGCTCCCCAAGAGTTCTAGATTCTTCTTGTTCTTATCTCATTTTGTTATCAGCTACCATTCACCAACTACATTCACTAGCTACATGAAAACTGGAGCTCTTTGAGACTGTTGGTTCTGGAATAAGTTTTTCTGTGTAAAAACTTCCAGCTCTATCATTTACTCTCTGACAGCTAATCTCCACCTCAGTTATCTCATTTGTGAAGGTGGGTCAATTATCGTTCTTTCTTCAAAATTATTGTGAAGGTTAAATAAGAAAGTAGTATAAAGGAAGCTTGGTTGTGAGTTTAGCACTAAATGAGTTTTCAGTGAGTGTTTATTATTAATAAAATCCTCTGTAATAGATCTCCTACTCTCTTCTCTCTTTATACTGACCTCCACCCCCAGAGACCTATATTCATTTAATCTACTCTTTTATAAGGTCCAGAATTATATTGCCTTGCCTAAATTAGATAAAAGCAACTTTTATTTCTCTATTAACATTTAGCTGTAGTGTTTACCATATATAAACAAACAGACAGCTTTGGTGCCTACCAAAGATAGCACATATTCAGATGTGCGAATATCTGAAGGGAGAGCAGAGAGGGTGGTAGGTGTTGAAAATCCTGGCTTTTCCACACTGATAGCTTGCACTGATTAGTCACCACTTAATTATTCAGCAATAATATTTCATTTTGAGTTTATTAACCCAAGTTTCTGCTGCTTCTATATGATATGCCTAATATGCAGTAGCATAGCTGGTTCCTTTCCATCCATTTCCCCCCTTCCATATTAGGAAGTGATAGCCAAACAATTAATCACAGCTAGACTACAGTGCTCTGAACAAGCTGTCAAAGAAGCTAAAATAACTAGACCAACGATGGCACAATCTGCTTATTTTCAGTTGTCTAAGCATGGCCTGAATCTCTCCCTTCATTCAATTCTTTAACTCTTGCTTTTCTGGAATTTTGTTTTGCTAATTTTTTAAAGATTTATTTATTTATGCATACAAGAGCTGGGGTGTAGACCAGAGGTGCGGCAGGGTGAGAGGATTCACCAGAGACAGAGTGGGGAACAGAACAGGAGAAATGACTGAAATACACTGCTGAGGGGAGCAGTGGGAGAGACTGGAGAGGTCTGCTGTGACATGTGAGTGAGCTCCCTGACCGAGGATTGAACTCATGCTGTAGTAGCTGTGGATTACTTCATAGTGCTTATGCTCACCCCTGTGTGCCAACAGAGAGGCCCCTGGTTTGCTATTTTTATTGAATAATTTGAAGATGGCAATGGAAATAGGAGTATTAAAAGAAAAAGTTAAGCACACTTATTTGCCAGAATTGTATGGCAGATGCTTAGGAGAAAGAGGTAAGTAGAAGAATTAAAGGAAACAATAAAAAAATCAACACAAAAATCAGTAAAAGAGAAAATGGATACTATAGCAAAATACAGTTCTTTGAAAAGATTATCAAAATTGATAATCACTATTGAAATAATAAATCAGAAACATAAATCTCCAATAAATATCAACACGTTAAGGATCTTATAACCAAAAATCTTATACACACAAAAAGAATAGTAACAACTATGAAAAGCAAATTTATGAACAGATGAAATGGACAAATGTATTGAAAAACACAATTTATCGAAACTAACATGAGGCTAAATAGAATATGTGACTAGCCTTATAGCTATTAGATAAATTTATATTGCTTTTTTTATTAAAACTATTTGTAGGGTAAATGGTTTTCAGGATTTTCTGTCCTCCCACCATTAGGATTGCCCTGCCTGATGGGGCACCTGCAGTTGTTACACTGTTGTGTTTTTTTTACTTCTGTGGGCCACTGAAGGAGTATTGAGATATTCACCAAGAGAAGCAGGAGGGGCAGGAGAGAGAGAGAAGGGGAAAAAAGAAGGCCAGTTAAGAAGCCCAGAGTGAAGACTTATGGGGGCTTGGAGGCCTGTTGGCCTCCTGGCCCCCCGGCCCCTGGGCCTGCCATGTACCTGTTTGCCACACTACATGTAAAGCTCAATAAAAGCCTGAGAAAGCCACTGAGGGCTCCAGGACTCTCCTTTACCCAGGTCTGCTCGGATCTTAGAAAACCTGCTCCATGCCCTTCCTGCCACTGCACCATTCCCAAAAGAAAAATTTAAGATAAAGTAGTTTCACTAATGACTTCTTTAAATAAATGTGTTACCCATATTTTCAAGAAAATAGAGATGGTGCAAAACTACTAACTTAATTTGTGTGGGTAGAAGAAATTTAATATTAAACTCTGACAAATTAATAATGAACAAAAGCCATAAAGGTCAACATTAAAATGACTGGAAACATTCCTTTTTTAAAAAAAAATGAGTTAGTATTTTAAAGCATTGCATGTGATTCAGTGGTACAGGATCACACCTCTTCAGACCTACGTTACCACCCCCTCCCATCACCAAGGCACAGATAGTCTTCCACCACAGTCCTTTGAGACCCCTCCATATTTCGTTTTCCACTCCCCCACCCCTTTTAATAGCCTTAATTTAATGCACGTAATTTTAGAGTTTGTTATCATTTTGGTTTTGACTGACTGTTTTGTTAATTGATGGTCCAAATAAGGTGAAACTATGCAAAAATGTGTCTCGCTCCTTCTGATTTATTTCAATTGCATAATTCCCTTCAGTCCCTCCTTGTTGTCACACATGGCAGGAGTTCATTTTTTACTGCTTAGTAGTATTCCACTATATATATATATATGTATATATATATATATATATACCACATATTTTTAATCTACTCATCTTTTCTTGGATCCTTGAATTGTTGCCATAATTTGGCTTTTGTAAATAGTGCTAAAATAAACATAGAAGTGCAAATATCCCTCATATTAGTGTTTTTGCATTATTCAGTATTCAGGGAGATGCCTAGGACTGAGATTGCTGATCATACAGTAGATCTATTTTTAACATCTGCTTGATTCATCTCTAAAGGCATAAGAAGCAAGAGAATATTAAAAAATATAATTACATCAAACTAAAAAGCTTCTGCATAGTGAACCAAACTATCATTAAAATAAAATACACCCTACTAATTGGTAGAAAATATTTGCACATCTGAAATGGAACTGATATCCACAATCTAAAATGAACTCATAGTATGGGGAATATAACAATAAAATTTATTAAAAAAAAAAAAAAGAAAAAATAAATATATGAATAGGAATTTCAAAAAAAAAAAAATAAAATAAAATGAACTCATACAACTTACCCCCATTAAAAATAAATAACCCTATCAACAAATGGGCAGAAAAGCTAAATATACATTTCTCCAAAGTAGATATACAGATGGCCAACAGGCACATGAAAAAAAAATCCTCATCATTACTTATTATCAGAGACATGAAAATGAAAATGACTATGCGATACCCTCTCAAACCCGTGAGAATAATCCATATCAAAAATACCATAAACAACGAATATCAGCCAGGATGTGGAGAAAAGGGAATACTCAACAACTGCTGGTGGGATGTAATCTGGTGCAACCTCTATTGAAAATACTATGGAGAGTTCTCAAACAAACAAACAAAACAACAGCAACAACAACCAAAAAGAAAATGCCATATGATCCAGCAATACCACTGCTAGATATTTACAAACACTAATACAAAAAAGATTTATGCACTAATTCAAAATTTATTTACAAAATGTATGCACTAATACAAAAAGATTTATTTATAGTGGTATTACAATAGCTAAGTTATGAAACCAACTCCATGACAGAAGCCTGTATTTAAAAAAATAGTAGTGTATATACTCAATGGAATACCAGTCAACTAAAAAGGTGAAATAATGTCTTCTGGGACAAAATGAAGTTATTATGCTAAGTGAAATAATTCAGAAGTGAAAGACAGTTATGGGATGGTTTCACTGATATGATCTTTCCATTGTCCACACAGGAGTTTTACCTAAGAGACATGAACAAATATCCACATAAAGACTGAACATGAATGTTCATAATAGCAGCTTGATTTGTAATAGTTTAAAACTGGAAATAACCTAAATTTCCAAAAATAGGTAACCAACTAAGGAATTTTATATCTCTAAATGTATAAGTACTCAGCAATAATATGGAACATGTTTTTTATATACACAAAAACAAGAGTGAATCTCAAAATCATTGTACTGATTAAACAAAGCCATTATCAAAAAGAATACATGCTGGAGATGAGTCTATGCTGATAAAATTCTAAAAAATACAGATTAATCTATAGTGACAGAAGGCTGATCAGTGTTTGCCTAAAGACGAGGGAGGAGAGAGGAATGCATTACAAATGGCAGGAGGAAACTTGTGGGTGATGGAAATGTTAGCTATCTTGATTTTAGTGATGTTTTGACATATGTCAAACCCCAACTAAGTATACACCTTAAATCTGTGCAATTTATTAAAAACTCAATTATACCTCTATAAAGTTGCTTGCATGAATTCTGAATCAATATTGTCTTTTCAAATATTTTTTTGGCTGAAGCTAAAAATATACTTTCACCATTTTCTCGATACTTTTTATGCTTTTAAAAAATAATTTCTTCAGAAATTTACCCAAATGTTGTAATATTATTTCCATGTTTAGAAATCAAACATATATATATATAAATTAAAAATGTAAACCAAATTGTTTCTGACTAATCCTTAAAACCTCCAACAACTTGGTCATCTATCAACTCGCATGAATCGGACACTGCTGAGAATATGATCCTTCATAATTCACGCAGAAATGCCATGACGTCAGCCACTAACTCCCTCAACTTCTGGGCTGCAGGTCTCAAAATCTCACTGGCTTCCCTGCTAACTGTTGAGTTTTACTTTTTTTCCTGTAGGGGATTTTCTTTCTTATCCTATGATCCATTAAGAGCCAGGTAAGAACAGCAGTCAGCAAGAAACATAGAAAGAGGAGAAATATGAAGGCACTCAGAAAATTATATAGGAAGAACTGGAAATGTCAAGGAACTCTAAATCCTAGGTATTTTGACCTGTGCTTTTAAGATTTTATGGTGTTTTCTTTAGTATACACTGGAGACCCTCAGAGTATTACCCATGTACTGAACAACCAGTAGCTTAACAGGCTTTTCTAGACTTGGATTTGCACTTTTTTTCTTTGTTCATTCTGTAATTTTATTAATAAGTATCATTTTTCTGATTACAAAAGTTACATATATAGTTTATGTGAATGTTCTTCAGTGTATATGAATAGTTATATGTGTATTTACTTATTAAGAAAGATACAACAATAAAGAAATGTATAGTGGGAGATCTTTATTTTTTATTTTTTTTTTTAATAAATTTATTGTTATATTCCCCATACAATTGCAGCCCCCCCATTCTGACCCCAATCCCTCCCCTCCCACCCCCGCCCCCCTAAAAGTGTCTCTGGTTCATAGTTTTTTGTTGATTTTGATTTTCACTTTCTTATAGTTATTCATTTTCCTGGTCCCTTATTTAAGTTTTCTAGATTCCTGCTATGAGTGAGACCATCCGGTATTTTTCTTTTTCTTTTTGGCTTATTTCGCTGAGCATGATCCCTTCCAGCGCCATCCATGTTGCTGCAAATTGCATGTGTTTATCTTTTTTGAATGCTGAGTAATATTCCATGGTATATATGTACCACATCTTCTTGATCCAGTCATCTATTTTTGGGCATTTGGGTTGTTTCCAAAGCTTAGCTATTGTAAACAGTGCTGCTATAAACATAGGGGTGCAGGTGTCCTTTGGAATTGATGTTTCTGTGTCCTTTGGGTAAATACCTAGGAGTGGAATTGCTGGATCATATGGAAGTTCTATGTTTAGTAGGTCCAGAAATCTCCATACAGCTTTCCACAGTGGTTGGACCAGTTTGCACTCCCACCAACAGTGCAGAAGAGTTCCTTTTTCTCCACACCCTCGCCAACATTTGTTGTTGCTAGTTTTTTTAATATGTGCCATTCTCACTGGTGTAAGATGGTATCTCATGGTAGTTTTGATTTGCATTTCCCTGATGACAAGTGATGTTGAACATTTTTTCATATGCCTGTTGGCCATTTGCATTTCCTCTTCAGAGAAGTTTCTTTTAAGCTCTTCTGCCCATTTTTTGACTGGATTATTTTCTTTGTTGTTGTTGAGTCTCATCAGCTCTTTGCAGATTTTTGTGATCAGTCCTTTATCATTAGTGTTGGGTGCAAAAATGTTCTCCCAGTTGGTGGGGTTTCTCTTTGTTTTTGTTATTGTCTCTTTTGCTGTGCAGAAGCTCTTTAATTTGATGTAGTCCCAGCTGTTTATCTTTGCCTTCACTATCACTGCTTTGGGTGATGTGTCTGTAAAGATGTCTTTGATGTGCAAATCACGTAGTGTTTCGCCTATATTTCCTTCTATGTATTTTATGGTTTCAGGTCTTATGTCTAGTTCTTTAATCCATTTTGAGTTGATTTTTGTGTATGGTGTGAGGTGGTGGTCAAGCTTCATTCTTTTGCATGTAGCGACCCAGTTTTCCCAGCACCATTTATTGAACAAACTTTCTTTGCTCCAATGCATATTCTTTGCTCCTTTGTCAAAGATTAGTTGACCATAAATCTGTGGGTTTATTTCTGGATTTTCTATTCGATTCCATTGGTCTGTATGTCTGTTCTTGTTCCAATACCATGCAGTTTTGATGATTATGGCTTTGTAGTATAGTTTGAAGTCTGGGAGTCTGATGCCTCCATTCCCTTCTTTTTTTTTCAGGAGAGCTTTGGCTATTCGGGGTTTTGGTGATTCCATATGAATTTCATCAATAATTGTTCTATTTCTTTGAAGAATGACATTGAAATTTTGATTGGAATAGCATTGAATCTGTATATTGCTTTTGGTAGGATGGCCATTTTAATAATGTTTATTCTTCCAATCCATGAGCAGGGGATGTCTCTCCATTTCTTTGTGTCTTCTTCTATTTCTTTTAACAGTGTTTTATAGTTTTCTTTGTATAGGTCCTTTACCTCTTTTGTTAGATTTATTCCCAAATATTTGATTTTTTTTGTTTCAATAACAAAAGGGATGGTCTTTTTGATTTCTTCTTCTTCAGATTTATTGTTTGTGTATAGGAAGGCTACTGACTTTTGCGTGTTGATTTTGTATCCTGCCACTTTACTGAACTGATTGATGAGTTGAATTAGCTTTTCTGTGGAGTTTTTGGGGTTCTCTATGTATAATATCATATCGTCTGCAAATAGTGATAGTTTGACTTCTTCTTTTCCTATTTGGATTCCTTGGATGTCTTTCTCTTGTCTTATTGCCCTGGCTAGGACTTCCAGTATTATATTGAAAAGCAATGGTGAGAGTGGACATCCTTGTCTTGTTCCAGATCTTAATGGAATTGCTTTCAGCTTTTCACCATTGAGAATGATACTGGCTGTTGGCTTGTCATAGATGGCCTTTATGATGTTGAGGTATGTTCCTTGTGTCCCCAGAATTTCAAGGGCTTTTATCATGAATGGGTGTTGCACTTTGTCGAAAGCTTTCTCAGCATCTATTGATATTATCATATGGTTTTTATATTTCTTTTTGTTGATGTGTTGGATAACGTTGATTGATTTTCGGATGTTAAACCATCCTTGTGCCCCTGGAATGAATCCAACTTGGTCGTGGTGAATTATCTTATGGATACATTGTTGGATTCTGATAGCTAAAATTTTATTGAGGATTTTTGCATCAGTGTTCATTAGGGAGATTGGCCTGTAGTTTTCCTTTTTTGTGTTGTCCTTGTTCGGTTTTGGTATTAGTGTAATGTTGGCTTCATAAAACGTGTTTGGTATTGTCCCTTCTTTCTCATTTTTTGGAAGAGTTTGTGAAGGATAGGCACTAATTCGTCTCTGAATGTTTGGTAGAATTCATTTGTAAATCCATCAGGTCCTGGGCTTTTGTTTTTGGGGAGGTTTTTTATTACCATTTCAATTTCGCTAATTGTAATTGGTCTGTTTAGGTGTTCTATTTCTTCTTTATCTAGCTTTGGGTGATTGTAGAGTTGTAGGAATTTGTCCATCTCCTCTAGATTGTTAAACTTGTTTCCATATAACTGTTCATAGTAGTTACTGATTATTCTTTTGATTTCTGCTGTGTCCGTTGTGATTTCTCCTCTTTCATTGATGATCCTGTTTATTTGTGCTTTCTCCCTTTTTTCCTTTGTGAGCCTGGCTAGGGGTTTGTCTATTTTATTGATTTTTTCAAAAAACCAGCTCTTGGTTTCATTGATCTTTTGGATTGTTTTTTTAGTTTCAATTTCATTTATTTCTGCTTTGGTTTTTATTATTTCTTTTCTTCTACTGGTTTTGGGGTTTTTTTGTTGTTCTTTTTCTAGATCTTTGAGCTTCGAGATGAGGTTGTTTCTTTGCGTTCTTTCTTGTTTCTTGATGTGAGCTTCTATTGCTATATATTTTCCTCTTATTACTGCTTTTGCTGCATCCCATACATTTAGGATATTAGTGTCCTCCTTGTCGTTCAATTCAAAAAATTTTTTAATTTCTTCTTTGATCTCCTCATTAGTCCAATGGTCTTCCAGTAGTGTGGCTTTTAATCTCCATGAGGTAGGAAAGTTCCTTGCCTTCTTTTTATGGTTTATTTCTAGTTTGATGCCTTCATGGTCAGAAAAGATGGTTGATATGATTTCAATCTTGGTGTATCTGTTGATGTTTGTCTTGTGCCCCAGTATGTGATCGATCCTGTAGAATGATCCGTGTGCGCTTGAGAAAAATGTGTACTCCGTTTTTTTGGGGTTTAGTGTTCTATAGATGTCTGTTAAGCCCAATTGCTCTAGGTCCTTATTTAGAGCTTTGGTTTCTTTACTTATTTTTTGTCTTGTTGATCTATCCATTGTTGATAGTGGTGTGTTGAAGTCTCCCACTACGTATGTGTTTTCTCTGATGTCTGTTTTCAGAGAGGACAACAGTTGTCTGATATATTTTGGTGCTCCTTCATTTGGTGAGTATATGTTAATGAGTGTTATTTCTTCTTGAAGTATTGTCCCCTTGATCATAATGTAGTGACCATTGGGGTCTCTTTTTATCTTTTTGAGTTTGAAATCTGTTTTATCTGATATAAGTATAGCTGTTCCTGCTTTCTTTTTTGGTCCATTTGCTTGTAGGATTGTTTTCCATCCTTTAACTTTGAGCCTACTTTTATCTTTTGTAGCTAAATGTGTTTCCTGGAGACAGCAAAAGGTTGGGTTTTGTTTCTTAATCCAGGCTGCCACTCTGTGTCTTTTTATTGAAGAGTTTAGTCCATTTACATTTAGAGTTAATATTGATATGTTAACATCTGTATTTGCCATTGTGTTTGTCTTTCCTTTGATTTTATTTATTTATTCTTTTAATAACTTTTTTTTTTTTTTTGGCCTTCTTTCATTGTTATTCGTCCCTCTGAGGTTCTGGCTTTAGGACTCCTTGTAGTATTTTTTGGAGTGGGGGTTTAGTTGCAATGAAATTCCGGAGTTTCTGTTTGTCTGGGAAGGTCCATATTCTTTCTTCAAAGAGGAAGGAGAGCTTTGCGGGATAGAGTATTCTTGGTTGGCATCTGTTTTCTTGGAGTCTGTTGGCTATGTCCCTCCACTCTCTCCTTGCCCGTAGTGTTTCTTCGGAGAAGTCTGATGTCAGCCTGATTGGCTTTCCTTTGAATGTTATCTGTTTCTTCCCTCTTGCCAGCTTCATTATTTTTTCCTTGTCCTGGATTCTTGGGAGCTTTACTATTATGTGTCTTGCTGTATTTTTCCTTTCGTCGTGGAAGTTTGGTGTTCTTCTTGCTTCTTGTATATCAATTTTCAGCTCCTTCTTCACATTTGGGAAGTTCTCTTCAATTATCTCTTTGAATATTTTCTCTGTTCCTACATCTCTCTCCTCTCCTTCTGGTATTCCTATAACTCTTATATTTCCTTTCCTCATGGAGTCAGATAGTTCCCGAAGTCTTTCTTCGTTCTTTTTCCTTCGTACTTCTCTTTCCTTTTCTGTTTTGGTTCTTTTTATTTCTGTGTCTTCAAGATTACTATTCGTTCTTCCATTTCATCTATTCTGCTTTCATTGCTTTTCCCAGAATTCTTTAGTTCTTCCATTAATTCTTTGATCTCCTGCATTTCTTTTACTTCCCTCTTTAGGGACTCAATTTCTTTCTTCTGACCATTGTTTTCCCTCTCTAGGGACTCAATTGCATTCTTCTGATCGTTGATTATTTTTCCCTTATCATTGTTTTCCTTTATGACTTCTGTCAGTTTTTTAATCACGGCAATTTTAAATTCTCTTTCTGGAAGGCTCAGAAATTCTTCCAAGTTATTGTCTTTGCAATCTGGGGGCTGGCTTTCTTTTTGTGGTGTGCTTTTTCTCTGGAGAGTTGCTAGGTTGCGTGTGGTTCTTCTCCTCCCTACTGTCTGTTTTCTAATTTGCCGTATGCGTTGGGACACTGTGTTGTTGGGACTGGCCGGCATCTTGGGTGGGCTTCTCTGTTCCCCTCTGGTTCTACCAGGAGTCATCTGTCAGTTTCAAGCAGCCTTTAATGGAGAAAGGTCCCTGTTCTAAAATGCCGATGTGGGGACACACTCCCCTGTGCGCCTGGTCTGCCCCGGCGGTGGGTTCCTGCTCCCCTCTGGGCTTGGACTGCAGGCCAGAGGGGGTCTGGCGTGGGCGAACTTCCCCTGCTCACCTCTGGCTCCTGAGGAAGCCTTCTGCAGGTAGTCTTTACTGAAGAAATGTCCCTGTTCTAAAATGGTGATGTGGGACACACTCCCTGCGCGTCTGGTCTCAGGCACACTCTTCTGCGCGCCTGGTCTGCCCCGGCTGTGGGTGCTCGCTCTCCCTGTGGGCTCAGACTACTTGTTCGGAAGGAGCCAGGTGTGGGCTAACTCCCCAGCTGGCCACTAGCTCCTTCAGTAGCCTGTGCTGGGGTCAAGTCGCTAGGTGGCGCCAGAGATCTCTCCTAGAGCCCTTGGGGAGCTGATTTTCCACCCCGTGGGACAGGGAGCAGAGCGGGGATGGTAGGGTACACCTCAACGGCTTTGGGGTGCTGTGTCTGCCTTGTGCCCCACCGTCGTGGGAAACCCACGCCCCTAATTTCGTGCCCCGGGTCTCAGTTCCAAAGCCCTCAGTTCCAGGACGCGGGCTGTAGCCCAGATCAGTGGCGCGGGAATGGCGCCTTTTGAAACCCGCTCCCCTGCCTGGGCGCCTTGTTCCTGCTCACTCAGGGAGGGCCTCCGCCGTCTCCCCGCAAGCCTAGGTCGCAGGCGCGGGGACCTGGGCAGCTGCGATCCGGTCTGGATCCGCGCCACTTTCCGCGCAGGCTTACCGGGCGGCCGGGGCTGTGTGCTGGGGCTGGTCTCCTCCTGGGGGGCGGGGCTCTCTTTAATGGCGCCTGGAGCTCACCTCCGCTGCGGATCCTGCAGGGTTCGCCTCAGCTCCCGTTCACGGGGTGTGGTGGCTGCAATAGTTCCTTTCCACTCACAGTCCCGCTTGCTGTGTCCGTTTTTCTTGTTGGCCGTTTTGGTTTGTTGTTTCCTCCTCTCTGCCGGGCGGAGAGTGCCGCCTCTGTGGGCGGGGGAGGGGAGCAGGGTTCTGCGCTTCCCTCCCTTCTCGTCCTCTTTTATGGCAACTTTCTTCTTCGGGCAGTTTGCTGGAGTCGTCCGTTTATCTTCCGTGTCCCAGTTCTCACTGGGACCTGCCGCTTTTCCTCCCTATTAACTTTTTTTAATGGGAGATCTTACTCGCAGCGTCTCCTCGCCGCCATGTTGCTCCGCCCCCTCGTGGGAGATCTTTAATTCCCAGTAATTTCACTACTAAGTATTTGGTATATACGTGTTCATTTCTAATGCAATTTTCTGTTTTTGTGAAACAATGTAAACACACACACATGCATATACATGTTTTATTACTTAAATTAACAGGATGATGTAATTCTATATAAATCCTATTTTTATTTTGCTTGTTTTCACTTAAGAACACATCTTCAAGATAGGTGTGCCTTTTTCTTATTTTTTAAATTGCATTATCTTTTTATTGAGGTGATGTTGGCTTACAACACTGCCATTTTGAAGTATAGGTTCACACCACTGCAGATGTATGTTACCACAGTATGCCCACCACCAAGTCACATGCAGTTCTCCACCACAGCTCATTGATTGCCCTCCCTCTGTGTGCTTCTCCCCTTCTCTCTCAGGAGGGAAGGACTCCTCCCTCTTCCCTTAATTCATATTTCTAGGATTTGTTTGTTTGGGTTTAGTTTCTACTATTCCTGTCTTTAGTTACTCTTTAGTCCACATTTGAGTGAAATCATCTGTTATTTGTGATTCTCCTTCTGACTTATTTCACTTAACAATCCCATCCAGTTCTATACATGTTGCAAATGGCAGGACTCCATGTTTTTTAATAGATTTAGCTTACTCTTTTTGTCAACTTTTTAGTAGTCTATTGTATGCATCTTCCAAAATGTATTTAACAAATCCCTTATTAACTGAGATTGTTTACAATTTTTGGCATTTATATGAATATCAGAATAACTGTGTGTGTCTGTATGTCTTTGTATAATGCATGACTATTTCTGAATGAACTATGTAATAGAATCTGAAAGAAACTTAAAAGCTTAATGATTATATTTAACTGCCTTTTTTAAAAAATGACCGTATCAATTTATATTTATACCCATAGTCAAAGAAAATGCCAATTTATCCACATCACTGTCTGATTGAACAACTGAATAAAGCTAAGATATTTATCCTTTGTGGCTTTTAAACAAAGAGTAAAGTAAACTCTTCAGATAAAATATCTATTGCACTGCATACTTGAATACTACAAAATCCATAGGTGGTTATGCTAATGCTCCTGGATACTACATACTTGGCCTGAGTTGTAAGTGGATCTCCCTTGTACAATCAGCTCTAGAACACAAAATGACTTTTTCCTTCCTGCTTACTTCCTTTTTTTCTTAAAGTCTACTTCATGTACCAATATACAGAAGAACCACCAAATTCCATGTTTACATAAAAGGCCATAGAACCATTAAACCTTGCCTTAAACTTATGTCTTTCCACGATTTGATACACAAAAAAGAAGTGATTCAAGCAATGGTATTTCATCAGCTTCTCTGCTGGACAAAGATGCCTTTGCTGATGGAGCAGAAATGCTTTGCCATCCCATATTCTATTGTCTTCAGAAGCACTACGGAATGGGAGTCAGTGCTATTATGTGAATAAGTCATGCATGATCCCTGGGTATATTATCAGCCCCTCGTGGAACATTTTTACCAATGATGAAATGTTATTGTTGTCAGTGTCAGACATTCAGTCTTTATCAGTATCCTTCATGACAGCCCTCGTTATTCAGGCAAACCTAGGACAACTTCAAGGTGAGAACTTTCAATGCAAGGTCAAGTGGACCAAATTTTTTCCTAGCCACTGCTCAACCATTTCCTTTCTCTTTCATCATGTCTCACAAACCAACTCCTCTTTCCTGAGGACTGCAGTGAAGTGTACAATAGCAACCTCATTCTATTGGGGCCCTAGAAAAATCTAAATGATTGAAAGTTACAGTTTCCCACTGTGTCTTCTCTAAAGACATGGATTATTTTCTTAAATGTTAGTACACATTCTTACCCATAAATTTCCTATGGAAACAGTGCTATTTATTAAAAACACTAATAGGCTGTAGAACCAGAAATGTATACATATATATTTTGCATTTCAACTATATGAAGTCTAGTCAGTTACCTAACATGTTTGGGTCAGTATTCCCATCTTCAACATGAATCAAATGCTACCTGCCTTGTAGAACTGTTGAAAGATTCAAATAAGGTAACATTTATACAAATACTTATTACCTGGATCATAATAAGGGTCCAATAAATGTAAATTGCTTGCTTCTGTTACATTCTTCTAAAGCTTTGTGGCAAATAATGCTTCGGCATCTTTATGATTATTTTGACCCCCAAAATATTGATACCTTTGGGAAGAAAAAAATAGCTTAGCTTTTCCCAGGTTTTCTAATTTCCTGATGCATGAAGACCATATATCAGAACTAAGATCTCTGTGTAATTTGCACCATAACACTACTTCTTCTGACTCACAGCTGTTTATGGAGCACTTAATAGCTATGCAGAGAGGTACCTGCAGGGCTTAAAGGGTTGGCTGAAAAACACACAAGAACATGGCAGAATGTCAGCTCTCCACATTGAGACTGGCAGATTGTACATGCGTTATGTGTAATTATGCAAGTATTAGAATGATGATGACAGCCCTTACATTTCAGAGGAACAAGGTAGAACTGTAGGATTCACAAAGACTGTGGGACTCTGTGGGAACAGATCCTCTGTGGTAACCGATTCTTACATGGAAAATTGTGGGACTAAGGGAAACATATTGTTTTATATAGTGTATGTATTCTATTATTTTCTAATCTAAATCATCAAAAAGAAACACATAAGCCATTTTTATGTTTAACACTAGGTTAAGCCAGTTATTGGAAATATAGTTGAAGAGCATAATGTCTGTGAGTAAAAAGAGTAAGTCATAGTATGCAAAAGTAATTATTATTACATATAGCACTAATGCCATGCCTTCTGTGTGTGTGTAGCATATTGAGCATTTCATGTGGATTATGTCATTTAATTTATACAGCAAACTTTGAGTAGCTACAATTACCATTTATGAAGGAAAGATAAGAAAATTGAGTCTGGTGGATATTGATTACCTACTATGACCTAACAGGCAGCCATGAGTTTTGAATCTGTATCTATATATTTACAAATTTTTAAAAAAAATTTGTTAAACTGAATGTATAACATAATAAAATGAAAGTTGCAACAATACTTGTTCAAGAAGGCAAAGGAGATCAGTTTCTAAAACTGTCAGTTTCACTGTGAAAATGGAAAGAAATTATCTGTCACTTATGCAATTCATTCATTCCTGAAAATACTCTTGAATACCTGCTATATATGAAAGACTATGATACATATCTCTGGATTTGGGTCAGAAGGAAATCCAAGATAAACAATTACAAAGAACCAAGAGGAGATATAGCAAAACATTCTTAATGTTCAGGTATTTTGACTTGCATGGGTTATTCATTGAACAAAAAACTACCAAACACCAAATGTTTGAATATTGACTTGACCATTAACTAGTTTTGAGAATATGGAAAAGTTTTTTAAGCTTTCTGGGCTTCAGTGAAGATTATTGATAGGATAAAATCAACATGTTTTAAATGGTTAAAAAACACTAAATGGGGCCTCCCCTGGTGGTGCGGTGGTTGAGCACTGGCCTGCGAAGCTGCCCGCAGCCTCTGCAGTGCCGGTTCGATCCCCGGCTGCCAGGAGGGTCCCACTTGGCACGCAGACCTCTCCTGCTGTGCCTACTGCTCCCCTCAGCAGTGTGTTTCATCGGTCTGCCTGTTCTGTTCCCCACTCAGGCCCTGGTGAATTCTCTCACCCTCCCGCGCTTCTGACTGTACCCAGTGCTTGTATAAATAAATAAACAAATCTTTTTAAAAAATGCTAAATGGACACACAGGCAACACCTAGTGTATGCTATCACTATCATCATCACCACCACCATTATTATTATTATTATTATTATTATTATCATTATCATCCTTTTTAATTATTTTCCTTGCTAGGAGTCATATACAATCTTTATTCCAAATTATCCCCATCTAGTTATGATTTTTTTAAAAAAGGAGAAAACTAAATATGTAACCCAAATGTGGTATCTATTGAAGTGTACAATCATTGAATACGTAAAACCCACTGAAGTCATGTGCTCATTAATTAGCTACAGCTTTAAATAGAAGGTAAATAATCATGTTATTACAGAAAAATCAGTAACAATTATTTCAATAGATTTTCTTTAAAAACTTCTTTCAATAATTGCTACTTAACTAAAAGTTTTAAGCCAACAATAATACAAACAAAAAATGGAATAATGAAATGTGGCAGGTGTGGGTTTGTAAAGATAGAAAACCAATCAATTCATATACAATTTAGTGAAAAAAATGTAGTAGATTCATTCATACATCTTTATTGTGTCCTGTTTAAACTACTGTTATTAAGTCTGGATATAGGGTGAATAATGAAATTTTAAGTTTATAGGTTATACTAAGTTCTTCAATGCATATTAAAATGCAGAAAAATTTAAAGCTGATATGTTAATTTCATACACACACAGAGTAGCTGATAAATAAATTTTACTAGACCTAAATGAATGAGTGGATCAAGATGTGATATTTATACAAAAGAGAATACTACACAGTGATTAAAAAAGACAAACTCATGCCATTCATAGCAACATGGATGGAACTGGAAGGGAATATGATAAGCAAAGTAAGTTAGAAGGAGGAAGACAAATACTGAATTGGTGTCACTTACAAGTGGAATATAGAGAAACCAAACAAAGTAAAAGATAAAGGCAAAATCAAAAACAAATACCAGAAAACTAAATTGAGAATCCAGAGGGGGGTTGTTGGGAGGAAGTACAATAGATTATGGGGGAGATCATGGTGCTTTGGTGATGGCTGTACTGTGGTAACAACCTTTCAAGGGGGTAGTCCCATATTCACAAAATACAAACAACAATATAAACCAACATTATCTCAACAACAACAAAAATAATATTTATTACTGTGTTTAAATACTTTTAGAAAAAAAAAATGTGTCCAAAATTGCAGTATGGAGTTTTCATTAAGTGTAGAACCAATATTACAACCAAAAGGGATGTTAGTACCAGCCTTAAAAATTCCTTGAAATTCTGAACTAGCAACAGGAGACTGATCATCTTCTAGTAAGGTGATTGGAAACAAAATCCAAATCATTATTTTGAAAATAGCACATTTTTATCACTTAAAATGGCATATTTAGTTGTTCCCATGTCATTGAAAGAAAGAAAACACTTACCCAAGGTGGTTAACATTGCAAAAGGAATGGAAGCAAGTGTGCTATACATGTGGTGTGATGGCAGACTTGAACACTACGAGCGCTTCATGCTGTCAAGATGTGGCTACTGAAGGTTAGGTCTCTTAAATCAGCAGAAGTTGAGGATTTGGATGAAAGTGACCTTACCCCTCAAATTCCAATATAATAAAACAAGGGATCCCTTTTGAGACTTGGAGGAGTTTTTGAACTGGTTTAAAGAAGATTGATTTGTACTATCTTGCAAAGGTAGCAGTAAGCATTCAAACTTAGTTCCCTAGAGACACAGGGGGAAGGAAAATTTAGGTGAATAATGAATCACAGATTAATAGTGCTTTTTCTTTATTGTGGTAACACTGGTTTACACTATATGTTGTTCAGAGGTATAAGGTCAAACTTCCCCAGATGAGTCAGCCAACCACACCTAGTACCAAGATTGTTGTTTTCGGGTGAAATTCAAACATTTTAATGTGCAATTTCCTTATTTGTATTTTATAATATTTTTATGAAGTAACATTGCACATACATCACAAGAGCTGTGAACTTATTCCCCTAAATCACATACAGTGTCCAAATATTTTTAAGAAGGAGGTAGAGTTTCATAAATATATCTCTCACATTTTGAAGCAAACATAAAGATAATAATTATATTCATCGACCTAATGGCACCACTCTCATCTCTTTATCTTTTACTATTACTCAAAATAAGTACTGAGCTAATAATAATGTATCTACCGTGGTGTTTGCTATGTTACATTTTTTGCTTGTTCACTCATACACCAACCACTTTTAAGTACTATATATAAGCCACCAATCTACCCACTGGGATGACAACATGAATTACACAAATATCAGTTCGCTAAAACCACATATATTAATGGAGAAGAGAAACAAGAAAATAAGTTGCAAAGCAATGAACATCAACACAAAAGTATGGTAAATGTACTATCAAAATACATATGTAATATAAAATTTTTATGAGATTGGAAGTAGAACACATGTTCACCAAGCAAAATATAATCAAAATAGGATTAACAGAGCTGAAACACATAAAGATGCCTCTTGGATCGCCTGTGGGCAACAACAGGGGGATTTGATGACTTGACCAAACACTTTGCCAGTATCATTACTCAGTATGAGAACAGGAGCAAAATAACTCAGAGGTACTTTGTAAAATCTTAGTGGAGAACCTATTTTAAGGCTGTAATTGAATTGAGGTAAATTACTAGACTATATTTTAATTGCAGGGTAAATGGCATCCATATTCATGACCAATAAGTAGAAAGCAAATGAATGATATAGTACAACATTTGCATAATGTTCCATAAGTCCAGGTAATGACAATATCTCCCAAATTAAAACCCAAGTATAAACCAAGGAAGCTATGAAAAGCCCAACCCTCACAACATCTTTTCTTCTGGGTATTTTATTCTCTTTTGGTTATTAGGGTGTTTTTTTGCAATGTCACTTATTCAAACTTCCCTGCAAGTAGATAACTAGCTTTTAATAAGAAATCATGGCTCAAAAAAGAGTATGTTTGACAACCTTTTTTCCAAAAATTTTCATCACCTATTCCATTGACACTGGAGTTTAAAAGACCAAATCCACAACTCTGAAGAGGATATAAAGGACTGAGGAAATTAGAGAAATCTCACATTTTATCCAGCTAATTTAACATTGGAAATAAGATGGTTTTATATATATGTGTGTGTCTTCTTTGGGGCAGTGTCTATTTAGCTCTTTTTGCCTATTTTTTGATTGGGTTGTTTTTTTTTTTTGTTGTGTTTGCAGAGCAAAATTTTAATTCAAGAATCTTAGCAACAGATCTCAGTTCTTATTGCACCAGTGCACCATTTGTCTGCATTGAAAGAACAGATTTCATTTAATCAAATATAACTTTCCAAAAAATAATGCTTTTGATCTAGTCAATAATAAAGGGGCTTAATATATTTTTAAAACATCAAGCAAAGTGCTTAGGGCAAATTAATTTTACTGTAATTCCTGTTAGTAAAGCAGAAGTTGAAAGGATATTAAATGTCACTGAAAGTACCGATATTAAAAAAAAAAAAAACACACAAAACTCTACTCATTGGAACCCCAATCACCTAATAACTGTCACACCAAGAGAAATATTACTAGGAGAGTTTAGTAGGATTTGTTGAATAATGATGCAAATTGAAGCATCATTTCCTTGTTGGCCATGCTATCAAATAAAGGAACATACTGGGGAGAGCAGAGGATACCAGTTATCTCCAAAAGTAAACTGATGTGGAAATGATGAGAATGAGTTCATAAAAAATTTGCATCACAGATTGTATACTTGTATACTTAGTAAACAGATGTGTGTGTATATATATATATATATATATATATATATATATATATTCACACACACACACATATATATATACATATGATTGAACATGTTAAAATAAAATGGAATACAAAATTATGGATTTATATATTGATTTTTATTTCCACAATGATTATTAAATAGTATTAATAGCATCACTATGCATATGTAAAGAAAAAGGTTAGAAAATATATATCAGAATGCTAAGACCAGGTATATCTGAGTGTTGAAATTTGGTATATTTCTACATACACATTAATGAATATTCATTTCTAATATAAACTGGCAAATATTTGTTATATATTTTAAAATGATGCTTCTATCCAGGCTGTCTGTTTTCCCCCAATAATTAAAAATTCATTTATTTAAGTTTTAGTTAATTTAAGTTTTGTCTAAATATCTCATAATCCAGTGATTATCATTTCTTCATTTTTTTTCTAACAGGTAGTTTAGCCTACTGTGCTTAACCTCCTTGCTTCATACAATATTGATCTCAGAGATATTATCCTCACATGGAATTCCAGCACAAACATGGAACAATTGAGGTGGCATTTTCAATATGGTTATAATCATCCTGTTTTATCCTTTTCCCAAAAAAATGCATGTTTTTCCCAAAGCACCCACCCATACATATCAGTCAAGCAAAGAAATAAAAAATTGGGTCCTAGGACTGCATCTAACCTTAGTGAGTGAACATTGCACAATGGGATAAGCTACAGAAGAACGATTTTTAAAAGATTTATTTATTTATGCATATAAGAGCTGGGATACAGGCCAAAGGTGTAGGGTGGGGGTGAGAGGATACACCAGAGACAGAGTAGGGGAACAGAACAGGCAGATTTTCTGAAACACACTGCTGAGGGGAGCAGCAGGTGAGTTAGGAGAGGTCTGCTGTACCATGTGGGTAGCTCCCTGGCCAGACATCGAACTTGTGCTGCAGTGGCTGCAGTCAGCTTCAAAGGTTGTGTCCCAACCCCTTGCACAAATTACTACTTCTGGAAAAGGATCTCGTCAGAAAATTTCCACTTAATGGGTCACCTTGGATTTCATTTTACATCCCACTAGTCCTCACTTTCTCCAATTAGAATCATGAGTTATTCCAATAGTCTGAATTGTCATACCTGTTTTCCCTAGAAATTTATGGACTTACTTGAGGATACAGGAGTGGAAAGTCAAGGTTAGATCCTATCACTCCTATATCTCATCTCTCCATTCCAATTCCCCTACACTTAGCTAAAGGTTCTTGGATATAGCCAATGGAGAAAGTGAAGCCTCAATTCATGCAGGTTACAACAAGGGAATAAGTAATTAATCAAGCTAAAACTTCCATAACATTCACTATGTGTCTGGCACTGCATTAAGGGCTATATAGGTATCATTTCATTTAATACCCATACAAACCCATGATGTGGCTACTATCAATTACTGTGCCCACCTGAGCAACTGGCTCCAGGCCATATGCAAGCAGCTGACACAACTAGGATCCAGCCCCAAGCTATCTAGCTGCAGTCTAACCACCATGTTAGAGGCTTGGAAGGGGTCCAGTTCACATGGCAGAACTTAGATTCAGCCTGAACATGTTGGATAGTACTTTGTTGCTGGGCTGTGCCCAGAAGCCTCCTTTAGTTAAGAGGATTATAGTAAGGCATGTGGCAATGCCCGGGTGATTGCTGGTTTCAATGAAACAAAGCCTCAGTTTCTCTTATCTCAATGTTCAGGAATTCCTTAGGAATTCAGCAGAATTTTCCCTACCTTTTCAATACCTGCAAAAATAAGGATACTAATTTTTTTTTTTAAATACTACTTCTCACGAGCATTATGAGAATTCACTAAGATTATATATGTGGCCTGAATTGTCACTCCGGTTTCCCTCAGAAAATTTTGAGCTAACCTAAAGAGACGAAGTGGAAAGACCCCATGCCACAGATGGTAAAGTGGCTGACAAATAATAGTTATTTGTCATAACCAAGAGTGTGACTTGATGGCACAAAGTTAAGAATTCAAGAGTCAAAGAACGAGAAATACAGTGCCTGCCCTTAAGAAATTCATAGTCTCACAAATCTGAAGAAAGTTGAACAGAGATCTTACCTTTTGAAAGCTAGAGAAATAACTGTCAAAGATGATGAGAACTACAGAGAAGCTACTAACCATATCTCTCTATTATCTCTCTCTCTTATTGTTTATTGCCAAGGATTACATTATCCTATTAATTTTTCATAGGTTACGACTGCTCCCAATTGTGATTTTCAGTCTTCCACTGATGGGAGTCCCAACACATCTTTGAGAGAGCTTACACCACTCCAATTAGTCCAGAGTCATTTTCAGTTGGATTTCTTATGCCAAACAAAATGAATGTCATTTAATTATACTCAATTGAAATTTATATAGAGCCTCTCACAATATTATATACAGTGATAATTACTACCATTAACAGTTATAAGAATGGCACTCTGATAATTCCAAGTTTGTCTTTAAATTTTCATTCACAATTAAATTCATTCACATTAAAAATACCAGTGTTAACAAATAAGAGATCAGGGATAAAATAATAATGAATTAAAAAAAAACAAAATTAACAGGCAACTACGAATGAGAGACATTCTGCAGGGGAGAAGGAGGGAGAGGGATCAAAACTGGGGAGAGAAGAGCACAAGGGACTATGGTGATGGTTCACAGGTGAATTGGTGGTGGGAATTTTAAGGGGACTACACCTGAGAGGAGAAAGAAAAAATTGCACAAAATTTAACAATGATATAAAATAAATAAATAAATACATTTAAAAAATCAGTGTTAATATAAATAATGGACTTTATTTTCTAAATATTTTCTATTCCTTCAATTTTTATTGTACATCCTACTTTAATTCCTAATGAGTTTTTCTTCAAGTATCTTGCACATGTATGAAACACTAGGATATTCTGTGAAAAATACTTTAAATGAGTAAAGCTTAGCACTCAAGTTTTTTGGGGGGATGGCTTTATCATTTGGGTCTTTAACACCTAAGGAATTTGCTAGACAATTAAGTGCTCATCTCATTACTTCCAATGAAAATCTATTTTCTTCCACCAGGGCTTTTCTGTGTCTTCTGTAGAATGGGGTTGTTGGGGGACTCCCAGTCATTCTTGTTTGTGAAAGATACTATACTGATAGATTTCCATGATGAATTCTCCCACTTCTGAGTTTTGGGTGATCTCTAACACTCTGATACGGATACAAAGATGCAAGTAAGGAAGAATTTTGAAAAAATGTTATGGAAATCACTGGGAGTCTTCCTGCTGAACCATCCCAGAACTAGAGTTTTGAATAATGCATGTTCCATAAATCTAAATGTCCCACTATGCCACATTTTAGAACAGGGAGAGAAAATAATAGCTACTGTCCACACTTATCACCAAATAATAAATTGCAGGGCTCCTGTGTGTGGTGGCGATTAATGCAAAATGCAACCCCAAACACATAACTAAATAAATAGATACCTTGACTTTCTTGGGGTTTATCTCTCTTCTGCCTTCTTTCTCTTTCTCCTCTCTAAATAGAAAATACATTTTTTAAAAAATCATGAGAACACCTACCCTATTCTCTTTGAGACAAATGGGTTCTTCTTTCCCAGACAAGGGCAGGTAAGAGCTGCGTGTGTGTGTGTGTGTGTGTGTGTGTGTTGTTGAATTTATGTAAGACAGAGAGGACAGAGAGACATAAAAACACAGAGACAGACACAGAGACAGAGACTAAGACCTTGCTGGCATGAATTTGCATTATTATAGATGTTACTTAATATTAACAAAGAGTGGCAACCTACAGAGTGGATATCCAGCTCTAGGAATCAAACACAGACAATCACCAGCCATTTTTCACAGGACAAATTTGCAGAAGACTTTAGCTCTGATTGCTTTCTGTTAGATTTTGATTGATATATTTTACATAAAAAAGTCCTCTTGAATCCTTCAAAAATTAAAAATATATTGAAATCTACATGAAAATTAGATATTGATCATGCGTCTAGACAACAAAACCCCGTTCAAAAAGTAATAAATTAAACTATCATCGATAACTGTTACAGTTTTTATGGGGCCCCCTGAATCCTGCTATGCATCAGGTAGAGGCCCTATTTATTAAAACCCTTCAATTGTCAGGTATTTTTCCACGTAGTTGGTATATTAGCGTATTTAATCTTCTCACTTTTCTTGATAAATTTATTATTCTATTTGTACAAAAGAGGAACAGAGAGGCTTAGAGAGACTAAGTAAATTCCCTAAAGGCACACATCTGCTAGGTGGCAGAGACAGAATTTGAATTCTTCTGTCAAACACAAACACCTATGTTCTTTCCACTCCACTGTTATTAGGGTTGACAGATAAAATATAGGCCACCCAGCTAAATACTAATTTCAGATTAATACCAAATAAAATTTTAGTATATATATGCCCTACTTATTACAGGACATATACTTACACCAAAATTTATCATTATTTACCCAAATTGAAATTTGACTGGGTGTCCTCTATTTTTATTAGCTAAGTCTGGGAACACTTGCCATACATCTTCCTTGGAGCCAGATGTTCTATATTTGAAAAGAAACAAAGCAATGAAAGCAAAGCCATTCTATATGAAAAAGAGAAGGGCGTATTGAAGAACCTATCCCACTCAGTGTCAGCATATTCCTGCAAGGTGCATTGTGCTTTCAGGAAGATTATCAGAGTTTGTAGGATTTCTGACATCAAGGGCAGCAATAGTGTGTCAGCTACACCATGAAATAGGGGACAACTGAATTGACAAGAGTAATCCTAGATTTCAAATCTGCCACTCACCACAGGGAACTGGATGATTTCTAAGCTCTAACATTTTCTTAGCTTTTCTACCTTATATATAATCAGTCAAGGAAGAAATTTGTAAACAAAGATTTCTTTCCCTCCCTATCCTACCTCTTCAGAATGTAGATGAATGGTCCAGCTTCCCATTCACTGGGAAGAAAAAGAAAATACTTTTTTCCTCTTAGAACTGTGTACAAGATAAATACTTCTGGACATTTGTGTGCAATACTTGGCTACACAAGACTTGAGCATGGCCCTGGCCCATGGCCTCTGGCCCAGGCACTGTTGCCTGTCTCACCTGCTATAACTCCTAAGACATGGACCATGATTTCCAGATTCCTTCTCTCCAAATTCTACCAGTCATAATCTGTGTGTGCTGCCTTACTTGCTTACTCTTTAGGCTTATTACTTTCTATGACAGAACTGATAAAAGTAATGTGAGCTAATGTGGGAATAACCATCAAAGGCCTATCCCTTCAGGATAACATCTACTGCCTTAGATACTATAATACTAAGACATATGGAGGCTAGAAGTGGAAATATTTTAGATCATGTGGATATTTTCTTATCTCTTCTATATTACATCAAATCAATGATGTCCCACTTCAGGTCATCTCATGAAATTGATAAACCAGGAAAACTATTTCCTCATTCCATCACAATATTAAATTTATTTAAACAGGACATTCTGGAAAAACCTTTTTTTTTTCCCCTTATTTGTAACTGAAATGTAGTTGAATCAAATGGTTGGCAAATCTATTGTACAGAAGCCTTATTTGATAAAATGAGAAATTGTTAACAAAAAATTCTACCAGGTGGGCCTCCCCAGTGGCACAGCGGTTGAGCGCTGGGTTGCAAAGCTGCCTGCAGCCTCTAAAGCGCCGGTTCGATCCCCGGCTATTCCCCGGCCACTGGAGGAGGGTCCTGCATGGTGCCCAGACCTCTCCTGCGGCCCGCTGCTCCCCTCAGCAGTGTACTTCGGTCCTTCTGCCTGCTCTGCTCCCCGCTCTGGCTCTGGTGAATTCTCTCACCCTCCCGCGCTTCTGACTGTACCCAGTGCTTGTATAAATAAATAAAAATAAATATTAAAAAAAAAATTCTACCAGGAAAGTAAGTCCTTAACTTTTACCTCACTCCCCACTCTCATTTTCATACATTGTGAAAGAATAAATTCAGTTTTTTTTTTTCTAAGACATCTCCTACCCCCACAATTTCCCTCATTTATATCTCCATCATATTCCATCTTTTCCCATCATAGCACTGTGGCAAACTTGTAAACTCAGGAGATGAACTGCCTAGGTGCAAATCTTGACTCTACCATTTAATATCTGTGTGACTTTGGACAAGCAAACTTAATCTCTCTATGCCTAAATTTCTTACCCATAAAAAGGTATAATAATGTGGCCTTTCTCATAAGGTCACTCTGAGGTTTAAATGAGTTACATATAGGGAACTGATAAAAGTAATGTGAGATAATTTGAGAATGAGGAGCATTAAAGCTTATCCCCTCCAGATAATTTCTACTGTCTTGAATGTTATAACACCAAGACATACATGTCAAAGAGAGAGAGAGAGAGAGAGAGAGAGAGAGCAAGTGAGAGAGAGAGAGAGAGGTGGGAAAAGGGAGATCTATAGATACACATCGTGCATAGAACAAGGGCTGCACACAGCAAGCACGACATGTATGCTTAATGGTATTATTAATTTTATATACGTGTTCCTTCCAATACTGGAAGTTTTAGAGAAAATGAAATTTGTGCAATTTGTGTGTAGTATTCAGTATTCTCCTCATAGTAGCATTTAATAACTGTTTATAGAATAAATATATTTCCCTATATGTTTCTATTAAGCAAAGTGAAAATAGGATTGCACTCTCATTCTGAGGTTGGAAAATCAAGTAAGCGGCAATAGAATTCAAAAATAAACACTTTTTCCCTCTGTGAAATCCTAAGGTCTCTTGAGACCTCCAAACTCTGAGAAATGAAAAAGAGTTGTATAGCTGATTGATCTGCTTACTGATCTATGTTTATGTAGTGTCTGGTCCAAAATAGCTGATTTTGATTGTGACTCACTTAGTTTCTCTATAGAAAACCCTCCTCTAATCAAGAATTGTTTCTTTCATATTATTATTCATTTTCAGTTTAAACCTTACCATTCAAAGAAAAATATGTTGAACCACCCGTTACCTTTGCAGATGTGTATATGTAATTATATATATATATATATATATACAAATATAAGTATGTTATATATTATAGTTGCCCTTGAACAACATGGATTTGAACTGTGTGGATACATTCTTACATGGATTTTCTTGTACGCAAGCTTAATTTACCATACACACACACACACACACATATAGCACTGTATTGTGAAATACAGTAATTTTTGTATTTCCTTATAATTTTCTTAATATTTCCCCATCTTGCTTACTTTATCATTAAAATATAGTATAGAATACACATGACATACAAAATATATATTAACTGGCAGTTAAAGTTACCAGTAAGATATCCAGTTAGCAGTAGGCTATTTGTAGTAAAGTTTTGGGAGAGTCAAAAGTTAAAAGTGCATTTTTGACTGCATTCAAATCCCTGCATTATTCAAAGTTTATCAGTATCTACATTGATGTCTATAGTGTCTGTATCTGTATCTGTCTATACTGGTTTAAAACAATCTTTCTCTGCTTCATGCTTTCTCCTCTCTAGATTTTGTAGAATGGGGGTTCCTAGTCATCCATTTTGTGAAAGATATTATACTGATGGATTTCCATGGTCAATTCTCCCACTTCTGAGTTTTAAGAGATTTCTCAAACCCTGATATGAAAAAGAAGAAGGCAATATTTTTCAAAGAATTTTGGGAAAAAAAAATCTATGGAAATAGCTGGGAATTTTGATGCTGAACCATCCCAGAACTAGACTTTTGAATAATGCATGGTCCTTAAATCTAAATGTCCCATTATGCCACATTTTAGAACAGGTGCCCCTAACCTTGCATTGTTCAAGATTTTTATATGCATAAATATTAAAAAAGAATTATATATATGTACATACACATATTTATCAGCATACATTGGTATACATATGTATATGTCTATTTCTGACTCACATTTTCTACTCAATATTTACTGTAAAAATTTTATAATGAAAGTTTCTATATTCCCCAAAACTAGGTCCCAAAGATGCCTGCCTGAGGTATAATTAAAAAGTAGGTCACATCTGTTTTCCCTGGTCCCTTTGCAACCAGACTTTGTACCAATGGACATCCAAAGCCTTCATAATGTTCTTCTCTTTCCCCAACCCTTTGCCTGCCAGCTGCCTCAGTCACCACTGCAGTAGATCATTATCTTTTTTCTTCACTCCTTTAGGGACTTTCTTTTTATCTGAAATCTAACCCACTCTTGTGAACTAATGTAGATTGACTTAGTCTTCCAAATCAGGAACACACTGATGTTTACATAATATCCAATCACATTTTCATCACAAAATGGTAGTAGAATTTCACCATCAGGTGGGAAGAGAAGGAGAGGTAAGAAACGAGATAAAGAATTCAATTCCCTAATTTTCAGCAAAGCACTGTAAATTCAGTAAATATGCTTGTGTTCTGCATGATGGAAAGACACAGGTGGCTCCCTACTCTCCAGGAGCTGGACATGAAGTAAGATTCTATGCCCATGACATTTTAGCTCCAACCCAGATACATGTCTGCTACCCAGGGACTCACTCTCATATCTCAGCAATCTTCTGTACCTATTACTCTTGATAGGGGGGTTGTGAAGGGCAGGGAAAGAATTGGGCAAGCTGCCTACAATATAAAATCATGGGATGTATTTTCTGTAAATGTAAGATGTGATGTAGACCAGTATTTCATAGGCTTAACTCTGTCCTCCAAAGACAGAAAATTAAATAAAACACACTCCAAGTACTTCTATAAACCCCTAAGAAGGTACCCTATGAATTGTGACAAAGACCTCAATTGTATACCCAGTTTGGTAGTGTCACTCATGCCTAATCCAAGTCTTTCCTGACCCCAGGACACACTTTTTGTACGATGAAATGATACACAGGTCACCACTATGGAGAAAGATTTTGTTTTGCTATAAAAACAGCTGAACATTATACTATCTTTTCATTTACAGTGATTAGTAATAAAAATTGACTCAAATATTTTTGGATGTTGGGCACTGGTGAGATAAAATGAATAACAAATTTCTCTCACCATAAGAGACTAGTCAGTTTACTGCCCTCAAAAAGTAAGCAAAGGTGGGCCTCCCCGGTGGCGCAACAGTTGAGCACTGGGTTGCGAAGCTGCCTGCAGCCTCCGCCGGTTCAATCCCCGGCTGCTCCCCGGTCACTGGAGGAGGGTCCCAAATGGCACGCATACCTCTCCTGCGGCCCGCTGCTCCCCTCAGCAGTGTACTTCAGTCCTTCTGCCTGCTCTGCTCCCCTCTCTGGCTCTGGTGAATTCTCTCACCCTCCCGCACTTCTGACTGTACCCAGTGCTTGTATAAATAAATAAATAAATCTTAAAAAAAAAAGTAAGCAAAGGATGAATAAATACATATTTTTAAATGTAACAATAAGAAAAGATTCACTATAAAAGAAAAGGAACCATGTAACTCTGAGCCTGTTGGCATGTATCTCAGTAAGGTGACCACAGATAATTATGGTGGATCCTGAACTTTATAATCCTGACTAAATCTCAGTCTTGGCAAATTTCAATGGCTTTATTTACTATGACTAAAAAACTGGGTATTCCCTAACCCCTAGCTAGGTTAGCACAAGGGAAAAAAAATCTCAACATCCCTTTTAATACTGAATATTTTTGAGCCATTTCCAGGTAAGTGAACAAACAATCCAAGAATTATCAATGAGATTTTCTCCCCTTCAGCAAGAGCTCATTCTTCTTTTCTGGTTCACATACTCCAATCAAAGGCACCACTCAATAGTGCACAGTGTGTGGAGAAGGAGACAGAAGATGGAAAGGAGCATGAATATGGGCACCATTCTGTTTCTTTTTTAAAAAAAATTGCCCAAGAGAAATATAAAGTCATTTACCAGACCAGCAATTTTGCACTGTCATAGGCTGTGACTGCCAGAAAACACACACACACACACACACGCACATGCACATGCACACACACACACACACACACAGAGAATATTCCACAGCTAAGTATGTAGAAGTATCAGTAGCAGAATAGTTGAGCAACTGTGGCTAATCACAAGCAATTGCTGGTATGGCTTTTGCATTTTTATACAAGTATGTCTACATGATATAAAGTATGCCAAGTATGAAGGGGGTGGTAGAAATATAGAAGCAGGAAGGAAGGTGAATATAGAAGGAGGGAGAGATTTAATACATACCCCATATATAGGTGTATATTTGTTTAAAATTTTTCTACTATAAACTGCATTTCTGAGTAGAGAAGTATTTAGTACCACTTTGTACACATTTGTCCCTATTTTTTATTTAACAGATACAGACCTATACAGATGTCATCAGTGCCACTAGTCATAAACTGTTAGTACTGAAGTCATGTGACATATTTTGGTTGTATTATTAAAATTATTTTGTATTAATATTGGAAATATTAAGCACATTTTTGTATTTACTTGGAAAGTTTCCTTGTTCAATTTCCAAATATTTTCACTCTAATTTGGGTGAGTGAATGGAGAACTGGGGCATATGTGGGCTACATTGCCCAGAAAATTTCATTTGCCTTTTTACCAACAATCCAATTTATTAAATAGTAGAGGATACACAAAGTAAATCAGAATCTAGAACTCTTTGATATTGCCCTTTCCTAATCCCTTTAATTAAAAAACGGTAATGTTGATAATTTGTTTTGTCAGAGAGTCTCTTGTGATGGGAGGGAATGATTTGCAACTAATGGCAGGTGGTGTTTACATTTATAATTTCCTTGTTTTTCATTTTTGGGAATGGAGTCAAAGGCAAGAAGGATCAGACAACAGTTTCAGCCCTAGTTATTATTTGTGGCATCTTTCCTGGACATCTGAAATACACTTGCAGAACAATCATCCTGTTCATTGGGGAAATAAGATCATTCAGGGGTGGAAACCAGGAGAGATGGGGCAACAGAGTAATATTTTGGTCAATAGTCCTTGGAAATATCCCATTCTGGGGCTTCATCCTTTTAAGTAAATACTATGTGCAATGTGACTTTCCATGTTCATTCTGTGAAATAAAGAATACACATTCTAAATATAAAGCTGACTAATAAATTTCATATGGGAGGATTTTACAAATTTTGAATTTAATTTGAATGTGAATTTAGGGATTAATGCTACACATTTTAAAGGGGTTAGTGAGTTCTTTTTTGGTTTTTTTTTTTTTTTTTACTTAGGATTCTATATAACCTTTATTGTTTTGTGCAGCCAGCATCTCGAAACATCTGGTAAACCTCCTAGTGACTAGGTTGTTTGGCACTCACGTGCTGTACCCTGGCAGTAAACGTTGAACTATACCCTGCTAACTCTGTGAAAAAACAGGATATCTGTGAGTTTTCCTATAAAACTATCTGAAAAGATTCACATTTGGATCACTTCAATGTTACACTACCTGCCTAGCAAATTAACAAACTCCCTCACTTTCTTCTGACTTGTTATCAAGGCATAAGCACTCCAAGTTCTCTTGGTTTTCTCACTATTAGCATGGGCTGCCATAGTCTGCACAGAAGCTTAGCCCCTAGTGTCAACTGGAGAAAGGGCTTTTCTGCTTTCTTCCTAATGTGACTAGAATATCAGGAAGCAGTTTGTGCTTTTTTACTATTGCATTTTCTGTGAGTAAATATATCCATGCCAACAGCCATCTATGCAGAAAATAACTTGTTCTAAGCTCATTTTATTTTTTTTAATATAGGACATACTATAAGTCACACAGTTCACACATTTTAAATATATAATTAAATGCATTTCATAATATGCACAGATATGTGAAACAATATCAGTTGCACCACTTCTTACCACAGTCAATTTCAGAACACCTCATCACCACAAAGAGAAAAGCTATCCCGGATTCCCCATCTCCACCACTAAGCGATCACTAAGTCAATTTTCTGTCTCTACAAATAGAAATTATATTGACAGACAATATTGCCTATTATGGATATTTCATATAAATGCAATCAAATCATATGTATTAAGTTTGGCTCCTTTCACTTATCCTAATGCTTGCTGGGTCATCTATGTTGTAACTTGAGTCAATCGCTACTGCATTCTTTGTTATGGACCCATAATATTCATTGTATGGATAAATAACAACTTGTATATCCATTCATCCTCAATGGATATTAAATTATCTCTACCTTTTGCATATCAAAAACAGTGCTATTATTAACATCCATGCACAAGTTTTTGTTTGAATGCTTGTTTTCAATTATCTTGGATATATACTGAGGAGTACAATTATTGGGTCCTATGTAGTTCTATATTTAACTTTTTTGAGGAACCAAACATCCAAACATTTCCACAGTGACTGCATCATTGTACATTTCCACCAAAGTAGAAAATTTGAAATTAGACAATTATTCTTTGTTTATAGCAATACTAACTTGTCCTTTTTTCCAATCTAAGCATTAGTGAGCAAGTGGTTTTCACAAATTCTAAATTTTTCTTTGGTAAAGAGAGTATCTTTCCTTAGAAAGGTTAAGTTATAGGTTTGTGGGCCAAGGGAGATTCAAGAACGTGAGGCTATAGAATAGAATGAAAAATCAGGCTGGTATAATCACAGATGGAGACATTAAGTGACCAATCACAATACTTTGAAATGACCCAAAAATGGAACACAACAAAGAAATGATAGAATTCAGAGATTGTAGGAATGTGACAGTGGGGAATTTAAACAGTGTCACAATCTATTAAATATTGACCTAAATTTAACAAATAAAATATACAGATATGAATTAAAATCAATTTGTATTACTTTAAAGCTATAAGTAGCCAAAATACCAACTCCTAATACCGTTGTATTGTTTTGAATGTTTAACATCTAAACAATGATTACGATGTATTGGGGCTGAAATACAGTTTTAATAAAAATCAGAGTAACTCATTATCAAATCTTTTTTTATCATCTCTTTTCATTTATGCTTCCCCTCTAGTACCTGCCTCCAGGCATTTTTCTGGGTTATTTGGGAATATGAAGGAAGCAGAATTGTTGAAGTTTTCAGTTCAGATGGCACGATGTTGAAATGCATAAGATTACAAGATAGAAAACAGCAAACACTGTGAATGAAAAACACAGGATTTACAGTATGGCTCTGTGAAGACCTAGTGGAACAGGCTTCGTGGAAAAGGAAGACTGAGTGATGCTCAATGTTTATTGGCAAAAAGCAAAGAGACAGGGAATTCGGACCCTGTGCACAGCATGAATAGAATCAAAAGGTAGGGGTGAGGCTGGAATGTTCAGTAACAGTTCATTGAAATTTTTAGCCAGAAGGGAATCCTGGAAAAATTAACACGATGAAAAGATTGTGAAAACAGGTGGTTGTCGAATACCATGTAGGCCCAAATGTCAGATTCTAGCAATCTACCAATAGAAAGGATTTCCTGAAAAGAGAGGGTGAATGATCATCAAAATATTTTAGAAATATTATTTCTAAATAGTGGGAAGCAGGATAGATTGAAGACCAAGAAGGAGGAAGAGCTAGGGCTCTGAGACCATCACAGTAATTCAGGACTTTGGTGGAGAGGGCCTACTTTATTGAGATAGAAATGGAAAAGATGGAGTAAGCAAAGAAATAACAATAGTTAGTGTGTGTTAGACACAGTGGGAGGGAAAAGTAGTCAAGATAAAATTTAGTAACTTTTAGTAAGAGCAGCATTGTGGCTCTTTTGAGATTGTTACAAAGTAGAACAAAATTGATCATAAGTCAAAGAAGAAACATCACTGCAAAAATCATGAGCCAATAGCATGAAACAAAAGTTTTTTTTTTTTTTTTTTTTGCTTTGTTTTGTTTTTTAAAGCATCTCTTATTTATGGCTGAAATGCAAAAGCACAAAAACTGAAAGGAAAAATAGTGTCCAAATCATTCCTTTTAAATCCTGATTACATAAAACATATGTACAGATCTCTGGAGATAAGGCAAATAATGACTTCTACATCTTGAAATTCCCTAATAAATCACATACTATTTCTCTAGCATCTATTTAGAATAACATCAACATTCCCCAGAATCCTTTGGTAGTAAAGTTTATCCTGCCTTTCTTTTTCAACTCATTGTTGAATTCCTCACAAAATACTATAACATTCATGCAGGTTGGAATTGCTCCAGAATGGTCAGAAAGTGTTTGGAACCATTATTTCTTTACACATTGGCAGTAAGCTTTCGTGATGCATAGAAGTCTTGTGCTCAAATCCGCTCCAGTTCTGAGGTAATTGAAAGGACTGTTCTTAAGGGGGGAGATGGGGGTCAGAAACAATCTCTTTTTTTTTTTTTCAGATTAGCCTTTGGGGACATTTACCACCTCCCCTATGGTCCTTTATAGATACTTCCTATGCATTCACTCCTATTCATTTTCTGACATGCTGAACAAAAGGGCAATAGGTGGATTTCAAGGAAAGAGATAAAGCAGAACTTAGAGATGCCTTGGAAACCTCACAGTGGGGAGCACAAGTTTAGCCAGTGCCCTGTACAGTGAGGACTAATCTGGACTTCACTGGAATACCTGAGAGGGGTGTAATGGTGCATTTTTCTTTTTAGCAGCACACTGGGAGATTATTTTATGTTTCCTTCCAATAAAGGACACTATTGATTTAAATTAATATGTTAAACTTTCCGACAGTTGGATCAATGAGTCCCAACAACTGCTATAGAAGCTCTGGTCAGTTGAATATCTTAAATTGTTTCATAATCCAGTGTTAACATAATCTGCTATAGTGATAAAACACCAATTATTTTTCCTTTTTGCTTTGAATTCAAATTAACAAAGTAAAATTTACACATTTCAAAGAGTTAAACTGTCTTATTTTCTGACTTTTGTACTTTGACTATTTAGGGATTTAGGTAATATGTGTGCTCTCCACAATGATTTTCATTAAAAAAATATTTTTATACCTGTAGAAATGAACACTGGATCTGCTCTAAGTGCATGTCAAAATAACCTCTTACATAATTTTATTGCATCTCCATCTAGCTTTCATTCTTTTTCTCTGTTATACACCTGTAAACTAATTTGAAAAAATGTACACTGCTACAATATAAATAATCACAAACTTATTTTGCTAGAGCATATTTTAAATCTAATCTAATGATATATCGTTTCTGCCTGCTTTTGCTTCAGGACAAAGGAAAAAGATGCAAAGCTCACATTCCAAGATGTTGGACATTTCAGATATCAGAAAGGTTTCTGTGATGGTAAAGATTTGGCATGTGACAAAATGAGGCAAATAGCACCCCACATTTTTCCTCATCCCTCTAATTTCTGCTCCTTAAGAAGTAAAAACTATATAAAAACAACCTCAGAATGAAATAGGCTATTATAAGAAGCCTGATATCTACTTTGGTCCATCAAGGATATAGAAACACACATTAAATGTGAATTTAAGGAGACATTATTAAGATTAATATTTACTTTGCGCTGAGTCTGAAAGGGCAGTTCACATTGAATCTAATAGTCTACCCAAATGCCTCTCTCTCAAAAGAACGTTTCCATCCAACTCCATCCATCATGAAGTCAGACTTGTTCTATGGCCTTGAATTTGGGACATGTCTGGTGGTTAAATTCAGCTCCTAGATATTCAGAACCTATAACTATTTGGGGCTTTCAAGATCCCCCGAATAATTGTACAAATTTAAAACCTTAACAGATGTTCTTCCTAAGTTCTCATGGGAGAATTTATTTTTGGCACCCCAGAAAGGGAAATTGTCTCTGGTGAACTTTAACGTGAGGTAGCATCATTCTTAAGAAAACCAGAATAGGAAACATAAGAGCTAGTTCTATTTTAGAATCCTAACAGTAATTGTCACATGTAATGGTGGTTTTCTAGAAAATTATGAGTGAGGAATAATCAGTGTTTATTTATTTTGTAAATCATTAAACTTTGTGGCATTTTTTTTTCATCATGGGCAATGTATTAGATACAAATAAAAGGTGTTAGGGAATCATAATATTTTAAGAAAGTTTAATTATTTTTATGCCCAGTGGAAAATTTTAATTAGTTAGAAATTTTAGTTTTTTCTATTTATAAGTTGGGAGGGAGAGGTAAATGCAAATGAAGTATTTATTTTGACACTTTTTGCCTCTTTTTTGTGTAATATTTTTTGTCTTTGCCAATAAAAAGGGCCTCTGTTTCAGTGCCAGGAGGAGCCTGGTAGTGATTAATTGAGTTAGTTGTCAAACTAAAGCAGTATGTGGATAAGCAGGAAAATAGTGTGAAAGAGCACAGGCCATGTTTTTATGGGGAAACTTTGTTTGGAACAATTTTGTAATAAAGAAAGGGTGGGGGAGGATTCAGGAGAGATTAATGACCATACAAATGAATTTGTTTACCAAAGAAATATGCATTATTAGGGGAAGTTTCCAACTTCCAAATATCTACTAATCCTTCCAAATTAGGACACAAATTTCCTTTACCTTTTTTTTTTTAAGATTTATTTATTTATTTATGCATATAAGAGCTGGGGTATAGGCCAGAGATGCAGGGGGTGAGAAGACTCACCAGAGAGAGAGTGGGGAACAGAACAGGAAGATGTACTGAAATACACTGCTGAGGGGAGCAGTGGGCAAGTCAGGAGAGGTCTGCTTCGCCATGTGGGTGTCTCCCTGGCTGGGGATTGAACTCGTGCTTCAGTGACTGCAGACAGCATCATAGGTTGCATCTCAACCCCTTGTGTCACCAGGGAGGCCCCTTCTTTACCTTTTAAAGATTACCATTTAGCTGATAAATAGAAAAGTTTCAATGTGTCAGTGAATATCTTGACCGGCTATTGAATCTTTCTCAGCCATGGCTCTAGAGAGTTTGGGAAAATTACTGAATTTGCTATATTTTGACTTTTTCTAAAAATGGAAGTAAAAATCTACCATAGAGGGATGCTATAAAGAAACCCACAGGTAAAAATCTTCTGTAAAAATAGGCAGCACTCTGTCTGCCCACCTGTGACTATGCAGGTGCCTCCTTCCACCAACTCTCTCCTGAAGGGCAGCAGCCTCCCTGTCTGTCTGTGACCTGTACCATGCAGGGACTTCTCTTCACTGACCTCCCTCAGCGGAGGCCACTCTCCTCAAGGCCACCTGTCTGCAACTATGCAGGCCTCTCTCAGCAAAGCTGCCCCTTTTGGGGCAGCTTTTCCTGACCACTTATGTTTATACAAGTGTCTTTTACTCTTTTGTCCCTTCCCCTAATAAACCTGTTCTTTAAATATATATATATATATATATGTGTGTGTGTGTGTGTGTGTGTGTATATAAATAAAACCTGCTGTAAAAATAGCATGCAGCCATGCTAAAGTGGTGAGATTTAGCCTCACGTTGTGTGGAGATCTCCATAACAGATATAGACTGCTTCTGTTATCAGGTCTCCACAATACATCAGACTTGGAATTGTTCAAACTTCTTAGTCTAGCACATATTTAAAATTATGGGAAATGCAAGGGTTTTGTTCTGTTTTTGCTACATTGCTAGTCCCTGGAACTTATTGATGAAAAGGCTGTTAATAAAACCGTATTACAATATTCAATTTTCTTCCTTTAAAAATAACCTTATTATTAAAATTTGAAATGCAAATTCTACATCTAGTGATATGCTGAAATGCTCTGTCTTTTCAAAAGCACCATTCTTATTTTTTTTTTTTAATTTTAAAGAGGCCATAGTGGGGAAAAGGAAGAATACAAACAACTCTTGTCTTTTGTTTTTTACTAATGGTAAGATCATAACTCAGGAATCTCCTCGACTAAAAGAAGAACATTCAAAGCTGTCGGAATTATGACAAAGAATCTAAACATTCTTTCATGTACAGAACTAGGTTGAGTGGCACAAATCTGTGTTTACATAGAAGTTAGCTCACCATACCTTTCCATTGACAATGGAAAGAATGATAATGTCTGAATTTGACCTTTTTATTTAATACATTGATAAGCTATAAATCCAAACACATATCAAATATTTAATCATTTAAATTTCAAAAGAGAAAACATCTATTTCTTATATTTCATTTCACTGAGAAGACGGTTTATTATTATTGACATCTTAAAGTCACTGAATCTGACTTAATTTTTTCTGTACTAAAGATACCTTCCTTGGGCCTCCCTCATGGTGCAGGCGATTGGGCGCCATACTGTGGAGCTGTCTGCAGCCTCTGCAGCAAGGGTTCGATCCCGGCCGGCCGTGGAGAAACCCACATGGTACAGAGACCTCTCCTGTTTCGCCCACTGGTCCTCTCAGCAGTATATTTCATCAGTTTGCCTGTTCTGTTCCTTGCTCTGTCTCTGGTGAATCCTCTCACCATGCCATACATCTGGCCTGTACCCTGGTTCTTGTATAAATAAATAAAATCTTAAAAAAAAAAAAACTTCCTTTTAAAAGTACATATTGTAGGGGCCTCCCCGGTGGCGCAGCGGTTGAGCACTGGGTTGCGAAGCTGCCCGCGGCTTCTGCAGCGCCGGTTCGATCCCCGGCTGCTCCCCGGCCACCGGAGGAGGGTCCCACATGGCGCGCAGACCTCTCCTGCCACCTGCTGCTCCCCTCAGCAGTGTACTTCGGTCCTTCTGCCTGCTCTGCTCCCCGCTCTGGCTCTGGTGAATTCTCTCACCCTCCCGCGCTTTTGACTGTACCCAGTGCATGTGTAAACAGAACAAACAAACAAATAAATAAATAAATAAACATGCCTCTAATAAATAAATAAATAAATAAATAAATAAAAGTACATATTGTATATAACATAAGCTGGTAAACAGTGAGAAACAAGGTACATGAGTATATTGTAGGAGAGCAGAAATCTGTATCCCAAAATATGTCTTTTGACAAAAGGTTGGTTTCTTGCTTGGGGCTCTGAAGGCTGATTGGAGGTAACCTTTGAAAAAGGTATTAACATGTAAATCTTTCCCAGGAAGACCTAGTCTCATATCTTTTTATTTTTGGTAGAAGAAATGAGGTATAGGCCAGAGGTATGGGGATGAAAGGATTCATAAGAGACAGAGTGGGAAATAGAACTGGCAGATTTACTGAAATACACTGCTGAGGGGAGCAGCAGGTGAGACAGGAGGGGTCTGCTGTCCCATATGTGGGTTAGCTCCCTGACTAGGGATCGAACTCAGGACTTGGTAATAGCACTGAGACTTAACCTCTAGGCTACCAGGGAGTCCCTCCTTATATCTTCTCAATGAAGAAGGTAGAATTTAAGTTTCCACACCTTCCTTCTTCAGTTCCTTCTCAGGTAATACCCCTGACAGATCCTGTCCCATCCCCTCCCCAACCCAAAGTCTTTCTATTTCAGCTAAGCTACTTAACGCGGTGTCCAAAGCCCAGTGGATGCCTTACTCTGTTGCTGAGTCTCTTCTACCTGTACAGGAGGTGCATTTGTTATTATTAAACCTTTTTCTTGGCCTTTTATTTTCGCAATCTATCTAATGCTTGTTTGAATATCTGTCAGCCTAGAAGAATCCAGGAGGTAAGTGACGATTTCCTTGGCTTGCACCCAGACAATATGAATATCGAGTGTGCAAATATATCAAGATCAGGTGGTAACATTTCAAGGAGCAATTCTATGTAATCTTTTTTTAACAAAGTGCTATGGATTTAGTCCTCAAGAATTTTGGTAAATTAAACTGCTAAGATAATGATCATGTTATTACATTCTTACACTAACGAACGTGGATCTTATCTACTCTAATGATGATAATAGTTAACATTTATTCAGAAGTTACTTATGCCAAGTTTATAAGCTGGGAATATTTCAGCCTGGTAGCAGACCTGAGAAATAGATATGATTTTCCCAATAAACTGAGGCTAGGAAAAGCTGTAGTCATTTCGTAAAACCACAAGATAAATTGCTGAACTAGAAATAGAAACCAAGTTCATTTGATCCTATAGCTCATCCTGTACTTTGCCCTACCCCAGACACTCTCCCAATTTAGTTCTCTATATTTTTTGGAAACAAAGCTGAAGATTGTTCTGTTTGATGTCAAGAATTTTGACTCTTATTCTTCACATAGAAGATAGACATTACAGAGTTCTTCATGTCTCATCCAGGAGACATGGTTCATTGAAGAGTCTATGTTTTCATTTTCTTTTCTAATATATGTTAGAATTTTTATCAATACTAGAGTTTTGCTCTTAGTACTCTTTGATTCTCTATTCAACAACTCTATAATATATTTTTAAGATTTTTTTTAAAGATTTATTTATTTATTTATACAAGCACTGGGTACAGTCAGAGGCACGGGAGGGTGAGAGAATTCACCAGAGCCAGAGCCGGAAGCAGAACAGGCAGAAGGACCGAAGTACACTGCTGAGGGGAGCAGCGGGCGGCAGGAGAGGTCTTCGTGCCATGTGGGACCCTCACCCGGTGACCGGGGATCGTACCACCGCTGTAGAGGCTGCAGGCAGCTTCGCAACCCAGCGCTCAACTGCTGCGCCACCAGGGAGGCCCTCTGTAATACTTTTTAAAATGGTTTTATAATTTGATAAACTCAACAAGCAGACAAAAACTTTGAACAGTTAAAGTGGACTATAATTTTTATAGCATCTATGTCTGGGAGCTCAGATAGGGAACTTATTAAAGTTTAGTCCATAAAGTCACTAAGCTAAAAGAGGACAGGCTTATAACCAAATAAATTATAATACAGGTGATAAATATGATAAATATAATGGTAGTAAGGTAGTAACAGAAATAAGTTGTGGAAGAAGATTTGAGAACTGATTAATTTTATGCAGGTAGTCACAGAGGTGGAAAGACAAAGAATTTAAAAAAATGACACTGAGGTGAGTTTTGAAATATGAATAAGAGTTTGCCTGAATAAGAAAATTGGAGGCCTGGCATAGTTATGGGAACAAGAAGGATTCTGAGATATCTTACAAGAAACCCAGCTATACAGAAAATAAGTTCAAATTACAGTTTCCCCAGGATAACTTTAAAAACAGCAGCTTTTCCAAAGCAATCATCTCTCAAAATTCTCATGTCTACTTATACACATCCTTCTTGTCATGAGTTCAGCATACTGTAGTGGCATTCAATGTAAACACTAGTTCCACTTTTCAGGTATATGTTCTTTTTGTATATATTTTCTGAAGATCTTATTTTACCTGATCATTAATTTTTATTATTTTTATGGACTATGATTCCTGACGTCCTTATACCAACAGCATAAACATAAATGACATTGTTCCAGTAAAGAAGAACATGAGATAGTGTTAATAATGCTATCACTTCACAATATTTATAGGAAAAACTCCAAAGTAGAATGTGGCTATCTTAACCATCAAAGACTAAAGGGGGAAACTTTCAGAATGGATGCTGTGTCATAAGGCTAGGTATACTAGCCAATATTTTTTAGCAATTAATGCAGATCAGCCTTTATTCTCAAGTGTTTTCAGAATTAACTTGATTTAATCTATACAACATTCCTGTGAGGTGGGTGTTATTTTAACTTCCATGTTACAAATGTGGGGATTGAGGCAGAGAAGTTTAGTCACTTACATAAATCCCAGGGGTAGAGTTTAGGTTCAGACTCAAGTATTTTCTTTCCAAAGTCTATGTGGTGGGTGTGCTGAGCTCTTTACTGACTAGAACAGAATTGTCTTGTTTCTTTTCTTTTTTTAAGATTTATTTATTTTTACAAGAACTGGGGTATAGACCAGAGGCACAGGAGGGTGAGAGAATTCACCAGAGACAGAGTGGGGAGCAGAACAGGCAAATGGACCAAACACACTGCTGAAGGTCACAGTGGGTGAGGCAGGAGAGGTCTGCCGCATCATGTGGGAATCTCCCTGGCAGGCAGGGAATTGAAACCCATGCCACAGAGGCTGCAGACAGCTTCACAGTAAAGCGCTCAACTCGCTGTGCTACCAGAGAGGTCCAAGTCTTGTTTCTTTTAAGGTCAATCAGCAAACTATTTTTTTTTCAGTACCTACTACATTTTCAGTTCAACTATTTCAGCGGTATGCACTATAAAAACACAAGCATAGAAGTCAAAGTTCTGGCTGTAAAGGAGCATATAACTTTTCTTTAAATATAGTATTAATTTCCAAAGTAACTGGCAAGTACAGCAAGATGAATTACATCAGCAGCAGAAAAATGCTTTCCCTTAAGTGATGGAAAGTAGGGCCTCCCCAGTGACACAGCAGTTGAGTACTGGGCTGCGAAGCTACCCGCAGCCTCTGCAATGCTGGTTCGATCCCCTGCCACCAGCCAGAGTCCCACATGGCACACAGACCTCTCCTGCTGTGCCCGCTGCTCCCCTCAGCAATGTACTTTATCAGTCTCACTGTTCTGCTCCCCACTCTGGCTCTGGTGAATTCTCTCAGCCTCCCACACTTCTAATTATACCCAGTGCTTGTATAAATAAACAAATCTTTTGAAAAAAGTGATGGAAAGTAGTAATAAAGATATAATTGATTTTAGTATTTTAGTGCATCAGGACAACTTTGATGACCCATTGAAAGCAAAACTCTAAAAAAGAGGTAAAAATCTAAATTTTCAAGGAATTTATAATTCATTAAGTGGACTATTTTTTTATACCTACATGAAAAGTAGCAGTGACATAAGAAATAGATCATTAAGGAATTGAGAGAAGATTTATTAAGAGACATGTTTTAATGAAAGTTATCTGTCAACTTTGTAAAAAAAAGAAACATTCTCATCTATTACCTATTATATATGCACTTCTATGCCAAATGAAGCAAAATGTAAAATATTTTGTTGACAATGCCAGTGATAAGCAATAGTTTATGATTTAACTGCAAAAAAGAAAACATATATGTGGAATTCCTTGAGAAAGACAGCTAGTGGGCCTCCCCGGTGGCACAGCGGGTTGAGCGCAGTGTTGTGAAGTGTCCTCAGCCTCTGCAGCACGGGTTCGATTCCCAGCCGGCCAGGGAGATTCCCACATGGCACAGCAGACCTCTCCTGCCATGCCCACTGTTTCCCTCAGCAGTGTATTTCAGTCATCGCCTGTTCTGCTCTCTGTTCTGTCTCTGGTAAATCCTCTCAACCTCCAATGCCTCTGGCCTGTACCCCAGCTCTTGTATAAAAATGAATAAATCTTAAAAAAAAAAAAGACTGCTAGTAATAGAGCAACACACAAAAGCTGGCACCAACTCCGTTGATACACAAAGGAAAATGATGTTAACTGGAAGAACATACATACAGATATATGACAGCATCTAGAAATACTTCCAGAGAGGTGAAAACTTTGAGCCATTTGTAAGGAATTGAAGCCCATGCATTTGCAGGATGCTGCTGACAGGACAGTCTGGTTGCATGCTCCAAACACCATGAAGAAAGTGAGTCACTAGTTTGAGGGGATATGGGCTACCTGACTCAGAAGAAATAGAGGCCAAGAGTAAGTTAACAAGTGTGGCCACTGGCAAGAATGGCATGGGTGATTGACAGCTAATCTTCAGTGCTAAAATATGACTCAGAGATAAAATATGACTCATTGGATATACAGGGGCCCTGCTGGTGGGCTGGGTAGGGCAGGAGAGGGAAAAAAGATTTTCTGGAAACTGCAGGAAGGATGATTGCAGGAAAAACTGAAGTCAATAACTCAAAGCAAATGGACCCCTATGCTAAGGTAGAAGCTGTATGATTTGAGATGGGGCTGGATGTGAGAGAAAGGGAGAGTTGATTCCAGGGATGGTTTAGAAATGATTAAGAAAATCCCAAATTTGTCTTTTCAAATAAACTGTCATGAATGAAACAGTAAGGGACCAAGGATATAGACAATAGCTGTTGAAAAGGAGGTGAAGGAAGGTTGGAAGGAGGTAAAGTAGTAGAGGAGAAGGAGACCAAGGTAAAAAGGAAAGGATGAAATGTGATTATGTGTATTTGTGTATGTTGTGATATATCTAAAAGAATCATCATACTAGTAAGTAGTGTCAGTAAATCAATTCTACAACATTTCTTTTATCTTTCAATTACTGCAGTAGTAGTGGCTTTGTATTTATTGTACCTCCACAGTGTATTGCATACTGGTATGCAAATCCATCTCATTGCTGGCAGGATCATAGGACGTATGTTGAGTAGATAGAACTAGCAGGTGCTAATCAATAAAAGGGCTTCATGGAACAAGATAATATATTGATTTTGCATATTTGCTTCCATAATATCGAGAAGATGCAGTTTTTTTTTCCCCAACAGGTGTTACAGAGATTTTTTTTTTGAAATGTATGTTGCCTGTACTTAGTATTTCTCATGAATATTTCTAATACTCATTGACAATGCACGCAGGTGCTAACTACAGCTAACAAATGCACAGGTGGGTATGAACACACTGTTCATTGTAGCCTTTGTCGAATGCCTTCATTTTTCAAGGTCTGGTAGCACTGAACATGAGGCAGGGTCCACTCGGCCTTATCAGTCTCTTGACGATGCATCCAAGGAAAATAGAAAATGATGGCCTCCCAAATCTGCACATTAGTGAACACAAACTCAGTCACACAGTGACATCTTTCTCCTTAAAAATAATGATGCAGGCTGTCTCCATTACTTAAGGAAGCCAGAGCTTACACTGAAAGGTGTCAAAAAACACTGTATTATCCCACTTTGCCCGGAGCTGCCTTGACAGCACCTTTCCTGCCATAAGAGTGGATTACAAGCAGGATGGTAATCAGCCAAGAAGTTAGTAAAAATAGGTTCTTTTAAGAACAGGGTGTGAATCTGTGAACATCATAAAAAGAGTTTACCACCACACTGACTAAGGGAACAATTAGCTCCCTGCTGCCTTAAACTAACCAGGAACAGCATGGCCCCTTGCTACAGGTTGGTGAAGGGCTGCTGGGAGTTAATTAGTGCTTTGATGAAAACAATGATGAATGCTCTGCAAAGCCTACTAAGTAACAACTGTGCTGAGCTCTGAGAATCTCTGGTGAAGGGTGCCACAGGAATGTGTAGAGACAAACCAGTATGGGGAAAAGTGAGAGACAGACAGATGGAAAATGAAAGGGAGAGAGGCAGGAGAGGAACTAGATGATGCTCCAGGCAGGCAACAGAAGGAGAAAGCAAGTCAAAGACAGAGAAGGAGACACACCAAACTGAACTCGTTCGACAAATTCAACACAGCCCAATTCAGCAGGACTTCTCTGTCATGTCCACCAACTGTTCACAATGACAACAAAGGATGCTCCCCAGGTGAGTACTAAAGAGGTTCCCTAAGGGTCCCACAATAGCAGGTGTTCTATTATTTCTCTAGGTTTTCCACCTGCTCCCCTAATTAGCTCAGCAATTCTCACTGGCTAACACGGAGATGCGGAGATGCGGAGCTCAAGGGAGACCCTAGATTAAGGAGAGCTAACATTGCCGCATAAGTCATACCAAGTGTTGTGAAAGGAAGAAAATCCAGGCAGGAAAAGAGCCACAACTGGAAAGCATCCACATCTCTTCCTATTTTGAGTAAGATTTGTCTGTCTATAGGAAACCAGCAAATTTCCACTGCGTGTTTCCTTTAAGTGGGCAGATGAGATGACACTCTGGTCACCAGGGTATTGTGTTCTTTGTATTTTTGTATCTTATGGTGCAAGTAAATATGTTAGCTTTTTATTGAAAATTTAATATATGCCATTCATTGCACTAGATGCCAAAACCATATGATCTCCTTTAACTCTCAGAACAATCCTATGAGGATCATATTATTACTAGCCTCAATTATCAGGGGTTGGTACCAAATATTCAAAGAATTTCAGTAAATTTCTCAAACCCAGGTAAAGGGGGTCGCAGACTGACATTCAAACCCAGACATGTGGACCCCAAAGTAAGATTTGTTTCACTTCCCTGCTTCACTCGTCACCCCAACAACTCCAACCCTTGCTTTTCAGTAATAAAAAATTGGAATTTTGCTAGACAGCATACTCTTTAAAGCAATTATAAAAGTAGATTAAAAGGTGGATTTGGCAAACATAGAGCTCATAAAGCAGTGTGAACCAGGATCATCAACCTGGTCAAAATATATTAGTTTGCCTAACTTCAGGAATTTCTGCAGAACCTTCATTACTTAGGCACTCAGACCTTACTCTCTAATCAGGGAAATTCTGCTTCTTAGTCCATGATTTTAAGCTAGTATCTATGCCCAGATTAGGAATCCCTCTGAGTTTCTCCATCAGAGGTCCTGGACATTGACAGCTTATTTTTAATCTACTCTTTCCTAGGACTTTACATTAATTTAATATTTACTATCCAAGAAATGCCCTTAGATACTGGCTCAACTGACATACTCTCTCTCTCTCTCTCTCTCTCTCTCTCTCTCTCTCTCTCTCTCTCTCTCTTTCTTTCTCTCAAAACACAATTGGCATCCCTAGAGAATGGTGTAGCCTTTAACAATTGGGTTATATGCATCATCCTGCTCTAAAGGACTGCAACACTGAAATATAACAAAAATCTGACCACTTCTCATCAACCTCTCCTGCCTCTCTCCCTTCCATTTTCCATTTGTCTGTCTCTCAATTTTCCCCATACTGATTTGTCTCTATATATTCCCATTAGTCAAATCCACCATCATCTTTTATGTGGATGATTTTAATAGTGTACCAATATGCTGTGATGCTTTCAAACCTCTTTTCTTCATTATTATCTATCCCACACAGAATGGAGAGCACCTGGAGTGTCCCATTGCCATCCTAAATAAGATGGTGTCTCATCTTTGTTCAGACTGTCCTGACTTCCCTTCTCATGCAGAGTAAAATCTTAGCAAGATCTGGAAGACCCTACCTGGTCTGCTTCTTGTCTGCTACCCTCTAGGCACACAGACCTGCTTGCTATTCCTCAAAAAAGAAATTGAAAACCTAGACCCACTGAAAGAATTTGTATCTGGTATTCCCTTTGTTCAAGTGTTTTTCCTCCAATAATCATACACGTCAAATTCTCCAGTCTCTTGGGTCTCTGCTTAAATATCACTTTATCAGTAAACCCTTTCATGACAACCCACTTGTATACACAATTTATTTCATTTAAAATGACCTTTCCTTTGTAAATCTTTAACATCTCTAAGAATTGGATGCATCTTAACAACTATTGTAATTTACAGTTATAACTTACAGCTTTTCTTTCCTTCCCAGTGGTAGATAGATGTAGGGCATATTTGTAATTGTTCATGTCCTTGGCTTGACGAAATTGCAGTACTATAATCCTAGTGTCTTTGTCCTATGTCATTGCCTCTTATGCCCCATTTTTTTTCCCTCCAAATCAGCCTGTAGTGTACTATACATCCTTTAGTTTAATTGCTTATAGTATTCCTCATTCAAATAGGATACAAGTCTTGTGAAAGGAGTTTTATGCTGTGCATATCTTCTGTACCCCCATATCAGGGACTCTACTTGACTCACTAAAGACCCTCCATAAGATACTTGTTGAATGAAAGATTCTCTGTGATACTTCATCCAGATACAATTCCTACCACCCCACCCATCACCACCCTATTCCTAGAATTAAGGAACAGTTATTAGAAAAACACCAGATTCCTATATACAGTAATTGGAGGATGTAGTTTCTCCCAAGGTTATATGGTTAAAATTGGAAACAAATCACTAGCTGCTTAATGAAAATCATAGAGCTATTTAAAATAATAAAATCTTAAAATACTGCTATAGTCCAAATTTGAAAAAAGCCAATGTCACACATACTAACAACTAGTAACAGATGATTCTGGACTAAATAGGGGTCTCTGTCACATCAGGGGAAATATTCTCAGAACTATTTCCAAATTTATTCTGAAATTTGAAGAAATATCTATTTTAAAAACTGATTTCCATTTGCCAGGTCTTCCTGAAGACTTCTTGACATGACTCTAAACACCGGCCATGACAGAATTCCAGACAATTCCACCTGTAAGGAAATTTACCAAAAGGAGGAAGAACTGCTAGAACCCTGAAGCTGCCCAAGTGCATCCATTAGCAGAGGATCAAGTCTACACAGACGTCCAAAAGGTGAGAAACATTTACTGCTATTTATATTTTATGGGTTTTTAGCCTTTTTTTTTTGTAGTATACCTCTGCAAATAAATAATTTATTAGTGTATTCACTGAACCACAAGATTTCCCCCCTTGTTTTTGTAATTCAGTGACAATTTCAAAATTCTATCAGTGGGGTCCCAAGGGAGCTGCTCCCAATTGTTCAAACAAAGACACCTGCAGCAAATTCCATTCACTCATCTCTTAACTGGTCACCAAAATTTGATGTTTCATATGTTCTTCTAAGTACAAGAGCATTTCAGTACTTTATGGACTACAGATTTGCCGGTGGAAACACAGTTGCTTTGAATGACAGATGTCCCCATGAATATATCTCCCTCACCAAGGTTATATTTTCTGTCTTCTAACTTAATAGCTGGACCAATTTTAAGGAAAATTGGGTTGAGAGAAACATTCTGAGACTGACGCTTTCTGTGTCAAATACTGCACCCTGGGGCAAATTTATACAGCTGGGAGAGAATGGGCATGGAAAACAGTGAATGACAGACCCTCAGGAATGAGAGTGTCACAATCAACTTTATATATTTGGTCTTGGCTTCCAAGACCCTTAAATAGAAATTGCCCCCACTGAAAATAATATACTCGTGGTGATTCCAGAAGACATTATTCATCTTTGAAAATAAAAACAAAAGCCATGCTCCACTCTTTCAGCTCTGGGTCCTTAGCTTTTTGGCATTTGCATTTGAAAGTTTTCTAACACCTTTGAAGTACAAGACTTGAGATTTTTCTGGCTGCTTAGAGTACATGGTTCGGTAGACTTCAGTGTTCCTAGGGCAGCTGATTTTTTTCTGTCTCTTTTCCGACACAGAAAAGGCTTCTGTGTTACAAATCAGCACCATGTCAGAGAGAGCTGCTCCAATGATTCCTTTCCTCCTGCTCACCGGCTGTTTGGAATCTGGTCAGTCTTAGAGGTAGGCATCTTTTATCTCCTGTCTCTCTGATAATGTGCATAGAAGGGATGTTAGAAACATGTAATTTTTAAAATAAATCTCTCTGCATATATATATATCAAATTTATTTTCTGGGAAAATGAAAGTAATTGACAGAAAGTTGCAAGTGAATCACCTAGACATTGCCCAAAATGTAGTGAAGTGAAGTAGCTTTTTTTTTTTTTTTTTTGCATTACTGGTTCATTTCAGAAAAAGTGTGTTATTTAAACCAAGACAAGAAAATGTCATTTGACCCCTGACTGATAATAAATTAAGAGTGCTACTAATAAATAGATAATTCTATTTATCTACTCAGTCATGCAAGATGCACGCAAATACTTTCAAGTTGATGTGGTGCTCATCCTTGATAATCAACACTCCTCTTTGAGCAAACTGGCCTTGACAGTCTTCCTAAGAAATTCCTACTAGTGCTTTATAGATATTATAGAATGGGAGATATTATAGCATGAGATCTATCATTACCACTAGACAATGGGCATCCAACAATTGTGTTCTTTCTACTAAGCATCTCTTTAGAGCAATGGAATCAGAATCGCTAAGTAGGGTATGGGAGCCTGCATTTAGATCATACATGCTCAATGACCTCAATGCAAGTGGTCTTGTCAGGGGAACTCCCCTATCTCCACACTGATGAGATTTCAGGCACAGAGGATTACAACTCCAAGCATGCCATTAACCTGACTCTTAAAGAAGATGCCCCGGGGAATTAGAGTCAGAGTTAAGGAGACATGTTTACCTTATAACTGAACGCAGGCCTACTCTCACCCTCTTGCTTTTCCAGCTTCAACTTATATCCTGGTCTCAGTTCAGATGGTGTTGTTGGTAGTACATATAGGCCAGTTATCCTCTCCTCTCCTCTCTCCCCCACCAACCCCCTTGCAGATGTACCCTTGTTTATTTTTCTCCATGTATGTGCTTCTGGGTCTTGTCCCAAGTTTTTAAGTACAAGAGGACTCATGACTTGTCTATCAGCCAGACCCTGGGCAGCCCTGGCTCAGAGCTGATTTCTTCATTGTAAGTTTACAAAAGAATCCCAGCTTCCCAAAGGTATCCTTCTTCTTACGTTTATCAAGTTATCTCGCAGAAAACCATTTTTATTGCGGGTATCAGGGGATTACTAGACACTATTTCTTAAAATATGAATATATTAACCTTAAAAAGAATTATATTTAATCAATCAGGGCCTATTAATATACTGAGAATAGAGAACATTTTGCTAGACTTCAGCTAGGAGCAGAACTCTAAGGGACTAGAACAAGGAAAAATTAATGGTGGGTAGGGGGAGGAAGCATCTGGAATGAGTCACTGCAATAGAAGCTGAAACTAGGGAACAGCAGGAGATCAATGAGGAGTAGGAGGAGTGTGACTCCCAGATTTGACAAAAATAATATATTAGCCATATCTGCACTGCCTTCCAGTTTACATAATGTTTTCATGTACACTTTTAATTTTATGCTCATGGGACTGTAACAAAACTCAGTCAGATGAATACAGAAGATTTAGTCATCATGGTGTCTGACACTTAGCATGAGATCAGATGTAAACTTTTCTTGTTTTTCATTTGAAAGAGAAACACTCAGAAAATTAAGTGATAGGGTCATTACACCCAGTGATGAAGTCCGCAGGGACTGAGTCCAGTGTCTATGGTTCTTAATCCCACACCCTTGATTCTTCCCTTTATACTATTTCTCTTCAAAAGGACAAGTTGGAGAATAAGAAATGAAGACCTCACTTACTTCACAGTTGCTTTAAACAGTGCATTTATAATTCATACCTTGTTTATTGTGATAAAGACCTCTTTGAAACTGGACTAATAGATTGTCTGAAATATGTCTGTAATGCATCAGCACAATTCTGATTCACAAAATTTGCTAAACATGCAGATTGGTGAGACTATTTAATTGCAGTTTTAAATACAGGATTTCAAAATAATCCTTGAGTACTGCTAGACTCGTTGAAATCCTTAGAGATGTCCTGAAGAGGTCAAAGTAGAATTTAAGCAGAGACTGAGCCCTCCTCATACCTCTAGGACTGAGGTCAGTGCTAAGATATCCCTTGTTGGCACATAAATCCCTGACTTCTTCTTTCTGGGAGCTTCTCTGGAGTATGAGATCTCTGGAGTACAAATGGGATCACCCTAAGCATGACACTGCTTACCAGTAGCACGATCAGCTTCTCTTTGGAGAAAAGCCAAGAAATAAAGTAGACAAAGCTTTAGTGAGATAAGGACCTAATCAGGAGATGCTCTAAGCATGGGAATGAGCTTCTCTTTAGTTAAAGGACTGCTTGATTTATAGACTCTTGTTTTACACCCAATCCCCCTCCAGGTACTTGAACAGCGTTGAATCAATTCAGCTATCCAAAACTGTTTGCTCAATATTCTATCAAGTCATTGGCTATCACACAATGAATATATGTGCATGTGTTTTATGATTGAATAGGGGTGAAAACAGTGGCAATATCATCTGTCTACTCAAACCAGAACATATAGTCACTATAGTAGTTTGTGACTAAGGATGACATAGACCTATAGGCATCCTCTGTCTCTGGTCCCACAAAAGTCATGAAGAACATGACACTTCCTAATGCATTGGCCAGTTACATCTACCACTTTTTCCATGGGGAACAAACTATAATAGAAATAAATCACCTCCAGTCACTCCTGTAAAAGGAAAATGCACCAAAGGTGTGATCACTGTAAAGCTTTTGATCTAAGTGTTAAACAGCAACGGTTATAAAGCCTAACGTGAGATTTTCCTTCTCTCACTCTCCTCGGTATTGAACTCCAAATTACCCAGTTAGCACTTGGAGCATGTGCTCTGCATTATGCATGGAGGAGAAATATTGACAGTGAGTGCACTTAACTAAGCCCTCCCCATGCTCTGAGGTTAAAATCAGAGAGTATCTGTGATCAATTCCCTCATGGAGCTGTTAAAAAGCCAATGTGTACAAGACTCTGGTCTCCAGATGAGGCTCACAACATGCTTATTAAGTAAAAAAAAAGCCACTGGACTAATGTATATCAAGTGGCTAGGTGCAAAGGGAACCTGATCTGGGAAGGATTTTAACCTCTGGTCTCCAGTCTCTTTCCTTTTTGTCCTGTGGCTTTTTAGTTAAAAGCTTTGACAGATAAGCACTGCTAGTCATCCGTCCCCCCACCCCAACTAAGTAGATAGTGTTGTTTTCCCTTAGGCTTTGTTTTATATTCACAATTCAGTATTCCCATTTATCTCGTGCTATTTATAATGTGTAAGTCTTTATACTCAATGCTGCTTATGATGAAATGGTTGTTGGTAGAGAGGCAAAGGCATAAGATTAAACTTTAGGCCCCCAAGCAAAACTGCTAAAAATCACTCCCCACCCCCAAACTGCAGTCCTCAGGATGAAAGTTTTCTGCCTTAGACCAGGAGATACTGCAAATTATCAGCACAGAACATATGTTTTAGACACTAAAGTCAGGACTCATTGATTTTTTATCTACGACAGTAACTTCAATAATCAGTATCTCCAGCAAAAGTAATTCCAAGCTTGAGCTATAGAGGTAGTCTTGCTCACTCTTGTAGAGTATTTCTTGCTAAGTGTTACCTGCTCTCCTGGGTTCTGAGTTCAAATGTCCATGACAGGTATTAGCCTGTCAGTTATCTTGAAGAATTGCTAATGAGGTCAGAGAAGGCTGCAGACCTGACATGTAATACAGATGAGAGCATTTAATGAGCCAGGTGTGGTAGGATTAACCTGTTAGATTCTATATCCCATCAGAAAATACAGTCAGACCACAGTTAAACCAGCTTCCTGTTCAGCTTATTGCATGACAACCTTTTTTGCCATAATCTAAAGACCCAAAGGAAAATTAGTTCATTTTAATTTTTATTTGGTATATTTGACAGTATACTCAAAATCTCCAATGAGAGAATCCCAACTCAAAATAGCTTGAGGAAAATAAATTATTAGCTTCAAAGCGAAAGACAGATTTAGGATCACCTTAAAGATGGGTCCTGCCCCTCAAATAATTAACAAATCTCTCTGTTTCTCTTTCCCTTCCCTTCCTTTCGTCTTCCATTTCTCAGCTTTGTTGTCCTCTTTACTGGCTTCATCCATAGGCATATTACTCTTCCACATAGCAGGACAGTGTGCTACATGAAATTCTAGGGGGCATTTTCAAATCTACAGTGTTAATAAATAGCTTGGGGAGGGCTCTGAGGTACCAGTCTGGGTCACGGGGAAACTCCTGAAACAATGGCTATGGCCAGGGTCGGGGTAAAATGTTCTAATGGCCAGTTCTGAGTCTTACACCTCTTGGGCCTATTTGAGTGAGCAGAATTATAAGACAATGGGACATGATGATTCCACAAATGAATAGATGCTTGACTGGCAAATATGTTAATCTCATTTTACTGGCCATCATCAATCAGTTTATCATTGCCCAGGCTCAACCTGTTTTTCTATTGTTGTTCTTGCTGTTGTTATGATTCTCAAAAAAACTATGTGATCTCTCAATTTTCTGTTATCCAAACTAGTGTACACCTCAATTTTCTTCAGTTGTGCATTGTCACAGTCTGCTTACTTCCTTGTTAAGGTAAACAGACACTAATAATGTGGATTTCTTTCTACAGACTCTTGGATAAATGCCTCAAGGTTTTATAATGTGGCTCATAATCTTATTGAGCTAAAAAGTTTTCCTGCTGCACAGGGAAAGTATCCTGATGTCTTCCAAGCTTCTGTGGCTTGCTGCAGAGTGGTGTAAGTACCAGCATATTAATGGGTCTATTGTTTCAGTGCTCCACTTTACTGATTATTGGGACAAGGCAGCTGGGCATCAACAGTATCAAACGAAAACCCAGAGTAGCCTTGGCAAATTTCTTGGGGCAACTAATCTTAAAGGTAAGCTGTAGTTTTCCTGATTTTCTGAAAAATCTCCGAACTCTTAAAAGTGAATTAGCAGAGTAGATAATTGTTACATTTTCCAGTAATTATAATTTAGGGGGAAAAATCACATTCCAATCTATAGCCAAAAACAATCTTTTATTCTGACTGATGATGTTCTACAGAACTCTGTAAGGATGCTAAACAGGATTTCCCATAATATCCAATATAATATGTGATTTCAAGCACTATCCCAAACCAATCAATTTTTGCTTTGGTGTGGGTGATTGACATGAAAAGGTAAAGTTATTCTAATATTAGATGCCTTTATTTGGGGAAAATATTGACAATTTTTCATTTATGAGTCAAATTGCTAAGACATACTTCAGTTTTCATATATATGGATGTATGTGTATATATATACACACACACATATATGCATATGTATGCGTATATATATATGTGTGTGTATATATATATATGTATTGGGACAAGGGACATCCATGTCTATACTCCTTATCAAGAATTCTAAATGTATATCAAAGAAGTATCACTGCTTTGTAATTCCAAAGTTCAAGTTGCATAACACAACTTCTTTGTAATTCTAATTCTCAAGATGCAAGCACAAACTAACTTTTTTTTATAAATTCAAATATTAAGATGTAGTCATGGGCTTCCCCGGTGGCGCAGCGGTTGAGCGCTGGGTTGCGAGGCTGCCCGCGGCCTCTGCCGCGACGGTTCGATCCCCGGCTGCTCCCCAGCCACCGGAGGAGGGTCCCACTTGGCGTGCAGACCTCTCCTGACGCCCTCTGCTCCCCTCAGCAGTGTACTTCGGTCCTTCTGCCTGCTCTGCTCCCTGCTCTGGCTCTGGTGAATTCTCTCACCCTCCCGTGCTTCTGACTGTACCCAGTGCATGTATAAACGAACAAACAAACAAACAAATAAATAAATAAATAAAACATGCCTCTATTTAAAAAAAAAAAAAAAAAGATGTAGTCTTTTCCATGTAGACAGAGGACTGATGAAGAAGGGGGGGAAAGATATGCATTTGGATAATACAGATAGATGATTTTCCTGCTCCTAACATCTATCAACACATTTTCTCCTCTGGGCTGTCTTCTCCTTAGAATACTAGCTCTTCCTCAAAATAATATTTTAAAGCATGCACTAAAACAGAATCCTCATGAATAAGCACTGGCTGTAGACCACATACATGTTATTGCATCTATTTCTATGATACAGACAGAAACTGTTAAATGGGTAAGTGCAGTGAGATATGAAAAGTATAACAAGTTACTTTCATAAATGTGAAGAAAGTTTTCACATACACATGCTAGTATGTATCTTTCTCTCCAAACCTGTAAGAACTACAATACAGTTTTTGCCATATTTACAAATTCTACTGGATGACAGACACAGTGGATAATTTGCCACATGTTCACCATTTATGATTCATTCAGATACAACCGCTTATTAGCTACTGCTGGGAAACTTAGATGTGTGCATAAGTCAGTACCTTGCTGATCTTGTACCTCCTATTTTCTGACTTCCTTTGTTACAAATATATCAGGAAATAATGTGGTTTGGGTACTTTCTATTCCAAAAGGCTAAATGTTCCCCAATTAGAAGTACTAATTAAAAAAGCCAGTTTAACACCAAATACAGTCATCCTTTTTGAAAACTGGCATATTTGGGTAAATAGAAATGTTTCACACAAGCTGGTATCTGTGACTGAAGTCTCAATGTATAGAAAATATTGGTATCTGATTGAAGAAAATAATTCAATTTTAAATGGTGTCACTGAAGTTTTATTGTGTGGCGGATACTATAAATCAACTGCTCATTTTTTTTCCCCTCTCCTTTCCTTGCAAAAAAACCCAAGTGAGGTTCAGAGCCACATTGTACTTAAGTAAAAACTTGTGTTGCACACCAAGGGGTAGCCATAGTACTTCGTTCTAGCCAAGGCAATGGAAATGGATATCTGCTGAGGTTCTGGGAAAGCTTTAGTTCTACTGATGAAAAGAACATTTTGCTTGGCATACCTCCACTCTTTGTTCTGAATCTGAAGTAGAGGCCATCATGCTTCAATCATACAGGAAAGCCCCCAAATAATGCAGCTATGTGAGGTAGCACTGACAGCTATGAGCTACTGAATGAAGGGTCATAGTCTCCTACATCTAAGCTTATGAGAGATAAAAATATTTTATAAATCACAAAAAGTGTGTTTATTACTTGCAACCGAGCACATTGAACTAATATGTGGACTTCACTTTCTACACCATTCAAGAGAATCCCTCAGGTCTTTAATAACTGGGTAAAAAGGTTCAATGTCAGCCAAGATGAAAAGACAGTCTTTGAATTCTGTTGCGTTTAAATCTATTACAGTTAAACATTTGAGTTGTAGTTCTTAGGGAGTTCTCTCATATGCATTGTACACTGGCAGATTATTTATTTAATATTTGCAAGTTATAATTAACCTTTCTCCTAAATAAAGGAGACTAAGGGTGGGTGACAGAAAAAGTAATATTTTAAAGGACACAGAGATAATAAATGGATAAATGTAGGCAAGACTAAACTCAAGTTTTTTTTTATTTCAGTCTGATTTTTCTCATAATAAACCACAAAGAGGCCCAAAAAAAGGAATGTAATCCAGACTTCAATACCAGCATTGGAAAATGTAGGGAATGCAAGTTACAAGTAAGATAGAATGAAAATAGAGGGTTGAATCCAGGTAGAGGTACAAAAGTGTGTGTGTTTGTGGTGGGAGACAGACTTCTCATGTTGGAGCAATGGGATGTCACTGCATGAGTCGTGGTGGTTTAATGCCCTTAGTTTTCAGCAGTGTGACCTCTTCTTCTTGTGAACCCCCTGCTCAATGAGGCACCACAGGAAACTCTTTTCACTCTTCCTCTCATCTATAACTTGAGCAGACAAATATGCTCCATGGGGCCTCCCCAGCGGCACAGCGGGTTGAGTGCAGCACTGTGAAGCTATCCGCAGCCTCTGCAGCACGTGTTCAATTCCCGGCCAGCCAGAGAGATACCCACATGGTGGAGCAGACCTCTCCTACCTCGCCCGCTGCTCCCCTCAGCAGTGCTTTCAGTCCATCTGCCTGTTCTGCTCCCTGCTCTCTCTCTCTGGTGAATCTTCTCACCCTCCCATGCCTCTGACCTGTAACCCAGCTCTTGTATAAATAAATAAATCTTTTTTCTTTTTATTCCCCCATACAATTGCAAACGCCCCATTCTGACCCCAATCCTTCCCCTCCCACCCCCCACCCCCCAAAAAGTGTCTCTGGTTCATAGTTTTTTGTTGATTTTGATTTTCACTTTCTTATATTCATTTTCCTGGTCCCTTATTTAAGTTATCTAGATTCCTGCTATGAGTGAGACCATCCGGTATTTTTCTTTTTCTTTTTGGCTTATTTCACTGAGCATGATCCCTTCCAGCGCCATCCATGTTGCTGCAAATTGCATGTGTTTATCTTTTTTGAATGCTGAGTAATATTCCATGGTATATATGTACCACATCTTCTTGATCCAGTCATCTATTTTTGGGCATTTGGGTTGTTTCCAAAGCTTAGCTATTGTAAACAGTGCTGCTATAAACATAGGGGTGCAGGTGCTCTTTGGAATTGATGTTTCTGTGTCCTTTGGGTAAATACCTAGGAGTGGAATTGCTGTATCATATGGAAGCTCTATGTTTAGTAGGTCCAGAAATCTCCACACAGCTCTCCATAGTGGTTGGACCAGTTTGCACTCCCACCAACAGTGCAGAAGAGTTCCTTTTTCTCCACATCCTCGCCAACATTTGTTGTTGCTAGTTTTTTTAATATGTGCCATTCTCACTGGTGTGAGATGGTATCTCATGGTAGTTTTGATTTGCATTTCCCTGATTACAAGTGATGTTGAACATTTTTTCATATGTCTGTTGGCCATTTGCATTTCCTCTTCAGAGAAGTTTCTTTTTAGCTCTTCTGCCCATTTTTTGACTGGATTATTTTCTTTGTTGTTGCTGAGTCTCATCAGCTCTTTGCAGATTTTTGTGATCAGTCCTTTATCATTAGTGTTGGGTGCAAAAATGTTCTCCCAGTTGGTGGGGTTTCTCTTTGTTTTTGTTATTGTCTCTTTTGCTGTGCAGAAGCTCTTTAATTTGATGTAGTCCCAGCTGTTTATCTTTGCCTTCACTATCACTGCTTTGGGTGATGTGTCTGTAAAGATGTCTTTGCTGTGCAAATCCCGTAGTGTTTCGCCTATATTTCCTTCTATGTATTTTATGGTTTCAGGTCTTATGTCTAGTTCTTTAATCCATTTTGAGTTGATTTTTGTGTATGGTGTGAGGTAGTGGTCAAGCTTCATTCTTTTGCATGTAGCGACCCAGTTTTCCCAGCACCATTTATTGAACAAACTTTCTTTGCTCCAATGCATAGTCTTTGCTCCTTTGTCAAAGATTAGTTGACCATAAATCTGTGGGTTTATTTCTGGATTTTCTATTCGATTCCATTGGTCTGTATGTCTGTTCTTGTTCCAATACCATGCAGTTTTGATGATTATGGCTTTGTAGTATAGTTTGAAGTCTGGGAGTGTGATGCCTCCATTTCCTTCTTTTTTTTTCAGTAGAGCTTTGGCTATTCGGGGTTTTTGGTGATTCCATATGAATTTCATCAATAATTGTTCTATTTCTTTGAAGAATGCCATTGAGATTTTGATTGGAATAGCATTGAATCTGTATATTGCTTTTGGTAGGATGGCCATTTTAATAATGTTTATTCTTCCAATCCATGAGCAGGGGATGTCTTTCCATTTCTTTGTGTCTTCTTCTATTTCTTTTAACAGTGTTTTATACCTCAACATCATAAAGGCCATCTATGACAAGCCAACAGCGAGTATCATTCTCAATGGTGAAAAGCTGAAAGCAATTCCATTAAGATCTGGAACAAGACAAGGATGTCCACTCTCACCACTGCTTTTCAATATAATACTGGAAGTCCTAGCCAGAGCAATAAGACAAGAGAAAGACATCCAAGGAATCCAAATAGGAAAAGAAGAAGTCAAACTATCACTATTTGCAGATGATATGATAATATACATAGAGAACCCCAAAATCTCCACAGAAAAACTAATTCAACTAATCAATCAATTCAGTAAAGTGGCAGGATACAAAATCAACACGCAAAAGTCAGTAGCCTTCCTATACACAAACAATAAATCTGAAGAAGAAGAAATCAAAAAAACCATCCCTTTTATTATTGAAACAAAAAAAATCAAATATTTGGGAATAAATCTAACAAAAGAGGTAAAGGACCTATATAAATAAATAAATCTTAAAAAAAAAACTACCTAAAAAAATATGCTCTGTCTTTTCAGTTTTTGTTTCCTTTGACCATTATTTGTTATGGGGAAATTAACTATATTTCTGATTTCTGAGAAGTTTAGAAAGTCAGTTTACTTAAATGTATAAATAAATCAAACTGAAGTACAGTAAATTACATTAGAATTTTCTAGCATTTGTGACCAGAATCACCAACAGATACCAGAGAGCCTTTATTATTAACAACAGGTGATGTAAGCTAGGTACTCCTGCTATGTTCAGAAGGTTTTCAAATCATCATTCTTAATTAATAATACCTGTGCTTTACCCCAGAGACAAGTTAAGTGGTGGTGAAAAGACAATCAGCATGATGTGTCAACCCATTGACTCCTCCAAAGACAAATCACTAAAGGGCATGTCTTTTATGGCCTTTTCTCTTTTTCAGATGCATATGCCACTCACAGGTAGGCTTGGTAATCTTCAGCTGCAAATAATTTGGAGAATGTCCTCCGATCATAACTGGTCTTCCTTCTCAGGTACTATCAGACAAGAAATGGGAGTAGCCTTAGCTAATTCAATCAAAATTTTATTGTTGTTCTTACAGAGAGAAATCTCAATAAAAAGGAGGAGGTTCAATGTTCCCTACTCTGTCTAATAAAGGATGGAAGTGAGCAATGAAGGGAAGCTAGACTTACAGAGGACACTGGAGAAGACAAAGAGAGGCGAGGCATGAAAGGAGACACATGGGACAGAGAGACATATGAATAAGGGCATGTTTGTTCCTTGGCTTTGTGTTTGAACCAGGAATTTGGGGGATATGGAAGAGACACATGTAGAAAAGACACTTGGAAGAGACATGAGTGAGACACCAGTGAGGAGGTTGACTATGGCAGATATTACTTTGATTTTGCTCCTTTTATCCCAGACTTGGCCTGGCGTCTTGTGCCCCTTTCTAATGGTTTCCCAACAGAAGGTGCCTGAGATTTTTGGCAAGTTTTCAGGCCTCAGCAACCCCGCTTTGAGCCAACCCTGTTTGGTTGGGTAACTTTGGGTGTTTTATTGGAAAACTATTACCCTTTCTTCTCTTTTCTCTCTATGGACACTATCCTATTAAAGTTCTTTCACACTTTCACACTAAGAGTATGCTTTGTCTTTATGTGGTGGCTGGCAGAACCCCGTTAAGGAATACAAGTTTGGGAGTCTAGGGGTACCCCTTAGTCTGTACACTACCAGTTTCTCTGGAGGACAGTGCCTTGTAACTAGTTGTATCTTACATATATTCTTCTTCACAGTATCTTGAATGGTGCAGGTCTTAAGGAATAGAGAAAGTCTAAACAAGAAGAATGGGATATAGAAAGCTAGAAACCAAATATCAGCTTCAGACTGCAAGTACTGAACAATTTTAACATGAGTGAAGAACAAACACAAGCTCCCTAGCCACCTCAGTACTGTATTTTGCCCAAGGCAAAGCAAGAAATGGCTCCTCTTTTGTAAATCAGTGACCTTTGAGCATCTGGTATTGACCTGGAGGCATAACAAGACTGTCAAAGATGGCACCTCCCTTGTAGTCATATTCCTTGAATAAAAGAGACAATGCCTGAATGTAAGGTGATGAGAATGAAGACAACATAGCTACAACACAGAAAAATTTCTTTGCTTCAGACATTTCTCTGGTCCACTTGACCCTATTCCTATACTAAGAGAATAGTTGTGTTGAAGGACTTGGCCCTATGTGTTGAGTTGAAGGAGGAGTGTTCAGTGCATTAGCTAAATTCACTTTGAATGCTTAACATCTTACAGGGTTTATTAAGAGTACTCCATGCACTACACAGAAGCACATTAATTATACATATCTGCTGTTGATGTCATCCCAAATTTCCATGCCAATTGAAGAGGGGATTAGATCCTTCTTCCATTCCTTTGTGAAGCATTCATGTAGCTGTGTATCTGTTAAAAAAGGGCCAGGTTGTTTCCCAGAATTGGCTTCATGTCAGAGGAACAAGTCTAACCTAGAATACACTAGATCATTTGCATCATTTAATGAGTAGTATATGATTCTAATATGGAACACAACTTGGCTTTGAATCTTTAACATGATTTCCCCCACAAAAAGAAAGGTATTGTATTAACATTATCTTAAATATACACAGAATGGCTTGACTTCATGAAACAATACTTTATAGATTATCTATACAAAATGTTAACCTTAGACTGAATTTCTTTACTATTTACTTGACCTCAAGGTCATCATTCTTGTCGCCTAATAAATGTTTATTCTTTAGATATAGGAATTTGTTTTTTAAACTCAACCTTGACCACACAAAGCTGCATGAACTGGAGTAAGTCATGTATAATGGAGCCTCACAGAATTATTATATGCACTCAAGGGTATCTTGCATGTGAAGAAGTATTATAAAATTTAAGGTTTATGCAAATGCAAGTGGTTGTTATTATTACTGCTAACTTCTATAACTGTCTGGAGTAGTGATTAGGTAATAGGTCTTGTGCTGAGTGCTTTGCATATATTATCTCATTTAATATAATCCTCACAGCAATCTGTCAAGTGAATACTGTTATAATTCTAGTTATACAGAAGAGGAAAATGAGACTGAGGGAGGTTAAATAAATTGGTTATTATGATACAGCTACTAAATGACAAAGACATAAGGCCTGATGCCATAATAAAGTAAAATAGTTAAGAACCAGATATAAATTTGGACTTTTAGTGGTGAAATTAATGTGATATATACACATGTTGTTCTCAGAGATGAATACCTGAAACTTATATAATGTAATAAAGCAATGCTACTTCAATAAAAAAAGGATCAAATATAGATTAAATTTTTCATTACTTGCTTCTTGGGATTATCACTGCCACTCTTCCTCCAAAGGCACAATGAATGGAGTCTTATTTAAATAAACTCTTTTTACTCTGAGGGAACATCAGGAAATTCATTCTGTGCTGATTAAGAAACAGAGAGTAGATCTTTCTTTGGTTCTATGTAAAAACTAGAGTCTACTAGCTACCAGAACATATTCACTGCAGGGAAGGGTATGGTAGACTATGAGGCCCCAGCCTGTTGAATGGCATTTTGGTGATAAACATCATCAGCCACAGTGCACTCACCCCTAAAATGATCACAAAATTCTTTATTCAGTGACTGTAGAGGTTTTCATTACAGGATCCCCAGTCAAAATTCTGACCTAAAGCTAAATAGCACAGCTATAGTCACTTAGACCAGTAACTCACCCTGTTTATCCCCTCTACGCAATTACTTCCCTTCTTCTAATTTACCTGCTTGTCACAGATGCAAAATAAACATGGCATCACAAATTGTGGAGCTCCTCATCTAAGCCTACCATGTCCAAATCATTCCCTGCCAACCTTTCTGTTTTCACCTTGCACCTCTCTCACTGCTTCCTTTGGTGACCTGATCTTCTTTCTGTTCTTCAAATACAGGAATTCTTTCTGATTTTCAGACCTTTGTAACTATACTCACCATAGCAGTCCTCTATCCCAGTCTCAATTCAGATGATAGTTTCTCTGAGGAGCCTTCCTTGAAAACCCAATGTAGCTACTCCTCCCACTGCCACTTAGGCACTGGCTTGCTCACACATTCCTTTGTTCTTGTTATTCTTAAAATGTGTTACCATGTAAAGCTGTCTGATCTACTGTCCATTCACCAGGGTATGACTTATCTTTTCCTGTTGGATATACACTTCTGGAGAGTACTGCTTCATTGACCACTGTATTCCTTTTTTTAAAGATTTATTTATTTATGCATACATGAGCTGGAGTACAGACCAGATGTGCTAGGGGAGAGGGGAGGGGGGAGAGGACTCACCAGAGACAGAGTGGGGAGCAGAACAGGCAGACTGAAATGCACTGCTGATGGGAGCAGCAGGTGAATCAGGAGAGGTCTGCTGCGCCATGTGGGTTGCTCCCCTTCCAGCAGATCAAACACGTGCTGCAGAGGCTGCAAATTGCTTCATAGATTGCGTCTTAAACCCTTGTGCCACCAGGGAGGCCTGACCACTGTATTCTTCACATCTATTTTCTAGCTAAAACAATGCTTCTTAATTTTTGTGCTGAATAAATATTTGTCAAATAGCAAACTGGTTGACACATCTAGTTCAACTTCTAACACTGAAAGGTCCACAATTCCCTGAATTACTATAGCATGAGTTGACTGTAGGCAATACTACATTATGTGGAACAAAGCCAAAGAGGGAAATCATTCAAAACCTCTCTGTTATTTTTTTTTATTTATTTTTTTTTTTTGTAGGACTCTCACCGGCAGCTGGGGAACGAACCGGTGCTGCAGAGGCTGCAGGCAGGCTCGCAGCCCAGCAGCCCAGCGCTCAACCACAGTGCCACCAGGGGAGGCCCACAGGCCCACCTCTCTGTTATTTTGCCTACCAAAATAACAGCACCCAAGCTTCAGCTCTCGTTTGTGTTGTAATAGGGGAGATTAGTTTTTGAAAACCATCGATAAGCATCCCATCATTACTCCTTTAGTAAATATCAGTGGAAAAATTCTAGGCTACAAAATAAATAACCTATAGGGGGTAAGTGTTACAGGAATACACTGGCTAAAATAACTATTGTTAACAATGTTAGAAATAATATTTGAAGTTACTTCAAGATTGTGACATTCTTCCTATGTCTAGCAACTATTAGTTGAGGAAGAAAGACCGAACTGTAAGGTCATATTCAAAGATTCAGTTTTTCACCTGAAGAAAGAATGAGAGATTGGAAGGAAAATATAGGAAGAGGCTCAAACAACACTTAAAGCATTTGAGAAAAAAATAGTGTGTGGCAACTGAATTGGGCTGAAGAAAAGGTGTGAGTAGAAAGTGAAGTCATTGAGGGCAGAGAGAGAATCAACACTATTAATAAGTTCTGAACAAAATAAAGAATAAAATATGAAGTTAACAATGCTTGAAACTTCCACTGAGATATACAGGAAAACAAAAGTAGTCTGTTATTTCTAAACGTACTAATTGATATTGGTAATGATCCCCCTTTCTATGTTATATTCCCAGCTGTCTCTTCAATCTTTAGAACAATAAGAGTGTAATCTTCATGTAAAAAGGATACTGCTAGGATGAAATCTATTAGATGTGGCAGTATCTCAAGTTCCTCTCAGCTCTGATTATGAAGCATTTGGAAACATTTAGTCTCTAATATCCAAAGCAAAAGTGATATATTCCCTAATCTCATCATCTTTCTTAAAATGTAATCACTTTAAAATCATTACTAGAACAATTAAAATACATGTGTGCATGCACACACACACACACACACACACACAGAGTTCTATATCCTTAAAGTCCCATGTACATATGAAATCTCCGACACATGCTAAGGCGTATTCTATCTATGGTAACCTGAGATGGATACATCTTCTTCTTCATCATCATCATCATCATCATCATCATCATCATCCTTCTAATTATTTATTTTTAATTATTTTTAGGCTATAATTTCAAAAGGGGTTTTCTTTTTTTTTTTTTTTTAAGATTTATTTTTATTTATTTATACAAGCACTGGGTACAGTCAGAAGCGCAGGAGGGTGAGAGAATTCACCAGAGCCAGAGCGGGGAGCAGAGCAGGCAGAAGGACCGAGGTACACTGCTGAGGGGAGCGGGCAGCAGGAGAGGTCTGCGCGCCATGTGGGACCCTCACACGGTGGCCGGGGATCGAACCGGCGCTGCAGAGGCTGGCGGGCAGCTTCGCAACCCAGCGCTCAACCGCTGCGCCACTGGGGAGGCCCCTCAAAAGGGGTTTTCAAAGCAAATCTTTATTACCAAACAGGTGAAATGTTTCCTTTCTAAAGAGAAGGTCTTGCCAGACCTATGAAGAGCGGACCTCATTGATCCAGGCTGTTATTTCCAGGCTGTTCTCTCTTTTGAAGGATGGGACATGTGATCCTTGTACTTATCTCCTTTCTAAGATTGTGGAGAGTAAATGAAACATGTTCCTCCAGTTCTCATAGCCGCTGGCGACATCACAAATGTGAAGCGATACGTTGGCTAGTCAGGGTTGTTAATTCTCAACAGCTGTACAGGATGTAAAGTGAGTTCTATATCATTGGGGGTCCCTTGGGGCTAAGGGAGCCATTTGGTTGCTTACCTTGAGTGAAAAATTGGATTAGGAACTTACAGAAAAAATGTCTTCCCGAGAAAGAAATGACCTGGGAGTCTGCCCAAACATTGAGGCATTGACCGATTTGCACTCTTTTAGGGTCTCCTTTGGGTTAAAACAAAGCAATGGAAGCAAATGAGGACTCACACACATTAACTGGGGGGGGGGAATTATACTAGAGTGCAAGAAAGAATGAAGGGAAAGGAGTCACAAAAGGCATTTGATCTGATTTGAAAAGGAAAGCTTTTAAAGTGTTTATTTACAAAGGGGCCTTTAAGGTAACAAGAGACAACCTCCCTACATTTCCATAGCGGTTTTTAGGGGCTCATTCCTTGGAAATCCAGCCCTTCTATTCCTTTTACAATTTTTATTTTAAAATAATTTAAAAATTATAAAAATAATTGGAAAATTGGAATTTGTGTTTACTCATTCTCAGTTTCTCAATTTATACGACTGCCATCCTCTCTCATTAAATAATTTAATGCCAAAATTATATATATGTATGTTAAATGAGCACACACACGTGTATATTCAGGATACATTGCATACCTAATCCATAGCCCATATTTCGATTTTATTAAATTACCCTGTTATTGCCTTTGTAGTAATTTTCCCCCTCAGCACTTTGCAGTGTTTTGTTATATTTAGTTATCATATCAGATATTTCCTCTTAATTCCAGTTAGGCAATATATGCCTGGATAGAATACTGTATACATGATGTGTCTTCTTAGAATGTTAACCAGCCCCTCATTGGAGATGTTGATTTTGATCACCAAATCAAAGAGTTGTCCAATTTCTCCTCTATATAGTAACTATTTCTTCTTATAAGAGGGGAAAGAGGAAATCAGTGGGGAAACAATTTGGGATTATACAAATATTCTGTTTCTCATTAAACTTTTCACCCTAGAATCTATTGATAATTATTGCCTAAAACAATCTGTTCTATGATGGTTGTAAATAGCGTTTTTCCAGATTCACCATTTTCTCCACATTTATCGGTTGGCATCAGTTAAAAAGAGTCTTCCTTTCTTCTCCATCTATTTGTTTACTTATTATTTATCAATTTGCCCACATGATGTCCTATTTTATTCACTGTATATAATTTATTATGCTTTTTAATTTTGGATGCTGAAATGGTCCTAGATCTTTACATGGGAGCCCCTCTAAACTGGTTCCTAAGTCCTTTTAATTTGCCTCCATTTTCTTACTGTTGTTTACTTCCTTAACAATAAGATTTTCTAGGCTAATCTGATAATTTCCTTGCTGCAGCTCCAGAATCAGTCATATTTTCAATTAGACTGAATTCTTTTTATGTGGAATGACTGTAGGAATCAACATCTAGGTTTTAAGTGTGCTCATTATTCCTGAGGGGTCATTGCCTCTTGCCCTTTCAATGTACACAGAAAATATTGTTCCCACAGATTACCTTCAATTCTAATCAAAACTCATAGGTTCTTTGCCTTCCCTTACTCTGTATTTTGTTTTATCATAGTGAAAGCCCTAGTTTCTACCAACATCACATTTACTCATTTGGCTAGTCATGCAATGTATAGAAAGTACTTTCAGAATTGTTAGACCCACATCACAACCAAAAACAAACACCAAACCAAACAAGAGTTTAAGATTTGTCTGTAGCGTTTCCAGCTAGAGTGAGAGTAATCAGCCAGGACACTATTCAAAAAATAGATTTAGACACTTAAAACTGGTGAATTTTAGTGAATGTAAATTATATCTTGATAAGTATGTGTTTTATTAATTATATAATTATATTATATTGAAAATTAAATTAGATCATGTTTTTCCACTAAGTACAACTATGTTCTTCATTTAAAAAGTGGTAGGGATTGCTTATTTCTGGTTGTAACCACCTATTGGTTTTCTTCTTTTTCTTATATTGACTTAGCTTTATCTTTGAATGTGTGAAACATTAACAAATTTCCAATAGACCAAACTTTACAAAAATTATAGCCAAGGAAATGTCACATTTTCTCCTACCCTTTCTGTGCTATTGTCTCTACCAATACCGTGTAGATATGTTGCAACATACATATCCACAAAAGGGTGAGGAGTAGTGCCGTGAGTGGACACAGTTTTTTTCTGCCCCACTTATATGCAGTTGTCTTAGATTACAAGTTCCAGTATGCCATGATCCAGACCCCCTGAGCGGGGGTGCTACAGGAGAATAGGTGTGGAGGTAAACGGTTGTGCTTGTTAACTAAACACACGTGGGCTCAGCCTTTCTTGCTTCTGTGTCAGGACCAGCACCCTAGTACTGCTGGGAAGGAGACTTGGAGGGGTCACTTGGAGGAGAAACATGGAAGAGATACTTGCAAGATATACATGGATGAGAGATGTGTAGGGAGACTGTCCTTGGCAGACAATGGCAGCCATTATCTTTGTTTGTACTTTGATTTTGTATTTTCTCTCTTTCAATCCCAGCTCTTTGGGGCCTGCATAACCCTAATCTTGCGGTTCCCCACAAGAAGGTAGCTTAGACTTTGGCAAGCTTTCAGGTACCAGCTTCAGGCTGACCCTTTTTTCCTGGACATTTGTCAACAAGAGTACGGGTAATTTGGGGTTTTTATTGGAAAGCTATTAGGACTATCCTTTCTTTTGTCTCTGTGCACACAAATTCTATTTAAGATCTTTCACACTAAGAGTCTGTGTCTTTTGCTTGTGTGTGGTGGATGTCTTGACTGCTTTTAGAATAGTTACCCCTTAACAGTTTTGGGTACTTGGGCACCACTTGGTATGAACTAACAGATACAAAATGTTTCTTTAGTTATTTGGTTTATAGTGACTATATTTTTCATATATAAATCAGCAAATTAAGGGCCTCCCTGGTGGCTTAGGGATTAAGTCTCAGCTCTATCACTGCAAAGGCCTGAGTTTGATCCCCAGCCAGGGAACTAACCCACATGGCGCAACAGACCTTTCCTGTCTCACCCGCTACTCCTCTCAGCAGTGTATTTCAGTAAATCTGCCTGTTCTGCTCCCCACTCTGTCTCTAGTGAATCCTCTTATCCCCTGCATCTCTGGCCTACACCCCAGTTCTTATATGCAAAATAAATAAATAAATTTGTGATTGATCTTTAAAAAAATAAGCAAATACATACATTTCTTGCTGTTTCCCCTTTTCTTCTTACACAAACTTTAGCATGTGGCCTATATAGGCATGTATATATGTCATATGTGTATATGTATATATGTATATGTATATATGTGCATATGTGTGTCAATCTACTTGTGAATGAAATGAATGATATCCTTATTCAAGTGTTTTAGGAGTAGCCACTGCCTGCTTTAGATGGTTAAAGATACTAGATGAGAACTCTCATTGACCTACTCTTTAAAGATTCATAATTTGGGGGAAGCAGTAGTGATAGACATATGATAGTCACTTAATAGACACACACAGGGAAGTGCATGCATGGAAAGAATATGCTTGGAGAAAAGAAAATCTCTCTGTTTTCACCTACTTATTTTTCAATATGGGGTAATTATGCAGAACAGAATATGGTTCCTAGGCATTTATGTAATTCTAGTTTATTTGTAGATTAGTTACTTGATAATTAGATAAGGAGCCTATATGTTAGTTTTTAGTTTCATTCTCAACTACACTTGCTCAAAACCTTCCTAGATTCATTAAAACAATAGTCTTCTTTTATTTCCCCTGCCACCCATTTTTTTTTGATTTTCACACAAACAAGGCTATCCTAAATTGTTCCTCTTGAATCTCTAAACAGAAATTCCCTCTACCTTCCATAGAACCTTCTCTCTACTCTTCACTTTCACCTCTATTTATTTACTAATAGATTTGTCTTGATTATTAAGCTCTAGCCCTTACTCGAAGAAGGTCAGGATATGCAAATTAAATATAAGATGTCAAAAATCAATAATTTCTTTATTGCCACATAAATATTGTGTTATGTATTTTTCAAGATATTTATCTTTTCTGCTGCCATTAAATAGATTTCATCTTTTAAAAATTTGGGGTACTAGGAAGAAAATTCTAGACAGGGAGGCAGGAAGTATTTACTTAATATACTTTCCTATAACTTCTTTGAAACTCCTTAAACAAAATCAGAAATCTGGACTGTGTAAGTATGTAGAGGTATGGTATTTGACCTTATTGAAAGAGAATTCAAGCCCTTATCCTGGACCCACTAAACCCATGGAATTTCTTATGTGATAGGTTTGTCTTTTTATTGAGGGTGGGCCCATCCATCCCTCATACCTGGTGGCTTATGCTATGGGGATGATTCAGTGGACCCCTAACCTCTAAATGCTAATCAGGTGACTCCAGGTGAGGGCTAATCACTCATTAAAGGTTAAATCAGCTAACCACTGATTAAAGGTTTAGTGCTCATAGGTAGGAATTTAAGTTTGGATACTGAATGCAACCACATAGGCAATAATTCAATTAATCATTCCTATGTAATGAAACTCCAGCAAAAATGCTGAACACCAGAGCTCAGGTGAACGTCCATGGTTGGCAATGTGCTGTGTCTTGCCCTGCACTAATGCTGGGAGGATAGCATGTTTATGAAGATGATGGAAAGCTCACATTTTGAAACCTCCCAGTTTCCTCCCTATGTCTGTCTTCCTTTCATGGTCCTAATTTATATTGTTTTCCTATAATAAATACCCAGTCATATTATGACACTCTCCTGACTTTTGCGAGTCACTGTAGCAATTATAAAACTTCTGGTTGGTTATAAGAATCCATGAAATTTTAGCCAACTTGTTTGCAATGAGAGTGATTCTGAGGACCCCGGAACTGTGGCTGGTGTCTTTAGTGACAACATGTCATAGGGACTGTTCCTTCAGAATGTGCAGTTTGTTAACTATTTGCAATAAGGGATTATAATCTTTAAACCCCTTGATAGCTCTAAAATTCCAATTCCATGATGCCATGATACTTTCCATTTCAATTCCCATTTCCCCAATTTCTTGGTCCATTTGGAACCTGAGGAAAGCAACCTATTTGAATATATACAGACGTGCATTTGCAAATAAACAAAATCAACAGAATGCCCATGAAGCACAATCTTGTTCATGGAGATAGAAATGCATGCTCAAGAATAGCACATAGAGTTAGAGAATAGAAACTTTGCCCTGAGATTATGTTGACAGTTTATGAATGATTTAAAGCGGTAAAACACATGCCTTTTCATACATCCACTTCGCTAAAAGTGTGTCTGTTAAGTGACTATTACATGTCTATCACTACTGCTCCTCCAAAATTATGAATCTTTAAAATTATTTCTATCTTAAAAGCAAGAGTGAATTTTTTGTTTAGCCATGACCTGTCTGTATTAAACATTGCCCAGGACCATACTCTGTTCTGCATAATTACCTCATATTGAAAAGTTAGTAGATGAAAACTGAGAGATCTGCTTTTCTCCAAGCAATTCAAAATCTGAAAATTAGATGTCAATGTTCGCTCAGACCCAGCTCTGTTTGCTGCGGTGCAGTAATTACTAAATGAAAAAAAAAAAAAATGAATCCAATGCATTTTTTTTATTCACTGCTTCATACCTATTCTAAACTAGTCCATTACCAAGCCGAGAAATGAAGCACAAAGGGGAGTATATACTAGATTGTGATAGTAGCAATACTAAAAAGCTCCCCTGCTAATTCCAGCCCCAAAGCAAGCCTTGCTGAGGTTCTTCCTTAGCGGGGGGGTCCATCCAGTGGGGATATATCAGGGCCTCTAGGCCGACTACCACCTCCAGAACAAGAGGCTGAGTAAAGGAAACAACAGGATGTTAGTAGGACCTTACTGAATATTGTAGAGAAGACCTCATAAAACCATTTTTCCTTGACAATGACATAACAAGAACAGCAAATTTCATGCAAATTAATGATATTTACTAACACTTTCAGGTTAATGACAGTTCTACAAGTGAGGAAGAAAAATGGTTAGTTTCATTATTTCATTTTTACTTTCACTTATTTTACAATACATTAAATATTTACAATTCAGGCACAGTTAACACAGTGGTTAACTAGATAGACATATTACCACATACAGATTCTGTAACTAGCTCACTAATTACTGAATTTGTAAGTACCCCACCAGTGAACAGGTCTAGTAAAACAACAAGCAAATGACCCTCAAAATTCACACTGGTATTTTTAACCATAGAGAACTTTAGTTCAATGTGAATGTCAGGGAATGGATAAAGAATTCATCATTTCAGAATCTGAGAGGGTCTCTGTCACATTGGCTTCCATGCATGAGATGTTTTAAGTATGCATGCACATAATAAAAAGGCTTGAGGAACATTCCTCTACCCCTATATTTATTTAAAAAGTTCCTAAAGCTTCCTTGATAGCACCCCAAAACAGGTGGAAAAGAAAAAAAAAATTGTCTCGCTGCATAGTTATAAAAGCAAAGACATAAAGGCAGAGACCAAGTTTACCTTATTCACTGTTTTATACTCAGTACCAAATTTAATAGCTGGCATGCATTAGGAGCTCAATGATCACTTGCAGAAGGAAGGAAGGAAAGGCAGGAGGGAGGAACTGAACAGGAGAGGGGAGGGGAAGAGAAGGGAGAGGAGGGGAGGGGAGCGAGGAAGGGGTAAAGGAGATTCAGAATGTTTTAGAGAAAGGGCATGACACAGATGATTGGGAGGAAAAAAAAATCTGTTACCTCAAATAAAGCCATTATACATCTCTTCCCATAGCAGTTGAAGAAACAGCTACTTCCCATGAGTCACATTATATTAAGGAGGATTTATAGGCACTATAAATTCAAGAAATCTTATCACAGACCTTAGGAGGAATATATGAGCACAGTTACTTATAGAAATGTCTTTATGTAGATTGACAAGGCTGATTAAGAGGTTTACTAATTTCCCAAAGCACTTATCAAAGGGGCGATGCTGTGTCTCCCAGGACTCATCAAACTCACCAATTGCTACCCACTCTTTTGATTCAAGTGGGAACAAATGGTTGAGCCAGATGAAACCTGGAAATACCTTTAGCAACTTTGACCTTGCACAAGTAATTTCCTGCTTCTAAGCTTCATTTTCCTTATATTCAAAATGAAAGCATTAATTCCATTGTTATTCGCGGTCCTTTCAAGAACCTCAATTCATGATATTAAAACCTGAGCAGAAATTATAGCTGCAAATGCATTTTCGTCTAAATGTAAAATTATTGGTTTTGAAGAAATTTTTGAATGTATATATTCAAAGTGAAAATTGTTCTGTGGGTGTTACAAAGAAAAAAGAAATTCAAGCAGAAGCTTTTAATACTGAAACTATGGATTTCTAGAAGGTATAGGGTATGGGACTGAGTGCCTGGCAGAAGACATGAAATCTTAGGGGTATAAAGAAGTAGGTTCACACAACATCATATATAACAGATAACTGCAGTGCTGATAGCGACATAAGGACAAAAAGGAAGGAGAAGAGACTTTGGTTGTAATTTTCTAAAAATAAAATGTGCCAAGCAATACTTAGAAATTAATATCCTATTATTCAATGTACAAAGAACTTTAGGGGGGGAAACTGATCTCGTACTTTTGATAAAAGGAATTAATTAATGATCTTAGCTTTACAGGAACTAAGACCTATGGTAAGATAACAGAAATACAAGTAAATTTCTGATTTGGAAAATGTGATGGAAAGTACTTTGGTGGAAACAAGGTTATTAGTTGAAACAATATTACTCTACTCAGACATCTCTGTTAAGGTTTTTAACTCTGTAGTCAGTTTAGATACCGGTTTCCTCCACTAGATTGCAAGATCATGAGGATTGAAACTTATTTCTCAGAACTTAATATAGTTGCTAGAACAATTTGTTTTTTAAGGAATTAATGCTAAGTTAATATTAATTACAAATCAACTACTTGAATAAAAACACAAAATATAGACAAATACTCTAATAATCAACATATGAGGTATATAAAGCAACACAAGAAAATAGAATGTGGTTTCCAGGTGTAAGGGCAGGACTGGCCACAGTGCAGGTTTTCTGATCCCATGCAGACCGGGTAAAGGAGGAGTCAGAATCCTCAGTAGTTTTGCAGGTTTTTTATTGGGGTTCACCAGGCATATGGCAGGCAGGGGTGCTGGCTGGGGGGCTGGCAGGCCTCCCAGCCCCCAGCAAGTCTTCACTCTATCTGGGCTTTCTAGCGTTCGTTCTGCTGCTTCTCGGCTTCTCTTTCGGCTTCTGCTTAGGCTTCTGCTTAGGCGTCCCCGTGACGCCGCCCTTAAAAGCACAGTCTTAGCTCAGCTGAATCCCATCTATCTATGCCCACACCCTATTCCAGGTGCCCGCCATCAGGCATGCTTTCAGGACAAGGATCCATCATCTATCCTGATGGCGGAAGGGCAGAAAAGCCTGACATTTTCTTTACCCTACACCAGGGGATAGAGGGAGGGGAAATAGACAGTTTTTGTTCACTGTGTATAGAGTTTCAGTTTTATAAGATGAAAAGCTTCTATAGATCTGTGATTATGTGAATATATTTAACACAATTGAATTTAAAAATGGTTAAAGTGGTAAATTGTGATATATGTTATACATAGTTAAAATTAAAAACACTATTAAAAAGCATGACTATAATAAAGACACTTGATCAAAGATATCTAAAATATGTCAGTGATACAGATGAATAGTTGGTTTTAGAAGCTAGAGCAGAAATTATTTCCGCAGAATATCCCCGCACTTTCCAGCAACAACCACTGGGAGGCAATGTTTTGAAAACGAGTAGCATTTGGCTGGTTTGACTGTCAAAGGCATCCTGGAAGCACAGCTCCAGTATCCAGCAGCTCAAGGACTCCCGCCGCCTGACCCCTTCTGTGGAGGCCTGGACAATCTCTGTGAATAATGCTCTTCTCATCCTCCACTCCACTGGCTGCCAGATCCATGAAGGACAGTGTGTCCGTTTATAATTCCCTTATGACAACTGGACTCCCATGTGTGAAACAAGCTGAAACTCAATTAAACAGGATGTGGTGCCTGCGATCTTTCATTAAGTTCTTTGGCAGCAAACACAGCTGTAGAATTCCTTCCTTTCTTCTCCCTGAGAAGCACCTCCTGGGTTTTAATTCTGAATAAGGAGAGAGGTAGGGGTTCTCTAGAATTCTATCCTGAAATATAACAGCTTGAATTGAAATTTAGAGATGTCAATAAGCAACCTCCTGCTCTTGCAGGAAGATGAAGAATAGATCTGATTGCATTTCCTATCGATACTGTAAAGGAGAAGGAGGGGCCGAAAGGAGGTGGTAAGTTTGACAGTAATAGTTTTTAGCAGTTCTGACAAGCCAAGAAACTTCATCCGTTCCTCACACTTTTCTCTCTCTGCTGATTTTAAATGCAAGCCCCTTACTTCAAGCCTGACTGACTTCTCTCTTGATTCAGAGTAATTGGGATCCTCAGAGGCTTCCCAGAAGGAAACATTTGCTGGTTGTATTATCTCTGGGTGTTAACACCAGATAGTGGTATAGCTTATACTCAGTATCTTTGGGTATCACTTTGGGGACTAGGGTGCTGGGCTGCTGAAACCCAAAAAGCCCACAATGAGGGAAAATGTCACAATAACAACTTCTCCCCTTCTTCCCAGATCATCACCCATTTCAATTACATTGTGTAATAGAAACCATGATATAGTTTGAAATCTTAAGAGATCAAAACAATCTTGAAATATTTCCAACCTCTCCAAGCCACACTACATATATGCATGTGTTAATGTAAGGGCAGGAACGGGCACAGTGCAGGTTTTCTGATCCCATGCAGATCGGGTAAAGGAGGAGTCAGAGTCCTCAGTAGTTTTGCAGGTTTTTTATTTGGGGTTCACCAGGCATATGGCAGGCAGGGGTGCTGGCTTGGGGGCTGGGAGGCTGGCAGGCCTCCCAGCCCCCAGCAAGTCTTCACTCTATCTGGGCTCTCTAGCGTTCGTTCTGCTGCTTCTCGGCTTCTCTTTCGGTTCTGCTGCTGCTGGCTGGGGCTGCTGGCGTCCCCCCGTGACGCCGCCCTTAAAAGCACAGTCTTAACTCAGCTGAATCCCATCTACCTATGCCCACACCCTATTCCAGGTGCCCGCCATCAGGCATGCATTCAGGACAAGGATCCATCATCTATCCTGATGGCGGAAGGGCAGAAAAGCCTGACATTTTCTTTACCCTACAGTCCACCACCTCAGGGTTTTCTGCCATACAGTCTATACAATAGTCTATACAGTCTATACAGTATATACAATTTTCTAAGCAAACAAACAATGCAGCCATGGCCCACAAAAGCAAATACATCAAATATAACAAAATACAATATAACAAAATACAACAGAACACAAATAAGTCCAGGCAGGGCACCAACCAAGTGCAAAAGACAATTATTGGTACCAGCAGATGAGCCACCAAATCTGCTGCCGAAGGCACTGCTCATATAAGGGAGGGGAATCACTCACGGCATCTACTATAACATACCAGGAGCCGTCAGGCTTCCTGGCCTTCTCCGGCTGTAGTCTAGGCTACAAGGCACACACAGCATCCACCCCCAGGATGCACTAGCTCTGGGATTGGCAATTTTATTCTGTTGGGGGTAATCGCCAACCCTCAGGGTTTCTGTCTGCAGTCGCTCCAACACTCGGCCTTCATGGCCACCCATGCGACTCGCAGACCCCTGCACTCAAGCCAACCCACTGCACAAGCACATGGGTCGGGGATCCAAACTCTGCATTCGGCTTGGGCTCCACCCCAAGCCACATTCCCCACCCATCCCCCAAGGACAGGTTCCTCAGCTCCTCACCCTCGCTCAAGAATGAGCAGGGCATCACCCACAGGTGATTTTACGAGACTCACAGTTCTTCAGCATACCCAGGCTGCTTAACAGCCGCTCAGGGCTTCTCAACTTATCATCAGTACCAGCTTTTGCTTTCTCAGTTGGCTTTTCTCCTCCACCTGGCCACTGGGCATACACAGGCTGCTTTTGGCCATCTAGGCCCACTAGCCACCCCCAGATTCTCAAAAAATAAACATAACCTGCTAAGGTCCTCCGCCTTCTGGCAGGATTGTCAGTCCAAAATCATCAGTTCATCAGTCTATCAGTCCATTGGCCTCTCCCTGCTTCAGCAATGGCCTGCTGCCTCAGGGGTCATTGGCTGGTCCTTTCCGGTGTCGTTGGCTGGTCCTATCCGGTGTCGTTGGCTGGTCCTTTCCGGTGTCGTTGGCTGGTCCTTTCGGGCGTCTCCTTCACGCCAGGTCTCATCCTGTAGCTCGTGGACGTATCCATCTTCTATACCGCCATGGTGCCTCCAGCGTCGTCACAGGCAAAGTCTGTTCTCCTTAGTCCCTCCAGGTCTTCGGAGGGCTCCAATACCCGTCTGCATGGATCTTGCCGACTTACGCCAATTGTAAGGGGCAGGAACTGGACACAGTGCAGGTTTTCTGATCCCATGCAGATCGGGTAAAGGAGGAGTCAGAGTCCTCAGTAGTTTTGCAGGTTTTTTATTTGGGGTTCACCAGGCATATGGCAGGCAGGGGTGCTGGCTTGGGGGCTGGGAGGCTGGCAGGCCTCCCAGCCCCCAGCAAGTCTTCACTCTATCTGGGCTCTCTAGCGTTCGTTCTGCTGCTTCTCGGCTTCTCTTTCGGTTCTGCTGCTGCTGGCTGGGGCTGCTGGCGTCCCCCCGTGACGCCGCCCTTAAAAGCACAGTCTTAACTCAGCTGAATCCCATCTACCTATGCCCACACCCTATTCCAGGTGCCCGCCATCAGGCATGCATTCAGGACAAGGATCCATCATCTATCCTGATGGCGGAAGGGCAGAAAAGCCTGACATTTTCTTTACCCTACAGTTAATATATGAAAGCATTAAGTACACATTGCAATCACATTGATTACTAGTTGTCATCATTACAGATGGGCCTGAGAAGTTTAGGATTTTAATGAGTTTTATGGATTTCATGTACTACTTCTGGCACAAGAGACAACAGTAGCTCCTCTGAGTGGAGATTAACTCCAATGAGTCTGAAATTTTTTTTTTTTTTATTTTTTTATTTATACAAGCACGGGGTACAGTCAGAAGCGCGGGAGGGTGAGAGAATTCACCAGAGCCAGAGCGGGGAGCAGAGCAGGCAGAAGGACCGAAGTACACTGCTGAGGGGAGCAGCGGGCAGCAGGAGAGGTCTGCGCGCCATGTGGGACCCTCACCCAGTGGCCGGGGATCGAACCGGTGCTGCAGAGGCTGCGGGCAGCTTCGCAACCCAGCGCTCAACCGCTGCGCCACCGGAGAGGCCCCGAGTCTGAAATTTTAAGGTCAGCTTGTTTCCCTTTGGATGGGATGCTTATTTTACTAAATGGACAAAACACAAGAATCAGATCTTTAGGGTGAAGTAGACGGAAAAAAAGTTTTTTTAGGGAAACTGATTTATTAGAGAGTTAGCATGGATAATTCAGAGCTTTTCATCAACAGATTTCAATATCCAGCTGCTTCAGCTCTTCTCTTCACTTTGCCTGTATAAAATATTGGGAGAAATATTACTCATAATATCCCCCAGTCTCCAGAACATATTTTCCTTGAACTGAGCAGAATGCTTTTCTTTTTATGAATTCTGTATGTTTAAAGGAGGAAAATTTTGAAAACATAAAAAAATCATTACTTTTGTGTTTGTTGAGGAAGTCTAAAAATCAAGAAAACACATTGCACCTCCAGATCGGTATGATTGCACTTGCACTACCTTTTTTTTTTTTTCTGTGTAAATAGTTTAGTAGAACTGATTAATATGACCTCATCATTTCAGTGGCACTGTAAGTCTGAATCCTGGAAATATTTCAGAGTCGAGGATGGAATGCATGATACGCCAAACTAGCAGGTTATAGATCAGGTGAGCACATGGACACAAACCTGTATATCTTTTCTCAAAAAATGAGTATACAAATAAGATGATATAAATGTCCATCTTTCAAAGGCTGAAGGAATTTAACTTTGACTGTGAGCCAGCAATCCCCACCCAACTGCATCTCCGAGGCCCTAGCAGCTTGTACTCTGGAAAGAAGAGCTTTGCATTTGGCGTGTGATTGTTACAGCAATGAATCTATCAAGAGGTTGTTCTTTTTCTTTACAGGAATATGGATATGAGAGAAAGAAGGGAAAGGGGATATGAAACGTCTGAATGAAAATAGGAGCAGCTGAGACTTGAAAATTTGTATCAGTCAGAGTTGTGCTACTGTTTTTGGCCAAAATTTAAATCCCTTTGTATTTTATTTCCTTCTAGGTTTCCTAATCACTGTGTGTTTATTTCTCATGTACCAACTTAATTTATTTATTTTGCAATTTATTTTCTGATTAATGAACACTTCTTACCTTCTTTTCCTTAGTCTTCCTTTCATTTGCCAAGCACTGTTATAATTAAGGTAGAAATATATAGAAAGAGCCTAACTCATAGAAATGATGTAAAGAAAAGATGGAAAATAAAAACCCTATAGATACAAATGTTGTCAATAGCTTCAGAGTCTGTCAGAAAAAAAATAACTTAAAAAATAGGTTTCCTTCATTTCCTACTTCACCTTTGTTTCAAAATAAGAGACAAAGGATTCCATTTAATAACACAAGGGTATTTTCCTTTCTAACTGATGAGCTGACTTTAGAATGGAGTTTTTAATAAAAGCTCAGCAAAAGTATTTGGGGAGAGGGGTGGTGAGGAGATAAGGGTAGCAATTATGTTTATTTGGTTGTCTCTAATCATGAAAGGAAAGAGGTGTGCATATCTGTGAGTGCTTGTGTCTGTGTGCACTCTCCTGTGTCAGGTGCTTGTGTCTGTATCACAGACAGAGTGAGAGATGGTGGAACTGACAGCTGTAAAAACATCACTCAATAAGTGTTGACTTCCTATTATCAATCTGCTTGTGGTCTCCAATCCTAAAATGATTTCAGAACTCTCCAGTATCCTTATTTCTCCTTGCATTCATCTCATATTTCTATCAGCACTTTCTTCTTCCCCTCATTGCTCGAAGCTCCAGTTTAGCTTCTAACTCAGACCCGATCTTTCCTGGCCATGCTAATGCTTTACAGAGTTGTGAACCTTTGCAAAAACATTTGCGTGATGTTCCTATTTTTTCCGGCACTCCAGTCCCATAAAATAAGCCAGATTATAATGTACAAAATATTGCAAGGAAATAGAACAGGATGGCATTGCTTAAATAGACAATGTAGTTTTCACCACCTGCCTAGATCATCAGCAGGATTTCAAATGAAAGACTCTGGGATCTGTACTCAACAACAGCACCCCGATGGTAAGTAGTTGTGTTGAATACAGAGAATGTACAAATAGGCCAAGAATGTGTCCTGGCTTGCTTGGAAGTGTAATATTACTAATTTGCATATTTTGCAAGTTATCACTGTGATTTGATGATTTGTCCAAGTTCAGTGCTTAAAAATATAAAAGTTTAATGGGTTCATAGTCCATTGCACTTTCTGACATTGCCTGTTGACACATCCTACTATATCTTAATGCTTTTTCACACTTCCATGGTACTACTCTCCAGTAATTAAGTTCCCCTTAACATGTTCAGTAATGTTCAGTACCTAAACTGATTAACAACTGATATGTTCATATCAATTGAATGACAACTCTGCTTTTCAAATTAAACAAGTCAACATAATTAAGACTGTTTCAATGCCTATCACTTAATTTGAAATAGAATAAGAGTAAGAATATACGAGGACTACATACTTAGCATTAATCACTGTGAATTCATTTTTAGAACTGTTAAGTTTTATACAATGTATGTATTTAAGGTTTCTTGTATTACAGGGATAAAAAATCAAGATTCATGTGACATGTACTCAATTTACAAAATGTTCCCAATGATCCAAAAATAAATTGTAAAATAAACATGAAGGGCATGTCACACAGATTTACCTCATCTCAGAATATTTCCTTGGACCAAGCAGATCATGTGAGTTTATGTTATTTTATATTTGTTAAAACATAAATTTTAATATATAAAATAAAGATTATTACTATGTCTGAAAGCAACCCCTAACTTCCTCCCTTCACTTTAAATTCTCCTGAAACTATTCCTATCCCTCAGGTTTCTATATGACATCAAGATGATACTCAAGCCAAATTATCTGGCATTTGCAGGCCCACATATTTAGTCGAGGTTTCCTGCCAATCATCTATTTCTCCCAACATAAGCTCTCTTTCAGAAGATCTTATTTACTTCTTCTCTACACTAAAACTTCTCAGAATCTCTCTAGTCACAGATTCTTTTGCTTGATTTTTTTCATGAAATACATATTTGGGGATTTTCTAAAAGCTGTGTTTTTACTTTTTGCCTAATCTTTCTCCATGTTAGAGTGCAAATCATTAAGATCTGATTCCCTTATACCTTAAGCTGTCACAAATGGCCACACACATAATTAATGTTGGAAAACACTAGGTGATCCTTATGAACACAATGCAAACAGTGAGCCCTAGAGATCTGTCTGCTTGCACTGTGTGACTTTAACCAACAAGTGGCTGAGCAGACATTAGAGACATATCCAACACTCGGAAATGTAAGTATATATTGTTTTATAATGTTTTGCCTGATAGACCATTTTTTTACTGTTCTCCCACTCCTCAAGCCTCTATTTTCCCTGAGACATGACAATATTGAAATCATGCCAATTAGTAACCTAACAATGACCTCTAAGTGCTCAAATGAGAGGAGGAGCCACATATCTTTTCACATTAAATAAAATATAGAGATGATTAAACTTAGTTAGAAGGCAGGTAGAAAACTACACTAGGCTGAAAGCTAGTCCTCTAGTGCTAAACAGCCAAGTTGAGAATGCAAAGGAAAAATCTTGAAGGAAAAGTGCTACTCCATTGAACTCATAAATGGCAAAAAAGCCAAACAATCTATTGTTGGCTTGAAAGTTACAGGGGTCTAAGTAGAAAATCAACCCTAATATCCCCTCAAGCCAAAGTCTAATCCTTAACCCTCTTCAATTCTGTGAAGACTGAGGGATGTAAGGAAGTTACAGAAGAAAGGTCTGAAGCTAACAGTGATTGGTTCACAAGATTTAAGATTGGTTCACAAGGAGTTAACTTCACAGCATAAAAGTGCAAGATGAAGAGGCAAGTGGTGATATAGAAACTGCAGCAAGTTATCTAGAAGATATAGCTATGATAATGATGAAGGACACACACTTATCAATTAAAATCTACTAAGCAGTAGATTTTCAACATAGACAAAGCAGCCTTCTATTGGAAGAAGATGTCATCTGGGACATTCATAGCTGATGAGGAGAAGTCAATGCCTGACTTCAAAGCCTCAAAGGACACGCTGACTCTCTTGTTAGGGCCTAATGTAGGAAGGACTTTCAGTTGAAACCAATGCTCATTTACATTCTGAAATTCCTAGGATCCTCAACAAATATGCTAAATCTACTCTGCCTATGCTCTATAAATGGAACAACAAAGCCTTGATGACAGCACATCTGTTTACAACATGGTTTACTGAATATTTTAAGCTCTCTGTTGAGACATTCTGTTCAGAAAGAAAAGAAAAAGATTTCTTTCAAAATATTTCTGCTTACTGACAAACCTAGTCACCTAAGAGCTCTGATAGAGACATACAAGGAGATTAATGTTTTCATGCCTGCTAACACAACATCCATTCTTTAGCCCAAGGATGAAGGAGTAATTTTCACTTTCTAGTCTTACTATTTAAGAAGTACATTTTGTAGGGCTATAGTTGCATAAATAATCATATCTCTGATAATATCAGTAAACTGAATTACAAATCTCTGGAAAGGAGTCACCATTCTAGATGCTTTAACGAACATTTGTGATTCATGAGAGGAAGTCAAAATATCAATCTATTAACAAGAGTTTGGAAGAAATTGATTCCAGCCATTGTGGATGACTGAGGTTTTCAAGACCAGTGGAGGAAGGAACTGTAGATGCAGTAAAAATATCTACAGCAAGAGAAGTAAAATTAGAAATGGAGCCTAAAGATGTAATCAAATCATGCAATCTCATGATAAAATTGAATGGATGAGGAGTTGCTTCTTATGAATGAGTGGTTGCTTCTTATGAAGAAAGTGGTTCTTTAAAATAGGCTCAAATCCTGGTGAAAATGAAATGAACAATGTTAAAATGACAACAAGGATTTAGTTGATAAAGCAGTAGCAGGATTTGAGAGGAATGACTCCCAAGTTCTACTCTGGGTAAAGTGTTATGAAATGTCAGCACATGATGTAGATAGTTTTTTTGTGTGTGAAAGGAAGAGTCTATTAATGTGGCAAATTTCATTGTTTTTCATATTAAAAGTTACCAGTCACCCAAACATTCAGCAACCACCATGTCGACCAGTCAGCAGTCATCAACCTCAAGATATGACCCTCTAGTAGAAAAAAATATGACTTACTGATGGATCAGATAATGGTTAGCATGTTTTAACACTAAAATATTTTAATTAAGATATACACATTGGTTTTTAGACATAATGTTGAACACTTAAAAGACTCAGTGAAGTATAAACATAACATACAATATGCACTGGAAAACCAAAAGCTTTGTGTGCCTTGCTTAATTGTGATATTAAGCTTCATTGTGGTAGTTTGGAACCCAACCTGAAATATCTCTGACATGTGCCTATTACAAACGTTGTCATCTAAAAATCAGAAAATGAGAAAAACAAATGAAGAAAATGTTGACTCTACCCATGTATCCGCCTTGGTCAGAGAATTTTCTTAACTCCGTGTTTTAATTGCTTTGCATCAAATGTTGCAATGGTGAGCTTGGTTGCTAAGCTGAATCAGATAATTTAGTGCTTAGATCTTCCCCTTGATCAAGGACTGGGATCTTGCAACAAAGAGTTTAGCCTCAGTTATCATTCTAGATTGCCTTTCTGTGTTGTTGATAATCTATGCCAACCTGTTTGTTTGTTTTTTTTAAGATTTATTTTATTTATACAAAAACCAGGTACAGGCCAGATGCACGGGACAGTGAGAGGATTCACCAGAGATAGAGCGGGGAACAGAAAAGGCAGACTGACGAAACACACTGCTGAGGTGAGCAGTGGGCAAGACAGGAGAGGTCTGCTCTGCTCGCCATGTGGGTTGCTCCGAGGCTGGTGGGGATAGAACCGGCACTGCAGAGGCTGTGGACAGCTTCACTGTGCTGCACTTAACCGCCTGCACCACCAAGGAAGCCCCTTTGTTGTTTTTCTTATAAAAATAGCAAGATTTATTTTTTTCTTTTCTAATACTCTTGATAAAACCTCAGGAACATTGCTTTGAAACCCTTTCCTCTTTTGACATCTCTGACATTATATGACATCTTTCCCCACCCCCATGACTCAGTCTTTTGCTCTTTCACTATTTCCTCTGCTATTTTTCCAAAGTTTTTTTTTTTCTGATTTCTTTTTTTGTTATTGTTGTTCCTCTATTGATCATTTTTAAGGTTCATGTCTCCACCCTCTGTTTCTCTCATTACATTTTGTCTTAGACAACATACTCTAATTATTTCATTTCTTGATCATCTCATTATGGATAAAAATACCTATTTTTGCATATATCTCTGATCCACTCTCAAGCTTAACACCAACCTTCCTAATTTTCCACTGATCACAACCAATGATATACGTTCTTATCCACTAAATTTAATTTTTCCAAACAAATTTCATGTGTTCAAATAAATCCTTCCCTTAGTGAATTCTTATTTATATCCCATATCTGTCAATATATTACCAGTCATCCTCTCACCAAGGAATAAAATCTTGATTCTGTCATTTTTATATGCTTCTACTTATTTCCCTTAACCCCCACATCCATCAGTGAGTAATCAAGGCATGCTAATAATTCATTCAAAATTACTTCTCACATCTGGCACACTCTTCACAGACTTACCACCACCACATGATATGCCCTTATTACTTCACATCTGTATTTGGATTAAGATATGGGAATTATTTGATGAGCATCTGCTAGGTGCCAGATACTGCTAGCTGCTTTCACACACATTGAATGCTTCTATAGATTCTCTCTCTTTCAAACTATCCTCTACATAAATTTTATATTAATATTCATAAAATGTTAAATTAGTCATCTCTCCTTTTCCCTGGCAAAATCCCTATAGTGGTTCATTCAAAGGCACTAAACTATATATCTTCTCTTCTTTTCAACATTTAGTCTACAACACTGAAGTGACACCTTTGCTCATTGCCTCATACTGTGATATTAAAAAAAAAAATCATTTTTCCCTTCATCACATGAATAGCACTTTGCAATGTGAATTTGTAGTTCCTCCAATCAAAACATGGCATCTATTTCTCTGCTTTGTCTTGTAACTAGCATTGACCAATGGGACAATAGCAAACGCAATTCAAGTACAGTTTTAAAACATAATTTTGCTTTAGGACCTCCCCACTCTCTCTGTATGTGGAAACTCATTAATGAATCTAAGCTTGCCTGATGGAAGAGCTCTCTGGCTGACAGTGGGGAATCACTGGATATATGAATGAGTCCTAAAGTACCAGTCACCATCTGACACACCAGCTGCCCACATGTATAAGGCAGACTTGTAGAAGTCAGCAGAACCAGCCTAAATTAGAACAACTACCCAGTCCTCCACAAAATCATAGGCTAAATAAGTAAATTATTTTAAACCAGTATATTTTGGTGTGATTTTTTTTTAATACAGCAAAAGCAACCAATATTTTGGTTTTTATGGCATCCTTAAATGCTTTGGTTATACAATGTTTCTCTCTCTCTCTCTCTCTCTCTCTCTCTCTCATGATTATGGCATTCTGGTTATACCAATACTTCCAGAAGATCCTGTTATATTATTATGCAATGTCACCAGTGTTCTTTCATGGGAACAACTGGTCTATATCATTTACCTGGCACTTAATTATATTCCATCTTAGTGCTTACATACTAGAAATCTATTTTCTCCAAATAGGTAATAAATATGACCTATCTTTAGGTATCTCTTCAGAATTTATCAACATTCCATGGCCAAAATAGGTGTTCATTAAATAAATGTAGACTAAATGAAAGATTTTTCTACAATTAAAACAAAAAAAATATTAAAACATTTTAGCACAAAAGTGGGTTGATAATTTATATGACTTAAAAGAAATATTCCACTAGGTTGTATATTTGAACACATAAATGCAAAACAGGGGAAAGAGAAAGACCCCAGTTTGTCCTTGATATATTTTTCTAATCCTTCATAATAAGTAGTAAGATGAAAGTGGCTTATTTATCTTTCAGCTTTATGTCAAATGTGCATAGGACACAATGAAGCTGCAATTTTTCTTATGCAGGACCATTAAGTTAGAAATTTCTGGCTTTTACTTTCTGGAATGCCTACAGCATTTTTACTTCAGTGCTGCATTAAAGTAATTTTTACATTTAATATGGAATAAAGGCAAAGCTGTCTCACAATGCCCTAACCACAGGTACGTGGGCGAACAGTTGTCTACAGATTATAGCTTGGAAACAGATTCAGAGGAAAGCTAAGAAAGGCAAAACAACTCAATTTGGAATGTGAATCAGCCTTGGAATTGGCATGCTTCAGTGAGGATGGTGTGTTTTCTTTCCTGCTTCAGAGATGGTTCCCTAATACAAATTCTTCTTCTAATATAGAAGGGGTGTTGTGTTCCAATCTAGAGAGGTATTAAAGTAACCAAGCATTAAGAATTAAGGGGAAAAAATAGTGTAGCAAATGCACTCGCCATTGACTTATTGTTGGAGATAAATGTTTAAATATAATTATCATTTCCAGATATTTTATGTCCTATCTGCCTATCATCTTTCATGTGTTAAAGTCCTGATCATAGATTCCATAAATAGAGAACTTTAACTACAGCATCTGAATAAAGATATAATAGTTGTAGTATTTTTGCCATCATTAATGATTGCTATATGCTTGATTTTTTTTTTCATTTTATGTCTACCAGGCTTTATCCATACATTCGTCAGGCCAAAGAGTAAAGATAATGCAGTCTTCTTTATTATCAGATTTCTGATTAATTTCAGGATACATATAATAATTCCACGAAGCTTTCTTTTTAGATTCAAAAACTACATTCCTCACTGAAAAGCAGCTGGCATTAAATTCCTAGATAAGTAGGCATGGGGTTGGCATGGAAGGAAGGGGCATCAGAGAAGTTGACGTTGAAATAAATGAAAGAAGTTGGGTTCTTTCCCCTTTCTAAATCTTTAAAACTAAGGAGTCTCTTGCTTATTCAATCTCATGCTCTGCTCTTATAATGATCAAAAAATTACTGTGTCAAAAAATTAGAAGCTGCATGAAGTTGCTTCAATAAATTAATTTAAAAACTGTGGTACACTCGTAAGAGGGAATATTATTCAGCAAAAAAAAAAGAAAAATGAGTGACAGGCTATAACAAGACATGGATGATTCTTAAGTACATTTTGAAAAGTGAAAGAAGCTTGTGTGAAAGCCAAATACTGTATTGCACTGATTACAGAATATTTTGGAAGTGGCAAAACTATAGAGGCCCCCAAAATTGTAACTGCTTTCTAGTGATTCTGGGGGAGGGGAAAAAGTGAGCAGGTGAAGCGTGGTTTTCTTCATTAGGGTTCTTAAACCATTCTGTAAGTTACTGTAGTAGAGGATACAAGACAGTATACATTTGTTAAAACTCTAAGAAAAAAAGTAAACTTTAAAGTGTGTGAATTAAATCATTTATGAGTTGAAGATCCTAGCTGGAATACAGAAAGTGAAAAAATAATCTAACTGTGTGATAAATATATGTTATAACCTCACTGAAAAGGGTGGGAGGAAAAGGTGATGTCTAAGTGATCTTGGAAGTTGATAAAGTTGTTTCCCATGGGGTACACATTAACACATCTCTATAGATGTATAGTGGAATTGAAATTAAATGCACAATAGATGATAGAAGCCAGCTTCTTATTTCTGGAGTATGAATCTATAGATAAGCAAGGAAGGAGGCTAGGATGATCTGTGAAGTAATAGACTAGAGTTGGAGGGAACCATAAAAATCTTCTGATAGGGTGTGTGTGTGTGTGTGTGTGTGTGTGTTTGTAGGTTAATAGACATATTTTCTTACTCTGTGAGTAAAGAGGGTTAAAGGTAATGCTATCCCAATGCCAATGCCAACAAGTATATGTAACATTCAGATCTTGTATAATACCATTGTTCAATCAAAAGGATAAATGATTAATCATAGTACTGGAGCAGGAAATATACAAGATGAGCTTGGAGCATCCTGTAATGCTGGAAAATCATAAAATATTAAACACATACACACACACTAGGTGGGATTATTTGAAAGTGACATAATCAGCTGAAGGAGTTCCCAAAGGTCCAAGCTGCAATACAGTGCTCTCTGATTATAACTCAAAATATGACATAAATGTCCAAAAGTTCATACTGATATAAATACCTAAATAAATAAATGAGAGAGAAGAAACAATGATGGTTGTTTTTATGTATCAACTTGATTCAATCACAGGGGCTGGTCATTCAATTAGACATTAATCTAGGTGTTGCTATAAGTAATTTTTTAGGTGTGAACACCTACAATAAATTGAATTTAAGCAAAAGAGATTATTCTTAATGATTGGAGTGTTCTTAACCAGTAGAAGGGCTTTGAGAGCAAAACTGTTCCCTGAAACAAGAAATTTCGCCTGTTAATAATCTGACCTCCAGCATCAGCTCTTGCTTGATTGTGAGTTTCAGGAAGCAAGTCTATCTTATACAGATTTTATATTTTCTAGCCTCCATAGCATATAAGTACTATCTATCTATCTATCTATCTATCTATCTATCTATCTATCTCTCTCTATCTATCCATGCATCTATCTATCATCTACCAATATTTATCATACTGGTTCTACCTCTATGATAGAATCCTAAAATTACCTATGCAGCAAAAATCCTAAATAATATTTAGATACCTCACACTCAAGGAGGTATAGTATAACTCCCCACATTTTAATTATGGGCTAGACATGTAACTTCTTTCAAAAATAGAGCAAGGAAAAGGGTGAAAGAAAGAGTAACTTTGTAGTGAAAAAAGAAAAAAAACACACCCTGGAAACACTACTTTAGCCAACATCCACAACACTGACAGGTTATACTGATAGTATGTAACCTTGATATATTATGATGAAAATGGTGTCTACCACCATGGGCCTCTTCACAGCACAAGCTCAGTCTAATCATGAGAAAAATATAAGACAAATAAACAGAAAAATACCAGACAAAAAATACAAAATAAAACTTGTGTGTGCTTTGTTTTTAGGGACATACCTTAAAACACCAGACCAGTACTTCTCAAACTTTCCAAGTTATCAAAAAAGAAGGAAAATCTGAGAAGCTGGTGTAACGAAGAAGGATCTAATAAAACACAATGATTAAATTTAACATGGTGTTGTAGAATGAATCCTGGAAAAGATAAAATACATATGGTTAAAACTAACTAAATGTTACTGAAGGATGGATTTTTTAAAATAAAGATATGCCAATACTAGTATGTTAGTTATAAAACTGTGTCATACTTATATGTAAGATAATAATAAGGGAAATTCAGTGTAAGGTAAATGGGAACTTTCTGTACAGTCATCATAATTTAGTGTAAATCTAAGTCTGTTCTATAAAGTTTATTTAAAATGTTGTGCACATACTTTACTATGTGATATTCTACACAAGAAAGGAAGACTCTAGAATTTTACAATCTAGTGAAAAGAACATGGCAAAGCAGTGAGGTCTAGGGAAAAGTCCCCTTTCCCTAAGTAGATAAAAGTTTTAGATGATGGAATTCGAAATAGTTGGCATCATGTGATATGAATAGAACCAAGAAAACAATGCTGAGGATGTTCAAGAAGGGAAGATGTAGAAGTTGTTTTGTTTTGGATATTAGGAGACAAGTAACGTTTTCTCTGGTCAGGACTTAGGCAAGTAATTTTATGAGAAATAAACATTTGGAACTGAAGTTACACGAGATAGTTTCAAAGTTGTTCTAGAACAGAGGACAGTATGCATCTATGAGAAAATGGGACAAAAAATGTCTCTACCTTCCTTGGCTTTACTCCCCAAAATACAGAGTAAATTTCAGCAAAAAAATTGTAACATGTAGATCCCTTAGTTCCTCAATGAACATAGACAGTTTCTTTATAAAAGACCTGATAGAAGTACTAAGGATTAGAAATATATATATTAAAAAAAAAAACTTACACACATTTAGTTCTCACAAAGTGATTTTTCATTCAACCTCACTATTGTAAAGTTTACAAAGTTCCATTCAAATTCACCTTGCAATTGCCTACTCTACACCAGGCATGAAGGCAGTGAGAACCCAATGACCTAGTCTCTTCTCATTTTTATTCTGATTGTTGATACAGCTACCGTTCCTGCTTTCAGAGAGCACAGAAAGGATCACTGAGAAAGATAGTTTCCTTTTCTAACAAAGTACCAATCCTTCAACTGTACCAAATCCTTCTACTGTTTAGCTATTAACTAACCAGGCTAAAAAGTAATCATTTTAGAGAGAAGTAACTTTATTTTTAATTTCTGCCTTAAAACAAAAACAAAAATCTTTCATTCTTGGACTAATTATCACCACAGACATATTTTTCCTGTGGGCTATATTTTATTGGTCTAAGAGTATAGAAAAAGTCAGATTTGAAGATTTGAAAGAGAAAAGAGAATATATGTTAATCGTATATTTCACTCGCTTAAAAATTATAGAGAATTGGGCCTCCCCGGTGGCGCAGTGGTTGAGCGCTGGGTTGCGAAGCTGCCCGCGGCCTCTGCGGCGCCGGTTCGATCCCCGGCTGCTCCCCGGCCACCGGAGGAGGGTCCTACATGGCGCGCAGACCTCTCCTGCCGCCCGCTGCTCCCCTCAGCAGTGTACTTCGGTCCTTCTGCCTGCTCTGCTCCCCGCTCTGGCTCTGGTGAATTCTCTCACCCTCCCGCGCTTCTGACTGTACCCAGTGCATGTATAAACAAAACAAACAAACAAACCAGCAAAACAAAATAAAATAAAGCATGCCTCTAAAAAAAAAAAAAAATTATAGAGAATCTGTCTAATTTTTTATCTATTGAAAAAATATTATGGCTCATCCATCATGTATCAGGCACTGTGCATCATGCTATGGCGCCATTGAAGGAAAGCTACTTGGTCTGCTCTCACTGAAGTGGAATCCAACGGAGAAACAGACATATGATTAAACAAATATATGGAATTCAATCAGCCTTTTATTGAACATATACTATACTCAATATGCCAAGCACAGTACTGGCAGTGGAAATAGGGTGGTGAACAACATTGACTCAATCTTTCCTTATAGTGAGGTAGTAGTATACACACACACACATCTTACGTAATTGTGTTTACCAAGTATTGTGTTTGCCAAATATACCTGGGTTTCAAAACTTCAACAACATTAACATTCTGAATTAAATAATTCTTCACACATTGTAGTATGTTTGGTGACATCCCTGGTTTCTAGCCCTACTAGATGCCAGTAGTATTGTCCTCTTCCCATCCCCTGCAGTTGTACAACAAAATATGGTCCCAGAATTGCTAAATGGCCCTGGGAGGAATATTACCCTAAGTTGGGAATGGTGGATCTATGTTATAAAGCGTTGAGAAATCAAGGAACCAAGGGGTTAGTGCCAGTTTTCCTGTATAAGAGCCATTTAGGTTGCGAGCTGAATAGAAAAGATTCAGGTAGGTGAAGGAGTAGTGAAAGGGCCTTATCCATATAAATGTTAGTGTAACTGGGCTGTCAGCAAGAGCCTGTCCGCAATCATGCCTCACTAAATAAAGTGAGCCTTTCCTGGATAGCCCCTTTCTCTGCAACTGAGCTTCTCTTTTTATATGTGTTGCCTCTAATTAACATTGACTTGCCCCTTTGTGAAAATCGGTGCTTCTTTGATCATTCCTGAACAATACACTCCACACTCACATCACGTACATAAAAGAGCATGTAGCAAACTTTCTTGAAGATACAGGGAAAAGTCACAGGAGAGGTTCAAGAAATGCAAACAATTTCAAATTGAACATTAAACAGTTCTAACAGGTCTTAAATGGCATTCCTCTTCCCCTACAAAAGTGCATGTCCATTGATTTATCACCCAGAAAATCCCTAATCTTACACAGACTACATTGTCCTTTCTTTCAGGATTCTATTTCAAACAAAACATAAGTTTCTCAGTAGAAAAGCTTTTATCCTCTCTTTGTTGCTTGAGCTTCTATTGACCTCTACATATTCAATGTTCCTCCTTCTGTTGAGAGAAGCTTACGACCACACGTCTTTCCTTCACTCAATCTCCTTTACACTGGTCTCCTTGCTGTTCCTTGAAAATGCCAAGCGATACCTTAAAGTCCTCATACCTGCAATGCTCTTCTTCTAGAAAGAGTTTGTCCAGAGTTTAATATTTTACTCCACTATTATTTTCTTCAGCGTCTGCCCAAATGTTACTGTATTATGAAACCTTTCCTACCTACCCTATTAAAAACAACTACACACAAACACACACACACACACAGAGGCATATCCATACATACACCTCTATGCCTCTACAACACCACCACTATTAGAATTCCCATTCTTCTTAACTACTTTATTTTTTTCTGCAGCTCTTAATTAACATAATTCTACTTATTATAAAATTTAGCTTTTACCAAATAGCTCTCCTAAATAGGAAAGCTTATTGGAACAGGAGGTTTGCATTTATTCTTCTTCATTTTTAGTATTATTATAAAATGATATTATTTACAAACATCTCATGATAACAGGCATTGACTAAATATTATTTCAATAAAAATAATTTTTCTAAACCTTAACAAGTTATGACATCTAAAATAAAAACAGACTTCATGGTCAAGGAGCAGAATGGACAAAGAACAATATAAGTAACTATGTTAGTGCAGAATTAATAACAGAACAATGAGAGCTTTGCAAATATTTTTAGACAAGTAGTGATCATAGTCTAAAAGTTTGAACATTTATAACTATTCTACTTAGAAAAAAACATTTCACATCTCATAATCTTTCATTTGACTCTATTTAATGTTATTAAAAGACCGATAAATTGTGCCTTATGAATGAAGAAGTTCAGCATGTGAGGTTGCTATGAGAGAAGGGGTTACTTTTTAACCTATCCAAACTTTATTTTTATTCACAAAGTAGTAGTAAAATAAAACATTTCAGATATGAATGGGAAGTGTACATTTATGACTTCTTAGAGCTCTACTTTATAAAGATTGTATGTTATTCAAATTCTCTAAATTAATTTATGACATTAAAAGAATAGTTATTACTTTTTTTGTCAGTAAGAGTTTAGCAAAAAAATGTGCTCCTTTCACATCAGTTCTATTTCATAATGGGCAAAAAAGGATAAAAATTAACATCTTAAAAAGGCTCTTAAGGAGATGATAAATATCAAAGACAAAAACATGAACTTGGGATTTGAGAAAGAAGGTAAAGGATAGGGCCTCCCCAGTGGCGCAGAGGTTGAGCGCTGGGCTACGAAGCTCTGCAGCGCCTGTTCGATCCCCGGCCGCCAGGCAAGGGTCCCACATGGTGCCCAGACCTCCCCTGCCGCCCGCTGCTCCCCTCAGCAATGTACTTTGGTCCTTCTGCCTGCTCTGCTCCCTCCTCTGGCTCCGGTGAATTCTCTCACCCTCCCGCGCTTCTGACTATACCCAGTGCTTGTATAAATAAATAAATAAATCTTTCAAAAAAAGATTAAAAAAAAAAAAAAAAGAATGTAAAGGATATTCCAAAAGCACTTTCTAGAAATGCTGTGAACACATCTAAGCAAAAGGAATTCCTTCTCATCCTTCTAGTCTATTCAACAACCAAAAAATAAAAACTAGCCTGGATGTGGTAAGGATTGAATTAGAAACTCTGTTGATACAGTATTAAACAGGAAGTAGTCACTTGAATGCACAATTTCAAAGAGTTTAAAATAAAAAGAAAGCTTACCCAAAAAAAAGGGCTAGGCTAGGTGACCTGCCAACTCTTATACTAACATAGGTTCTGTCTGTGACTGTCCTTTATTTCATAGTGAAAAAACATTTAGAGGAAAGGTTCATGTTGACTAGCTACTCAGAATTATTACTAAAGTTACTGTGAATTGTTTCACCTGAAATCATGAGACTTACCACTCCCCATTACAAATTTTACCATACAATCTACATTGCACTTTGCTGACCCTCACCCCTAAGTATGAAACTCATTTGCCATAGCATACACCATATGCAGAACAATAGTGTCTTGTATTATAAGTAGTAATACTTATGACACCTTAAATACAAATACATAGTAAATTGTGTGTGTGTGTGTGTGTGTGTGTGTGTGTGTGTGTGTATGGGGGAGTGGGCTAGGGAGGAACAAAAAGTACAGAAAAGTCACAAATATACAAGGGAGAAGGGAAACTAACATACTCTTACCTGCACTCACATTATCTCCTTTGAGAAACGTAAGTGGTTCTGACTATGTTCTCTAGTTTATCTAGAGTCTCAAGTTTACCTAGAGTCGTTGAGTCATTTATTTGGTCTTTAATACCAAATTATTTTCATTGTGAATTTTGATGAAGAAAATTTCTAGCATGTATATTATAAGTACCTCAAAGGATGCCGTGAAATTACCTTCTGATGTTACACGGTTCTTTGAAGTTCACATTCCTGTAAGCTGTTATCCACAGCAACAGTTCTAAAACAAAATCTAACACAGGATGTGTCTTTCCACAAAATGAGAGGAAGCTATAAGTAAGTTGTCTAGAGTCAGGAAGTTCCATTTCCCTACTTTAAGATCAACAAACTGAAAAATAATAGTGGGCTTATGATCTGGGAAAGTGAGTAGATTCAGGGATTCAGGAAGCAGAGTAATTCTTGTAAAGTCCATGCCTGAGAAACCATTTATAATAAATGTTTTCAAGAGCATAGTCCAAGCTGAAGACAAAGGGTTGGGGACAGATTTGAAATGGGGATGCTAACATGATGGACTTTTTGAGTTTAGATGACATTAATTAAGTGCTAGGGAATATTAGCCTGGAAAGACCTAAATAAGCATAAGGAGAAAACATGTGCTTGGGTGAAGGGGAGAAATGATGCTGAATGGAGGGTAGAATGTTCAGGAGAGGGGAGCAGCCAAGAAAAGTCAGGGCAACAATGGTTTGATTGTGATGAATGCAGTGTGTTAACTAAGGATACTGACAAAGATAAGGAAACTCTTAGGGCAAAATGAAATGTGATAAGCAAACCCAAAAACACAAGTGTCCTACATATAAGAATCATAAAACCATCACAATGGGTCATCATTTGTAGTTTAAAGAGCTTGGGCCTCCCCTGGAGCGCAGCAGTTGAGCGCTGGGCTGCGAAGCTACCAGCAGCCTCTGCAGCGCAGGTTCAATCCCCAGCCACTGGTGAGGGTCCCACATGGCACGCAGACCTCTCCTGCCATGCCCACTGCTCCCCTCAGCAGTGTATTTCGTCAGTCTGCCTGTTCTGATCCCCGCTCTGGCTCTGTTGGATTCTCTCACCCTCCCGCGCTTCTGACTGTACCCAGTGCTTGTATGAATAAATAAATAAATCTTAAAAAAAAAAAAAAGGACCAGAGCATTTAAAAAAAATAATGAAAATAAAGAGGAACAACTTACTAGAGCTCTTCTCTGTAGTTATCCTACAATTCATACTATAAAATAGATTGTTCTCTGGCCTTTACTTTTTACCTATTTAAACCATTAAAATACAAATCTGATGGTTGGTTTAGTCAATGCTTAAGTATACACGCCATGCTAAACAAATAGTTGTCATTTAACACTAGATGACAAAAATTTCATAATAGAGACAATTTTTTTTTCTATGACTATAGCTTAAAAGTCTTCTTTATTTTAAAGGAGAAAAAAAGATAGGAAGAAAAATTACCTGAGTTGAAAATGACTATAAAGTTTATTCTAATTAGGGAAACATTAAATATTAGCAGAGAATCCAAGGATCTCAGAAGTCTACCCTGTTCTAACTGCTTCCATCTTTTTAAAAAGTGCTACATATATTCTTAGAGACAGAAAGATTATCTGACATGTAGGATACAAATAATGCTTACTCAGGAATGCTGTCTTAATAGTAAATCAGTAGAAATTGTTGCTTAGAAGAAGTTATTATTCATTTTCAACAACCTATCAGTTGCAGGTGAAAACATATTTATCTTATTAATATGTACAGTACAAGTGTAACTCATTGTACCGAAGTGTTTATATTGAGCCCTGGACTAAGGTGGTATCTTCACAGATCCTCTTTCTGATGAAACCACTATTTGCCTGCCCTCTTCACTCTTCAGGCCACTAAACCCACACAGTGCCTGTACTAATCAACTCTGAGTTTGCACTTACACATTCACACCTACCTTCAAGTCTCACACAATGCCCATTTGTACTTAAATACAGAAATCTTAATCTATCTTTTCACATGTCAACCCACTAGAGTTTATGTCTCTTGTCTTCTTTGGTATAAAGGTAATTCCAGGTTATGATGAATAGATCCAGGCTAAGCTGTTAAGACCTGATAATGAAAGCTAGTGCCATTCCTCTTAATATTTTGATCAGGGGATGATTTCTTAACTGAATGGTAGAATTATAGCTGTCTGTGGCAAACTAGTACAGGTAACATTTTTGTGGCAGAACTTTATGAAAGAAAATGATCTTTCTCAATGAGGGAATGAAGAGAGCTAGGGGTGTATCTCCAAGGAATTCTTTTTAAAAAGCAATACAGGCAATGGTAGTTGTGCTTACAATCATGAAGTTGTTCCTTAGCCATTTTGGAAGTCAACCTAAAGGTGAAATGAGTTGAATCACTTTTGGTTTGAATTTGTAGGTTTCTTCCTATACCTTCACTGGCAAACTTGCCAAAGAAATGGTCAAAATATTTTGCAGGTTTTTCCTAAGCACAGAATCATCTTTTAAGAAAACAGTTACATCAAGAAAATAGTATACATCAAGAGTAGAGAATCAACTTTACTTTAACGTAGGTCCCACAATCCTAGTTCTTAACTTATATCCATTCATTCAACTAACTCTAAGACCCCATTATATGTCAACACTGAGCTTCATACCAAATAAGGAGATATTTTTCTACTACAATATCATCAAGACTAACTTTCCATTTAAGAATGTGGGCAAGAGGATAGGAATGCCATATGTAGTCACTAGTAAGTGATTGCAAATAAAGTAATCATTTTTAGCATATAGCAAGAATAAATGTTATATATATTTAATATTTACATATACACATAGGATGAAACATGGATAGAGCAAAAGAATATCATTGAAAAAGGAAAAGGACAATATCCATTTCCTAAAATAATGTCTGGTTATAATATTTATTCTAAATCCAAGTACAAATTTTACAGAGGATGGATTTTGTCACAACTGACTAAAGAAGTTCTAGGACCTCCCCTGATGGCACAGGCGGATAAGCTCTGCGCTGTGAAGCTGTTGGCAGCCTCTACAGTTTGATCCCAGCCGACGGGCGAGAGTCCTACTTGGCGCAGCAGACCTCTCCTGTCAGGCCCGCTGCTCCCCTCAGCAGTGTATTTCGTCAGTCTGCCTGTTCTGTTCCCCGCTCTGTCTCTGGTGAATCCTCTCACCCTCCCGCACATCTGGCCTGTACCCCGGTTCTTGTGTAAATGAATAAATAAATCTTTTAAAAAAAAGTTCTAAATGTTCTACCTACCAATAAAAACAGTTTTAGGTGTGACCACATGGCATGTCATTCACTCTGGGTGGCTATTCCATGTACCTTTGCATGTTGTGCATCATAGGAGGCATCCTGTTCATCTCAATAGCATGAATACTAGTGCTGATTTATATATAAATACAAAAATATTATTTCTTCTGGCTTTAGGAGAGAACAAGAGAATATGAAGGTGGGTAATATAATAGCCAGGTAAAGAGGCAGCCAATCAGATGAATAAAGTGAATTCTACAAGAGGAGAAGAAGACAAAGAGTGATTTCTCAAGTGTAAGTTAAGTCTGAGCTAAAACCAAGGCAAAAAAGAGCAATGGGATTTATATGGATTTATATGGTGACAAGTGTTCACCATAATGATTTTCCTGGAATCAAGTCCTGCTGAGCCCTCCTCTCAGTCTTCCCTGAACTGCTCTGGCTCTTTGAAATGGTGTGTGTGTGTTTAAGCAGCTGTGATGTGAAGAAGGAATTTTTTTTCTTATGTTTTTAAAACTCTAAAACAATTTTTGGTTAGTAATGATTAATATTTGGAAAGAGGAATTTTTATGCTTTCATTGTAATTTTTATTTATGATTCAAGAAATGTATTAAATGTGATAGATTTGTTTGTGTGAAGGGCTATGGGAGCGGGTGCCACCAAAATAAGAAGGCAAACCACCTTATCTCTGACTCAGAAAAATGTGTTTCCTGAGAGAAAAATCTATTACATTAAAGATTTTACAAATGCTTTAAAACAACCACAAAAAAATAAGAATTTTACTGCTAGCTTTCTGCTGGTTCACTTTAAAAATATTCCAGAGTCAAGAGTGAAAACAGTAAATGAATATTTAACCCAATTGTTCGGAACAAATATCTCTCTTATATCCAATCTCAGTGCACAGGAACTGTTATTCTGACCTCACTCTTACTACTTCACAAGTTATGGCAGCTTATATAAGTTTGTTGTCACATTTTCTGTCTTCTCTTATTCCTTTATTCTTTATATAAGTAATTCTTCATTATTAAGTAATCGGTTTGTGTTATCCTAGAGTCGGTTCTAATGTCACCTGCCTTGTGAAGCCTTGACACCTCCCTTCATTGTCAGAATCAATTTCTCCCTACACAGAATTACTTAAGTAATTTTCTTATACTTCTCTTTTTCCTGCCCTTGACTCCTTCCCACCCTCAGCAGGTAGAGAAAAGAGAGCCATTATTCTATGATTCTATCCCAAAAAGCCTAAAAAGGGAAAGGTTGAGGAAGGGTCTAAGATGTGAGCAAAGAACTAAGGAATTATTATTAACAGTTAAGATACATTGAGCGCTCACTCACGCCCAAATATTGTAGTACATATTTTGCATATTCATCTCTTTTAATCAAACAATTAGTAGCTACAGCCAAGCACTTTTCACATATGATTGTTATTAGGCCTAAAACAGTAACCACTTGAATTGCAATGATTAATATCACCATTATTCCGGCAATGGAAGGACTCTGAAAGGTTAAATAGTCAAGGTCAAACAACGAACAAGTTAGCAAAGGGATAAGAAGCAGAATCAAACTGATTAATCACCCATAATCTAAACTACCACCGGGCACCATAAATTTGTATAAATTTTAAAAATTTGGCATTGTAATCTGATTGTTAATAAAACACATTCTTAGGATAGATGATGATGATAGTAGATTGGATAAAATACCTATGCTGGAGACCGGAGAGACGAACTGCTGCAATGAGAAAAAATTACAGAAGATGCTGCATAGGCAGTGACAAGATGGAGAGCTTACTCTCATGTGTGATAATAGATAATAACCCTGGTATATGGCGTATGACTCAGAGTTCATTCTGGTACAAACCAGATGTCATTCCACTTTCTCCATACACCAATCAGAGCAGTGGTTAACTTGAGATATGGGCCTGCTCTCATATGGACATGAACTTATGGGGTAGTACCAAAATCTCCAGGACCAGCTTCTGAGAGTTTTCTGAACCTCATCAAGTCAAAGAAGAGTCCTCAGTAAGCATCATAGGGGTGTCTCTTAGTTACCCACTCTCTGAGTCTTACTAAAACTAGACAAGACTTAAAACTCATCCTCCTCATAGTGCTTTTTCAAAGATAAATAGAGGGTCATATATATTTTCTACATTCAGAATGGCCTACAGCCCCTTCCCAGGAGAAAGCATCAGAAATAGGGCTGTCCATCATGGAAGAACTTTCTACAGTAGAAGCCAGTCATTGAAATGGGATAAAGCACTGCTGTTGGAGTGAGTTAGGATGTTTGTTGATGATAGGGCAATCTAAGAGTGGCTAGTCATACATATTCCCTTCCAATCATTGTTCATGCTCCCCTGGAAGGTTATTATATTATATAATGATTACAGCAAAATGACAAATAAAAACCCAGTAACAACAGCAACAGATAAGACATAGTAAATAGTCACTATGGGGCCAGGAAATCTTTCACTTGTTTTATATCTTAACTCATATAATACTGATAAGTATATAGATATATGGATATGTAACTAGAGACATAATCCATGCAGAGTTCAAACTCTTGTTACTTCTTATATAAAATCCATGTCCAGATTTCCCAGTTACCAGATAGAGTCCAGGAAACCTGAAACTGGAGCCCACAGGTTTCAGGTTGAAGACATTTATAGCAGTAAAACCATGTGACTAAACATTATAGAACTAGATTTTTTTTTTTTTTTTTTTTAGTATTTTTCTAACTTTGGTCTAGGGTAGGAATCAATTCTACTTAGAGGAAAACATTACACACATAGAATTTGAGACCATAAAATCTATGATCATTCTTTAACCATAAATACATTTTGAGGGAAAGTAGCGTTGGTAGAGACACTAGGTAACAGTCATTACTTTGTGCTAGAAGACTAAGTGGGAGGACTTAAAAATTAACACAATAATTCTAATAAATGATTGTTTGTCAATAGGGAAGAAGTTGTTCCACTTATTGGACAACTCTGAAAAAATATGCTAGCAACCAAGAAAATGTCTTACTGATCTCTGAGCCATGCTCCAACCAATATTTCTTCCACCTAATTGTCACCCATTTCACAAAAAAGTCATGTAAAAATGTTATTTGATTCACATCAAGGTAGGAAAACATATCCCTTGGGTTCAGACACAGAACATTCAATACTCCAGGGTACAACTTAGGAGAAGAGGAGGCAATATTTGTATTGCTGGGTTTCTTGGCAATTCCAATCAAAATTGTGCCCATAGCAGTCTTTTAATTTTCCTATCTATACAAATAGAACATGTATCATATTCTTATTCCTACTCTCCAAATACCTACTTTGACATCTCCTGATGTCACAGCTTACTTATCAAAGTACTAGTACAATTCTTGCCATCAATTACCTATTCTAAGATCAGCAACATTCTTTAGACATTTCCTAGTCTATGTGTACCTGCTTGCTATCTGGCTGCTGAAGCACTCACTCCCTGCTCTATATATATTGAGAGGAAACTATAATAAGGTAATATCAATAATAATATAGTAACAATATCATTAATGTCATGTGTACAGATGTTATGTCCTTCTGCTTTGTCAAAATTCTAAATATGGACATAACTTTGGAAAAACAAAGGCAAGACAATGTTGGAAATGTGTTGATGTATGGCTATATACCACACAAGAGACTCTCATCTACTAGTCCCTTACATTAAGACCTTAAATGGGAATAATTTTTGTTTTTCTTTATTGTATGCATGCATAGATCTATTTTATGATATATACATATATGTCATACATTATATATATTCATATATATGTATATTCCTATACACAGAGGTGTGTGTGTTTATCTCACCTTTTTTAGACTTACAAAAGTGAATCTTGCTGGTAGACAGAAACTGCCAAAGAAGGGAGGAATAATTTCACTGATTACAATTCCAGGTTTTAAAGAATGACTTACATGAAAAAGAAATATTTAAAGTTTGACCTGGAAAAGTGCTGTTATGCTACAACGGTATTTTTAGGTGTTATGTATTATTTGGAGGAGAAGAGATCTTCAGGGTCTGAATTCACAATGGCAACCTGTCTCCCTACATGTATAATAATTCAAGAAGTATAGGACAGCAAATGAGTTCAAGGACTAGGGGATTGGGTTGACAGCTGTCATTTCCAGTTGTTTCAACCAAACCCCTATTTAAATCCCCAAATGCAGCTTAGCTTTTCCACATTCTAGTTTTTAATTTGTAAATCGGGATTTAAAGTGTTTAACCTCTTTGGAGCATATTTAACAATTTCCAGTGACATTAGATCACAGTAATTAGTATTTGTGAAGAGATTTGGGATTCTGGATAAAGGCAGTTACAAAAGTACAAAATACTAGCTTTTCTGTATATCAAGAGACAACATTAAATAAAACAGAAATAGAATAATGTAGTAACCTGAGAGGAATCAAAGAATCATAGGTACATTAAGCCTTTACTTTAGCAACAACATATTTTTTTTCCTGTGGTTTTCAAACAGAGTTTACTTTAGCAAATACAAAAAAAAAAAATAACTTGAATATATTAAGTCAACATTTTTGTAGATAGATACATGTGGGCTTTTTCTTTTTCTTCCCTGAAAGATGGGATTAGGCTGAGCAGCGGTAGCTGTCGAAGCTCAAACTCCCTGCCTCCCTGAATGGGTACTTGTAATTAAAAGCTTAGCTCACCTTATCCTTCCAGTTTCCCAGGCGAAAAGTGAAAGCCTGCATTTAATTGCATATATATGTGTGTATGTTTCTAAAACCAAAGCTCCAAAGAGAGTCAATGCTTGGGAGGCGAGAAGGCAATGCACAGACAGCTATTTGACACAGAAGCAAAAATAAAGGAAAACAGAGAGGAGGGGATGATGAGACAACAGAAACATGGTACTTTGTTCCCTTTTGGTTTGTAACTGGCTAGAACAGGGAGTGCTTGCTGTTTGGCATTTCAACTTAGATAAGCAGCAAAAACAAATCAAATCAAGTATGCTGTATTTGCCTGAAGATTTGTCATAAGCATTTTCTATTTTTTGGTTGGTGGATTTAATCAGAATTCCAACAGAACTGGGATTAGAATGTGGCAGAATCATTCTGTTGAGGCAAAGCCAGTACCAACTGTAGCCAGTGGAGCCTACTTATGGCATGGAGAAAGGCCAGATAGATTACTGGAAGGATGGCCATACAGGGCTTAAGACTGACCAACCTGTAGGGAAAGCAGAGTGCAAATCTCAGAAACTCTGGGCCAGAGACTAACATGTCTTTTTAAGCAGAAAAAGCAAGAAAAGAGCTCCCAAGAGCAGCTTGTGAGCAGGGGCTAAAAGGAGGTAGGGGCAGAGTTGGATGATCATTGGGGGACTGGAAATTCCATAGAGAAAATCCAGTCTTTGAGAGGGTTGGATATAGAGCCTCTAAGACTCATTGGAAAGTAAAGAATCTTTTGACTGGATTCAGAGACCATAGCATGATCAGTCAGTGATGAGCCCTGCCCTGGGCTGAAAAACAAAGCCTGAGGAGCATAGATAAGAAAGGGAGCTGAGGATTATCTAGACTCACAGTGACTGATGCACAGTAGGGTTCCTAGTAAACTGCTGATAAGAAGGACAGACTCCTCCTTGGGCAAACAGCAACTAAGTCCCAGAGATGGAAAGCGACCTGCCAAAGTTAAAATGTTAGCACGTTGTCACATCTTAAATCCAGCTATCTCCTGTGACTATAACACTTAACACTATTCCCTGCTACCTGACCTTGGAGAGCAGAATGGAGTTTTTCTGGGTCTGAGGTCAATGGGAGTCAGCAGACCCGGGCAGGCTGTTATGAACTGACATTGAACAAAACAAAAATAAACTTTGGGATTTTAAGACCAAGTAGTGATTATCAGAAAGGAAGGGGTGGGGGGAGTGGAAAATTTTTAAATAATGAAAGTGCATGAAAGACAAAGCAACTCTCCCTCTGAGAGATGATGGTGAACAATGCCGCTTGTGCCTATGTGTATGTCAATGGGGGATTTCTATATTTTTGGGAAAATGTTATTCAAGTATTTTAACTAAAATTAAAAGAGTCTAAACTGCTGACAAATAATAGAGTTTTAAAAATATTAGTAAATAGGGGTCACTGAGGTGGGGTGTGCCTGTGGAGACAGAGCTACATAGCACTAATTTTGTACCGGATTAAGTGAACAAACAAAATTGGCCTCCTAAGTTGGGTATTTTAATTTCCTTTTTTTGCCTCTCAGAGTTTATATGATCCTTAGAGGTCTGGCCTGATTGACCTCTAGCAAAATTGCTGAAGTACATAACCTTTTCCCTCTCAGGGTCTCAACCTTCCTCCAAATACCCATTTTGCTGAGGCCTGGGCTCAGAATGTAGCAACTACTTCCTCTAAGGTGTGTCTGATAAGACTGAAGAATTACTATTCCCTCCCTCCCCTCTCTCCTCTTTTCCCCCTTGTGCTCAACTTGGCACTGCTTTTTACTAGGTAAGGAAGCAAATCTATAATTGATAAAATTCAGGCATAAGTAGAATGAACAAACAAGAAAAATGAACAATAGTATCTCCTTTTATTGTTCCTTAAATCATACAGTGAAGGTAAAGTCCCAGTTTAGCTTAGCCTAGAACTACAGGACTCTGAAAAGGAAACCCACACTCAAAGCCCCAGTGAACACCTTGTTTATTTTTATGAGGGGTAGAAATGAGCACAATTTCACTGGACTTAAAAATAGAGAAACTGAGGACAGAGCTGCTCTATTAAATAACCAAGAAATCAAGCATTCCTTCCTTCACAGTGCCAGAGTTTGGACTGCAAACATCTTGCTAAGATATTCTAAAACCAAACCCTCACTCATTGCTTTGTGAAACATTTACATAGATTTTCAGAAAGACATTTTCTTTTAATATCAACCCTCATCTTAAGTTTTGCATCAAATCCCTCTTTTCTATCTCATCTCAGAAGTTCTTCCTCAGAAAACCATCTTTGTTATTCTGCTCTCTTTCATTCTCTACTAAGAACTAGATCTTGTCTCAGTAGTTTGCTCAGCTCTCTGCAATATATTCTCTATTACACAAGGACACACTATCCCTCTTCTTCCAGGGAACATAAGACCACAGGTTTATTGATTTATAGGTGTTTATCTAGTGTCTCCTAGCAACTGTTGAAGATACACAAAAGGAGTTTTTCAGGTCATAGAATCTTTTAAAGAACAAAATAATATAAATGTTTAAATTCTTTCAGCAAACAAAATAGTCAAAACATCAAATATTAGAAAGGGGTTGAGGAAAATGGAAAACAAGAGTAGGGATGGAAGGGCTTCCCCAGCTAAGCTCTGTATTGATTTAACTCTTTCTGTTTTATGTTATGTTTTGGGGTTTTTATGAGTCATGTTATAGAGACTGATGTTATATTCTTCTGACGTCTGTGTAGGACCAGGACATTGATTGATAGGTGAGATCCATGAAGAATCATCAATTATTGGGGAGGAAGCCTGGATTTAGTTAATTATATGTGTTGACTTCTATTGATTTATAGTTAAGAGAGTCTAGGCTTATAGGGATGTAGTATGTATTGCTGGTGACTAAGATGAAGAAAACTCAAGAAAACAGTTTTTTTAAGAGTTAAAAAATATTCCAAGAGAGTAATGTATGTTTTTTTGAATCAGAGTAGCCCCAGCAGAGACTTCAAGATTACTATGGCTCGTGTATGGACTCCAGTGGATCCATGATTTCTGTCAGGTTCTCCAATGTCTCTAATTTTCTCTGCTGATTTTCCTTTAATAGTATGTTGCTGGAATATTCCAAATGTGACTTAGCTATGGCATGGAGTATTAAGTAAAGAGTTATTTATTCACGTTATGACCAGGGTATTACAAGAGAAATCAAGTCCCATGGGCATTTTTGAAATGGCAGCATTATTAGTAACAAAACCCAGGCAGAAGGTGACTCTCAGAGGCAAAGTGGCATTGCAAGGTTTAGGTCCTCTTCCCTAGCATAAAATATCTTACCAGAACTGGCCTTTCAAGTTTGATACATTTACTCAAAAATAGTGATTATTTCCCTAATAAGGACCAAGAGAATTTCTGTACACGATGACATACAATGAAGGAGATGCAAATGATATGCAAATGAAAGTCCAACTGGCACCTGCTATATTCTTTTTGCAGAGATCACAGAATTTTTAATAATAGGTCTGAGCTATAAATACACTAAAATATCATCCTACCTCCATGAAGAGATGACAATGAAAGACAAACTGCAAGCAGCACTTGTTGGACCATCAAGGAAAGACATGTACTAGCTTCCTTGTTAACTCAACATTACTCTAGCTGCCCTGTCTACCTGACAGAAGAGTTATGTAAGGGCCAAATGATTCAATGAATGTGAAACATTATACAAACACCGAAGGGTATTTGGTTATTACCTGGCGTATATATGTCACTGCCTGGATCCATTAAGCATCCCCTAGTGGAAAGGAAAAATGACTCAAACATTGAACAATATGACAAGATGAATCACAAGTCTGACTATATACTTTCTTAGAGCCAGCAATTTCAACTAAGAAATAATCCAAAATTATATATCAGTGTATGATCAGATTAATATCAAAGTTGCATTTTAAGAAAGTCCAAAAGAGCTATTTATTAGAACATAAAACATGAAATAACCAAAATGCTCATTATAAGGAAGTGATTATACCAATAGTGATATTAACAAACAACATATTCCTATACAGTCATTAAAAATGAGTAGGAATAGCTATGGTTTTTTTGACAATGAAACCATTGCATAAGATAATGTTTGTTCAAAAAGGAGAGAATAAAATATGTAATATATAATCTAGTTTACTCCATATTACCAAAAAAATGCTCAAAGAATATATTTTCCAAAATGCCTAGTTGATGTCTTCTAAGAGATTTTATTTTTCTATACCTGATACATTATGGTACAATGTCTGTATGGATTGCTATAATGATCAGTAAAAGTGAATATAGCTAATTTCTTCTTGAATGACAACATGTGCCCTTTTTAAAGTTTTCAGCTCTGTAAAGACCCAAACAGCTAGGCCCAAAGCAGCTCCCACCAACCACTGTCAAGATTCAACTGTGAAGAAACAAAACAATGCAAGGACATATGTCATTTGCTTCACAACTTTGCCTGACATCCACAGCACTTATCACTGGAATTAAAGCATCTCCTACAACCTATTACATTTCCATAGACCAAGTCAAAAGTTTTCCTACTTTCTTTCATCTTTCTTCTCTGCCTACTCACTTTTCCTGATTCTGGGCAAATGTTTTTTAAACAATTACATCAAAAGAAAAAAGTTGGGCCTCCCCGGTGGCGCAGCAGGTTGAGCGCAGCATTGTGAAGCTGTTCGCAGCCTCTGCCGCACGGGTTCAATTCCCAGCCGGCTATGGAGATACCCACATGGCATGGCAGACCTTTCTTGTCTCACCCACTGCTCCCCTCAGTAGTGTATTTTGTCAGTCTGCCTATTCTGTTCCCCTTTGTGTCTCTGATGAATCCCCTCACCCTCCTGCACTCTGGCCTGTATCCCAGTTCTTGTATAAATAAGTAAATCTTTAAAAAAATAAAAGAAAAAAGTATTTGCTGGAAAGATTGGAGAGCCAGTTGAGTATTAGCAAGTTTCTCTTTCTTAGATTTGAAATTCAATTCCTACCATATTGATGTAGAGGTTGGGGAGGGGAGAAAGAAGTTGCATGCATTAAGTCCTGAAAATGTGCCAGCTCATTTAATGTAATTTTTTTTTCATTTAAAGTTCAAAATTACCCTAAGCAGTAGAGCACTCCTGTTCTCTCTGTCCCTGTTTCTCTCTCTCTCTCATGTGATACTACAACCAATGCAAAGTGAGGTTATATAACTTGTTCAAGGTCACCTGCACCACACATGGAAAAATCCATTTCTGACCTTAGGTCTGTATGACCACAAAGCCAAAGAGCTTTTATTACTTAATTCAATAGTCCTTACTTTATGTCTGTTCCTACTCTATGGGAATCTACACCAGGTGCAAAAAATCAACAGGCATGGGTTTTTTATTTCAAGAACCTTACAGACTAACAGGAGAGGATGTGAGGATAATTCTGTGACACAATAATTTAGCCAATTTCCTTATACAAGTTGCTATAATAATTTGGGAGTAACAGTATCCGTGTGGTGATCAGATTTTTATTTTACAAATATGTAAGCTCAAAAAAATTAACGAATCTCTCTGAAATCACAAAATCTGGTCCCTGGCTTGGGAGATTCTAACTTAATAACCTGTTATCTTCTGGTCTATTTCAAGTAGTATGTCCATTTGTGATTAGTATACATATTGGGAAATGCAAATAAGTTCAGTTATTTGAATGGTATTATATAACATATGCAAATTATGTTGTGCCAACTTGTTTTTAAGATAAATGTCAATAAGTTTGATATTAACATTCACTTCCTTGAATTTGCAACTTGATCTAAAAAAATGGTTTGAAATATTCGGCATTTTTCAAAAAATAAACAAGATTTAATAAGGTAAAATTTGAAAATCCAAGGGATGTGATGTATTGCAATTGAGGAAGTAAGTGTATTGACCAGCAATTGAAAACAGATACAAAATTTTCAAGCAGGGTCATAACAATATGGATCATCCTCACTACAGTGAGTTAGAAATTAGTTATAATATGCCCTCATTTTAAGTTTGGAGCTTGAATTTTACAATATTCATTGACATTACAGAAAAATATGATTTATTTACAGGTTGCTTCCTGAAATAATAGAGGAAAATATAAGGTATGACACATGTGTCATATTTAGCTATCTTTTACATGTGATGCTAATTTCTTTCCTTTAGTCTCATAATGCCATTTTTGCAATTTGTACTTCTATCCTAGCAACCTTGATGAGAAGAGATGTAATGTTCAAACATGAGAAGGACATCCATTCTTATCTCTGTATAAATGAACTACACATGAAGGAAGAACAAGAAAATAAAAACGTAGAATTACTTATCAGTTTCTCTTTTGCAAGGCTGAGTGTACCGAAGCAAATACAAATGAAGATGGGGACCTGGCTAGCACCTTTCCTTCCTGAATCTGTAGCTGCCCGCACATCTGTCTGTCATGTTGGCCAGGGGTCCCCACTGGATAAGCTTTGGACTGAATATTAATAGTACTCAAAATCCAAGTTCATTTCCTTTTTCTTTTCCTTCTTGGCTGTGAATACATTAACATCTCTGGCTGACTTATTACCCAGCAGCAACCTCACAGTATAGCCAAGGTAAAAATTAAAACATAAAATAGGTACTTTTGAATGCTAAGTCAACTGTGTTTCCCACATGGTGGAAAGTCAGAAAATGTGTCTGGAAAGAGTATTCACTATTTTATTTCCCTCTTCAGTGTGATGTCTGTCAGAATGAAGGCTGCTGACTTTTGCTTAGATTTCTTACCATTCAACAAAGGCAGCATGGAGCCTGACACAGGCATCAACACAGACCTGGAAAGCATCAGAAAGAGCAGGAGAGCATCACAGCTGCAATAAGATAAACTCTTTACTCGTTTAACAGCACTTCTTAAACCCAAACTGCTAGTGTGATGTCTCTAACGGCTCAGTGTCAGTACATTGTCAAAATGACTGCTACCACCTGATATCTTTTTAATTTGCAGTTTTCTGGTGCTACTTGGGAACTGTGATGTGTTTTATATGATGCAGCCATTTCCCCATAACAAACTAGTTTTAATTTCATGCAAGGACTGTGCAAAGTGTACACTGGGGAAATGTGCAGTTTGGTGCTCACAGGCTAGGGAGTAACATCCCACAGGAAGGCAGTTTAATCACCACTCTCCAATTCAGGATTCTATTAGACTTGTGACTTTGCAAGTTCCAACCAACTATTAGACTGCACAACTTTTACAAAGGCAGAAAGGAAAGAGGGGTGCACGCTATAGGATGATTTATTGGCGTTGTAATGCTAGGACAGCACAAAACCCCATAAATATTCTTCTTAATGTTTTACTTTATATGACAGCCTTCAAGTGATATATTGTCTGACAATTTTCAAGATGGCTATATAAACACATTTTTTTCTGCAGCCTAATATATGATGAAGTCTCTGCAGGCTAATATATGGAGCTAGAGTGTGTTCAAGTGAGCACAGTTCTGTTAATAGAGATTTCTATACCTAAAAAATCTACCTTGACTTTGTACAATGGTTTTCCTAACACTTCTAAAAATAAAAAAGATAGTGAGGGCCTCCCTGGTGGTGCAGTGCTGTGAAGTGCTGTGAAGCTGTCCACAGCCTCTGCAGCACAGGTTCGAGTCCCAGCCAGCCAGGGAGATATCCACATGGCACGGCAGACCTCTCCTGTCTCACCCGCTGCTCCCCTCAGCAGTGTTTTCAGTCCGTCTGCCTGTTCTGCTCGCCACTCTGTCTCTAGTGAATCCTTTCACCCTCCCATGCCTCTGGCCTATACCCCAGTTCTTGTATAAAAATAAATAAATCTTTAAAAAAATTTAAAAAAAGGAATGTGAAAGCAAAAGTAGAAGTCAGTCCAAAGTACTTAATGACACATTTCCATTCTTAATTGAACCAAGACTACATGATGTTCTATATAAACAGAAATCAAAACTCTAGAATCTTTCTCAACTCCAAGAGAAGAGGGTTTGAAGTCCGAATTTTGAGACCCAGAGTAACATAGTGAATTCTCTAATTCCAGGCTAGGTTTTCAAAGGTTTCAATAGAAAGGAAAAAAATAAATAAGGTCAGATGAGGAATTGGTACCGGGCCAGAGCTGGAGGAACGGAGCCACGTGTTAGTGAGTCCCACTGGAGTTTAAATATGGCAACAACCAGTAGCTGAAGATGCTGGGAGTGAGATCTAGACATAGAGGAAGAAATCTAAAGGAGCTAGAAGGAGGCTTGGAGCTTTAGACAACTGAACTTGGGGTTCCCATTTGCTGCCCTGGTCTCAAAAGTGCAGGCAGCTCACTAGATGGAATGGAAGTGCAGAAGGAGGTGGGGGGAGGGTGGTTAGGGAAGGAAAAGTCAGCTTGGTGCTGACGCAGTCCTTGGGAGAAAAGGGACACCTGGCATAGGGCTACAGACTAATTTTCTTATTCCTGCTGGTAGAGAATTAGTTTCTAATATACCGCCAGGCCTGAATCTTAATGATTCAGGAATTAGGCAAAGCTAAGCAATCTGTTGGGAGCTCTTCAGTAGCCACAGCTGGGAGTACAGTGGCAGGAACTGACAAAGAAGTCCATACATAGCCGGGATCTTTTTTTTTTATTTTAGGAAATTTAAAATAAATGGGAAAATCCATTTAAAGGAACAAATCCAATGCTTCGAGAATACATAAAGCTTAACTATTGAAAGGAAGCACATCTGTACAGATTAATTTTTCATCAGTTTCAAATATCTAAGTCACATATTAATTTTAAATATGCCAGTCCAAGAATTATCATGTGGGGTATATCAACTATTCAGTATGCTCTGACTACACTGCTCCAGAAAATATATTTCCTAGGAATAGTTTTTTTTTTTTTTTAAAGATTTATTTATTTATTTATTTATTTATTTATTTATACAGCACTGGGCACAGTGCGCGCCATGCGGGACCCTCCTCCAGTGGCCTGGAAGAAGCCGGGGATCGAACCGGGGCTGCAGAGGCTGCGGGCAGCTTCGCAACCCAGGACTCAACGGCTGTGCCACCGGGGAGGCCCCCCTAGGGATAGTCTTAATGCTAGGTCCATTCAACTTTCAGTACCAGAAGAAATACAGTATTATGATTACTTTTGCCTTACAAAATAAAAACCTAGAAGGGGAACGTATTGAAGTGTGAATAAGATGATCTTAAGGTCCCTTCCAACTCAAACATCCTATAACTCCATGACTTGTTCATTCAAGTAGCATGTTGACACTCCCAGGGAGTATATTTCTAAGAAAAAAAGAGACTTCCATGTGTACCAGGACTCACTGGAGAGGAGAGAACCTCTGCTGTTTATTTGCCTCCTGATTATGGTCAGTCAACAGTGAGACACTAAAATCCTGGTCTCCGCACTAATCCAGACCATGGACCTGTCAGAGTGATGGTAGACTTTACTGAAAAGAAGATGAATTTCTCTCATATCAAATCAGATGGATTCTTTATTAATCTATACTCATTAGGTCAAAATCTCTTCTGGAAAGGCAAAGGGTGGAATGCCTGGGGTGGAGACAGTGAGCCTGAATTGGTCACAGTGCTTCCTAAGACTGTCTATATTGTGCAAATGAATATAGCATCACTTCCCGTCATGAAGCTGAGCTCAGTTTCCCATGTCTTCAAAAAGAAAAAAAAAAAGACCTTCCATGTAGCAAAGCTGACAAATGCTACATAGTCACTGCTGATTTTTATTAAGTGTATCAACTAAATATTCCTTAAGCAGTTCTTGAATGACCTCTGACTACTTTGATAAATGCTCTCATTTTATGTAGATGCAATTCAACAAATACCAAGTGAGCAAAAGGGACAAAATGTGAAGAGGAATAATAGTACCTGATCTCATGGTACCCACCATCTCTATCTGTTCTGTCCAAGACAGTAGTCATTAGCCTAATGTGGCTATTGAGCACTTGGAATGCTGCTGGTCTGTATTGAAATGTAAATGTTAAACACACACCTGGTTTCAAAGATTTGGTATGAAAATAAAGAGTGTGAAATAACATCATTAATTTTCAAAATGTACCTTATATGTTAAAATGGTGAAATATTGGATACATTGTGTTAAACAAAACATTAAAATTAATTTTCTCTTTAGATAGTTACTAGAAAGTTTGAAATTATGTTTGTGGCTCATATTAGTGGTTTGTATTATACCTTTATTGGACAGCATTGATCTATAATCTAATTGAGAATAAGTAAACCAAAAAAACTGAGATAATGTGGCAAGTGCTAAAAACCTCAGGTGAAATATTATGGGAATTTGAAGGGATTATATGACATCAGGCAAGGATTTTCCCAAACTCCTGTTGCCTATGCCCCCTTCCTGGAAACCCACACCTAACTTTCTGTTTTTCTTATTGCTAAACATAATTAATCTCCCTCCCATCTAAAGCTAATGCTGTGCTATGCTTTATTCTATTTTCCTTATTTTTAACCTTTCCACTAGACCTTTCTCTATAGTTTGTAAATATATCTCTTTGATAACTTAAAACATCCTTTCCTCAATCCAAATTTACCTTTAGCTACCAGTGTGCTTCTTTGCATTCCTTCATTGTCAATCCTCTTGTAAGAGATTTCAGTTGAAATGTCACCACATTTACTTTTCATTCACATTTCATCCCACAGCAGTCTTGTTCCGTCCCAGTGGGACCACTGAAGATGCTTTTGCCAGAATTCCCTGCATTTTCCCTTTGGCTAAATTCTGTGGCCACTTACCATTCCTTGTGTTCATAAATTCTTATGAGCATTTAACTGTTGATCAGCCTGGCCGTGTTTCTTACTGATGTGCTACCATACTCTTCTGGTTTTTGCCCACTTCCTCTGACCATTCTTGCTTAAACTCCTTGATTATTCCATAAATATTGGTATTCTTTAAGGTTATATTTTAGATCACCACTTTGTCATACTCATCTTGAGTGATCACATATTCTATTACTAGGCGACCAAGAGTATACTAAAGGAACTCAAATACAAAATGTCAAACAATCTCTTTCTTATTCTGTAAATCTACTTTTCTAGTAGATAAACTTGCCAACTGTAGTTAAATAATAACTAGTAGCAGCCCATGCTTTCCTCCTAGCTTCAATCACTTTTTTAAATTTGTTCTATGCTCAGATTATTTGGGTATTCTGTGTGTTATTCCAATAGTATGTGTTTTTCTTCACCTTTGGGCCTTAAGACATGTTTTCTATCTGCATGTAACATTTGTCCCTATTCCTTATCCATCATTCTCACATGTGGTGAATTCTTATTCCAGTCTTAGCAGAAATGTCACTTTTTCTTAAAATTCTTTTTTCATTGCTCAAGACTGCGCCAAGTTTCCTTTTTATCTGTCCCCACAGAAACTTGTAGTTCCTACATTATTGCGCTCTACACATTATGTTTCTCTGTTGCTTCTCCTTGGGTTTAAAAATCCTAAAGGCAAAATATTCTTGCTAAATTATTCACAATTATATTTCCAGTAATTAATGGTGGGCCTACATATATAGTGGCTCATCAATAAAAGCCTAGAGGGCCTCCCTGGTGGCGCAGTGGTTGAGAGCTGGGTTGCGAAGCTGCCCGCAGCTTCTGCAAAGCCAGTTTGATCCCAGGCCACCGGGAGAGGGTCCCACGTGGCGCACAGACCTCTCCTGCTGCCCGCTGCTCCCCTCAGCAGTGTACTTTGTCCGTCTGCCTGCTCTGCTCTGCTCTCCTCTCTGCCTCTGGTGAATTCTCTCGCCCTCCTGCACTTCTGACTCTACCCAGTGCTTGTATAAATAAATAAAAATCTTAAAAAAAAAAAAAGGCTAGAGTCAAAGGAAAGTAGAAAAGAAGTTCAGATGGACAGAATGAATGTTTTTCTGGCAGAGATAGCATTTGAGGTGAATCTTGAAACATGATGAAATTTTATTAGTTGAGATGTTATTTTACACAGTGGGTATAATGAAGCAATTGGCAAAACATTGACAGGAATCCAGGAAATACTTTACAGGCCAGTTTGGAAGCAGATTAAATATATATGAAAGGAATAAAATATGATAAGATTACTACAGAGAGATCTTGTAAAGGACCTGGAATGCCAAGGTAACTTTCTACCTCATCTTAAAGTTAATGAAGGGTAACAGGAAGTCACACAGGATTTTTGAAAAGGAATGAGATAATTGGTGATGTTTATAAAAAAAAAAAGTAAGTAACAAGAATATGTAGGATGAATGTATAACATTCTCAATATTTTAATAATATTAAAAGCTAAATTATTTCACTATATTTTAAGTAGTTTGGATAATATAAACTAGAAGGAAAAGAAAAAAAAAAAGGAATGGGTGAAGAAGAGAAACAAGAAGTCTTAGCATCTGAATGAGGGCAAGAAACAATTGAAATCAAGCCAAAACAGGCTTTGAATATAAGCCACAATTATCTTCAAGCAAAAATGATCACTAGGAAGTTCATAATCCTGCTAAAGTGTACATATGGCCACATGTGTTTGTGAAAGCAGACACTAGGGTTGGCTCATAAGTTCACTCAGCAGAGAGAACAAAATTTTATTATTATTATTATTATTATTATTATTACTATTATTATTTAGGACAAGAGAGAATTTAGAAAAGGCAAGTTCAGTGCCATTTTCATCTAGGCATTTGGGCTAGATAGGATACTCAGAAAATGGAAAGTGTTGGTCTTTCTCCTTTGAAGAATGAAGGACAAGATGAAATGATTCTCAACATATCCTCTTGAAAATCAAACCATTACATAGGACTTCATTTCATACCAGAATTACTAGTTTGAATAAGAATAACATATAGAGGGCGGAGCAACATGGCGGCGAGGAGATGCTGCGAGTAAGATCTCCCATTAAAAAAAGTGAATAGGGAGGAAAAGCGGCAGGTCCCAGTGAGAACTGGGACACGGAAGATAAACGGGTGACTCCAGCGAACTGCCCGAAGAAGAAAGTGGCCATAAAAGAGGACTAGAAGGGAGGGAAGCGCAGAACCCTGCTCCCCTCCCCCGCCCACAGAGGCGGCACTCTCCGACCGGCAGAGAGGAGGAAACAACAAACCAAAACGGCCCACAAGAACAAACGACGCAGCAAGCGGGACTGTGAGCGGAAAGGAACTATTGCAGCCACCACACCCCGTGAACGGGAGCTGAGGCGAACCCTGCAGGATCCGCCGCGGCGGTGAGCAAACGGCTCCGGGCGCCATTAGAGAAGAACAAAGACCCCGGGAGACGCGCACACAGCCCGGGCTGCCGGTAAGCCTGCGCGGGAAAGCGGCGCTTGGCGCGCTTGAAAAGAAAACGCGGACCGGGATCCCGGCTGCCCAGGTCCCCGCGCCTGCGACCTAGGCTTGTGGGGAGATGACCTAGGCTTGCTGGGAGACACGCAGAGGTCCTCACTGAGGTGAAGGTCCCTCCCTGAGTGAGCAGGAACCAGGCGCCCAGGCACGGGAGCGGTGCAAAAGGCGCCATTCCCGCGCCACTGAACTGGGCTACAGCCCGCGTCCTGGAACTGAGGGCTTTGAACTGAGACCCAGGGCACGAAAATTCGGGGCGTGGGTTCTCCACGACGGTGGGGCACAAGGCAGACACAGCACCCCAAAGCTGTTGAGGTGTACCCTACCATTCCCGCTCTGTTCCCTGTCCCATGGGGTGGGGGGAGGCGAAAAACAGCCCCCCAAGGACAATAGGAGAGATCTCTGGCGCCACCTAGAGACCAGGAAAAAAAAGTCACTAACACCCCATAAAACAGGAAATTTCTTAAGACTGCTTGAAAAGGGCAGAAGGCTTCTGCAGGACCCAGTGGCCAGCCGGGAAGTTATTCCACGCCAGGCCCCTTCCGACCAGCAGTCTGAGCCCACAGAGGGAGCAGGCACCCACGTCCGGGGCAGACCGGGGGCGCAGAAGAGTGTGCCTGAAACCAGAGGCGCAGGGACTGCATCCCGCTTCGCCATTTGAGAACAGGGACATTTCTTCAGTAAAAACTGCCTAAAACCAGCAGAAAGCTCCCCCAGAAGACAGAGATGGCTCCTGGAAGAGCCAGAGGGGAGCGGAGAAGTTCACCCAAGATGTCAGTCAGTCCGAGCAACACAGTGTCCCAACGCATACGACAAATTAGAAAACAGACAGTAGGGAGTAGAAGAACCACACGCAACCTAAAAACTCCTCAGGAAAGAAGCACACCACAAAAAGAAAACCACTCCCCAGATTGCAACGACAGCAACTTGGAAGAACTTCTGAGCCTTCCAGAAAGAGAATTTAAAATTGCCATGATTAAAAAAGTGATAGATCAGAAGAAGGAAATTGAGTCCCTAAAGAGGGAAGTAAGAGAAATGCAGGAGATCAAAGAATTAATGGAGGAACTAAAGAACTCTGGGAAAAGCAATGAAAGCAGAATAGATGAAATGGAAGAACGAATAAGTAATCTTGAAGACACAGAAATAAAAAGAACCAAAACAGAAAAGGAAAGAGAAGTACGAAGGAAAAAGAATGAAGAAAGACTTCGGGAACTATCTGACTCCATGAGGAAAGGAAATATAAGAGTTATAGGAATTCCAGAAGGAGAGGAGAGAGATGTAGGAACAGAGAAAATATTCATGGATATAATTGAAGAGAACTTCCCAAATGCGAAGAAGGAGCTGAAAATTGATATACAAGAAGCAAGAAGAACACCAAACTTCCACGACGAAAGGAAAAACACAGCAAGACACATAATAGTAAAGCTCCCAAGAATCCAGGACAAGGAAAAAATAATGAAGCTGACAAGAGGGAAGAAACAGATAACATTCAAAGGAAAACCAATCAGGCTGACATCAGACTTCTCTGAAGAAACACTACGGGCAAGGAGAGAGTGGAGGGACATAGTCAACAGACTCCAAGAAAACAGATGCCAACCAAGAATACTCTATCCCGCAAAGCTCTCTTTCCTCCATGAAGAAAGAATATGGACCTTCCCAGACAAAGAGAAACTCCGGAATTTCATTGCGACTAAACCCCCACTCCAAAAAATACTACAAGGAATCCTAAAGCCAGAACCTCAGAGGGACGAATAACAACGAAAGAAGACAAAAAAAAAAGTTATTAAAAGAATAAATAAATAAAATCAAAGGAAAGACAAACATAATGGCAAATACAGATGCTAACATATCAATATTAACTCTAAATGTAAATGGACTAAACTCTTCAATAAAAAGACACAGAGTTGCAGCCTGGATTAAGAAACAAAACCCAACCTTTTGCTGTCTCCAGGAAACACATTTAGCTACAAAAGATAAAAATAGGCTCAAAGTCAAAGGATGGAAAACAATCCTACAAGCAAATGGGCCAAAAAAGAAAGCAGGAACAGCTATACTTATATCAGATAAAACAGACTTCAAACTCAAAAAATAAAAAGAGACCCCAATGGTCACTACATTATGATTAAGGGACAATACTTCAAGAAGAAATAACACTCATTAACATATACTCACCAAACGAAAGAGCACCAAAATATATCAGACAACTGTTGTCCTCTCTGAAAACAGACATCAGAGAAAACACATATGTAGTGGGAGACTTCAACACACCACTATCAACAATGGATAGATCAACAAGACAAATAATAAGTAAAGAAACTAAAGCTCTAAATAAGGACCTAGAGCATTTGGGCTTAACAGACATCTATAGAACACTAAATCCAAAAAAAACGGAGTACACATTTTTCTCAAGCGCACACGGATCATTCTCCAGGATCGATCACATACTGGGGCACAAGACAAACATCAACAGATACACCAAGATTGAAATCATACCAACCATCTTTTCTGACCACGAAGGCATCAAACTAGAAATAAATCATAAAAAGAAGGCAAGGAACTATCCTACCTCATGGAGATTAAAAGCAACACTACTGGAAGACCACTGGACTAATGAGGAGATCAAAGAAGAAATTAAAAAATTCTTTGAATTGAATGACAAGGAGGACACCAATATCCTAAATGTATGGGATGCAGCAAAAGCAGTAATAAGAGGAAAATATATAGCAATAGAAGCTCACATCAAAAAACAAGAAAGAACTCAAAGAAACAACCTAATCTCGAAGCTCAAAGATCTAGAAAAAGAACAACAAAAAAACCCCAAAACCAGTAGAAGAAAAGAAATAATAAAAACCAAAGCAGAAATAAATGAAATTGAAACTAAAAAAACAATCCAAAAGATCAATGAAACCAAGAGCTGGTTCTTTGAAAAAATAAATAAAATAGACAAACCCCTAGCCAGGCTCACAAAGGAAAAAAGGGAGAAAGCACAAATACACAGGATCATAAATGAAAGAGGAGAAATCACAACGGACACAGCAGAAATCAAAAGAATAATCAGTAACTACTATGAACAGTTATATGGAAACAAGTTCAACAATCTAGAGGAGATGGACAAATTCCTACAACTCTACAATCACCCAAAGCTAGATAAAGAAGAAATAGAACACCTAAACAGACCAATTACAATTAGCGAAATTGAAATGGTAATCAAAAACCTCCCCAAAAACAAAAGCCCAGGACCTGATGGATTTACAAATGAATTCTACCAAACATTCAGAGACGAATTAGTGCCTATCCTTCACAAACTCTTCCAAAAAATTGATAAGGAAGGGACAATACCAAACACGTTCTATGAAGCCAATATTACACTAATACCAAAACCGAATAAGGACAACACAAAAAAGGAAAACTATAGGCCAATCTCCCTAATGAACACTGATGCAAAAATCCTCAATAAAATTTTAGCTATCAGAATCCAACAATGTATCCATAAGATAATTCACCACGACCAAGTTGGATTCATTCCAGGGACACAAGGATGGTTTAACATCCGAAAATCAATCAACGTTATCCAACACATCAACAAAAAGAAATATAAAAACCATATGATAATATCAATAGATGCTGAGAAAGCTTTCGACAAAGTGCAACACCCATTCATGATAAAAGCCCTTGAAATTCTTGGGATACAAGGAACATACCTCAACATCATAAAGGCCATCTATGACAAGCCAACAGCCAGTATCATTCTCAATGGTGAAAAGCTGAAAGCAATTCCATTAAGATCTGGAACAAGACAAGGATGTCCACTCTCACCACTGCTTTTCAATATAATACTGGAAGTCCTAGCCAGAGCAATAAGACAAGAGAAAGACATCCAAGGAATCCAAATAGGAAAAGAAGAAGTCAAACTATCACTATTTGCAGATGATATGATAATATACATAGAGAACCCCAAAATCTCCACAGAAAAACTAATTCAACTCATCAATCAATTCAGTAAAGTGGCAGGATACAAAATCAACACGCAAAAGTCAGTAGCCTTCCTATACACAAACAATAAATCTGAAGAAGAAGAAATCAAAAAAACCACCCCTTTTATTATCGAAACAAAAAAAATCAAATATTTGGGAATAAATCTAACAAAAGAGGTAAAGGACCTATACAAAGAAAACTATAAAACACTGTTAAAAGAAATAGAAGAAGACACAAAGAAATGGAAAGACATCCCCTGCTCATGGATTGGAAGAATAAACATTATTAAAATGGCCATCCTACCAAAAGCAATATACAGATTCAATGCTATTCCAATCAAAATCTCAATGGCATTCTTCAAAGAAATAGAACAATTATTGATGAAATTCATATGGAATCACCAAAAACCCCGAATAGCCAAAGCTCTACTGAAAAAAAAAGAAGGAAATGGAGGCATCACACTCCCAGACTTCAAACTATACTACAAAGCCATAATCATCAAAACTGCATGGTATTGGAACAAGAACAGACATACAGACCAATGGAATCGAATAGAAAATCCAGAAATAAACCCACAGATTTATGGTCAACTAATCTTTGACAAAGGAGCAAAGACTATGCATTGGAGCAAAGAAAGTTTGTTCAATAAATGGTGCTGGGAAAACTGGGTCGCTACATGCAAAAGAATGAAGCTTGACCACTACCTCACACCATACACAAAAATCAACTCAAAATGGATTAAAGAACTAGACATAAGACCTGAAACCATAAAATACATAGAAGGAAATATAGGCGAAACACTACGGGATTTGCACATCAAAGACATCTTTACAGACACATCACCCAAAGCAGTGATAGTGAAGAGAAAGATAAACAGCTGGGACTACATCAAATTAAAGAGCTTCTGCACAGCAAAAGAGACAATAACAAAAACAAAGAGAAACCCCACCAACTGGGAGAACATTTTTGCACCCAACACTAATGATAAAGGACTGATCACAAAAATCTGCAAAGAGCTGATGAGACTCAGCAACAACAAAGAAAATAATCCAGTCAAAAAATGGGCAGAAGAGCTAAAAAGAAACTTCTCTGAAGAGGAAATGCAAATGGCCAGCAGACATATGAAAAAATGTTCAACATCACTTGTAATCAGGGAAATGCAAATCAAAACTACCTTGAGATACCATCTCACACCAGTGAGAATGGCACATATTAAAAAAACTAGCAACAACAAATGTTGGCGAGGGTGTGGAGAAAAAGGAACTCTTCTGCACTGTTGGTGGGAGTGCAAACTGGTCCAACCACTATGGAGAGCTGTGTGGAGATTTCTGGACCTACTAAACATAGAGCTTCCATATGATCCAGCAATTCCACTCCTAGGTATTTACCCAAAGGACACAGAAACATCAATTCCAAAGAGCACCTGCACTCCTATGTTTATAGCAGCACTGTTTACAATAGCTAAGCTTTGGAAACAACCCAAATGCCCAAAAATAGATGACTGGATCAAGAAGATGTGGTACATATATACCATGGAATATTACTCAGCATTCAAAAAAGATAAACACATGCAATTTGCAGCAACATGGATGGCACTGGAAGGGATCATGCTCAGCGAAATAAGCCAAAAAGAAAAAGAAAAATACCGGATGGTCTCACTCATAGCAGGAATCTAGAAAACTTAAATAAGGTACCAGGAAAATGAATATAAGAAAGTGAAAATCAAAATCAACAAAAAACTATGAACCAGAGACACTTTTGGGGGGGGGGGGGTGGGAGGGGAAGGATTGGGGTCAGAATGGGGCATTTGCAATTGTATGGGGGAATATAAAAATAAAATTTAATATTAAAAAAAAAAAAAAGAATAACATATAATGGTAAATGGCAGAAAATGTCAAGATTCATTCAAAAACTTAACTTCTCTCAACAGAGTTGGGCTACCTTTTCCCAAAAAACTAGCAGTACATGTTTTGATACCACTATTCTCCTCAAAATGTTTAAGACATGATCTCTCCATTTTGACATAAAGGGACTTCTGTCCATTGTACAGGAAGAGAAGGAGGAAGAGAAGAAGTCTTACCCCATATTGAATTACTTTGGGCTTAATTTCAAATCAGCTATTTCACCCTATATAAATATCAAGGCAACAGTCTTAGAAGATATTTATTGTAAACTAATGAAGTAAAAGTTGTGGAGAGCAGAGGACATAGAAGCCAACCACAATGTCTATGTTCTTTGCTCATTCTGTTTCTGCAGAATAGGTTTTGTGATCAAAGGTAAGCTAAGTAGGATGTTTGAGTCATCATTTGCAATAAGGCTTACAACTATATATTGAAGATTTATCCAGATCATACATTTGTTGGTCCCTGAATATAAACTTTATTTGGTCCTTGTCCAGGGTTCCTAGCAGTTTCTAAAACTCTTGGACCTGCTGAATGATTAAAAGCATTTTTGTTATTGAAGCCTCCCCGTTGGTATAGGGGTTGAGCACAACACTATGAAGCTGTCTGCAGCCTCTGCAGCGTGGATTCGAGTCCCAGCCAGCCAGGGAGATACCCACATGGTACGGCAGACCTCTCCTGTCTCACCCACTGCTACCCTCAGCAGTGTATTTCGTTCCATCTGCCTGTTCTGCTCCCTGCTCTGTCTCTGGTGAATCCTCTCACCCTCCTGTGCCTCTGACCTGTACCCCAGTTCTTGTATAAAAATAAACAAACCTTTATATAAAAAAAAAATTTTGTTACCCGTGAGCCCCTCAAATCACAACTGAGATGATACCAATGTGATTCAGGGTGGGCATATACTCTAGTATGGGGTGTTGTCACCAGCAAATCCCAACACATTGTTAGAAATTTGAGATGTTTAGCCAACCTAGCCTCAGGGAAGGAGAAGGAGTCTGAATATAGAGCAACTATCTGGACAATGATTTAATCAAATGTGCTGAAGTAATTAAACCCTACTGTAGCCTCTGGATACTGGAACTTCCTGGGTAGTGGACATTTTGTTGTGCTAGGAATGGCAAAGCACCCTGATTTCACAAGAGAACATGGAATATCTATAATTTAGACCCTCACAAAGCTTGCCCTGTGTAGTCTTCATTTAGTTGGTTCTGATTTGTAACCTTGTAATAAAACTCTAATTATAGGTATAGGCCTTTCCTGAATTCTGTGTGGTATAAGGGGACTCCTGAATGTAGGTGAGTCATAAGAGTCCTTGAATTTATGGTGAGTCAGTCTGAAGTGAGTGACCTGGAGTGTAATTTCAAGGCACAGATGTCTCTGAAGTAAGGTCAGTAACAGCAGGGACCACAGCCTTAAGCCTGTGGAGATTCTGACACTAACTCTGAGTGTTTAGTGTCAGAACTGAATTTCAGTACACTCGTTCGTCAGAATAAATAATATTTGCCTGTGTAAATTCAGAGATAATGAATGGCTTTTTACCTTTTAGCATATACACGTGAAGAGAGACATATCTGAGCAAAGATTGTCCAATTTTAACAGATCTGAATTACAGGAATATCTCCTTATGAATCTGGTGGTTTTTCTGATTTCACATGAATTTTAAAGAAAAAGAGAATCCTGCAGCCTTGTAATCTGGTTGCCTTTAGAGTCCTCAAAATGAATACCCATTTCAAGTACAGTATCAGAAACATGTTGAGTAGATTTCTGGGTCAAGTTTGCACAATATAATATCTCATTTGCATCTCACAAAGAATTTAAAGCCAATAATGTCAAAACTTTTTTTAATGCCTAATAACCACATCTAATTTCCAGGTTATATAAAACTCACTGAATCATATTCCAAATTCACAAGTCTTCATTACCATTTGGTCTACCACATTTGGGTGGAGCAAAGCAAAGAGGAAGGGGTGAAAGGGGTGGACATGGTATTAGGTTCCGGTTTTCATGCTATCTCCTTCTCAAAAGGCTCATATATCAAACAATAGTGAGTGATGAGAAGCAAAAAAAGCACCATCAGGTCCCTCTCTCACTAAAGTAGTTTAGACTTTCAACCTGATGATTTCTCTTTGATAAAGAATAAAGAGATAGTTTGTCTCTAGAGGAAGCTGCTGAGGTTCCCATGGTCTCCACAATAGGCAAAGTGCCAGCTCTCCAGATCTCTTGTCTCCTCCTTGCTTTGTCTCCTCCACATGGCTAAAATGAAAGAGATAGATGTCCAATTCTACTTACATATTTTCTTTTAAACTACAGAGATAGACTGCTACCTCTCTCCATTTGAAGGACTGAACTTTTGTGAGAAAAGAAATCACAAAAAAGACAGTTTTGTTAGAAGCTACTAAATAATGAGGCAATGAGGCATGAGCAGCACATGTGACCCTTTTAAGCATCACCAGAAGTCTCTGTGCTGTAGTCATTCAGCCATTTGTACAAAGGAACAAACGCCAAATCCTTTGGCTAAGCCATGCTTTTGCTTTCTCCCTCTTTCTCTAGTTTTAATTAAATATTTAATCTTTACATGATATCAGGAGCTTGAGAAAATTTAATCCAGGCCAGTTAGTATTAGCTTTCTTCATGAGAAAATGAGCTCCCAGGCTTGTGTCTGGATCCAGCTGGGACTGCCTGTGACCCAGTGCTTCAAGGGGAAATGGCTTGTATCCAGAAGGATGAGCAATCCTTAGACTTGAAGATAGTGCCACTTGCAGACTAAATGCATCCTAAAAATGGCAATTGAATAGTTGGGCTGCTTTTTACTCAACAGAGTATAGCTATTGTTTTGAAAATTTTACCCATTCCAGCTTCCCAGTTCTCCCTTCAGCCTCTTTTTGTGCAGAGAAACACACTTCTGGATACTTGCAGACAAATTCACACATCACATCCAGCCAAGGTCTACAGTAAACGATATTCACACTGCACTCCTTTATCCATTACATTTTAAAACATTCACAGAATTTGTGAAGTCAGTTCCTCAATTCTTGTTTAGACAAGAAAACCCTAACTCCTGGCCTGTACACATATGAAAACTTTTTGTATCAGCTTATTGGGTGACAAATTAAGTTATCTGTGCCCATATTATAAAAGATTTAAACTGTATGATGTATATAGTAAGTAAGGACATTATGGAAATCCAAAGTTCAACCTAAAATTCCATAGAGGAGCCAGCGTTTCTATTCAGTGCCAGTCAGAAGTTATCTAATATCCAGCACTTTGCTTCCAGTCACTGCAAATTATCTATGTATCTTCTGAATAGCATTGTGTGGAAGGCTGGGAGTCATCAACATATACACGACAACGGTTTTTAGTCTTCACCTGTGCTCAGACACAGGCACAAGCACAGACACACTGGTCATCATTTTACTCCATCCTGGGCATCTCTCTCTTTTTCTATGTGGTGACAATGGTACATAATTTGGAGTCAAACAGATCCAATCCTTCAACTCTCACATTCTAGTCAATGATCTTGAACATGTTAATATTGGATATGTCAAATCACCATGTTTCTTTACATGTAAAACCAGATTAAGGATACATACTCTGAAGGAATATTATATGAATTAAATGAAAAGTTATTTTTGAAAGCTCACCATAAAAGTTGGCTCACAATAAGGGCTAAAAACATGATGGATTCCTATTCATGCAGAGCAGTTATAAAGCCTGAAAAATCAGTTGAATAAAGAAGGGACAATTTAGAATATTTGAGTGAAGGTCAGGGATGTTCTCTTTCCAAAGTGGAGAATTGAAGGGCAGTTTCATATGAACTTTTCCTTAATCTTCCACTCCTCACCTCAAAGTTATAAACTGTTCCTGAGATAGCCATACAAAAGAGGAAAGATTCGGGGGTGGGGGAGAAGGAAATAAATGTACCCTTCCTTCCCTCTTCTACTACACTGTCATTTTGGTTTAAATATCATCATTTGCATATTTTTATCTGAACTGAGAAAGGCCACCTTCTCACACCTAATCACCAGGAAGCAGCAGGCAGCAGCGTTGGAAGCTTTTATCAATATGCCAATTTTTATTTTAGTTTATAATTTAAAAGTGAGAGTAAAATGACAGACGATATCATTTCAAAGGGTTTTTTATTAATATATATATATATATAAAAAAACTCTCACTCTTTTTATTTTTTTGAGGCAGATTAGGAGTGGAAAAAACATGGGAATGAAGTGGAAAAATAAAACGTGACTATCAAGACCCAGAGAAGGAAAAGGTAGCATTACCAGTCATGCCTGCCTCCTTCTGCATATATGCACAAGTTATCACAATGACTCAAGAGCATAGGCTAGATGAAACAACAAGGAAAAAATAAAGCAGGCTTGTGGGATTAATTTGAAATGATAAAACAATATCAAAGTCCTGTTTCTTTATTAAAATCATTATTGTGTAAAATCATTGTTAAATTTGAGAGGTCAGAGAACTAAACTATAAGTTAGAAAATTACAAGAACTGACTTCAATCTGTTTTTGTAAGCAGTGTGAATAACATCATGAATAGTAATAATAATAACAACATTGCTTTCTTCATTTAAACTATAAAAGACAATGCTTATTTAAACATAGAATTTGAAGAACATGCCAGAAAATTTGGTGTGATTAAATGGAAGTGTTATAAATATGTGAATTTGTTACTTATGAACAGCCAGCAGAATGAGTATACCTAATCTCAACGTTCATTTCCTCTACAGTCTTCCCATATTTGTTGAGTATGACAAGACATAATCTTCTCTCCATTTCTTTTGTTTACTCTTCACATTTTTTGTCATAACTGATCAAAGTAATGCTATGTGATTTGACTTACATTATCAAGAGAAAGACATCTTTATAAATAGGGGCACTACTCTGAAGATTAGGTCTTTCAGGAACATCTACTAAATTTGCACAATAAAGACTCCCTGGACAATTTCATGACCTCAGGACCTTGGGGTGTGCTTTTTTAATGAATTCAGTCACTACAGGCAGGCAGAGCAGTGATTAAAAAAACATGGCCAAGAAAAACATGAAGTGAAAAAAAGGAATGGAGAACCTAGAAAACACTGGAGATGTCCTTCTTTTCAAAGTACAGATTAAAATAAAAGAAAAGGAAGTTTTTCAATATCTTCTTGTCTCTCTACCAAAATCAGCATCACTCTGAATTCTTTTCTGGCTCAAAGTCTTTGCTTGGACCACTCCAACTTCACGATTTTATAATATCACACTTTCTGGCTGCTCTTTTTTTTTTTTTTTAATTTCCTCTTCATGCTCTGCTTCCCCCTTTAAATATTGGTATTCTCAAAGTTTGGGTCTGTTTTTTCTGTTTTTCTCACTCTTACAAACTTCTAAGGACTATTCTATATTACCCCATGGCATCAATTGCTGAATATATGCAGATGACAAACACACACACACACACACACACACACACACACACACACACACCAGATGTCCCTGAGCTTCAGGCATGAATATCCAACTGCCTAATTAAGAGCTTACACACAGGCACTTCTGAAAATCAGAATGTCAAAGCTAAAAATCTCTCCCCCAACAAATTTGCTTCCACTTATCACCATACCAGTAATTGCTCACATCTTATATTTAGTTGTTATCTTTGACTCTACACACTCTATCACCTACTCAATCCAATCAATAACTAAATCCTATGGAGTGGAGCTCATAAATCTCTCACATCTTTCTACTTCCCTCCATTGTTACTGTCACCACTGTCATTCAAGGCAACATCATATTTCTCTCAGAGCACTATAATATCCTCCTAATTGATCTCCTTATCACTGGTGTTGCTCTCCTCAAATCCATTTTCCACTCGTCTGTGTGAGCAGTATTTCAGAAACATACAATTCTGCATATCATTCTTTTATTAGTTTTCAATAGCTTTTCACTTTATTTTAAATGTAGCCTGATATACCCCTCCCCACATACACACCACTACTACCCTGCTCCTTTCTTCAGCTCCATCTGTAGCTTCTCTGTCACTCACAGTATACTCAAGCAAAAATAAATGTATTCCATAGCCTCAAAAGCACCATGTTCTCTCTCTCAACTCAAAATACTAAGATTTATCCAAAGAATATGTACAAATGGCCAACAAGTACTTAAAGATATGTTCAACACACTAATAAGGGAAATGCATGTCAAAAGTAGAAATGAAATATCAACTTGCATCTGTTAGAAAGGCTACCATTAAAATGACACACAATAATAAACGCTGACAAGAGTGTGGAGAAAGAACTGTACTGCACTGTTGCTGGAACTGTAAATAAATAAATGCAGCCACAATGGAAAACAGTATGGAGGCTGCTCAACAAATTAAAAATAGAAGAACCATATCATCCAGCAATTCCACTTATGGGTTATACCCAAAGGAATTAAAAACAATCTCAAAGAAATATCTGTGCCACCATGTTCATTGCAGCATTATTTCATAGCATAAAAATCACAAATTAAGTGTTTAACATTAGAAATTTCAATGAATATTTGTACTGTAAATAAAAGAAGGATATAGAGGAATATTGCAGATAAAGGCACATAATATATATAAAAATGTTCTATAAACCTTATACATTATCTCACTATTAGATATATGTAATATATAACATTAGTTTTTAATATTTTATTACATATCAAACAAATATTATGTACTCAATAAATAGTTCTGAATATAACTAGCAATAAAAGACACACTTGTCAACATCCCATAGTCCCAAGAAAACCCAGAAACATCTAAACCTAAACTAGAAAAAAAATAGGGTTTATTAATTCATTATAACAAAAGAATAAAGCTAGAGGACTATGGGGTGTCTTAGGAAGAGGGAATCAGAAAGGATTTGTATAAGAAGTAGACAGGTATTAGGTGGTTTGGGGGAAGATTTAAATAAATTCAATTTGCTTAGAATTGGAAGCTGTCAGAGAGCGTTTAATTTATCCAAGTATTCTTTTCTTGCCACAATAACAGTATTCACAAGCACACATCTATTGTACTATTTTCACCTTGCTACACTAGGAGATATAGTAATGAAAAGAGAAAGATCAGTTCATCACCTCATTAAATAATAATTTAACAGATAGGAAAAATAAATTATCTTTTAAAATCACTCACTTAAAATAATTATGTTTCCTCATTAAAAAAAAAAACTTAATGAAAATTACTTGTAAAAGTAACACTTTACATAAATCTTGGTGAAGATGGGTGAAGAGGATAGAGATAATCACCCACTGTCCATAGAAACAAGTGAAAACTACCAGACAAATGGAAAGTGGAGTAGGAAACTCCATCTTCTGTGAAACTAGCTAAGAGCAACAAATTCAAACCCAAATTTATGAAGAGTATTTCACAGATACAGACTTGGGACCAAACCAAGGAAGGTTTTTTGTAGCTGATCCAGATTTATGTAAGATTCCATGTGAGCTATACCTAGGCAGGTAAGAAGAGTTCCGGGGTGGAATGTAGGCAGTCAAAAAAATAGATAAGTGGCAACTAAAACCAGGTGGGTAAGTGTTAAACCAGCACACAGAATATCTGTGCATTTGCCAACGTTTACTGGGAGCATGTGTCCCACTTGCTGATCAAGACAACAGAGCCTAAAAGAATGAAGACACAGTGGCAGCTTCCCTAAATTCAAGAGTTTGTTTTAAGTTACTCTGCTTGTCCTACTATTTTTAAACAAACAGTTACTTTATAAAATAATAATTGAAAACATGATGTATCCCTATCTAGGGGGTATGAAGAAAACTGTTCTTGAAAGAGCATTTATTTTAATTAAAGTCTTACATCTCCTAGAAAGAATAAAAATATGAGGATCAATTATTCAACTCAAGAAATTAGAACAAAAAAATACAATTAACAGAACAAAAAGAATCTACTAATAAAGACAAACAGCAAATAGAAATTAATAAAGTAAAACAATAAATTAATAAATTTATTTTGATAAAATAAATTTATCAAACATTTGCTTTTTAGAGAAAAAAAATCACTGATACAGTATTAGATAACCCAGTACATAAAATAAGAGAAAAACAATTACAAAATTCAAATTTAGAAATAAGAATGGAGAATTAGTTACAGATAAACAGGACACTGAAAATGTACAAGCATAATAAGAGGTTTTTTCTTAAATGCATACTGATATTTGCATAATTTGGATGCAATGCAAAATTGAACCAAAATAATAGGAGTAACATAAAGGAGAAAAAAAATGCATGGAATCATCAAAAAGAAAAAAATATGGCAAAGAATGGACATAGTTCTGGAGGCTGGAAATACTAGGTCAAAGTTTCAGCATAACTGATTTTCCTGAGGTCTTTCTATCTGGCCTACCTGGTTTGTCTCTGTGTGAGTATGTCCCTGGTATCATTCTTGTCTCATTTATTTATTTATTTATTTGTTTGTTTGTTTGTTTATTTATTTATTTAATTTATTCATTCATTTATTCATTTATACAAGCACTGGATACAGCCAGAAGTGTGGGAGGGTGAGAGAATTCACCAGAGCCAAAGGGGGGGAACAGAACAGGCAGATCAACAAAATACATTGCTGAGGGGAGCAGCGGGCGTGGCAGGAGAGGTCTGCTGCTCCATGTGGGGCCCACACCGGCCAGCCAGGGAGCAAATAGGTGCTGCAGAGGCTGTGGACAGCTTCACAGCATGGCACTCAACCTTCTTATATCTAGAAGAACAGAAATAACAATGCACAGAGTCTTGAAAGAATTAAATGTGATTATATAACTAAATCTCCCAGGTGCGTAGACCTAAGTGATCATAACAGTCTAAGAGAACAAAGAGAAGTAGAAACTAATAGAAATGAGTTTTAAAAAATATAGAGAGAGTTAAAGAAAAAAAAAAAAAAACGGAAATAGAACAAAATCTTCCAGGAAATATATGTCACTAAACCAGAAGCTGGCTGGTGCAGTGGGGACATGATACCAGAAAAAAAAAAATCAAGATTGCCATTAGGATTTGATCATCATGCCATCGTTTGACTGGCCTTTAGAGAAAAAGAAGATACATAACTTAAACACCATTTCAAGAAGCAAAAGATAGCTGATGGGGATTCAGCACTGTGATTATTCACTAAGGAGGAGATGAGATTCCATGCTACGCCAGAGATGGAAATATCATCTTAACAAGCATGGACAGCCCCCAATGGACTATAAAATTCATTTGGTGGCTGTGATAATTCAAAAGAGCCAGGTGGCACATCAGTAACAAGGGAAGACATAAATTTTAATTCACAAGGCTCATCAGTGTCCTGGTCAGAAAGGGACAAACCCTCCACTCTTTGGCTCAGTAATCCAGTGTAATGGGAAGAGAAAGCAATGGGAAGTGACACTCATCAGTGTTCGAGAACCCTGTTGAAAAAGTACTTCCTATGTGCATGTGTGTGTATGTGTTCACTTGTATATACAATCAGTGACAATATTCTGGAAGGGATAGTGTTGGTGGGAAATAATCAATGATTTCTGAATTATATATAAGTTAAGACTTCTCATCCTCAAGGCAGTTGTTTCTTTACTGAAAGTCTGATGGTTTTATTACTACCTTCAGTTAAAGTGGAGCTGACTGGGCTCTGTCCTGCAGGGAAAAGAAGACTTGCTTGTGTAATACAAACACAAGTGTAAAGTGAAAATACATTTTCATTTACTAATACACTCTAAAAAGTAATTATCTTTTTTGAGAAGACACATAAAATGTGACAGGTACAATTCATGAATTTGCTAAGTGTTCTTCACAGCAGACACAGTCCATGTTGTTTCACACATAACAGACTTTCCTGCCTAAACTATTGTGCACCTACACACACGTACTGTGTGTCTAAGTGTCTAGCACATTGCCCAAATTAAGCAGATGCTCAGTAAAGATTTGAAGAATGACAGATTCCTGTCTGTTTGCATAGTCTCCTTTCTTAACATGGCAAGTATCTTCTCTATATTCTTTTTCTTGATATTGATATACACCTCTCTACTACCATCTACTATCTATATAACTATGCACACCTCTTCCTACCTCTTTGCATGGCCATTGCCCTCTCTGCCCTGTACAATTGCATCAATACCTAACCACCGGGCCCCCATCTCACCACCTCCAGATTGGCCCTCATGTTGATCTCAGAGCTATTTTTCTCAAGCACAAAACCACCCCTATATATGATATCACTATTTACTTCATCTCATATTCATCTCCATACCCTCTCTACTTTACCTGGCTTTATTTTCCACTGCAACACTTGTCAGCACCTGACAATATTTGTGTGTTTCATTTTAGTTTACTTGCTTATTGTCATTTTCTGTTCCTATATGTAAGCTCAGCAGAAGTAGGGACTTTGATGCATGCATTCTCTATCATTAGTCCTTGGAAGAGGGCCTGGTGCTAATAAGAGTTCAAAATATCTTTTTTTTTTTAGTAATGAACAAATTACTTTATTACCTAGGTAGAGCACAATACCTAAAACAGAGAAAACAATTAGAAACATTTATTCATTAAATGATAAATAAATGAAAACATACCAAAATTGAAAATATATCTGAGTTTTCAGATTTGAAAAGTCAAATCTAGTCTTTGACAAAAGACTAACTCTTTTCCATATGGTTTTTCAGATAATGATAAAATTAAGCCTGCATGAATTTTCATGTTGAGTAAGATATAGTAGTATTGAACTGGAGAGGGCATAGGACTTCTTTTTTTTACTTGACCAGTCTATCTTGGCTATAGCATGCCTTTTCTCTCTAACCCCCTGAAAAAAACTGGCACGGACATGGAATTATAAAATGATATTATTCAGCTCATTTCTTTGAGCTTTGTCTAAAAGCTCTAAATCTAACAGACATTGGGGGAACGATTATGCTACTACTATCCAAATGATTTATATGAGAAAGAAAGGCGTCCAAAAACAGAAGCAAAATATCCTCAAGAGCCTTTCCTTGGACAATTATATGCATATTTACACAACATGCCTCACAAAAAAACTAAAGAATTTTGTTGGAAATCCTCTAAAATCCATTTCTCTAAAGCCAAGAATCATGAGAGAGTTACTTTAAATAATTAAATCTTCCTCTAAAGAACATAAATCAGTGATAACCCCCCCTAAGATCAACTATTTAAGATATTTCTTAATTATAAGAAAATATATTGATAAATTTCTTAAGAAAAAGATTGTTATAAGGTGAAATAGCTCTAAAACAATGGAAAAATCTACAATGGCCAAGCACTGTTCTAAAGGCTGCAGAAATAGCATTAAACAAGAGAGACAGACATCCAGGACCTAAAGAGCGGGCATTCCAGCTGGATAGAGGGAAATAGACATAAAACAAAACACAAAAGTCAAACATGTAGTTTTTTAATGGAAATTTATTACTATAGAGTCAAATGAAGCAAAGAAAGGAGATGGAGAGTGTTGAGTGGGGGAATTTTAAAAAGGGAAAGATTTATGCTATATGAAGAGAAACCAGAGTGAGTGGGAGAATTTTAAATGAAGTGGCCAGAAAAACCTCACCAAGAAGCTGTTATCTCAGTGAAGACTGGACAGAGGTGAGGGAGTAAGCTAAGTGGGTATGTGGAGAAGAGACTCGGATCCCATAATTGGCCTTTGATTTCATTGGTGCAATCACAAATCACATCTGTGCATAATGTGTACCATGTGGCAGGGCTGTTTGACTGTGGGGCAGAAAGATCTATCTAAAAACCTTATTTTGGAAGTTCACCTCCTCTTCTCAAACTTGTGGTTTATCTCTTACATTTCTGGAAAAATTCGCTTTTCTTATTTCATTTCATTTGTCCCTTATTTTTTCATAATGAGGAAATAAAAATCTTTGATTCCACTCTGTAATGATAAAGGCATTTGTTGCATACTTCTTAGAAAACCATGACTTTGAGCACAATTTAAGGTAGTCATGATCCAGTCGGTGATTATGAACATTAGTGCTTGTTTCTGCCCTGAGATGGAGTCATTTCCTTCTCTTAATATTTTTTTGCAATATTAATTCTTTATTTTTTTACATTGTTGTTAATATTTTAGCAGTATTTGATTTCTCCTCTAATCATTGCATAAGGAAATACAAAAGCAGAATGGGGAGGCTAATTATTAACTTTGTGCAGTTTATTCAGGCCTAGATGTTCCTATGTTGGACCTTTTCCTATAATCAAATTGACACTGACCAAGGCATATCAGATCATTTACAAAGAGAATGTCTGCTAGAGAACCTGCCGTGAAACCCAAAGATTCATGGATCAGTGATCGTTTGAGTTGGAAGACAGCATAGGCTAATTTCTAATGTTAAAATTTAGCCTTGTGACATATGCAGAGATACTGAGACATGAAAGGTAAGTGACATGACAAAGTAACAGAAAAATTTATAGAAGTTGATAATATTGTTGTAATATGCCATGATAATATTGTTGTAATATTCAAAGGAGTGGGCTGCTAAATAAAAAGGCAATGCAATGTTGTTCAAGAATATCATATTTATCATATTACTAGCATGTGCCATATCCTAATCTCAGTGATATTACTCTTTTCTTACCTCAGTTCCTCTTCCAGGAACTACTTCTTCTCCATTAGGCTCTCTTTCAGCAAATGCCATTGTCATCCACCTAGTTGCTCAAGCAAGAAAGAAGAGTCCTCCTGACTCTTCCCTTTTATTTGCATTCCACATTCCTATCTCTCCTTTTCTAGTCTAGACAGCAAACTTTTATCGGGCTCTCTGCTTCCAGTTTTACACTATCCTCCCATACCAATCTATTTTCTATAACTTTGCCAGTCATCTTTCCATATCCCAAGTTGCATCTTGCATTTCTACTTCTTAGAAACCAAATTACCAATTTGTTTTATCACAAGTTCCCTTCCTATCTCTTTAAAAATGTCTCTTTCCCTTCCCATTATACAAAGTAAAAGCTCCATTCCTCTTAAAACACCCAAATTCTCAGAATAATTAAATGAATGCCAGAAAATCTGGATTCCTTAATAAAGAACTATTAAATAGGGTGACAATCTTAAACAGAAAACAGTTCATTATATTTGATAGTGGCTTTTTCCATAGTTTCTTCAATGATTTGCATGTCTTGAATAAAGATGCTATTGAATAGCCACAATGTTTTATTTGTATTTAAATTTCAAGCATCTTGTTTATTTTTGCATTACATTTGAACTCCATTTGCTAGCATATTACCAAATTCAAAGGATCCAACCAGCCTTTCAATTAAGTGAAAGAAGCAGTGACTTACAGGAAACTGTAAATGTATTAAAAATGTCACAATCATTTTATTTATAGAGCAACATAAAAATGTAATTCAGGTACTTAAAAAAAAAAAAAAAAACTGACACAGACTAAGCAGAGAAGATGAGCCAGAGGGGATTACTTAGTGATCTAAAACCCAGCTATGCTGAGTTTCTCGAACCTCGGCTTCAAATCCAGCCTGGGTCAAGACAACCTGTCATTCTCCAGAGGCTGAGCACTTCCTATGTTGTAGTTCACCGTGTGTGTGTGTTTTTCATATTGCTCGAGGACTCCATGTACTTAGAAAACCTTATGGAATTTTCTTATAAATGATAATGCTATCCCTAATAAGCTTAACCAAATTCAGAGAACTCCTTGATATATAACTGGCAGCTCTGGATAATGCCCTTGGGTTGTTAACCATTCTATAAAAATCAAATTCAGGCAACACTTCAGAACTTCAGTTTGGTAAAATGTTACTGTATGCCACTTCCAACCCCCCTTCACCCAATGTCCCATAGAAAAGTAAGTGGCCAGTTACTATTATTTGATTTCTGCATTATAATCTGTTTCTTAAAACTAGTAAAAATGAGTTTTTGATTTTTTAAGTATAAAGGTGAAGTGACTCATAAGAGTCTCACTTCTATGCTTCTAGCTTCTTTCTTGTACTATCCACAAATGACAATACAAGCAGAATAGGAGATATCTGCATAGCTTGGGAATTTTATGATTGATAAAGCATTATCTTGTCAGTTGAAGACACTTATATGACAAGTATTTATGATATAAGGAGGTTTCTAGATACGAAAAAAATAATTTGGTGTGATAAAGGACTTTCAAGATTCTAAACACCATTACCTTCAGGGCAAGAGGATTAGTTCTGATATTTCAAAACCTAGTCCTGTTATATTCTAAATGTAGTAATTAAGTGGGAGAAGAGAAGATATCTGGCTCTTGGTACACACACACACACACACACACACACAAACACACACCCTTGCAAAACAGAGAATGAAGGTATAGAGAAGCACTGATGTATAAGGCCAGAGAGGGTTATCAGGTCTCAAGGAAAAAAGAAGCAGAGAAATTAAACAATTGTCTGACTCAATTAAAATTGTCTTTCAGGGCTGCCCCTGGTGGTTCAGGCAGTTGAGTGCCATGCTGTGAAGTGTCCTTAGCCTCTGCAGCGCCGGTTCAATTCCAGCCGGCCGGGGAGGGTCCCTATTGGCACGGCAGACCTCTCCTATCTCACCTACTGCTCCCCTCAGCAGTGTATTTCATCAGTCGGCCTTTTCTGCTCCCTGCTCTGTCTCTGGTGAATCCTCTCACCCTTCCGCACATCTGCCCTGTACCCCGGTTCTTGTATAAAATAAAATAAATAAATCTTTAAATAAATAAATAAATAATAAATAAAATTGTCTTTCAGCCAAAGAAATGGAGGAGACTTCAGAAGACACATACAAAACTATATATAAAGTTAAGTCAAAGAATTTGCAACCTTTGAGGAGAAGTGGAGAATCTTGAAGGTGGACGTGTATCAATGAAGAAATTGAATTTCAGGCCATAAGGATGCTTGAATTCAATTTGATAGAGTTTTCCTGAGGCTTTATAAAGGGGTAACAAAGCAAGTAACACTATAGAAAATTACAACCATCTCAAACCAAAGATATTCACATTTTTACCTCAAGTGCTGTAATCTATTTCTCAAGGTGCTTTTGAATAGTAGAGGTCTAAGTCTCTCTTGCACTGTGAGAAGACTGAAATGAGCTGGCAGAAATCGAATGTTTTATCCCCACCTGGACACTTTTTAGATAGGAGGTAGATGAAGCAAATCACCTTTTGTTGGACACCATAATAAATGAAAACAAGCTAAGGTTCATCTTCAGAAAAGGTTTTTTAGAAAAAGCACCAGAGACAATGTGTTGTTCGGGAAGCATAATGGAAGGTGTTCCCCGGGAAATGAGAAAAGACTGTGCACCTGAGAGTCTGCAGCTATGGAAGCATACTCACCAAGACAAACTTGCCTGTGAACCTCAAGTGGGCTTTCTGTTTTGCTGTTTTTCTATCTTCTTAGTACCAGCCATCTCATCCCTAAAAGGTTATTCTTCATTTTCATTTCAGTGCAATAAGCCTGGCTCATATTTGTAACATCCAAGATAAAGCTTGATTCCAGGTGTAGTACGCAGAAAAGTGGCTCCCTAAAGACACCCCCTTCTTAATCCCTGGAATATGTGAATATGTCACTTTACATAGGCTTTTTAGAGGGATAATTGATTAATTAAGGACCTTGTGAAAGGAGATTATCCAGAATTACACTAGTGGGTCCAATACAGTTACAAGATCCTTAAAGGGTAAAAGGGGGTGGTAGAAGAAGCAGAGAAGAAGTAGAGGTCAGAAGTAGAGGTCAGAATAATATGGGGACACAGTCCAATGAAAGAAGGCAACTTCTAGAAGCAGAAAGAGGCAAGGAACAGGTTCTTCTGTAGAGTTTCTAGAAAAAAGGTACCCCTGTTGACTCATTATAGATTTCTGGATTGGAGAAATGTTAGATGATACAGTCATGCTATCTTAAGCTATATTGTTTGTGGCAATTTGTTAGAGCAGCGATAAGAAATTAATACAATGGGTGAGCCGCTTTCAGATATTCTTCCACAGGAAAACTGTTTTGACCATTCATTGCTTATTTGCCATTCTTTCATTTCCCTTGTGATGACACGTCTATGTTTTATTCACATTTTTCAAAGATGGAGAAACAACTATATGGACCCTATATTTAGGAGTTGATATTGAAATGGGAATAGATACAATAGGAATAAGGATTGAAGTGTGCCTAAACTATAGAGTAGAACCCAAGAGAGGATGGCCAGTACATGTTCTGCTGAATGATCAGAAAACAATTAAGGATACTTTCTTAAATTTAAAAGGTGTTTTGTTCATTGTCAACTAAAGTAAAAAGTAGAAAAAAGGAGTTTCCAGGCAGGGGAGTAGGAAGAGATAAAACAACTCCGGATGCTGAAATTGTTGGATCTGTTCTGTGGGAATAGGGCTTAAGAACTTATGCTGATAAAGTGGAAGATCTAAATCTAGAAAGAGTTTGAAATTTATCTCATGAATAATGGAGAATATTAATAAGAGCAGCATCAATTTATATATAAAGCCAGAGTCAGAGAGACAATTTTTTTTTTAAGGGTGTTGCAATGGTTCATGTTAAAGATAACACAGACCAATCTAATGTAGCATGGAGAGAAAGATAGTGAATCAAGAAATACTAACAAGGTAGAACCAACTGAATTTGATCATTGGATCTAATAAGAAAAGAAAGGAAAGAGTTTAGAAGGAAATCTGAGTTTGAGGTTTGTGTAAGGTGTTGCTTTCTCAGACAGGACTTGCAGGAGGGAACCAGCTTGGTGAAAAGGGGCAGTGACTTATTTCTATAGGCAATTTTCATTTTATGTATCCTTTCAAACTTTCTCTAATCATTCATGAAATAAGATACATGTTGTATAGAGAGGTGAGACCATATTTTCTATATTTAGCATTTCTATTACCTACCACAATGCTGGGCACATGATAGATTCTTGTTGAATTGAAAAGAATATTGTGCTCATCAAGAAAGATGTGTACTTTGATTCCAATTCAGACGTGGCTCTTGGGGTTTAAAATTACCCTGAAAGTCAATCAACGTAGCTCTAGGCAAAGGCATATCTTTTAGAAATGGATTAAAGAACTATTGATGTTAGATTTTTTCTTTTAGCATGATGCATTATCTTCAATTATAGGGAAAATAAACAATTTCCCTTGTATTCTGTTTCTTTGATTTTAGGCATAACTAATGTACAGATTGGTATTTTAATATCTTTATTGATAATCTAACAAATAGAACAAGTATATTCAAGCACCTACTGTGTTCATGGAGTTTCTTTAACACTGACTTGGAGATTTTTCTTTTTATTAACAATGATTCAAATGTCTGTAAGGTTGATCAAATCCTCTGCTGTATAATTAATGACTAAAAGTTAAAAATGCCAAATTAGGGACACTAAAGCTAATTCAGTCAGAGTGGTAGATGTGATAGAATTAAAAAATGCAAATTCAGTCTAAATGAATTTGTATTTTGATTGGAGTCATATACCATCCCAATTCACCAGTTAACATACTTTATTTTGGCTCTGTAGCAGCCATGGAGAAAAAGAAATCTTAAGTTTGTTTTTGTTTTTTTTTTTTTCTCTGATCTACTATCAAATGGAAATGAGACCTTCAACAAACAAGGCCCCTGTAACTGAGGATAATATACTCAGAAGACCCTCAACACCACAGCAACATGCTCAGGAGACAAGGCAGGTTTGAGCCTTAATTATAAGGAAATGCATAGAACAAACATGGTGTCATGGCACTTGGGGAGAACAGCTGGTGAGAATTTTCTGGATGCTTTCATTGTGTTTTCTTGGCAGAAAGCAGTAACAAACAATAGGTCATGTTGTAGGAGCTCATTATTAACCCATGGTAACTGGAAAAGAAAATGGTGACATTTCCTGGCCAAAATGTATCAGCAAATATCATTTTAAAGGTTTAATCTTGTGAACAGAGTCAATAATTGCTTCACTATTTCAGAGAGTAAATGATTTATTGTTCTGACAACATAGAACAAATTTTAATACTTTGAAAAAAAATTGAGACCTATTAATTCTGGTGTGTGTTACTCTTAAATCCAAGGAAATGAAGAAACATTGATTTAATTTCTGCCTTTCAAGAATAAAATTATACATTAACCACAGAGCAGCCAGCAGCATACACAACAAGCACCCCCAGAGATAGTTAGCCTGACATCAGAGTTTGTTTTGCTGGCTAAATTCTGATCCCCTCTACAGCATTATGCAATTTGTTACAAACGGGCTGCTTGATTCAGTGTCAAGAAGTCAGATCACAATCTTCAATAAAGAAAGGCTGGAAAAAAGAAGCAGAGAGAAGCAATGGGTTCAGACACAGAAATGTAAAAACAGTCAGAAAGGAAGAGTGAGCAGCAACTGCCCTTAGCAGTGCTAAGAATTACCTGGCTTTCTTGCTAAATGCAGATTCTGACCCAGGAAATCTGAAGAGAGGCTGAAGATCTGGCACTTCTAAGTAAGCACAAAGGAGATGTTGCTTATTTCAGGAAACTTAGAATGCCAGAAGGAACATGTTCTATGTTTAAGAAAGCACCAGCCACCAAAATTATAGCTGTACTGCATGCATGTCCCTGCTTTTCCCTCCATAGTCTCTTTCATGTGATTTTTTTTTCTCAAATAAAATTTCATTTATCCTTTTATTTAGTTCTTTATTGCATGTGTTATGTTACATACAGATCTGGTTTTTGGACAAAAATAAATTCACCATCCCAAAAGCATTCCCTCCTTTATCATCACTTTCCAGTTAGACTATGGAGCAGGCATTTTTTGTTTGTTTGTTTGTTTTTGTTTTGCCACTGTTTCCTGAAAACACATCTGCATAATGACCTAGAACAGGAACTTCCAACCCAGTCCTGAGAAAAAGGAAAAGAAGATAAAAAGAATTCTGTAAAACTCAAGCTAGTGAGGAGAAAACACAAGACTGCCAGCCTCTCAGGAGGACATTTCTGCAATTATTAAAAAAGTAATTTAAAAACTTTTGAAAAACAGCCTTCATGCATCAGTTCTCTCAAGTGAAAGATGGGATGGAACCAGAAGGTCTGCCGTGGGTTGGGGATTCACGTCTGTCTCTGCTGATGTCTAAATATTTCTTCAGCTGAGGAAGAAACATTTCCTGTAAATCTTATGCTTAAAAGACAGACTCTCTTGCCAACCAGGAAGACAAGGGGAAAAATAAGGAGTAGGGTAAGGGTAGGAGAGAGAAGAGGCACTTCAGCACCTGCTTCCTCCTCTAAGAGGTACTCCTCCTCCTGGGAGAAAAACACCCAAGCCAGCTTTTCACTTTCCAGAAAGGAAAAAAGAAAGTTGAAGAAGTTTAGAAATTACATAAGTATCATATTATACAGGAGGCAAGGATAGTATAACACCATGGCATTCAGTTTAGCCAGATTTGTAAAGTGATGTTCTACACATCTGACTTTAGTTGGAAAAAATCTTATTTACTCCTGAGTAAATATGTGTGGTTTTCACATTGTCCATATTTACAGTATAGAGTATGATCTGCATTCCCAAGAGTGCCGGTTGCCACTCACTTGCACAGGGGCAGCCCTGGCTGCAGGGATGCTAGACTCTGCTCCACCAGCCTCTCCCAAAGGCCAGTGCTACAGCATTGAAAGCTTCCAGTACTCTCCCAGAGGAAGCAGGATGATAGTGTTTAGAAACAAGTAGGAAAGTACTGGAACCATCATCATCACTTCATCTTTTTAGACAGAGAAGAAGATATAAAGCTTGTTGAAACTGGATAAATCTTTTCTTGACTCAATCAACCAGTAAAAAATGTTTATTAAGCATATCTATGTCCAATACTGACTCAGGTGCTTCAGAGAAACAAGACAAGCATAAGACAGAATGCCCATCTCTGCGCAGCCAACGGTCTTGTTAGACAGAACAAACTCATATATGTGGAGTGATTTATGAAGTAATTTTGGAATAGACCTGACAGTATATAATTAAATATTAAATTACACAGAGTCAGGTATGTGCACTAAAATAAATCAGAGAGGGGAAAGATCAATATAGGCTAAGAAGGAGAGATAGTAGAACTGTGGGCAAAGGACATATTGTCAGGAATCATAAAACCTAGTAGTTCTATGTAATGTGGAGTGAGCGCTTTTTTTTTTTTTAACTTCTGAGCTAGGAATGACAGTAAGATATACCTCTTAAGGTTATTTCAAGAGTTAGATAAAATGTGAAAATAAAAAAAAAAAAGATTTTGTAAAGCGTTACACATTTTCTGTTTTTGCTATGATTGACCAGTAGCCTATCTAGGCTGTCTTTGAAAGAAGTATTACCTGGAAAAGAGGAAGATGGTGATCGAGGTTTATAAGCAAAAGCAGAGGGAAAAATAAGTACTGGATGCGAGAAAGACAAAGATCTGGGAGGAGGACAATAAAACCACGTTTAGTTGATTTTGTCGTTTTTTTAAAAAAAGTAAATAAAAGCACTTTGCGGTTATGCATGAACGCAGCCAGAGTTTCCTTCTGGCTGGCCCATCTCCTTGCTCCTTTTTTGCCTTCCTATTATCAGGCTTTCTCATCATACATCCCTGGTTCTCAGTCATCCCCAAGCTGACAGGAAACAAAACAAAATAAAACAAGGCAGCAGAAAAGAAAACATGGGGGAAAAGATTGCCTGACTCTCAGTATTTTGATACCAAGGAGAACAGAGGAGGGGGGCTGGGAAGAAGAGATTAGACAGTGTATTAAATTCTCCCCAGCCTCAGGTCTGCTGTTTTGCACGTTACTAGACATTCTTCCATGGCCGCAAGCAAGGTGGGCTGAATATTAAGAATATTAGGTGATGGCAATTTAGTAGCTGTAACAGGTACAAATTCAAAAGAATGAATGAGAGAAAATACAGGAATGAAAAATAAAGAGATTAGCAAGAACCAAAGACAGATAAAAAACAGTGTAAGAGAAAAATGATTCATTTGTAGGAATATACTAGGTTAAATTATGAAACACTGTCCTGGGTTTCAAAGACTTCAAGGGGATTTTAAAAGAGGACAAGCCTCCCAGGGAACTGAGAGGATTATATAATGTGCAAGGCTGACTGTGGAGCAAGAATAGTAAGATCTACCATTGGTTAAACTCCTACTATGTGCTTAGCATTCTGTTGGGGCTTTATATTCATTAAATCTGTGAAGGTTTGTTACTACAAACAATTGGACACAGGCTGCACCCTGAAATTACCATAGTCCCCAGCAAACCTCGCTTATACTGCAGTCTGAAAACGCAACTGAAAGTCACGCCTTGATTTCTACTATTAAAATACACGAATGTCTTTTTCCTGGTCCCAAAAATCAAAATCAACAAGCAACTATAAACCAGAGACACACTACGGGGGGGAGGGGTTGGAGGGAGGAGGGTCAAAACAAGGGTGGGGTGGGAATTGTATGGGAACTATAACCAAGATGAAAATGCATACATTATGCAAAAATAAAAAATGATGTAAAAATATATAAAATTAAAGAATAATAATAATAAATAAAATAAAATACAGGAATGTAAAGTATAATGCTATATTTTCCAGAAATCCTTTAGCCCAGGTTTACTTAAAGAAGGTAAGATTATTGATGCAAAGGAGGGGAGAACAGAAAGGAGGTATTGAGGAGTAGACAACATTCTGAGGGTTCAGGCTCCACAGTTATGAAAGAAGAGGCAGGCACCTGTTTCCTGTTTACTGTTTCATCCCCTTGCCCCATTGCATTCCATACAATGTATGGACAGATTTTAGAATTAACAGATCTTTATATCTCCGAGGCAGTGCATCTTTGTGACAGATATTTGCAGTATTCTCAAAGAATGGGGCAGGGAGTTATCTTAAATTAAAAGCAATTTAAACTAACATACACCTCTAGAAGACCTGGTTTTGTTGAACTACAAGTGTGTTATAGGTCATCTAGTTCAGTCTCATCTCATTTCACCGGTGAGAAAACATAGACCCAGAGAGATCAAGTTATTTGTGCAAGCTATGCAGTACAGGAAGGGAGCAGCAAGACTGAAAAGGGTATCTGATGACATTCACCCAGTACCCTCATTACCCTATGGTGTTACCTTAGGAAGGTGTCACCACTTCGACAGATTGGCGTAGTACAAAAGAAAGTAGACCTTGGATTGAATGAAACAGAGCTCAGGCAAATGCTTTTAGACTAATATGACAATGGATAATGAGGTACGATGAATCTCCCATGTAGGGGAAGAATATGGACTTCCTAGTCAAACATGATCAAACATAAAATTATACTTAAAGCATGTGTGGTTCTTTGCCAATTTTATATTATTTACATTTGGTAATATTAGACGGCATGTTGTGAAAATTAAATGAAATAACATATATAAGAGGCCTAGCACAGTATTATATATAAATTACTCCTCTAATTATCAACAGATCATTCTTTTTGGGGAAAAAAAAATAAGTGATTCTCTTGTTACTCTTCCTAAATGCCTTCAATGTCACCTCTCACCAGCCATATTCTATTTATTTTTTTTTTCCTCTTTATCATAGATGATGATCAAAGGAAGATATAAGAATGTTTTCCTGATTATTCCACCCACCCCCACCTCACTCCTAGTGTGTAAGAAATTAGAGGCATAGGAAGATTATACTGCCTTACAATTGCTATGTGAAGAAACCATGACAAGAAAAAAAAATATTTGTGATATTTTCCCAAAAGCCACAAAAAATTCTAAGAGACAAGTAATGTTGGGATTGCTTCCGTATTTTATGAAGAAGAGATTGCACGTGTTGTCAAGGGAGTGTGCAGCTTGACTACTTGTGTACTTCCTGTTTTACATCACCTCTCATTCCAGCTGAGCACATAGGAAAAGCAAATATTTTTTATTTTGACTTGGTTATCAAAAAATTTGCAAAGTCCTGTTATTGGAAATTTATATGCTTTCTTTTTTCAATCTACATGGAAACTTGAAAACAAAGATTCTCCTGATTATAGGCCTTGATTTTGGAAAAGAACAGGGCAGAGAATGAAGTATGAATACTATTGAATGTGGCTTCTGTGCCAGGAACAACAGCAGCAATTTATCTAATCCTTACACCTATGTTGCCCTCTGGAAGGTAAGGGAGAATCTTTGTTTTCTGACTCTCTACTAGCACCAAGATGAATGTTTGGCATATAGTTGGGGTTTAATATTTATTTGCTCAATAAATAAATGCACAACCCAAGATGTGTAGCAATATCGTCATTGTATAGATGAAGAAGCTGAGATTCACAAAGGTTAAATCTCCTGGTCATGGTCATAAAGCCTAACAGTATGCACAGACAAAACTGAAATCAGAGTCATCAACCTTCCACTATTAGGTTTCCATTCTCTCTACTAGGTTACCTTGGTAAAAAGAGCAGTGGATTAAACACAGTGAATAAAGTCTCATGGCCTACTTAGTTCAATGGTGAATCATTCTAAAGAAATGAAACCATGTTAATTGATTTTTCCTAGTTAATGATGTGACTATCTTCTCTGCTCACTGACCAACTAAAAAGTCTTATTGAAGAACAACAAAAAAGGATATGTCTTTGTGACTATAAAAGACCAATTCCAACTCTATGTTTTGAGATCATTTTTAATGATCAAGGGCTTAGCACAGAGGTTGAAGCCCCTTATTCCAGACCTTGCAAAGATGAGTAAATGACTATGTGCTAGTCATTTACCATTTCTGATTCTCAACTTCATTTTAACCGTCGGTGTAAGGGGAAAGGTAGAGGTATATATGTCATCCCATCTATAATATTCTATGGTTCCTTCTCTCTCAAACTTAACTATATTTTAAGAACTGAGAAAATATGAATTTTGTTTTGCTTTCATCATTGTAGCAGCAGGAAGGGCACAGAGCTGGTTTTCTGATGATCCCACCAGACTGGGTAAAGGAGAGTCCTGGAGCCCTCGTGGCTTTCTCAGGCTTTTATTGAGCTTTACATGTAGTGCAGCAACCAGGTACATGGCCGGTAGCGGTGCCGAGGGGCCAGGAGGCCAGCTTGTACTCCAAGGCAAGTCTTCACTCTGGGCTTCTCTGACGTTTTTCCCCCCTTCTCTTTCCTGCCTCTCTCTCCTGCCTCTTCTCCTGCTTCTGCTTCTCTTGGCAGATACCTCAATACTGAGCCATGGCCCACAGAAGTAAACAACACAGCTTACAACAATGTAACAACTGCAGATGCCACATCAGGCAGGGTAATCCTAATGGTGGGAGGACAGAAAAGCCTGAAAACTGTTTACCCTACAATTGTCCTCAAGGAACACCACTCCTTAGTTATCATTGGTACCTATTTGTCTGTAAAGTCTACACAAGGACATTATGAATTTTGGAAAAAGAAAAGATGTTTTCCTTGCTAAGTCACATGAACAGTTAAAATTATTTCCAGCAGTCATTGCCGACTCAGTAGATATATCTTTCTACATCTTTATTTCTTTTTTTAAAATTTATTTATTTATGCATACAAAAACTGGGGCACAGGCCAGATGTGTGGGGGGTGAGAGGATTCACCAGAACAGACTGGGAAGCAGAACTAGCAGATCTACTGAAAAACACTGCTGAGGGGAGCAGCAGGCGAGTCAGGAGAGGTCTGCTTTGCCATGTGGGTTAGCTCCCTGGCCAGGGATAGAACTTATACTGCAGTGGCTGAAGATAGCTTGATAATGCTGAGACTTAAACCCTCGCACCACCAGGGAGGCCCTATATATCTTCATTTCTTGATTATTTAAAAAAGTACTGTTTTGATCAGGTAGATTTTTTTAGACTTTACTCCTAATTTATTATTCCCACTTTATGGCCAAAAATGCTACAATTTACTATGGATATATATATATATATATATATATATATATATATATATATGGATGAAACCATGATATATTTGAACTGTGGCTATTGCCCTTAAACAGATGTCACCAAGAAATAGAGAATTTCATTAGTGTTTCCTTGACTCACCATTATGGGTTTTGACCATGGTCTAGAGTGAAGAGGTAGAAAATGCTAATCAGTGAAGTGGGTCAGGAATAAGAAAAACAATGTAATTTCATACATGACAACTATCATGGCCTCCTTGTTAGGGTAATAATAGGGATGAAAGAGACCAATTGAATTAAGACTACAGATCTGTTCTATAAGAGAAACCCCACACAGTTTGCCCACATTTTGCCATGTAGAATTGTAGGTCTAGCATATTAACTTAAAAAAAAAGCCAGAAATCTGCATATGTATATAAAATATGGCAGTTTTTAATGTTGGTGTAATGTCCAAAAATAAAATCTATATAGGCTAAATAAAATACATTGTGGGTCAAATTTTAACTAGGCGATTACTAGACTCAAGGTTACATTGCTGGATGAAGTGGATCCAAACCTTGATCCCTGTGAGTCCAATTATGAGGCTTTATTAATTGTGTCTATAAATATTAATCTAACATTCCCATCTCTTAAATTATCATTTTAGGACAAAGGTATCAAAAGGAAGGCACAGAGCACTCTGACTTAGCTAATATCTAAGAATTACCATCCATGTAATGTGGGTTGCATATAGGACAATGCAGCCTGCAAAATGTTCTCAAGTTCTGAAAAGTAAGGACATGTATATTTATTTTCTTTGGCAGCTTTAATGCTAGACAATGTACTTGCTCTGAAGTAACTGCATCTTTTCTCCTCCTCCTTACAGCATAAAGTGACAGATGGGCCATCTTAAATAAAAATATCAGCACTTTATTGACCAAGCTCTTACTTGATATCATAATAGTGATATGTGAATTATGATTTCTCCTTTTAGGGACTAAGAGGGCATAATTATTCAGGAAAACCTGTGGTTCCCCCCCCCAACATTCTCCCATTTTAAATGTTATTCCATTTTAAGATGCTTGTATTTTTATCATTCTACAATAGTCTTATGTAAGAAGTATTTCCTCTCTGACTCATAATTCAACACTCAGACTATTAGACCATACCACCTGCTAGAGGGTGACATGCATCTCATTAAAGATAGCTGCCATTATTAATGATCAAGCACAGTTCAATGAGTACAGTAAAACTTTAAACATAAGCATAAAGCAAAACGCTAAAGATAAATTAGGGCTGCAATGAAACTTAGCTTCAATAAAGCATCTGGCTGAGATATCTATATTCAGCTTCAGTCTAATATACTAGAAAATACTGGCTGTTGAATATTAACTATGGGCATTCTATATAACAAATATTTATATTTTAATCTCGCACTCACCCTGCAAGTAAACCTAAACCTAAATCTTGAAACATAACCTAAAAACCTTTAATGGAAACTCTATGTAAATATAACTGCAGAATTTATTTCTGTCTTGGGGTAGATTTTATGAATCGGGTATGATCTGCATTAGTATGATACAAGAAATATGTTAAATGCTTTTAATTACTTGATCCAAATTTCCCTTCTGTTTTCATATTGAGGAAAATAATGAAAAGCATTTCTCAAGATAATATTGTTCATAGTTTACCATTGTTTCCCCAAATGTGAAAAGGGATCTAATTTATGACATGATGCTACTGTGTTTCCTTATCTTATTAAATGATACCATATTCTGCCTTTCTCACCCAAATAGCATCTGCTAGTCAAAAAACTGGAAAAACATCTTTTAATTAAATGCTTATTTTATTTTCCCTAGGGACAACGAATTGTAGAATTACTTTCTCAAGATTTACTGTTTCTTTACCCTTTATCTCAAACCCCAATATCCATTCAACATGTCCTCTGAAGTAACAACCATCCCATCTGGCTGAGAAGTGATGGACATGGCTCCTTAATCATACTGTACCCTCTATTCTTGGCACCTCCATACCAGAAAGATACCAACAAATTGGATGGAATTCAGAGAACAGCAAGGAAAATGATTAAAGAGATGGAGGCATTGACTTATGAGGAAAGATGAAAGGACAAAATCTGTATAGCTTGGCAAAGCGTCAACTGAGATGGCGTATGATTACTGCCTGCAAGCATTTGAAGAATGTAAACACCAAGGGAAGTGAGAGAACTTTTTAGAATGGTTTAGGGAATAAACAGAGCAAGAGTACTGAATTGAAGAAATGGATGAGAGATATCCTAAGAGGGGGTGTTTGTTCATCATTTGCAGATTCTGATAAATAACAAAGTGAAGTCTAAAGAGGACTTGCATCTCATGCTTTTGGGTTACAATTAGAATTTACTTTCCTTGAAAAACAGGCAACTGTAAAAATAAATGGTAGGTGTTTGTATATATACACATGCTGTATTCTTTTCAGTATACCAAGTGCTTTAAAATGCATTATGTCATCACATTATCACAATGATCTTAAGCCATTATTAACTGATATTAAATAAGAAACAGCTGAAGCTTATTTCTGCATATATATATTGGGGGCAAACAGGAAAAACACAAGTGAAATATTTCTAATCCCATTTGTTCTCATAAACTCTATATTCCAGTATTCCAATACAATATAAACCATACTCACTCACAATCTAGATGAAGAATTTATGGGTCTAAGCAACAGTCTGTCTTTATTGTACCTGCTCTCTTGCTGTCCTTTTCTGAAGTGGAAATTTTGTACTGAGTAATCTCTCATTGCTAGGGATGACCCAATATGAAGTGATTCCTGCTTCAGTCACATGGTCATCCTTTATCCTTGGGTGATGGATTTCACTATGCCTTCATTTCCTAGTTCTGTTAATTGCAGCTTAGAGATCATTCATTAACTCAAAGTGTTGAGAACTCTAAATATGATACCCCAGCCCTTATAAGAATATTTATTGTATACCCCAAGTCATTCTTAAAGAGAGGGAGCGCAAATGTGCTAAGAGATATCTTTTGTATTTTGTTGACAGGTTTCAAGTCATAAATCCTTTCAACTATCTACCGCATACTAGATTTCCAATGGGGATCAACATGTAGAATAATTCAGATACGAATATTTGTTTCTAACTAAAGCTTTGGGTCCCGGATCAAGTTAAGATTTCTGATACTGATAAATTGGCCTAGTATATATGTGTGAGTTGTAAAGACACCAGTTTATTTTGTCTGTTTCATGCTTTATTTTTCCTTTCCACATAGCAATTTCCTATCAGCCTTTTCTCTACTATTTCTGGAAAGGAAAGAAGGACACATTTTCACTCATTAACAAACTCCAAAGTTGGGCCTCCCCTGGTAGCACAGCGGTTGAACTCTGGGCTATGAAGCTGCTGCAGCCTCTGCAGCACCCAGCTGCCACCAGCGAGGGTCCCACATGATGAGCAGACCTCCCCTGCGGCACCTGCTGCTCCCCGCAGCAGTGTATTTCGTCAGTCTGCCCGTTATGATCTCCGCTCTGTTTCTGGTGAATCCTCTCACCCTCCCGCACTTCTGACTGTACCCAGTGTTTGTATAAACAAATCTTTAAAAAAAAAATAGAAACTCCAAAGTACCATATCATAATAGTCACAGAGAAGAAGTGAAAGAATCAATTCAAAAGTAAACTATTCAATGGAAACAAAAGATCTCCCCCTAAACTAAGAGAGTCCCTTATAGAATCAAGGATTTTTGAAATTTTGCTCTTTTCCCTGGAATTTTCAGACTTAGCACAGAATGTATGTCCTTGATATAAACAATATTTTTTTTGATATAAACAATATTAAACCCTGATCTCAGAGAGTATATGGATATCAGTCCTGAACTGATATCATTAAAATAGTAGCATCTACTTAGAACCGGTTCTGGAGGTTAGTGCACAAACACTGCAAGTGTCCATGTTCTGGCACAGTCCCCCTCAAACTTAATGTACAAATGGATCCCTGTGGGATCTAAACCACTGCTTCTTAGTTCTAATCATCAAATTTAATATGGCTGATTATAAATAGTGGTATATTATTACAAAGGCCTTGTGTTGACATGTTGCAATTTTTAAAATATCTATATGATACTACTGCTCCATTAATTTTATTATTTTGTAATTAATAGTTTTCCCACCCACCATTTTGTTACAAATGCTATATTGCTTTATGAGGGTATAAAATACACGTTTTTTACAAAAAGTTAAATGAAGTTTTTGATATAAGACCCATGGAATAGGGTCTCAGGCTCTGAATTTCTACTAAGTTGTCACTGATGATGTTGATGTTGCTGAAAAGGGACTTCATCTGGAGTAGCAAGTCTCTAGGGCATTTTCATTCTAGCTATAGGACACAATGGTGAAAAAAGTACAAATTCCTCATGTACTTTTCGGGGGAAATTTACATGTGATTTAAATTCTCCATTCCATATGTCACTAACAGAATGCATTCAGGTGATGACCAGGCATGTATATTTATAATTTTATTTATATTGCATTTTTATAACATTTTCCTTGTTTTAATTCAAGCTCAATTTTTATAATGTATTCCTAAATCCGTATCTTATGATAATCCTATTTTGAAAAAAGGACCATAGAAGGAATCTTTGCCTTGTAGAAGAGTATACTTACCAGAATCCAGTGACAAAAGTCTCAAATTAGATCACTGATGTTTTTACCAGGTCACATGAGTTTAGAGTTGCACTATTACTTCTGATGATAGAGAATTAATTTTAAAATATAAAATAACATTTTCAGCATTTTATCTCACTTCATATAGAAGACACTTCAAAAAGAGAAGAAAGAAATAATAATGTGACTCTGACATGTCTTGAACTCTGATATCTAATTTGCAAAGAATCTTTAAAATTTTGACCCAAAAAAGTCACCTTTTTGCCCACTTTTTCTGAGGTTAAAATGCAAACCAGGATGAAGAAAACATGGGTGCCTGTATAAGGGGGTGGAGGACAGCCATCCAGACTTAATGAATCACCAAGGAAACATGAGGCCTATTTTCCTGTGAAGTTAAACTTCAAAAAACAAGGCAAGAGATACAAAGGGAAAAGTGTGACTGCTCTGACAGCAAAAAACAAGCAAATATCTCCAGAGGGGATTAGTCCCTCTGCTTCAAAGTAACCAAAACAAAGAGAGCTGAGCCAGCCTCCCCGAGAACACACCTATCCATCAGACAAAGACCAGCTAATTGAACAGCAACAACACCCAGCTTTGTGCAACACTCAACAGCCTGCACTACCCAGACCCAAAAACACACTTTCTGCTGTCAAGATTTAACTCTCCAAATCCAGTTCTTATGGAATCACAGGGAGGTGAAAGATGGTTCACATCCAGGCCCCACCCTTATGTCCATCCTATCTGCCTGTCTTCTGTGCTCTGTTTAAGCAGTGTTTCTTGTTTCACGAAACAGCCTTAATGCTTGAACAGCTTTAATTGTTGGAAATATGTCCTCAAATTGGAGCCAAAATTTAAGTCTACCTTATGAAGAAAGTTTTGACATTTGGAGAACAAGTCTGATTTCAGGTCTATGCAGAAATCCTTCAAATTAAATGGCTAGCACATCCGTCTAAAATATTCCTTCTCCCATCTTGAGCATTTCATATTGTAGTGTACAGGTGTTTTTTGTTTCCTGGGTTTTTTGGTTTGTTTGTTTGTTTGTTTTGACCACCTGATTACCATCTAGTTTTCAATGCCTCTTTTAAAATATATTGGCTAAACATAAGGCTCCAGATATCATCTAGTTATCGCAGAGTAGGTTGGATTTTTACCTTCCACAACCTAGAGGCTATATTTCTATTAACTCACTATTAGATCATTCTGCTCTTTATCATAACTGTGCCAATTTATATCTATTTTTACTTAAACAGATATTAAGTTATGTTTTCCCCAGCCTGTTTCATGCAATAGAAGCTTTAATCTAAGTGTGTGGCTTCACACTTATTCCCATTGATTTTCAGCTTGTTAACTTTAGTTTAAACTGACAGTTTTTGAAACTTTATTTTGTTATTCAGAATATTAGATATTCCTCTCAAATTAGACTTTTCAAAATTTGATAAGCAGGCCCTCTATTTTGTTATCCAAGGCACTGATAAAAATACCAAAGATAAAAAGACCCAAAGCAGATATAAAGGCAGGCTTATTGGGACTTCCATTACATTTCATCAGACAAATACAGACTTGCTTCAATGTTAATTTTCTCTTTTTTTCACTCTTCCTTTACTGCCCTGAACACACCAGAGCTCTCAATTTGATTATTGATGGCTCACTCCTCCATCCATTCCTTCTTCTTAGAGATAAGACTCAAGACCAAGGTAATACTAAAGGAAGATAAGATTCAAGCCTAAGTAAGAAAGACTTTCTCTAAACCCTGTAAGTCTTAAAGACTATGCTATACTACCTACACCTCCTCCCATGGTCTGAGAAGCGCCCCCATATGACAGTGGCCCCAAAATCCCAAACTATACAGCCTTGGTGTGTAATAGACTATACTGTCTAGGTTTGTATAATTATACTCTATGATATTTGTACAACAATGCAATTGCTTAATGACGTGTTTCTCAGAACATATCCCCTTCGATAAGGGACACATGACTAAATGGGATTCCAGTGGACATTCAAGGTCAGATTTGACTCACACTTTGGGAATTTAAACAATGATTTGAGACCAACTATTGTAACAAAAACATTCCTCATGGTTGGACCTACAGGTGTGTTCCTTAAATTGAAAATTTTAAAAAAAAAAATTGAAGAGAGTTGGCAACTTCACTTTAAGGGACAATATGATATTTTTTTTTATATTTATTTATTTATACAAGCACTGGGTACAGTCAGAAGCGTGGGAGGGTGAGAGAATTCACCAGAGCCAGAGCGGAGAGCAGAACAGGCAGACTGACGAACTACACTGCTGAGGGGAGCAGCGGGCAGCAGGACAGGTCTGCGCGTCATGTGGGACCCTCGCCTGGTGGCTGGGGATCGAACCGGCGCTGCAAAGGCTGTAGCGCTCAACCGCTGTGCCACCGGGGAGGCCCAAAAGGGACAATATGGTATTTCAGTTAGTCAGTAGTTTAGACATTGAATCTGCCCACAGAGTTAGATTTTGTTGAAGGGGAGATGCTCAGCTTGTAGCTAATCAGCTTTCTCTCTCCAAACATCCCCTGCCTTTATTTTCAGTTACTTGTTACTTCAATTCACACCGATTTATCTTCCCTCACAACTCAACCCACAACTCTCTTTGCCTGACCTGAGGCATGGATAGCAATTTTCAGTGTAATCAGCCAGAGGATGTAATCAGTGCAATTAACAGATGGATTGGGAATACTATATGAAGACGAAATTAAAATCCCAACTAAAATTACTGTACTGTATCTGTAAATACCCACACCAAACAAATCATTTCTTAGGATGATTTTCTGGCAGTGGGATAATAATTTAATGTAAAACTTTTGATGAGTTTGGCCCCATTCCATACTTAATTCACTGATTCAGTATACTTTTGAAGCACCTATAGTCTGTTTATTCATATAATAAAACACAACAAAATAGTATGTAGCATCTCTCTTCAAAGAAGTGTGTTATGTTGGTGAAACAAATCTCAAAGTCATGAAAATGATCTGAAAACAGTAAAAGACTGGTAGGCTAACAAAATGCAAATAAAAAGTTACTTATGCTAGATTAGAATTAGATTAGGGAAGAGGAATTTTAAATTTAACTCTGCTAGCCATCTGTCTTGAATTCCACAGGTCACCTTTATGGCCCACCTTTATCACCTTTATAACTACCCTACCTTTCTTCCTTCCCATCTTGGTTGCTTCACACATCCCTCTACTTATCCCCACCCTTCCTTTCTGAATCCATCTCTCTCCTTTGCCTTGTGTGCGCAGGGGAGAAGCAGCTAAATGTTGCCAGGGATGGAAGGGAAATAAACAACCAGCCTGATTTGTTTGACTTTGCTTCATGACCATGAGCTCATTTGTAGCTACCAAAATTTTATTCTCTTCTTCAATAGCTATGCTTTCCCACACATTGAGTGTACTGTCTTATACCTCTTAACTTTTCTCAAATGCCTCATCTCCATTCCCTTCCTCAATTTAAGTTGATGACCCGCCTTGTACTTTGTTAATAAAATGAACTACTTTTATACTCTCAGCAACAAATTGGAAAAACCAAGGTGGATCTTTGGTCTTTCTAATACAAAGTAAAGACATTCCTTCTTCTAGAAAATGGAAAATCTCTCTACCTGTGTGCTAATTTCTACCCTCATATGATATGTCAAGGATTTTTCTCCCTCATTTATTCTTTCTCAACTGGCTAATAAATGTGTCCTTCACCACAGATCATTTCCATATGACTAATTTAAACATACTCATGTTCAAACATACTCAGGCTATTTTATCTTGAAAGAAAGAAAGAAAGAAAGAGAGGCAGTGAGGGAGGGAGAGAAAAGATGTAGGGGAGAAGGCTGAGGAAAAAATAAAATTCTTCTGTGGACCACCTTCCCAGGAGCTCCTTCAATATTTGTCTGTACTCCTTCTCTAAATATCCTCAATTTTTTGTTCACTCTAATTTAGTGTTCAGCTTTATACTCTAATAGAGTGTTTTCCACTAATGAATTTCATATTCCAAAACATGGTCTTCCTTATCACAGACTACACTCTGCACATAGACTGTGCTAACCATCTGCATTCTCTTCTCTGAATTTTCATGATGCCATGCACCCTTCAGGTTTTTTTTCTTAGTCTGGTAGTTACTTTTTGTCGGACTTCCTTGCTTATATCTCCTCCATAAAACATAAAAACATTAAAGTATTTTGTCATTCCTTTCAAACCCATTTTCTTCATCAACACTTTCTCTGTCTGGTATGACATAGGCCTCATTCCATTTCTAAAATAGGAGAGAGCTATAGAGAAAAATGGATGTTAGGGGACCAAAGTGTGAAGTGAGGTAAAAGATAATAAAGTTGGAGTAAGGAAATGAGAGGTTTGAAGGATTTTATTGCAGCTGTGGTTAGAACATAGGATTTTGAAGTTTAATAATGAAGAAATGAACATTTTAACAGATGACAAAGTTGAATTCATTATTAATGTGAGTACTGAAAACTGAAGTAAAGTTGAGTTGAAATGTAAAAGAGTAAAAAAAAAAAATATTAGGAAATTAGTATGTTGTGCCGGTCAGCCATGTGAAACCTGGAATCATGGAATAACAAGATTTGGGTGAAGCAACTGAGAAGAAAAAGAAAACATAGTTAGATGGAATGAGACATGAATGAAGATCAAATCAGAATATTGATTGCAAATAGCAAGTCGTAATAAGGGATATTCTGAATCCAATTGCAAAATGATCATTCCCCACTTCTTAAAGGAGTGGGGACTCTTGAAGGAGTTTCCTAGGTAAACAGTATGTATGCACAAGTACCTATGAGTCTGGTTTCAAGTATGGCAAATAGTAGAAGGAAGGAGTGAAGGATGTTCTGCTGCAGGAGGCCTTGATGCCCCAGCCAGATAAGACACTGGCAAGCAGCAAAGCTCAAAGGTCCTCACACCATGGGGCCGAAGCTAAAGAGCCTCACACCATGGGGCTGAAGATTCCTTGTGCCTCACACCATGGGGCTGAAGATTTGACATCCCTTTATTTTTTGTTCTTGGTCATAAAAGGAGAAAAACTTATCAGAAAAGTACATTAGGCAATAAATTATATGTATCAGTAGACTGCAAGTAATTGGCATGGAAAATTACCTGTTTAGAAATTAGTTATTACACAATTTGGCCCACTTGACAATGGGAGACGATTTATTGTACATATCTGACAAGCAAACCAGCACAACTATTATAGAAAGTCCTTCTTTTGATTTTTTAGAAGTTCCTTTTTATTTAAAAGTTTCTTAGGAAAGCTTTTAAATGAAGTTAACTGTGTTAAGAAGTTTCTAGGTAGAAAAGGTTCTGATAGCTGAGAAGCAGCTGGTCTCTGGCTGAAGGCCATATGAATGGAATAGTCTTTTGATGCTTAGACTTTAGCTGATAGGGATGTACTGGCAGCTATCCACTGTCTTAGGTAATTGTCTAGCTGAAATAATAAGTTTTAGTGTTAGGTTTGGTTTTTTATCTATTAACCTTGATGGCTACCGTCCAGCTGAAACCTGTAGGAGCCAGTAGTCCATGGGAATAAAATACTCTGATTGTCTCTGCTTTACACATGATAATGCATTTTGTTCTGATTACTAAAAATGAATAAATAAAGACCTGCTGAGTCTCTCGGCAGAAGATACTTGCACCTTATCCAGTGTAGTGTCTCCTCACTACCTCATCCCCTTCCCCTTAGCCCTTTCGTTTTTGCCGACGCCGTCTCATCCTTTCGGGAACCCCTGACATGACATTTTGCCGGAGGCTGGTCCGCGGCAATGTTCAGTAGTTATATTATCATTTTTCAGATATTTCAGAATACACAGAGGAAAATATTGAGTGTAATAGACAGATTAGGTGAGAGGAATTAGGTGATCATAATAGGCATGAAAGTATGGGAGAGACCAATAACATGGGGACTTAGCCATCAGTGATTAAAAATGGCAAAGATATGTGATAAAGTACATTAAATTCATGTAAAGATTACAAATGGAGTTTTAAGGTAGGTGTCTCTGATACAAGCACAAAACTTTCCATTGTGTGATTGAAGTACTCAGAACTTCATAGTGAAAATCATGTTGTTAATCTACTCTCTTTTGAAGTTTATAAAACATTTTAAACAATAAACACATGGCATAGATATATATCTATGGTATATATAAACTATACTATATAAACTATATGGTAGAGTCCATTTTCACCTCTTTTTTCAAAGTAGGTAAGATGCCTCTCATCTATATTAGTCCCACAGATTCTTGTGAATGACAGATGGAAGATAAACAGAGGACGTGTGACACTTGATCCGTTATATGTCATCAGGCTTGCTAAATGTATGCAATTGTTCCATATACCCTCATTCTTATCCCTTTAAATAATCACTGTAAAAGGACAATTGCACATTTATAAGTGGCACCAATTTGGAACATATGAAAATATCATTTCAACTGAAAAGTTGAACAACTTTAGAATTTTTTCCTAGAAACTAATTTAAGGGTCTTTGAGATAACTGAGGAGAATAAATTGAGTTAATGCTTTAAAGTGTATCCAGTGAGTTAATTCTCTCTAGAATGGGATGAAAGAGATAAAGCATTCTCATACATGTAGAGGTAGCTTCTGATATTTCTTCCTGGCTGACATTACGTAAGTTCTTTCATCAACTCAACCTTAAATAATCAGATAAATGATATAAAAACCTCACCTCTCTAGTATCTAACTCTCCATCTGCCAGATTTCTCATCTCTCCCAATGACATACCATCCTCTGCTCTCCCAGATCTTCAGAAGATTGAGCTATCTTTGAACTGTTAACTTGCTTTATTATGCTCCTTAACACCATATAGTTATGTTGCCTGTTTTAGAACAGTGAATGAAATTATATGGGTTTTAGGCACATTGTTGAACAATTAGTTATAATTGCGTAAATGTAAATTTACCAATATAAGAACATTTTAACAAAAATTTGCCAAGGAAAATACAAAAAAAAATCCCATTTATTTTCTTGCAATGAACGTTTTTCAACTGAAAAATTATGTCAGTACACTAGGAGGAGAGGAATATTACATTGGCTGGGATACAGGTTATGTAGCAATAACCATGACATTTTTAAAATATAGTGCTACATGAAATAGAGAAATTTCTTTTATATGAAGTTTTAGGTCAATGATTTGGGTTTGGTATCATGATTTGATAATATTGGGTCTTATATATCTGCTCTTCCCAACATGTGGCTTCCATCTCAAAATATTCTTTACACCCTGTCATTATTAACACATTTTAGTCAGAACAAAGGAGAGAAAAGGGAAGGGTAGATATCTTCCTTTTAAGAAAACAGCCTAAAATTCAATACAACATTTCTGCTCACATTCTATTAGCTTAGAAATGTATTCTCCAACTGGGTGTCCATGAGCCCAGTCAAAAGATCTATTACTGCAAAAGAAGGGGAAAATAGATAGTGGAAAAACTGACAGTTAATGCCAGACATATCCATTGTTTGCCCTCAAAGGAATAATGGACGGATTTGCACTAAAGCATCTTGCAAAGACTGCATTTTTGTGCAAATATATATGTATGTTTTGAACAGCTAGTATAATTGAGAACTATATATTTGTTTTATCTATCTGTTTATTTAATGTCTATTTAATGTCTTTCTCTTTCACTAGACTCTGAATTCCAAAAGGATAGGTATCATGTTTATTTGTTCAGCATTTGTAATCTTATTTCTATCACACACAAAAAAATTACTTGTTGAATAAATGAAGGTCTGAAGGTCTTCACATTGAACAGTGTTGACCTTAGCTTCTTCACCAGCATCTAACAACCAAAGTTGATGGTTACTAAAAGGAGTCAAAATAGTGAAGTTACTATAACAAGGATGTCTTTACCTCCAAGATCGATTGCCAACCAAGAAGTCCAGGTCCATAGCACCTTGTCAGGGTGCACAAGGCAGCTGTGGTTTAGTCTGCCCCCTCATATGGAAAATTTGATTCTTGTGTCCTATTTCTACTTCCCATTCGTTTCTACCAACTTTAGATTTCTTTTTCAACCGAACATGTCCATTTATTTATATATCCACTCCTGAAAATGGAAATATCTCTCCAAGCCTGTGAAAGTTTGCACATTTTGTATGTGTTCTCCTTCATAGTGGGAAATACGTCAATAGTTTTGTGCATAATGTAATTGTGCCTTTTTAAAGGAAAAATTCTGCCAATAGTCAAGTACTTATGCTTAGAATGAATAATATATGTGGGGTCATCTTCTTTAATAATTTTGTTGTAATTTTCTGTAAAATATAGCAAGATCCCCCTGCACAGGTAAGGGAAATCATATAAGAATGCTACCTCATGTGTTCACTGCCATCATTTCTAATTGCAGGATTCTCTGCTTTAGCTTGATATCATTTTTTGAAGGAATCATTTAGGCAGAGGCTAAAACAGTGTCAAATGAAAGAGAGAGGAGAGAGAGAGAGACAGAGACAGAGAGAGAGAGAGAGAGAGACAGAGAGAGACAGAGAGAGACAGAGAGAGAGAGAAGGAAGCTTTCTTGACCCTGCTATTGGCTAGGGGCACATCCAGCCTATTTACGCACAAAGGCACCAAGCCTGCCCATCAGTCAATTCAGTGTTATGTGCCTTGGAGAGGTGAAGCACACAACTTAGGAACTCACAACTGGGCTGTGCTTAAGCCACTGTTTCTGGGCTAGGTATTTTCCTATTTTGTTTCAATGTCTCTCAAACACCTATTTCCCAAATGCTAGCAACTATTTGGTCAACACTCTGAAAGCCCAGGTAGGATGGAGGAAGCACTGTGTACCCACAGCCACAGCTGGCAGCTTGGTTTCTGGACCCATAATCATGCCAATCAGTGCTTTCTACACAAAACCTTTTCAACAACCCTGAAGCCAAAGGCCTCAGTTGATGCCACCAGATTTCTCTTTCAAATGAAGTCTTACAATTAAGCTTCTTTGTGTTTTCTCACACTTACGCATTATGCTAGTTATTTAGGCTGTGCACAATAGTCTCCAAGAATATGCTTCCCCAATCCATATCTTTCTCCTACTCAGCAATGTTGCTAAAAAATGCAGAGACCTTCCATGAAGGTCACAAGCAATGCTGGTCGTTAAGGCAACAGGCAACAGTCTATTTTCTTCCCACTCTCCCCTGGAAAAAAGCACAATATAGAAACCTCCATGGGGCCACATATTCAGGGGCCCTGCCTGTATAGCCTGGCCCCTCATCTTGATGCACAAAATATCGACACATTTTGCTCAAATTCCTGTGCCTTCAGAAAAATTGCATAACATAACTGCCCCCCATAAAAAGATACATATCATACTCGCTTATATATTTTTTTAAGTCTCACTAGGTGGAAGTGGTCCTTTTACTGCAAGTATGAAAACAGAAGTTGCATTGTGACAGCTATACTATAAATAGGTAAGACCATTTTAGAAATCAGTAAAAACTGAATCATCTTTTTTCCCCATACATAACAGTTGTCAAAAGCATCACTACATAGAAGTGAAAATGAAAATAAACACTAAAAAGTGAACTTGAAATTATAAATCATTCATTCCTGATGAAAGAATGACACAAAGATTTAGCACAGGAAATAACGTGGCATTCACTTTGCTGCTCTGTGGAGGTGAGTCAAAGGGTAAATGGAATGGATTTATGTTCATTTTTAACTTCAATTATTGAAGGTTTGTTATTTGTTGTAACAAGGTAAAAACATAGATAAGAAGGCATGACAAAGGTTATTAGCAATTGTTAGGTATTCTCAGAATATTAAAAAATTACAATCAACATTTTGTAGGATAATAGAGAATGTGAACATCTATAAGAATCAATAGAAAACAATTCTACTTGAAGTGAACTTTTCGCATTTTGAAAACAGGATGGTTAAGAATTTTCTTCAAATTATCAAAGTAGCCTTCATAAATGGAATCAGTGCACCCATATACACAAGGATAGGATCTAGAACAATGTGGGTTTTAAACCAGGTGATCAAAAGAGTTTACACTAGAGCAGAACAGACTTTTCTTTCGGATATGGTAATGAAATGCACCCCCCCCTCTTACTTTGGTATGTCTCACTGCCTAATTTCCAAAGTTTCTTCTTAATGTGATCCAGTAACAAATCTACACTCCAATTAACAGGGACTCCAAACCCATCCTATTGTATGTGTGAAGTTCCATTGATGTTCTCCAAGATTCTTCTGAATCAACAGGACTTATATTCTCATGAACAAACCCCTGTCACCTCCATGGTGGGTTTGCTCAGTCTCAGGCACATCTTGCTTCTTTTGTCTTCTCTTATCTCTCTGTCCACATAAACTTAAATATGGAACATGAACCCCTTCCCATGATACCTCAGACATCTCTTTCACATATGACATAGCAATTGACGTGGGTAATTCTTTTGAACATTTAGATATATAACTTAAATCTCCCATAAAGACTTCTTAGGTAATAACCACTGCATTTAATTTCTCACTGGTTGATTCTCTTCCTAAACTTATTAGACCATACCATGAGACTAAATTTCTAAACCTACCCTTCAAATTCTGCTTACCTAGTCCCATTTCATTCCCATGCTGTTGTGAACTAATTATGGACTCAGAAATTAAGTACACTATTGTAAACATCCTTCTGGCAGAAATTGATGGTCTTGAAAGTTTAGTGAGTAGGTAGAAGTAATAAAGGAAATCCAAAAATATGGAAATTGGCGAAATCATTAATGACCAACACTGACTAGGAGAAATTAAAAATCTATAGGAGTACCAAAGAGAGTTTATAAAATTCCTAAGCAGATTTAGAAATTCACATTAAGGAAGATAATTTGCACAAAAGCTTTCAGAAGCAGGACCAGAAAATGAAAGGTCAAACCCAATTATGTTATTTCAACCACCTTGATGAAAGAGGAAAATGGTTAACATTGGTCCATAAAGGAAGACAAGGGGCAAGAGAATGATGTCAGTATGTCTTCAGCATAATCCAGGCCAGCGGTTCCTGATGAGCAAATACAGAACTAATGTCTACTGATGAAACAGAGCTCAGATTATACCTTTATATCTTAATGGAATTAACCACCGAGAAAATCTGCCTAAATTGCTTTGGTTTTACTCTGGTTTACCAAACAATCTTCTGGTTAAAATAACTGACCCCCACCCCCATCATGTAGATTTCCTAGGAGAGGAGAGGACACAATTGCAAGTTAACAAGAATTTGGTCAGATTGGGATTTCCACTAACTTCTCGGTGCCTTAGTGCCTACATCTGTAAAGTGGATTTAATAACTGTGTGTGCATATGCACACACTTGTGTGGGAGAGTTAAATTAAGACGTGTAAAGCATTTAATGAGTGCTAGAAATACACTTGAAAAAAATCTATCACTGAAGTCACAAATTATTATGCTCACAAGAAACTAAGAGATCACAGATTAGGAGCCAGCAAATTGTTTCTATCCAGGAACAGAGTAAATGTTTTTAGCTTTATAGGCCATACAATATTGGTCACAACTGCTCAAGATTGCAATTGTATCACAAAAGCATCTGGATAAAACTTGTAAATTAGTGATTGTGGTTGTGTTTTAATAAATCTTTATTTACAAAAGCAGGTTTTAAGCTGTATTTGGTCCATGAGCTATTGTTGCTGATTCTTACTATTGATTAAAAGATATTGAAGTCTTATTAATAACCAATCACAACTGAAATTAAAATGACTTAGAACTTAATTCAAGTAAACTGTGATATTTCTCTATCTATCATCTAGCTGTGAGTTATGGAAATGTGAATACCAACTGAATTTATGATTTAAGAAATTATTGTTAATTTGCAGAGTGATATTTTAAAATATCCCTCTTTTAGACATATGTACGGAAATATTTTCAGATGAAATATTATGAGGATTTACTTAAAATTATTAGAAAAGATGTAGTGTGGGAAGATAGATAAAACAATGTTATTCATGAATTGATAATTGTTGAAATGTGTTACATAGTGTTCTGTAAACCATTCTAATTTTAAATATGTTGGAGAATGCCTATTTGAGCTATAAAAATACATTATGCAGAGTCTCCTATACACATATATATACAACATATGCTCTCTCTCTCTCACACACACAAACACACACACACACACACTTGTTAGTGGTATCCACACTATAAGATGGAGGCCCACCACTCCATGAAAGGAAGCAAAATCAAAGTTCAAGATAGAGCAGAGTGAATGGCGCATGTGAAATAGACATTGGGTTAACTTAAAAATTATTGTGCTAAATGATATAAATTATAGTTTAATGAGAAGTGCAGTGAAATACAAATTTATGGAAAAATGATGATTCTGATCAAAGACCTGCTTCCTAGTTTAGGGCAAAAATAATGAATAGATGATAGGAGGAATGGCATAATTTCTCCTCAGAGACCTTCAATGTTGGAATCCAGCTCATGAAAGGAAAACCAAAAACGGAAGTTGGGAGTGGAACGTGGGATCCATCTAATTATGGTTTACCAAGCAAAAATTCAGTTCTTTCCACATGCTGTTCTCCCACCTAGGGAAGGCTTATTTCAACTGCCAAGCTTCCCTTCATCAACTTAAGCCTTATTCCAATGTTACCCCTAGGCAGAGTTTTACTCCCTGATTGTCTATTTTTAATCGGTCATATTTGGTTTTATCATAATTTATCTGTTTATGAATCTATTTTCTCATCCCAACTATGCTCAGAACCAACAGAGAGAGCATATTCCTTTTGTTCTGTGTAGCCTACAAAGGACCAAATTCTCTAATCAGCATCAAAAAATGTCTTCTGTGATGACCTGTTTGTTAACAGAAAAGCAATCCAAATAGACACATACTGTTGATCTTGTGCATACCCACACCTGGTCCTCAACATGTTGCTTTAGACTCTTCCCTTGTTCCCTATAAAATTATACCGAGCTTTGATTTTACCTCCTTTTATTCAACAGCGGGCCTTCATTTCACGTGTGTATGTACACTTTTGTGTGTATAGGAGATTCTGCATTATGCATTTTTATACCTCAAACATTTTATTGTAGAAAATTTCAAAGATGATCAAAGTAGCTTCTACCATTAAGTCTTTCCCAACCATTTTTTACCGCTTCCTCTGCTCCTCTGTAATATCCTTCTGGCAGAGAGAGAGAGTGTGAGAAAGAGAGAGAGAGAGTGTGTGTGTGTGTGTGTGTGTGTGTGTGTGTGTTCTAACGTAGTGATTTTAGAACACTGCTAGTTGAGGATATCTCTCTTACTTTCACTGAATCCTGATCTTAGAAGGGAGCAGGTTATGCTTAGCACAATTATCTTATGTGGTACCAATTTTCAATAAATGTGAGTGAATGAATGAATGAGTAGGATTGCTTTATTGGTACACTTCTTGATGTTGAGAGTTTCTTAGCAAATCTTTTAATCAATTTATCAAGCTTATTTTCTAAGGTCTCCCTGAACTAAAAAAAAAGTTCCTTAAGAGGCTTTTCTCTACCTTTAAGACATTTTCAATCTATCTGCCTGTTGGCAGTGAATTTCTTCTTCTCTTGTTATCTCAATAATAATAAAATAAATCCAATGTCACGTCTCTTTCCAAATTTCCCAAGCTTTCTAACTTTCTGTTTTTCTAATTACTTTTTAAACCCCTTCCTTCTTTGCTTTTGCCCCTGGGCATACCTCTGTAATTATCACCCAAGCCTTGGATAAAGCCAGTCCACCATGACCCGTTAAATATATTTATGTTCCTAAAGTCACATGTGCCTTTTTAGTATTATATTTGCCAAAAGCAGACTTGCAAGAGCAAATTCATTTGAAAGAAGAATGCTTTTATTTTCCTAGAGCTAATGAAGGTGGCTTTTTAAAAAAAATTGTACTTTCTAGTGCCTGCATCCCCACAGTTTACCTCCCTTTTCTCCATTAGTTAACTTCCATGACCCAGGATTTCTGGACATTTTCACATTAAATTTACTTTTAAGGTATTTTTCCAAATAATTTGCTGCTTTCCAAGGTTTTATTTCTGCCTCTTTAAGGCTGGGAAAGGAATTCCCCATGTTTAGAATCAGCTTTCCAGGTCTATAGTCTAAAGACTTTTTTTTTCATGTTTTAAAAAGAAATAAATAAAAATGAGGAAATAGGCAATTGAAAGAGTCAGCTGCACAGACTCATACTGCCAGTAAATTACCTAGTGGCTTGGACACTAAGTTACTGATGAGTTGCACTGCAGGTTATTTATCCCTGATCTATTCTATCATAGCACCCAGTAGTGTTAGTTGGGTCCAAACCACTATGTCATAAAGTTTAGGCACTGTAATATACTCCTGTTCAATTGCACAAATGAGAGCTGTGCAAGGGCTTTGGCAGGGAGAATGTGACTTTTGAGATCAAAGACAGTTGAGATGCAACATACCACTCAAATCAATAACTTCAACACAGGCTCATTTTAGATCTTAAGGACAGGCTTCTGTAGCATAGCATTTAGAAGCATAGGCTTAGCAGTCAGGTTTCCTGTGTTGAAAAGTCAGCTCTTCCACTTAGCAGGCATTAGTCACTTAAAAGACCTGTGCTGAGTTGTCTCATCTATGAAATGGGATAATGATAGTATGACTCTCCTAAAGGTGTTGTGAAGTTTACTGAGCTAATGTAAGTAAAATACTTATGACAATGCCGATTATATAGTACAGTCAAGCATAACTTAAGAAGAGGGACACATTCTGAAAAATTCATCTTTAGGAGATCACATGGTTGTGCAAATATCATGAGTTTAATTAACAAACACCAAGGCCTTACAGCCTTGGTGTTTATTGGGACCACTGTTATATATGTGATCCATTGTTGGACTAAATGTTCTTAAGCAACACATGGCTAAAATGGCAGCTATTGTTCCTATATAATATAAACAGCAGATCCAGCTATTTGTATCATGTGCAAACCAAGGGGATTAGATAGCTTTTAACCTAAGGAGGCTTGTGTATGAGCTGCTGATGGGTGCCTGCTACAATCAATAACAATTGTTTCTTGCAAGTCTTGTGATCAAATTATTTCTTCCTAAACAAGACTGTATAATTTACTGTAATTCAGTTGCATGATGTTCTCTCCCTAGCCAGCTTTTGTTCTCAAATTATTCTCATATTGGTTTAGAATAATCGGATTTGACCCTTACTTACTATTGCCAGGAAGATTAAACTAAAGTCTTTGGCAACCACAAATGCAAGAGCTCAGACCAATAGTCCTGCACTAATCCCTGTCATTCATGGCCTCAGGGTACATCTGTGCCCTGCCCAAGGAACACCTTGGTAGGCACTTGGCCTAGTGCCCTGCATTTTCCATGACTATGTGTTAAAGATCTCAGGAGGAGAGAGGATGAATGTGCCACTGAAGTTTACTCCAAAACCAAGGTTGGTAAGTGTGTGTTTGTGTGTGTGTGTGCATGGTAAAGCTATGAAAACTATGTATTAAGCAAGGATATTTAATCATTGAGATTGGGATGGCATATTCCTAAATGACTCCAAAGCAATCACAAAGCCATAATAATATAAAAAAGATAAATTATAGAAGTTTTTGCAAAATATGGAGAAAACAAAATGCTAGCAACTTTGCAGTTTGATACTTTAGGGCAAGCATTTGAAAAACATGCACACCTGTGAACTCTGAAGCATTCCATACTGCACATAATGTTTGATTAATCACCAAAGTGATTACGCTAAGTGGCATCCACAGTAATTTAAACAGATATATAAATGGTTTGTAATTACAGGATATTGGGCTCTATAATTCATTGCTTAGCAAAGAGGTATTTGTTGTGTAATTACTGTATCTTTGTAAGATATTTGCTGAGCATTTATGGTGTAGTTTATCCTGAGCTTGCAGGCTACTATCTTTGGTTCCCTCATGCCTAAACTCAAGAAGTCTTTAATAAATGGTAAACTCAAAATGATCTTGGCAGATGAAACACTCTCTGCTACTTGAGAAGGCTAAGAATGTGGGGTTTAAGAATGTGGGGTTTAGGGGATTTATTTATATTAAAAGAACAAATACAGTCAGTATCTGAGTTTTTTACATCATCAAAGGGTGGCATTGGCGTGGCTAATAGTGTAACCTGAAAACAATGAAGTTTAACTCAAGTCATGGCCCAAATGGACTCTCTAAGAGAGTCCATTTGATATTACTTAGTAGCAACACACTTAGCAAGACACTATGCTCAATGTACACTGGAAACATACATATATACCCCCAACATAGATAACAAGGCAGAGTTGAATTGAAATGAGAAGCTGACAGGTAAGGATGAAAAAGTTTTAAAGAATATAACATTTTCCTATAATGTATACGTATATTGAATAGATTTATTCATGTCTGTGAAGCTTATTGCTATGTAATTGTGTCCACTTGTCCATTTCCACTAAATATGGAACATTTTTGCTGTGAAAGAGAAAGAGAGAAATAACAAAAAGAATTTAGACTAAACATATGTATATCTTCAGATGAGTTTTTTTTTAATAATGAACAATAACAGCCCTGACACAATGCAATTAACTAAAAGTGATAGATAGATGACTAAGAGACTTACATCTGATGGCAAATGGAAATTTTGAGATTTCTGAATTTCCATAAAAATGAGTCCCATAGACAACGAAAGAACTCAAGTGGGTAGAAGAACGCTGGGCCTTAGGAAGCACAGTTAGCCTGGAACAATGTGGGAATTGTTGGCAATGTCTTAGGGATGAGAAAGACTATGAACAGATAATCCTGTCTACATATGAGAATGTATGAGATTCATGATAGGGCCTGAACTCAAAGGTTGTGCATTGATCACATCAGTTATTTTGGGGGAAATTATGATCTCCAAGTTAAATAATAATAAATATCTAATATCTGTAAGAGAGGAATGCAGTTAACAGGAATAAATAACGTATCATAAATGTTTTCAAGCAAGAAGGAGATATCTAGAAAAATGTCTGTTACATCCAGACATTCAACTTGTCTGGTTAGGACAGGAGATAGAGTATCTGGGCTTATTAAAATAATGCCTTGCTGGGCATTCATAATCTTATTGCTTTAGTTAGACATATACAAAAAAATTAGATAAGTAGGAAAGTTTAACATTTTCCTGGGGCTAGATGGAAACTAATCATAAATGAACACAATTTTGTTTCTTTGTTGTAAAGAAAAAAAAAATGTTTCTTTGTTCGAAAGAAAGATTAAACTGCACAATTTTTAGCAAATTAAAAAATTTAATAGCTAGGTTCATGGTAAAAAGATACATAGAACATTTAGAAGTTTCTAGGCATCTCTTACAGGATTTTTTTTTTTTTTTTTTACCTCAGCCCTTGTAGAGTATGGAATTCCCAAGTATTACAGCCTGGCTGTGGTAAAGGGCCATTGCAGACATGTTTACAGACTGAGAGCATGAACTTAAAGACATGATCCAAAGTTACTTGAAGATATATACAGATAGAGACATAACTAAATATATAGAGAGAAACTACAGGCTAGTATACTTTCTAAACACCTCAATTTCAAATATCTTCTCTCAATGTTTCAGTAAATCTTTCCTTTCATATTTCTGGTAATATCCATTAATCCAACAATAATGTTTTTTATAAAAGACATAAAAATGGGGCCTCCCCGGTGGCACAGCAGTTGAGCGCTGGGTTGCGAAGCTGCCCGCGGCCTCTGCTGCGCCAGTTCGATCCCCGGCCGCTCCCCGGCCACCGGAGGAGGGTCCCACATGGCGCGCAGACCTCTCCTGCCGCCCGCTGCTCCCCTCAGCAGTGTACTTCGGTCCTTCTGCCTGCTCTGCTCCCCGCTCTGGCTCTGGTGAATCCTCTCACCCTCCCGCGCTTCTGACTGTACCCAGTGCTTGTATAAATAAACAAATAAAAATCTTTAAAAAAAAAAAAAAAGACATAAAAATGTTTTTAGATGACAGTTCCATTTTAAGCTTTAAAAATCTCACCAACTATGTATTGCAACTATTTGAATTTTTTAAATATTTGACAACTTCCAAAGAGATTTGAAAATTTACATCCTCAGGTTTTCCTTCTCTCTCATAGTTTCAACCTTACTCTTTCCACCTATGACCCTAGCAGCCATTGCTCTTATTAAACTCAAGGGGTTCACTATTGGGTGTATATCCACTGATAGATCAGACCAAGCCAATTGGGATAAAGAGAATTTATTACTTGAGTCAAGTAAGGAGAGAGGGAGACAGGTCTCAAATCTGTCTCCCAGACTTCTTGAAAGAACACAGAATAGCACAGTATATAAAGGACAAGTGGTGGTTATTCTAGGGTGTGGAGAGGGGTTGTGCTAGGCAGGTACAGACTAGTTACAGGGAAGGATCATACTTCTACATAGTCTGTGTGGTGAGAAAATAGCTATGGTATCTAGACCTCCAGAACAGGTGTTTCACATGCTAATGGTTGTTAATGAGTCTAAGGTTCCTCCAGGTTGTTGATTTCTGCTAGGCACAAAACAGTTTGAGCCAGAATCTTGCCTGAATTTTGAAAATACAACTGAAAATAGCTCAAGAATTTCCTGGTATCAATTCCTCTTTGACCTATGAGTAAATTGCATATCTTTTTTTGTCTTTGCTAAAATGCCACACCTTTCAGTGTAGCCACCATTGACTGCCCTTTCAAAAACTGCAAATGTTTCCATGATTACCAGCCCTATAGTCTGGGACTCTCTTCCATGTTCTATTTATCACCATTTAATATATTATACATTTTACCTATTAACTATTGTCTGGTTCCTGCAAAAATGCAAGTTTCACCAGAGACTGAAATTGTTTTACATTTAGCTCACTTCTTTTTTTTTTTTTTTTTAATTATTTTTAATTTATTTATACAAGCACTGGGTACAGTCAGAAGCGTGGGAGGGTGAGAGAATTCACCAGAGCCAGAGCAGGGAGCAGAGCAGGCAGAAGGACCGAAGTACACTGCTGAGGGGAGCAGCGGGCGGCAGGAGAGGTCTGCGCGCCATGTGGGACCCTCCTCCGGTGGCCGGGGAGCAGCCGGGGATCGAACCGGCGCTGCAGAGCCTGCGGGCAGCTTCGCAACCCAGCGCTCAACCGCTGCGCCACCAGGGAGGCCCTTTAGCTCACTTCTTAATTCATAGCATCTAGATGATTCTATGTATTATAACTGGCTTCCATGAAACAATGTTGAATAAATGAATCAGATTCTGTAATTCAATTGCAATCTTTATATGCTTCCCAAATTTGTTTTTGTATCCTAGGATACTTTCCTAGGTCTAAAATCTGTATATCTAATTGTCTGTTTCACACCCCAACAAATTCAGCATGTCCCAGACTGATATCATTATCTTACCTCCTCATATTGCCACATCACCCCCTTTACCTACCATAATCTTATATAATTTCCTCTGTGGTGAATATCAAACATATATCCTGATACTAAGTGAAAAATATCAAGAATTTATTAGTCTTAGTACTTTCATTTGCCTTAGTACCTTCGTTGAAGTATGCTGGTTCAGATAAATAAGTAGCCTCTTAACTGGTTTCCACTCTCAATTATCTTTGTCCTACACTGCAAAAGCCCGAATCTGATCATGTCACTCTCTTTCATTGGAGTCAGTGACAACAATTTCCTTAATATTATAAACAGATCCTGCTGTGATTCATCTCCACAGCCTTTTTTTCTGAGTATTTTAACCTCAGTCTGAATGTTGAACTTCTTCCAGTTCACCAGTTGCTTCATTTATCCAATCCAGGTCCTTATTCAGCTTTAACAAAGAAAGCTGTTCTTCCATTCCAAGTACCCATTTGCTTTCTGAAATTTAGCCTAAGCTCTGTCTCTTCTATTTGTTTTATCCTCCTTTTATTATAGCATTATACGTTTATTGTACTCATCTTTATACATTTCTACTCCCTATAACTAGACTATAATTTTTGTATAGCGATCCAGGACCACATCTTATTCATCTTTGCAAAATCAGTGCTTCCTATATAGTTGGGTGGGGGTGGTGAGGGGACAAATTCATTAGCTAAATAAGTGAATGGATATAGAACTATGAGGTTGTATAGAAAATGAAACATTGAAAATAGAAGGACTTCAACTGCTTGGAGTATATAAAAATAGAATACACAGTCATTGTAAGCTTATCAATAAGGATGTGACAGAAAAACCATTTTTAGGACTATTTAATCTATTATCAGCATTAAGATGGTTTTGGTGGAATAAAGGCAAGGTCTAACAACTATGAAATTATTGAAGAAGTCAAGAAATAAGAGAAAAAATTTCAACCCACTAGTCTCTCCATGTTATTACATTTAAAATGCTTGAAGTACACCTGTTCTTGTCTCCAACTGTCCCATCAGTTTAAAAGCTTCCAAGATCAGGGTTGTATATTATTTACCACCATGAGGCAAGTAATTGCAAAAATATGTGACTGGCAGATACACAAAAATTTTATGTGAGTTAAGAAGAAAACTAAATAGTTCAAATTATGGCAAATGCAGTAGGAAGGAAAGAAAGGAAAACAGCATGCAAAATTGCAATGGGATATCTTCTGCTGAAGTAACTCAGTCTTGCCTCTTGGTGTTCTAGGCAAGAACACAATGCTCATTCATTACAGGCTATCCCTTCGTTTCATCTGGATGTCTTCCTTTTTCTCACTCTTGATTGCTAAATCTCTGCTTCAGTGCTTGGCTGGCTTTTTGGTAAATAAGCATTCAATAAATCCTGACTGAACTATATTCTAAAGCTAGGCTTTTGACAGCCACTCTTCCTACTAATCATTCCAAATCGTATCCTTAAAATCTATACTGATCTCCTACTATATCTATGTTCCTATAAAATGCTTCCCTCAGCTCATCTCTGTCCCATCCACTTAAACCTACTTTGCCATCAGTACCCACTATCACATCCCCCGATCCCCACCAGTTCCAAAAGCCCCTTTACAAGTTGTGAAAAAATGCCCATGTTCTTCCAGGTCTTTCTCTACCCAGCCTCCTCTTGATATGTAACATCCCCAAAATTTGGATCTTGAATCTATTATGCCTGTATCCCCACCTAAGTGATTTTAGGTAGGATTCTATTTCTTATTTGAATTCAATTACCTGTCATGACCTGATGAAGAGCAAGTTTCAAGTGCAGAACTGTGTGAGTTTTGACTATGTTGGGTACTGTAGTTGCATCAAATTGATGCATAAACATCTATGCATGCATACTTATATATACATACATATACATGTAATTGTTTTACAGTAATTTCATGAAAATGATATAGTAATTGGGAAAAATTAAAACTGTATAGATAATCGTAATTAAAAAAAAACAACAAACAAACCCTGAAATGCCATAGTCCATAGTCATTTACAACATATTGTGCCATCTTTCCAGGCTTTTTTTTTTTTTTCAGGTTCTAAATAAATGTGAGCACATCCATTCAATTATATATGCATACATAACCATATTCCTAAATCATATCATATTACACATTTAGGCTTTGATATTTGTGTGTTTTAGTGTAATAATGTATTTTGGAACTCTTCGCATGACAGATGATACATATATACCTAAATTATCATTGTTAAAAGCTGTTTTATTATGTTTGTATCAATATTTACTTAACCAGTCATTATCATCGAGTATTTTGTTCATTTCCATTTTTCTTTTTTTATATAACAATCTATGTTATGATGCTTTTTCTGCACATATATTTTAGCCCCCATTTCCAACTAGGTTCTTTGGACAAATTCCATGAAACAGAACTTCGAAACCAATGATCCATGAAATTTCTATATTTTAAGAGTTTGACTATTTTAGTAACTTCCTTTCCTGTCAGATCTCTTTTTTTTTAATATTTATTTATTTATACAAGCACCGGGTACAGTCAGAAGCACAGGAGGGTGAGAGAATTCACCAGAGCCAGAGTGGGGACCAGAGCAGGCAGAAGGGCCGAAGTACACTGCTGAGGGGAGCAGAGGGCGGCAGGAGGTGTCTGCGTGCCATGTGGGACCCTCCTCCGGTGGCCAGGGAGCAACTGGGGATCGAACCAGCGCTGCAGAGGCTGCGGGCAGCTTCGCAACCCAGCGCTCAACCGCTGCGCCACCGGGGAGTCCCCCTGTCAGATCTCTTGATGGCAAAATCCTGGCCAGGTTCTCCTGTGGACAGCTATCTAGTCTCAAACATCTGGAAGAGCATCACTGAAAACTGGAATTCCATGGGTTTCTATAGTGACTAATATTGTTTATCCTGGGTTTATTTTTGTCTTTTGTTTTGGATTTTAATTAAATGGAGTAAAGAGAGATTAGAGAGGTTGAAAAGGATATCTTAACATAATTCAATTTTAAAAAGGAGCTAGTTATTTTTATATTTTTAATCAAATAAGTATAGGATAGGACATGAGCTATGAGTTTTGATGAAGCCAACTTGAGGTGGACCCTTCCACATACCACTTTCAAGCAGAAAAACTGTTTGCTATGGTGCTAAAATTAATCAGTCTTGATGTATGTGGTTTCCAGGGCCAAGAAGGAAGTTACAATCTGAAGGACATAGCATAAATTTTCAAGTAGAGATCACAGAATTGGGTTTTGCATACAGTAGATCCCCTTTTATACATAAAATGATTTCATTGTTGCAGCCTTTCTGACATATCTATTGTATCAGTATAGAAGCTTGAGACTGAAGGCAGTGACAATATTTTTGATGTTCCAAAAGAGAATTCTAAAAGGCTAATCTAAAATAAAATGTTATAAAAATAAGAAAAAAGAAAAGCACCGCTGAACTTAAATTTGCAAGTACACAAATGTCAGGCATTTCACAGTTCTGGTGCCCATAGTGACTGTAATTTGGTCCCATTGCACATATACAATCATTTAGAGTTAAGTGCATATTTGGTAATATGAAATGTTGCATATGCCAAGGGGAGAAGAGTTATGGTTGCTGTGGGAAACAGAACTCTGAATTTCCTGATTTTTGTGTTTTGAAATCTCAGCCATCAGATTGCATTAGCATCATTTTCTACATTTAATAATGGATTGCTTCATTGTTGCTTTCAAGAGAGAAAGGCTTTCCCTCTCCCCTTCTCCTAATACATTTAAAGTGATGGAATTTATTTTAAATTGAATTAACCAGAAACACAGGTTCTTTATCAGATATAGTGACAAGCAATAAGCCTGCATTCTGCCTCCAATTAAACAATTTAATTGAAATAGAAGTTAAAGCCTTCTTAATTTTTTAAATGTGAAATATATATAAATGGGGTGACAGATATAACACCTATAAATTATCTTATTCAAAAGATATTTAAGCATGTTATTTTAAAAAGTCTTTCATACAAAACACTTTTCCTCACGGCTACCCATAATACCAGGCTCCACAGTAATAAGTAGGCATTGTCTGATCTTCTGTACAAGAGAGTCTGCTACAGCTATAACTGCATTTAAATCATCACTATCCTCTTCTTTATCCTCAAAATAGTTTTTCTAAGTTGAGGAAACTAGGGCTTACAAAGGTTAAGTAAATCTCTCATAGTCAGAGAAAAATTTGAGATTGAACCCAGCCAGGTCTGAGGGGTCCCCAAATCCATGCATTTTCTATTATACCCTATAGCGCCTGGCCTGATTTCCTGTCCTTGACCTCACTCAAGTATCTATACCCACTAAGCAGAGATAATAGCAAAAATGGTCATCATCAAAATGATACACAAAAGCCTTACTAACACTGATAATAGTAAATTGCAGGCAGCATCTGTATAAAGGAGCTGTTGGTGCCTCCTACCTAGACCTCAGTGGCTGGAGTGAGGAAGAACTAGTCTATGTTCAGCTGTGACAATGGATTGGTACTTGAATCCAGAGGATTTACTAGGTGCCAGGAACCACTCCAAGCACTTTACAATATTAACTCACCTAGTTCCCATGACAACACTACAATGCCATGTTTATAATGATCCTGATTTTCACAAATTAGAATGTTGAAGCATAGACAGAGTATGTGCCTAAGTTCCCCCAGAGAGTACATGCCTAAGTTCCCCCAGCTATTTACTAGTGGAATCAGGATGTGAACACAGGAGGCTTGCTTCCAAGTTGATGCTCTTTACCACTGTGGAAAATGACAAGACCTCACATGGACAAGTGCATGTCGTTATTCCATTTGTCATTGATTGGTAATATCTATGCCCCCATAAAGCATTTTTCATCCTGCTAAAGATAACATGAGCTTCTGGAAGAAAAGAGGAAAAAATTAAAAACTAATTTGATCATTATTCCCACCTACAGATCAGGTTTTTTTTCTTTTTATTGAGGTAACATTTGTTTACAACAATGAATAGGTTTCAGGTGTCTAGTTTCTCACTTCACCAATTTTATCTATCACACCACACTCACCATCAAATATCCAATCATCCACCACCAACTAATAAGCCCCTCTACCTGTTTCTCCACCTCTTTCTTCATTGACAATCACATCTCTGTTGTTTGAGATAAAGAACAATTCTTAAAATATCACTTTTTGAGTACTTTTGTTGATACTGATCCCATAAGCTGGTCCCAAACCACTTTTATAAAACACATGAATTTCTTCAAAAAACTGAAAATAGAAATTCCACACTATCCAACTATCCCATTTCTGTGTATTTACCTTAAAAATGTAAAAACACTAATTCAAAAACAGAGATGCATCCCCTTGGTTATTGCAACATTATTCACAAGAGTCAAGAGCTGTATACAACCTAAATACCATCAACAGATGGTTAGATGAAGAAGAAATGGGGTATGGACACATAATAGGATATAACTCAGCCATAAAAATATGAGATCCTGCCCTTTGCAACATCAAGGATGGACCCTGAGGGCATTATACTGAGTGAAATAAGCCAAATGGAAACAGGCAAACACTGTGCGGTTTCACTCATATAGAGAATTATACAGAAACCAAAGAAACAATTGAACTACATAAAACACAAATGAACTTTTAAACTGTAAGACCCATTATAAGGGAAGGGGAAAGGGAGGTGGGTAGATAAATCAGGGGAAAAGGGTCAATTGTATGGTAAAGGACACAACTGCACCTTCAGTGGTGAACTTAATATAGTATAGACACATGTTGACTTTTTTAAAAGATTGATTGATTGATTGATTGATTGATTGATTTATACAAGAACCAGGGTACAGGCCAGATGCATGGGAGGGTGAGAGGATTCACCAGAGACAAAGCTGGGAACAGAACAGGCAGACTGACAAAATACACTGCTGAGGGGAGCAGTGGGCGAGACAGGATAGGTCTGCCACATCATGTGGGACCCTCGCCCGGCCAGAATCGAACCGGCACCGCAGAGGCTGCAGACAGCTTCACAGAATGGTGCTCAACCACCTGGGCCACCAGGGGAGGCCCACATATCGATTTATTATATTGCATTATTTTTTATTGAGATAACACTGGTTTACAACACTGTATATGTTTTAGGAGTACAAGTTCACACCTGCCCAGAGGCATGTCATCATACCACATCCAATACCAAAGCACCCATAATATCCACCAAGTTTACTGACCTCCTCCCCTTTGTTCCACGTGTTACTACAAATGTGGATTTTAGTTATCCATACCCTAAGCTTACATAATGTTATAACATAATATCACTTAATAAACAAAACACTTTTTATGAATCTTGTCTGATAATTCATCTATTTCTCACAGTGAATTTGACTATGTTTTATTCTGCCTTCCTAAAGAGTGACCATTTGTCAACATCTCCTTAAAACAATGTACTTCATGTTTTAATGAGAATACTTCATTGTGCCTCAGTCTTGACTTCTGCAAGTTTAAATCCCCTAAAGATTTTTGGCTTCCTAAGTGAGAAATGCATTATAGAGACTTCCTGGTTAGAAAAAGCTAATTGCAAATCAAGCAATATACTCTAATTCATATTATGATCTTAGCACTAAAGAAGTTATGCTTCCTCTTAAATATACAAATTCATCAAGTCCTGAAAAGCAGAAAAGAAGAAATAAGATGTTTTGTCATCGTTTTTCATCTCAACTTTTAAAATCCTGAAAAACAGCTCCCCAGTCCTTCTCCCCACCTTCTAAATTTGTCAGTTCATCACCTGAATTAACCTCCTAAGCACTAATGCCATCAGATAGCTCAGGGCCTATCTGGTCCACTGGGGAGCCCAGAGCACCCTGGAGGCAGCAGGGAGCTGGAAGAGCAGGGCCTTGGCTGGGTGAGCTTTGATAAGCTGAGCACAGCCTCCTGCAGACTCAGACTTTCAAAGCAATTAAAACTGTCAAAGGGCTTCTCTCCCCTCCCCCTTCTCCTCTTTCTTCTTCCTCCAAAGTTGAATAAAAATGATTTGATAAATTATTCTTTTCAGAGCTAACCACTCGAGGAAAAATTAAAAAAAAAAGAAGGAAAATAAAGGGAAAGTCACTCTTGAGAGCTCATTATTAGCATGAATTCCCAGCAGTCCAGCCATCACTATAGATCCACACAAGAGGGAAGGCGATGGGATGAAAGGACAGAAGGGAGTTTTATCTTGAAGCATGCAGAAAAGGGGGCAATGGTCTCCATTGACTCGCGCTGGGAGGTACTGCAGGCCCTGTTAGGCTCCCAGTCTTTAAAAGGCAAACCTCAAACCCTAAAGGTTAACTCAAACTTTGAATGGAAGGAATAAACCTCTGTGTTCTCCACCAAGGCAAAAGGCATGTCTTGAAGTCTGGCTAGTGCAGTACCTTCAGAGTCAGTGAGAGCTACAGGGTAGCAAGTCAAACACAAACATTGACACCCTCAGGAGTGAAAGACAGAGGCCCCTAGAGAGTTCAACAGTGACTCACCAGGTTGGACTGGAAACTGCCAGAGAAGAATATGAAACAACAACAGAGAAAGTGGGGACAGAATCAATCTGCTAAAACCATCAAAGCAAAGTTAGAAGTTGCTCAATAAATATATTTTATATGAACAATCAGGTTTTTTGCTAAAATATGCATATAGGGATGTTAGATTTCTGCAATTTCTTATAAGAAGATGAAACACATCTTATAAGAAGCAAACACATCTTAGATCCCAAAACTAAAAAAAGGTATCATAACAACCACAAAAAACAACAAACATATTTGAGAAGATCAAAGAATAAGCATAAAAACTCCCTGACTTCTGAAAGGGAATGGTGAGGACAATCTTTGGACCCTACTCTTTTTTTTTTTTTAAGATTTATTTATTTATGCTACAAGAACTTGGGTACCAGCCAGACGTGCAGTGGGTGAGAAGACCCACCAGAGATAGAGGGGGGAACAGAACAGACAGATCTACTGAGATGCACTGCTGAGGGGAGCAGCAGGAGAGAGAGGAAAGGTCTGCTGCACCATGTGGGTTGCTCCCTGGCCAGCCAGGGATCAAACTTGTGCTGTAGTGGCTGTGGATAACTTCACAGCGCTGTGCTTAACCCCTTGCACCAGCAGGGAGGCCCTGGACCCTGCCCTTAACTCAGTGATTGGGAGATGATGGATTTACTAACAATCTGAATCATTTAGTCAACTGGGAATTTTGATTCATTAAATATCTGATATAAAAGCAAATTACAATTACTATGTGATAATTAGAACATATGTCATTGTGCCATAAAAGGAAAGTTTCCTTACAACATTTCTCCTCCCCTATCCTCAATCATACCAAACCTGTCACTTCTCTCTACTTGAGGCAAATGGAAAAATAGAGTTATGTTGCATTCATTGGCCCAAAGAATGTTGAAATTTTGTGAGCTAGTGATAAAAAGCATTCTTCATGTAACCAAATTTGAAGTATTAGGGCAGCATGTTCTCAAAAAAAACTGAAAGAAAAATGAGATGTGATAAGAGACAGGAAGAAACCAGAAAAATAAATAACAGAATGCAACTAAGGAGTTCCAGTGCAGAAATGAAGATATACAATCAAAGATCCTTTTATCCCTGACAATGAAAAATCATTTATTTTAGATCTCAGGGTTAAGTAGACATCCAGTGCCTCTTGGAGAGTATCCTTCTTTCCAGCTTCAAATCACATGCAGTTCAGAGCCTCCTGTAATATCAGGGTCAATAAAAGATGCAGTTCAGTTAAGCATGAACTAAGTGTCTGGAACTAGACAGTGAGACTTTATACATGGATACAACACAGTAACTTTCTTAAGGAACTTTTAATCTAAAAAAAAATGTATATGTATATATAATAGAGGCCAGAAATTTCAGTATACCTGGAATGGCAAGAGCTCAGAGTGGGGACATCTGACCCAGATCAGAAGAGAGATAGGAGAGAAAGAAAACTTCTTGGAGGAGATGAAGTTCTGAGAGTTTAAGATTACAAAAGCAAAAAGGGTATTTCATACTAGTTGAGCAGAATAAAATTTCGTAAGTATAAAATAGCACAAAACAAGTGGGAACCACAAATTGCTTGATGTTATTAGTGTATGAGGTTTCAGGAAGCACAAAATATGAAAATAGAGACGTAAGCAGGGGCCTCTGAACTTGGAGAGGATATTAACTTGCATGCATCACTTCTGTTCATCATCTCATCATCCCATAGTCAATGACCTTTTTATTTTTTAAACATTTTTAAAGTTTTTGTGGGTTTTTTTGCATAAAAGAACTGGGGTGTAGGTCAGAGGTGGGGGGTGAGAGAGAGGATTCACCAGAGACAGAGTGGGGAGCAGAACAGGCAGATCTATTGAATCACACTGCTGCGGGGGGCAGCGGGCAAGACAGTGGAGGTCTGCTGCACCATGTATGTCACCTCCCTGGCAGGGGATCAAACTCAGGCCATGGCAGTGGGCCCTCGTGGCAGAAGCACAGAGACTTAACTCCTAGGTCACCAGGAGTTATTGAATTAAAATTCAGTTTTTTTAAAAATAGTCATTTTGTATGCTTTGTTAACTAAGATTTTTCCTTTCCGTATATGTTACCATCATTTAAAATTCTTTTTATCAAATTAAACTCATTTTGCATTATCACTGAGTGTTCCAGGCAAAGGAAATAACTTATATAAATATCTGAACAAAAGAGAGTGTGAATGTTTGACAGCCATAGATCTTACAGCATGTGCAGGCAGTTGTTGGTGAGAAAAGACACAGGTTACAGATTTTGCAGCTTCTCTCAAGGTATTCTAAAGACTGGGGACTCTATTAGGAAATGCAGAACCAAGGCACAGGCATAAACAAGGAAGATACGGCATCAACATCATTTTTTTGTTTTTGAAAAGTAACCAAGCCCTGGAAGCAGAAAAGGTATTGCATTGGAGACCAGAGGGGAGTTTACCAAACTGAAAACAAAGAGACTACTTGGGAGGCTCCTGCAGCAAGACAGGGATGACTGAAATCAGAGTGCATGATAAAATTCTCTCCCCAAACTAAAAGATGGGCAGAAGTATAGGGATTGTTAGTAACACACAGTCAAGTTAGGATGGCAGGCAGAAGTTGACTTAAGAAAGCAAATGCCCTACATTGACTCAAGGGACAACAGAGGGAAGATTATGAGAACACTGCATGAAGGAAGTAGAGGAAGTAGTTAAGAAGGCCGCGCCAAGGGTACTGTTTTAAAGACAGATTCTGAAGGGCCATCTATCAAAAAAGCCTCAGCCTTTCAGTTCCTCTGCTAACAGGTGATGAAACCTGATCCATAAAACATTCCCAGGGTGTCATTGAATTGAAGCATTGGAGGGTTTTACTCTCCCTGAATAAGAAATCACTTCCAGTGTTTGAATTTTAACAGATTATCTTCTCCTCCCACTCGTCTAACACACTTTCTCTCTCTCTCTCTCTCTCTCTCTCTCTCTCTCTCTCACACACACACACACACACACACACACACACACACACACCTTTTAAGTGTATAACTGTTAACTATAGACAAAGTAGGAAAATGAGAAACTACTCATATCTTATTTGTGACTTTATGACTGATGTATTCAACCATTTATTTATACATTCATATTCAATCTTTGTGAAGATCATTTAGTGAGTTTTAGATACTGTAGTAGAAACAAAAGCAGTAGGTGATATAGGATCTCTTTTCAATCATCATTGAGATTCAGATTTAAAAAAAAAAATCCCAAGTTTGGAAATGAATTTTAGAGTTTATCCGTTCAACCGAAATCCTGCATGATACTCCACCCCAATATTCAGTTATGTGGTATACAAATCTCAGAACAATTCCTATGATAATGGATTTTCTGCTACCACATAGTGTATTAGTAGTTATTTGTTTCTTGAGCCAAAATCTATTTTCTAAATATTATCCCATAAATCAATATTTGTCATTTAAACTGAAAAATATATATGTAATTCCTCATACTACAGTCTTTCAGGAATTTGAAAACTTTTTCACTCTCCTAGACCCAATTCTAATTGGTAGGTTAAATAGTCAATATTTACTTCAGTATTTTCTCACATGTCATGAGTTTCTGACATTCCTCCACCCTATTTACTTTTATTAATATGCATCCTATGTTTGTTAGTATCTCTCTTCATTACATAACAAGAACTGAAGGTGTTTTACCTTACTTTAGGTGTGGTTAGAGTACTAGGAATTAACTTCTTCTCTTACCTCCAATGTTCACGATACTTTACTTTAAATACTTCCATTTGGGGGCAGTATGACAAAATTTGAGTCCCATACATCGTAATACAACAATATCCCCGATAAATTACAAGGCTACCTTTCAAAATGTGTTAACTGTCCAGTTCAAAGTTTAGGGGAAAGGCATTTGAATAAAATATAGAACAGAAAAACGATTTCAAAATATAGTAGAATGAATTAATGAAATAGGAATTAATGATGAAATTAATACACAATAAAAGCAAAGTAAATTACTATGAAAACATTAAAAAGTAAAATTTTGTTAGAATTGCATAAGAAAAATGGAAAAGTAGACAGATGAGGATTTAAATTTTAGATATAGAGGTATATTTTGTTACTATGCTAATAAATTTGAAAAGTTAATAACATTGGATATATGATATATAAATGTAAGTCATCAAAACTGATTTAGAAGAAATTGAGAAAATAAATATTTAAAAACTGTCCTTCAAGGAAAAGATTTAGCTCAGATAATTTAACAGAAGCTTCTGTCAAGTTTGCAAGGAAGAAATCATTCTAAACTTAAAAATTGCCTAGGGTAGGAAAAAAGAGGAAATTTGCCTGATTTTATGAGACAAAACTAACAAATAATAAAAACAAACAAAGGTCAAACTAGAATGGAAAAGTATAAACTAATCTCAACCAAAAACATAAGATTTAAAAATACTAAACTAAATACAAATAAAAAAATTCAGAAGTGTGAAAAAGATAGTACACTATAACCTAGTTGGTTTAATCTCAGATATCAATGAGTAATACATTACTAGAAAAATCTATAAATTTAATTTACTCCATTCACAGATAAAAGGAATGTGATGATCTCAATAAAAACAGAGAAAGCATGATGATTAAGATTTCATTTAAAAAAATACAAGTCAAATACAAAAAAAAATACAAGTCAGCAATAAAAGAAAACTTCCTACACTTTATCAAAGGTAGCTACCAAACAAGATGTCCAGAGGGTAGCAATAGATGAAGAACTAGAGCTTAAAAAGGAGACCAAAGTTGGAGATAATAACCTTAGAGGCATGTGAGCAAAAGTGGTTTTTGACTATACTAGACTGAACATACTTACTCCATCAAACAAGTACTTAGCACTGATTTCAGCATCAATTAAATTTCCTAAATGTTATCAATACCTGGTATGATTAGGTCTTTTTTTCTTTCTCTGTTATGTTATACTAAATTTTTTGACTACTAGAAAACAAAAGTCGGGGGAAAACACACTTTGAGGGCAACTTACTAGAATACAGAGCCCAGTTACTTACCTTAGTAAAAAAATGGAATAGTAAAAACAATGGAGAAAATTTTATAGGGACTACACCTTAGGAGGGAGGGGGAAAAAAAAAATAGCAAGCATTGTTTAAAAATGAACAATGATGTAATATATATATGAATAAATAAAAAAAAATAAAAAGTAGAAAGAATATGTCTTACCATCTCACAAAAAATAAAAATAATAAGAAAAATAAATGAAAATAATATCTCAAAGGGGTAGCCACTCTAAGAATAACAGTTGTGTGTTTTAGGCAATGAGTAACAATGAGAAAGTTTTTTGTCATTTGCTTGATATTTTTAACAGAATATTATTGCAGTGACATTTCAGGCAAGTGCACTTAAAGGAGTGGGGAGGTAGAAGCCAAAAGGTGAGGCAATCAATATAGTGTAATACAAAGTTAAAAATAATAAGAATTTCCAACATTTTCCTACTTTATGGACATTTTTATTTTTAGGAAGTCAAACTTTCACAGCTTTTCTTAGATTACAAAAAATAATGGATTAAGTCAATTTGTCTCAAATTCATTATCTGAGATGGTTCATTTTATGTGTCAACTTGACTGCCTAAAGTTACTCAGATTAGCCATTATTTCCTGGTGTACCTGTAAGAGTAATTCCAAAGATTAGCATTTGAATCAGCAGACTCAGTGAACTCAGTTTGGTTCTCCCAAAAGTGAGGGGTGGGAGGGAGGAGAAGCATCATCTACCCTTTGAGTGGCTGAATAGAACAAAAGGTGGAGAAAAGCACTTGTCTTCTTTGGGAGGGAGAGGTGGGGTTCACTGTTTGAGGTGGTACACCTCCTCTTATCTTTTTTTTACCCTCAGGTGAGGCTTTAAAAATTTGGTTTGCCTGGTTCCCAGCTCTTAGGCCTGGGACTGAATTGCCCCACAGAATTCTCCAGTTCTCCAGCTTGCAGATGGCACATTGTGGGACTTTTCAGCCTTCATAGTTATATAAACTAACTCCTCATGATAAATAAACAAAATAAATAAACCTATAAATCATGCATCTTTAAAGATGGGGAGACTCTCTGAGAAATGCATCATTAGGTGATTTCATAGAGTGATTTTCCTCCACCATCAACTTATCTAGAATTTCTAAAACTTTTCAATTGTCTTTGTACCAGCTCTCTTAGAATCACTGCCATAGCACATTGTATAATGAAGAACAGTTCTTGGGGGGTTCATGCCACCCAGAGCTAGCTGCAAAGTCACCGCCATACACCAAAGTTAGGTGAGTCTTTCCTTTCTACAATGCAAACTACTCTTCATTTTAGTCCTTAACATCATGGTGCAGAGAGGGACAACTTCTGGTCCTAAATCCAGGTCATCAGAAGTTCCTCCATATCTGATAAAGGACCTCTTAGAATCTTTGTTACTCTCATAGCTTTCAATGAAGCAGATTCTTTAATAGCTTCCATTACTGGCAAGATGGCAGCTCTGGTCAAATGATACCTGCCTGACTGGTGAGCACTAGCCATCACTGATTTTCCACTTTCATAGTCCATACTCATAATTTTGCTTGCAGGTCTAGCAGTTGATTTGAGTTCTCACTGTCCACATTACCTTTTTTTTTTTTTAATGCTTAGAAGCCATGATCAACAAAACAACATGGAATTAAGACAAGCACAGGGTAAATGATGTTGTCAAAGAAGCATTAAACAATTAATATATAAAACTTGTGAACATTTTATAAATTTCCTGGGAACCCTGGCCCTCATCTAGCAGGCAAGATACAAAACCCTGACTACTCAATATTCTGGCAATCCCATGAAAATCCAATTATTGCTTGGAATGGGAAAGTGACAGTTGTTGATAAATGATGAGAAAGGAATTTATGAGAAACTTGCACAAATAATTATAGTAATTATCTAAAATCTGAAAACTAGGTTTTAAAAAATTCCATTTTTCTGTAAAGTTTTTCAAACATTAATTTCACATTATTAAAAACCTCTTTATCAATAAACCTACTCTACAAAGTCCAAATAATTTCTCATATCCTTTAATGATTAAAAAAATACATGGTTGGTCTTAATGTGAAAAATGGAACAAAGAATACAAGTGATGCACTTGTAGTTCTCTGTACACATGAATGTCTTTCAGTTGTATGTGTGATAGTCTTGGAACAAAGTCTCACATATACACAAGAAAAATAAGTCATCTTTCAAATTTCCCCATCTCTGAAAGTAGCATATCCATCCTCCACATCCTCTGGATTCAAAATTTTGTTCTTGAAATTTTTGTCCCTATGTATACCTCATACAATCAGTCAACAAATCCTTCCAGTTCTTCCCCCACATTTACTCTATCTGTCCTTTCGTTTTCATTTCCACAGCTCTTTCACATTTTAAAACTCATTTCTGGGGCCTCCCCGGTGGCGCAGCGGTTGAGCGCTGGGTTGCGAAGCTGCCCGCAGCCTCTGCAGCGCCGGTTCGATCCCCGGCTGCTCCCCGGCCACCGGAGGAGGGTCCCACATGGCGCGCAGACCTCTCCTGCCGCCCGCTGCTCCCCTCAGCAGTGTACTTCGGTCCTTCTGCCTGCTCTGCTCCCCGCTCTGGCTCTGGTGAATTCTCTCACCCTCCCGCGCTTCTGACTGTACCCAGTGCTTGTATAAATAAATAAAAATAAATCTTTAAAAAAAAAAAAAAAGAATATGAAAAAAAAAAAAAAAAACTCATTTCTGGATTTTGGTTTGTTATCCCTAAGGTCTCATTTCATCCTATTGCAGATGACAGATGGCCAACTAAAATACATTGTTCAATTTAGTTTTCCAAAAACTGATCTGCATGCTTTCCTATGGACTTGGATCCAAAACATTTTAGCAATGACTGCTTTTTATCTATCCAACATCTCCCCTGTCTTATTCCTCAAAAGAGTCCTTCCATTTCAGGAAGCAAAATCCAATCTGCTTGATACCCTTGACTTGTCAACTCCTACATCTGTGCCTTCTTTCTTCATAACAACAGATTCTTTACTTTATGCCAATGTGCTTTTATCTTCTTTCAAAATCCATCTCCAAGGAGACTTTACTGACTCATTCTGTGTCAACTAAAACCTCTTAACAATCCCATCCCCTGTGTGTGTGAGTACCCATATGTACATGCACACTGCTACTCACATGTTACATTATGGCCTATCTCTAATGAATTCATTCAGGTCTCCATGAATATTATTTTAATAATTTGTTAATATTTTTATTTACAGTTTCATTCAATACAAACTGAAAGTTTTTTATTGGTAGATAGTTGATATAATAGATGGAAGACTGATGATAGAATTTCAACAGTATAAAACAATGGCAAGACTTTTCAGAGATGAAGTTAATAGGAACAGGTGGAAATATTCCACTTGAGAAGTAGAAAAAAAATTCTTGATTTTTTCACTAAACAGTGTGTAACCCTTGCAGGTCTATTTACTAACTGAAACTAAACTTTCCTTATCTGGAAAATAAAAACATTGGGCCAGCTTGTTCTGAGTATTCCTTTCAATTCTAATCTTCCACCTAATAGTGGCAGATGTGTCTTCAGTGCTGTTTCTCAAAGGGAAAATTATGGCCCCCTATAATATTCCATATCTAATCTCTGGGATTGCAAATATGGCAGAGGGGATTTTAAAAATGTAATTAACATTACTAACAAATTGACTTTAAAATAGTGAGATTATCCTGGATTATCTGATTGTACCCAATGTAATCACATAAACCTTTAAAAGCAGAAAAGGAAGTCAGAAAGCCTGGAAGCAGAAGGGCTCCACCCACCACTGCTACTTGCAAGATGAAAACAGTCACATGGAAAACATAGAGGGAAACAAATTCTTTATAACTAATGAATTTGGAAGAGGTCCATGAGCCCCAGATGAGAACAACAGCCCAGCAGATACCTTGATTATAGCTTGGCAAGACTCTGAGCAGAGAATCCATCCATGCTGTGCTGAATTTCTTACCTACAGAACTGTGAGATAATAAATGTATGTTGTTTTGAGCTGCAAAGCTTGTTACAGCCACAATGAAAAAAGAAAAAACAATACACTAAGAGAATAGCCATGCATTCCTTGTTTAAAAAAAAAAATATATATATATATATATATATATATATATATATATATATATATATATATATATATGGCAATCAAATACTCTTGAATTGTCCAGAGGGCCGCTAGACATCAAAACCTGAAGTTTGTAAGAGAGAGTAAAGCCAGAGATACTGATTAAAGTCATGTAGACAAAAACATTTATTGACTCTGCAAAAAATGGATGCACTTACCAAAACATTTGAGTAAAGCTAGGAGAACAGAAGCACTTAGGATTGCATCTTTAGGAATGTCCACATTTTAGCAATGGGGAAATCAAGAAGACAGATTTAAGGAGACAACGAAGAAATGGTAGGATATTAGGTTATTAGACTGATGATAGAAAAAACTCTCTCTCTCTCTCACTCTGTCTGTCTCGGTGTGTCTGTATGTGTATCTCTCTGTGTGTTTGTGTGTATGTGCAACAAAAAGTGGTGACTTTTTGGAATTAAGAGGTGATCATACCAAATCACCACCATCATTTCAGTGAAGTGGAAGCTAAATCCAATAAGTGTGCTTATTGGATCATTGAGAAGAAATGTTTTTCAGTAGTCTTTGCAGTGAGGGTTCTACAACATCTGTTAGAAATAAATTAAGGGTGTCTCATTGACTATAGGATCAGAATGATTCTGCTACAGGCAAGGATATAACAGCATTTGCATCTGCTTCCAGTATACACTGTGATGAGAACTGGGAGAGCTACTTGTGGTAGGTGATGATTTCCAAGATGATGGGTACATTGTACATAGCAGATGATCAATGAAGAAATAGTCAATTAGAACAGTTACTAAAACTGAGACTAGATTTTGGAGAGCATTTTCTATACAGAGTAGCAGGCTGTATGCTTGGCTGTAGATACTGAGGTCCCTGTGGGAGTGACAAAATATGTTTTGTGGTTCTGGAGAAGGGAAAACGTGCCCAGCAGCTTTCCTTTCTGACAACCACACTTCCACATAGATGATCCTACTCAATCTCATCACCTTTAAGGCAGGTATTATTTATGCTTACTTTTCAGATACAGAAATAGAAACTTAAAGGTGTGCGTGGTTATTCAACACTACAGAGCATGTCAGAATCAAAACTTGGATTTGAAACCTTTGTATTTACCTCCAAGTGCTGCTGAGGGTTAAGGTCAGGAAAGCATCACAACAGGGAGCAGAGCCTTGGTTGCAAAGCCCTTCTATCTCATCACACCATCCTTCAAATCTGTTTTCCTCATTATATCCAAGCTCCTTAATGAGCATTTTTATATGCATTACTTTTCATTCTCATGGCAAACCTTTGGCCGAGGTGAAGAGTTTTATTCCCATTATATGGATAAGAAAACGGAGACTTGGCAAATGTAAGAGACCTAAGCGAAGGAACGTGTCCAAGACTGAACACTCTTGTCCTGCAGGCTCTCCTACCACCAGCAATCTTTTCCCCCTTTAAATGAATACATTCTTTTCATCTTTCCCCTTAATTGATTTTGCCTCCTCTCCTGCTGGGGCTCACACACAACAAATCTCAGCACCACTGTGTCTGTTGGGTTAGAGGCAAGATAAGACACAGCCACCAGTTGGGATTCTACCAGGAGCTACTACTGCCTTAGAGAGCATTTTCTTCTTTGGAAGGAGAAGTGGTTTGGCTATATCCTCGCTTACTATCTTACCATGCTTCAAATCATATGGAACTGATGCAGTGCAATGGGGATACTTTCAGAAGACTGACAGCTTGTGTAAAAAAAGCTGACTAAGTTAACTTATGTGTGAAATGGCAGAATACTTTGGAGAATATGAAACAAAAAGGGAAGGAGAAACAATCTATGTTTTACAGGAAAAAGAAAGTGGAAAAGAAGAAAATGAAATAGAGCAATGTTAAGACAACAAAGAAAATTCAGAGAAAAAAATTAGAACATTTCACAAGGTAATATATTCTATGAGAACAGCTAAATAATAACAATCTCTTTAAATTAAGTTTAAAAAGAATGTTCTCTCCCCCCACCACCCCCACCCTTAGCTTCTTTAATTTATCAGAAAATTTGTTAGATAAAATGAAACTTAAAAAATAAACAGGGGCGCCCTGGTGGCGCAGGTGGTTGAGCACCTCACTGTGAAGCTGCCCTCAGCCTCTGCAGCATGGGTTCGATCCCAGCTGGCTGGCGAGAATCCCACATGGTGAGGCAGACCTCTCCTGTCTCGCCCGCTGCTCCCCTCGGCAGTGTATTTTGTCAGTCTGCCTGTTCTATTCCCCGCTCCATCTCTGGTGAATCCTCTCACCCTCCCGCACATCTGGCCTGTGCCTTGGTTCTGTATATGTAAATAAATCTTAAAAATAAACAAACAAATAAACACATAAACCAAGGCTTGCATTTTTGGCCCGATCTTAGCATATTTATTCATTTCCTAATTTTCATAATTAGGGGTGTAACTATTTAAGTATGTCTATTTATTATTTATTTTTTCCATTTTCTTGATGTGTCCGACTTTCTCCTTCAGAAATCAGATGAAACGAGAATGTGAGAGGAGAAGATGCATTGAAATTTAGTTGAAATCATTATTCATTATATTAATGAAGCCATGAGATGTCACCGCACAGTTTGGGGTCATAAAATAATGACCAGGACCTCAATAATGACCAGGACAGCCCCGGATTTTTTCAGCCTTTGAAAAATACAAGTAATTAAAGGCAACATCTAACACTCCTCTGTATTTCAGTAACTCTAATTTAAGAAATGAGCAAATAATTTTATGCATTTCTCTTTACATCTAGGCAGTGAACTGCTTTTAAGTGTAAGTAATTCTTCCCTCAAATTTATTCGAAGATAATTTGTTTTCCTGGACCTCTCAGGGCTTCCCTAGAAACAGGATTTTGCAGGCTAACGAGACTCAATTGTGAGGTGGAGGCTCCCTCTACTGGACATATGGTTAGTTGCATGTGTGAGCTCTATCCATAGAGTTGCTAATTCTTTGTGACTAGTGCATGATTATGACTAAGGAAGTGAGCACCCAGGATAATGTCTAATTAACATGCACACACACCATTCTTCTCATAAAGCCTAGAATGCAACAATATATTATGAATAATTTAGCATTTATTCTCATCTTTGTGCTTCCTTACTGTAGATATCTAAGATTTTTTTTCCTTCTTATTTCTCTATCTAGAATATAAAATTTAAGGGCCGTTTATTTTTTACATCAAACTGATCTGAGAGAAAATGACAGTTTTCCACTTACTGGATTGAAATTTTTGTTTTTCCATTTACAATTTGCATTGCTTTGGGTAAGGAAATTAATGTCTTGGTTTCTTGATGTCAAGACATATACAAACACAAAATACTTTTGTAGGTTTGTGAGAATTAAAAAGAAAATATATGACAACATATACATATGTTTTTTTCCTGTGCTGAAGAACATGATTCTCTAAGTTTTAATAAATACCAGATTTATTTATGTCCCCTGACCTCTTGTGTTTGAGTCAATGGATTTAAGTACAAACATGTGACTCAGTTAAGAAAACAGAGTTGAATTTCTCTTAAGACTTAAGACTTAATTTCCCAAAAGAACAAATACCTATCAGTATCTTTTCTTTTTTTTTTTTTTTAAAGATTTATTTATTTATTTATACAAGCACTGGGTTCAGACAGAAGTGAGGGAGGGTAAGAGGATTCACCAGAGCCAGAGCGGGGATCAGAACAGGCAGACTGATGAAATACACTGCTGAGGGGAGCAGTGGGCGAGACAGGAAAGGTCTGTCACGCCATGTGGGACCCTCGCTGGTGGCCGGGGATCGAACTGGTGCTGCAGAGGCTGCGGGCAACTTCTCAGCCCAGCGCTCAACTGCTGTGCCACCAGGGGAGGCCCCTATCAGTATCTTTTCTGACCAGGCAGTATGCTAATAGTGTAGGATTCAAAAATGACTGAGATCCTTTGCAGATTTCTTGTGTCTTCCCTCCAGGAAGATACGGAGGAAAGAAGGGTCTTTTTCCTGTTTCTGTCTGGGTTCCTGCTTTGAGTAACGCTAGTATTGCTAGTAATTCATTCCTAACATTGATCAGTAGGAATTAATGGAAATAGTCTTTAACCATCTATCTTTGTCTCTACCTTCCCCTGTGTGAAGTATAAAATACATAACTTGGACCTCCCTAGTGGCGCAGTGGAGTGAGCATAGTTCTGTGAAGCTGTTCACAGCCTCTGCAGCACGGGTTCGATTCCTGGCCGGCCAGGGAGATCCCCACATGGTGCAGCAAACCTCTCCTGTCTCACCCGCTGCTCCCCTCAGCAGTGTCTTCGGTCCATCTGCTGTTCTGCTCTCTGCCCTGTCTCTGATGAATTCTCTTCACCCTCCTACGCCTCTGACCTGTACCCCCATGCTTGTATAAATAAATAAATCTTTAAAAATAAAATAAAATACATAACTTCCCTTTCATAACAGCCTGCCTTAAACATATACTTAAGTTTCTGCTCCAAAACTCACAACTCTTTTTCTATCTCTCTATTCTCTCAACTCTTTGAATAAAGGTGTAATGGTGCTGTTTCCTCACTTTTTACCTTTTGTGCTAAAAGCCTAACACATATCTATTTAATCCATATACTCTAGTGCTCATATTTCTCCCATTTGAAGCATCTTACCATGGCAAAAGAAGACCATTACATCAATAAATGTGTCCGATTAAGACTCACTCAAGCCTAGAGAACACAGTTCATGTTCTCAACCTGCCTTGAACAAACAGCACCACATACAACCAAATCCATCAGAAAGAAACAAGAAATCTCTGGATTAGTGTGTTGCCACTGGGACTCAAGAGATTGTAATATCTGGAATAATCTAAAGCTTGGTATGCAATTCTGATACACATTTCACTCCTAGCAACTTTCTTTAAGATAGAGCATGAGCTGCACTTCAGAAATGAATCTGTATCAATGTGCTTTAAAAACAAAAGGACAAACACTAAATTAAAAAAAAATATATATATATGCAGGGCTTCCCTGGTGGCGCAGTGGTTAAGCGCTGGGTTGTGAAGCTGCCCGCGGCCTCTGCAGCTCTGGTTCGATTTCCGGCTGCTCCCCGGTCACCGGAGGAGAGTCCCACATGGCGCGCAGACCTCTCCTGCCGCCTGCTGCTCCCCGCAGCAGTGTACTTCAGTCCTTCTGCCTGCTCTGCTCCCCACTCTGGCTCTGGTGAATTCTCTCACCCTCCTGCGCTTCTGACTGTACCCAGTGCTTGTATAAATAAATAAATCTTTTTAAAAAAAAATGCAGAATCTCTCAGATCAACAGAATAACTGTTTATCTACAAAAAGCCTATACCAAATCAAATAGACCTTTGCTATGGACTGAATGTTTGTGCTCCTCCTGCCTATCATTCACATATTGCAGTACCAAAACCCACTTTGACGGTATTGAGAAATAAATTAGGTCATGAGTGTGAAGCTCTCATGAATAGAATCAGTAGAATCAGTGTCCTTATAAAAAAGATCCAGAAAACTCACTCACCCCAGGTTTCAAAAGTCTTCATAGCCTTATGAACTACGAAGCAGGCACTTACCAGACAATGGACTTACCAGCACCTGGATCTTGAAATTTCTAGCCTCTAGTACTGTGAGAAATATGTTTTCTTGTTTCAGCCACCAACCAGTCTATAATATATTTTTGTCTATTTTTAAACATCCTTGTTTATTTTTTCACAGGAGAGGATTTCTTCCCTCAGGTGGGGTCACTATAGTTTTCCCACCACCAAGATGCCCACATTCTCCACCACAGGTCCGTAATATTTTCATTCATTGCAGCCTGAATGGACTAAGAGTTTCCTTCCTTTGAGCTTCAAATATGATCATATGAACTGTGACTCTCCCAAAGAGGCAAGGTGTATAATAGTTATTAATTTCATAATCACAGAATCATTTTTATTTTACAATTCATCTCACTTGAGTTGAATTTTCTCCTTTGCTGGCATAAAGCTCTTTAGAAATTGCATCTTAAAATGCTATCTTGGAAATCAGACCACAGGCTTCATAAAGACAGGGTTGGTGTCAGTCTCACCCTTGGATGGGTCCCTAATAATTATTACAATGCCTGAAATATGGCAGGCACACAACCCATATTTGTTGAATTCAATTGAACCAAACTGAGCATTTTCCTTAAAATATTTTTACTCCAGGCACAATAATGTGATTGGGTCAAAAGCAAAATTCTGAAACAAACCAGTAGAAACCCCTAAGTTTCAGTAAGATTTGAATCTATGAAAGTTACTAAGCTTTGGTTTTAAAATGGCAGTGCGTGTATATGTGTGCATGTGAGAATTCTCTATGTAATGATTTTCTGTCATTCCCTCCCTAATGTCTTTCTCTCTCCCTGTAATTCTTTGGGCTTTTATCCTTGTTTTTTTTTAGTTACATGTAACAAATGAAAGAGAAAAATTGAGTCAGACATTCTTTGCAACAGTTAAAATTTTAGCACAGACATGCTTTATATACGAATCCTGATGAAGAGGAAAGCATTCAAGTGCATGGTCAATCTTAATATCCATCTAAGTCTTCACCTAGCTGTGCTTCTGCAGATTGACTATGTGTCTGTTCTGATGTATCTACATAGTAACCCTGCTTGACTGGAGACTATTGTATTTTCTGACATTTTATCACTATGTAGAAGTCAAGAAGTATCTACCTTATTTCCACTTCTCCCTAACAAGAAAAAAAAAAAAAAAAAACTTGGGGTTAGCAGAATCAGGTATAGGTTCAGGCATCCCCACAAGACTAGTTACTATGGAAAATTGTCAATAAATTTAGAGATCTGGGTAAGTGAGGAACTTTGTTGCTATTGCAAAATGATGTAAAAAAAAATACCCAATGTCAGTTTTGACAAAGTCAAAAACCTAGTTAAAGACTCATTTCAAGACTCAAGGTCAGTATTAACAAGGCAGGGTTGGTCATTGTAATGACCCTGATTGATGGAGAGGCAGGAGTAATTGAGACAGAATGACATAATTTATGAATTAAAAAGTAAGCACTTATTTATGAAGATACTGGTAAATAGACATGCAAAGTTTCAAGCAGAGCTATCAGCCTGGCTATGCTGAGGGATCCTCTCCTAAATAAAAATTAATAAGCAGTCCTAGTAATATGGCTCTGAAAAGTAATACAACTCTTAGGAACCAAATTTAAGCAATTTGAGATGCTTATTAACTCCATGTCCATTGTTCAGAAGACTTCTCTAGTTTTTGATAGGAAGAGTTGGGGCCTTTTGTTCTTAGAAGTGGCCTGCCCCTCCATGCAGACTTTCTGGAAATTCTCTGAGTCAGCCCACCACCTCTACACCCTCAGTCTCTGAAGCTTTTCCAAGAGGTTCACAACCTGAGATTCACCATGTAGAGGCAAGGAGGGTCCTGTCTGGACCTCACCAAAACTGTATGGAACTAGAAAGGGATGTCCCCACAGTGAGAGGTGAGCTGAAACGCTGCAGGAGCTGGGCCCCATGACTGCCAACTGCCATGAGACAGACCCGAGAGGGGGATCCAGCCACTGCCCGGGTAGACCGCGCAGGCAGGATCCGTGCAGGCAGGATCCGCGCAGGCAGGATCTAGCCACCGCCATCTAATATGGCACCCCCCAGACATGCCATATTTAAGATGGGGAGGTTCACATCTGGATATCACCAAAACCATTAGAGCTTCTGACATCCCAGAAGGAGCTCACCAAAGAGATTCTGGCCAATACCAGTGACACAATGTCCCAGTGCATAGGACAAATCAGAAAACAAGCAGTAGAGAGAAGAAAAACTGCAAGCAAACAAGCAAGCCCTCAGGGAATGGACACAACACACACACACAAAAATCAACTGCAAGACTGCAACAACAGTAACTTGGGAAAATCTTCTGAGCCTTCTCATCTGACACCCAGATGGTCATTACATTATGATCAAGGGGACAAACATCAAGAAGACATAACATATACTCACCAAATGAAAGTACACCAAAATACATCAGGCAAGGGGAACTATCTGACCCCATGAAGAAAGGAAATATAAGAATTATAGGGATTCCAGCAGGAGAGGAGAGACATAGGAATAGAGAAAATATTCAAGGAAATAATTGAAGAAAACTTCCTAAATATGAAGAAGGAGTTGAAAATAGACATACAAGAAGCAAGAAGAACACCAAACTTCCATGATGAAAGGAAAAATACAGCAAGGCATATAATAGTAAAGCTCCCAAGGATCCAAGACAAGGAAAAAATAATGAAGCTGATAAGAGGGAAGAAACAGATAACATACAAAAGAAAACCAATCAGACTGACATCAGACTTCTCCGAAGAAACACTACGGACAAGGAGGAGTGGAAGGACATAGTCAACAAACTCCAAGACAACAAATGCCAACCAAGAATACTCCATCCTAAAGATTTCCTTCTTCTATGACGAAAGAATAAGGATCTTCCCAGATAAATAGAAACTCCCAAATTTCATCACGACTAAACCCCCACTCCAAAAAATACTACAAGGAATCCTAAAGCCAGATCCAACATAGGGATGGATAAGAATGAAACAAGACAAAAAATAAAACCACGGAAAAGACAAAATGGCAAATACAGATGCTAACATATCAATATAAACTGTAAATGTAAACGGACTAAACTCCTCAATAAAAAAGATACAGAGTTGCAGGCTGGATTAAGAAACAAAACCCAAACTTTTGTTGTCTCCAGGAAACACATCTAACTATGAAAGATAAAAATAGACTTTCTAAATAGAAAGTAAAAGGATGGAAAACAATCCTACAAGCAAATGAATCAAAAAGAAAGCAGGAACAGCTACACTTATATCAGATAAAACAGATTTCAAACTCAAAAAGGTAAAAAGACACCCAGATGGTCACTACATTATGATCAAGGGGACAAACATCAAGAAGACATAACATATACTCACCAAATGAAAGTACACCAAAATACATCAGGCAACTATTATCATCTCTGAAAACAGACATCAGAGAATACACATATGTAGTAGGAGACTTCAATACACCACTATCAACATTGGATAGATCAATGAGACAAAAAAATAAGTAAGGACACTAAAGCTCTAGACAAGGATCTAGGCCTCTTGGGCTTAACAGACACCTATAGAATAATACATCCCCAAAAATTTGAGTACACATTTTTGTTAAGCACACACAGATCATTCTCCAGGATTGATCACATACTGGGACACAAGACAAACATCAACAGATACACTAAGACTGAAATCATACCAACCATCTTCTCTGACCATGAAGGCATCAAACTAAAAATAAACCATAAAAAGGAGGTAAGGAGCCCTCCTACTTCCTGGAGATTGAAACCCACACTACTGGAAGACCACTTGAAATTCTCAGGATACAAGGAACATACCTCAACATCATAAAGGACCATCATATATGACAAGACCGTAGCCAATATCATTCTCAATGGTGAGAAGTTGAAAACACTCCCATTAAAATCTGGAACAAGACAAGGATGTCCACTTTCACCATTGCTTTTCAATATAATGCTGGAAATCCTAGCCAAAGCAATAAAACAAGAGAAAGACATGCAAGGAATTCAAATAGGGAAGGAAAAAGTAAAACTATCACTATTCACAGATGATATGATAATAAACATAGAGAACCCCAAAAACCCCACAGAAAAACTAATGAAGCTAATCAATCAGTTTAGTAAAGTAGCAGGGTACAAAATCAACACACAAAAATCAATAGCCTTCCTATACACAAACAATAAATCTGAAGAAGAAATCAAGAAAGCCATCCCTTTTATTATTGAAACAAAAAAATCAAATACTTGGGAATAAACCTAACAAAAGAGGTAAAGGAGATCCCCTGCTCATGGATTGGAAGAATTAACATTATCAAAATGGCCATCCTACCAAAGCAGTTTACAGATTCAATGCTATCCCAATAAAGATTTCAATGACATTCTTCAAAAAATAGAACAAATATTGATGAAATTCACATGGAGCCACCAAAAACGCCAAATAGCCAAAGCTCTCCTGAAAAAAAAAAAAAGAAGAAGGGAATGGAGGTATCACATGCCCAGACTTCAAACTATATACAAAGCCATAATTATCAAAAATGCATGGTATTGTAACAAGAACAGACACATGGACCAATGAAACCAAATAGAAAATCCAGAAATAAAACCACAGATTTATGATAAACTAATCTTTGACAAAGGAGCAAAGAATATGCAATGGAGCAATGAATGGTGCTGGGAAAACTGGGTTGCTACATGCAAAAGAATGAAGCTTGACTACTACCTCATGTCACACACAAAACCAACTCAAAATGGATTAAAGAACTAGGCATAAGACCTGAAACCATAAAATATATAGAAGGAAATAAAGGTAAAACACTACATGACATACACCTCAGTAACATCTTTAAAGACACATCACCCAAAGCAGTGATAGTGAAGGCAAAGATAAACAGCCTGGACTACATCAAATTAAAGAGCTTCTGCTCAGCAAAAGAGACAGTAACCAAAATAAGGAGACAACCCACCAATTGGGAGAAAAGTTTTGCACACAACACTAATGATAAAGGTATGATGACAAAATTTACAAATAGCTGATGAGACTTAACAAAAACAAAGTAAAAAACCCAGACAAAAAATGGGCAGAATAGCTAAAAAGAAACTTCTCCAAAGAGAAAATGAAAATGGCCAACAGGCCTATGAAAAAAATGTTCAACATCACTTGTAATCAGGGAAATGCAAATCAAAACTACAATAAGATACCAGTGAGATACAATAAGATACAATAAGATACAATAAGATACAATAAGATACCATCTTATACCAGTGAGAATGGCTCATATTAAAAAAAATTGCAACAACAAATGTTGGCAAGGATGTGGAGAAAAAGGAACTCTCCTGCACTGCTGGTGGGAGTGAAAATTGGTCCAACCACTATGGAAAGCTGTGTGAAGATTCCTCAGTCTGCTAAAGATGGAGCTTCCTTATGATCCAGCAATTCCACTCCTAGGTATTTACCCAAAGGACACAGAAACATAATTCAAAAGGGCACCTGCACCGCTATGTTTATGGCGGCACTATTTACAAAAGGTAAGCTATGGAAACAACCCAAAATCCCCAAAACATATGATTGGATCAAGAAGATGTGGTACATTTTCACAATGGAATATTACTCAGCAATTAAAAAAATATTAAACTCATTGTAATTTACAGCAACATGGATGGAACTGGAAGGGATCATGCTCAGTAAAATAAGCCAGAAAGAAAAAGGAAAATACCAAATGGTCTCACTCTTAGCAGGAATTTAGAAAACCTAAATAAGAGACCAGGAAAAAGAGGCACCATTATTGCTGGTCCATTAACTATGAAAAATCCACCAGCAGCTAGCTTATCATTAATATTATGAAAAAGGAAGAAGGGAAACATTGCACTGAGGAGAAAAACATTCTCCCTTTATTATCAAAGTCATTGCTAGTTACTTTCAGAATTCTATAATGCTTCTAGCCAACTACTTGCAATGGAAATATTCAATCACACTATCAGTTCTGTATGTTGAAACACACGTAGTTCATGTAATTGGTGAAAGAGTTTGTTTTTAAAGGGTTATACCTGCAGTTTATCCTGCATCCAAGTGGATATGTTATACAACAATTGGAAATATGAACCTTAAACTCAGAAGTGAACTAAAGAAGAAAATACAATGTTTGGCTTCCACATTTTCTATAAAACTTGAAAAGTGTGTGAGATGGCTCATAATACAGGATAGTATAAAAAGGAAAGAGGATCCTGAATTGAGACCTGAGGTACTCCACCACATCAGAATTGGAGCAGACAAAGGAGCCAGCCAAGGATGATGAGGAGCAGACAGAAAGATGTCAATAAAATCATGGAAACACAGTGTTATAGAAAACAAGTGAAGAAAATGTTGTAAGAAGAAAGATAAAACAACTTGGATGAAAGCAGTTTAGGGATTAAAAAAAATGAGTATTGGGATGGGAATTGTTTCTTAAATTTAGCAACATATTTGTCACTGGTGACCAATAGAATTTACAAAGAAATATGTCAATGGAATGGGGGTAGGCATAAGCCAATTTGGAAAGAGACTAGGACTGGAAGGGAGAAATACATTCATAAATTGAATTTAAAATTTTTTTTGATGAAGAGCATTGACAATAAATAGGAACTTTTAGAGAATTGGAGACAGCATGGGCTTTTTTCTGAAAGACAATAGACAGGGCTATAGCTTGAGGGCATGGCATTATAGTATCTATTAGTTTTTTTGTTTATTTACCACTTCTTTGTTATTGGAAGTTATTTAAATGCTGATGGCAAAGACACAGTAAAAAGAGACAGAAATTTGAGGAGAATGTGCACATGTGAGCAAGTGCCTATGGATGCTCCCAGAGGTGAATGTGTGTTTAGTAACTGATGAAATTCTGTTTTTCAAAAAGGGGGAGAGGGCCTCCCTAGTGGTTCAGGCAGTTGAGCGCAGCACTGTAAAGCTGTCCGCAGAAGCAGCCTCTGCAGTGCCAGTTCTATCCCCACTGGCCTCAGAGCAACCCACATGGTGAGCAGACCTCTAGTGTCTCGCCCGCTGCACCCCTCAGCAGTGTATTTTGTCAGTCTGCCTGTTCTGCTCCCCACTCTGACTCTGGTGAATCCTCTCACCCTCCCCTGCATCTGGACTGTACCCCAGCTCTTGTGTAAATAAAAGTAAATCTTTAAAAACAAGAGAGAGAGAGAGAGAGGAGGCTAAGATTCAGAAAATTTGCAAAGATGCATGTGAGGAGGAGGCTAAGATTCAGAAAATTTGCAAAGATGCATGTTTGGTAGGAGGTGGGATACTTTCTCCATAGTGCTAGAAAGGAAAGATATTGTCATTAAAGGCAGATTTGTAGGTATTGGGAAAACAGACAAGAACTGTCCCATTTGCTAGTTTGCACTTTCCCCATAGAGGAAGCTGCTGGGAATAGCACTTGGTTGAAAACAAATGCCAGTTCTTGCAATATTGGTACCAATGTCATATGAATACTCCAAATAAACTTATTAGAAATAATGGTTGGAATGTATGTAATTTCAGAATTTTGACTTTAGCAAACTGTCAAAAGATAGTAACACTAAAAATGGAAATACAACAAATATTAAGAAATGTTAAGCACCTGCACCGAAGTACATTTCTCTGAATTTTTCAGAATATTTCTTTTTGAGTCCAGTCTATACCCTGAACAGTTTCCCAGCATTATATCAGGGTCTCTTTCAGCAGTACTGTCAAATGCTTTGCGTGTGTGTCTGTGTGTGTGTCTTTTAATCATGTGTCTAACATAAGTACACAATTAAACAAATTTTAAAACTAAAAGTTAGTATTTAGAAAATGTTACCATATGTAATTATCTCTACTTACAGAGTATATTCATGGATGGATGGGCAAATATGTAATTTCCTCAGGGTTGGCCAATTTTTCTTAGGTGTGATTACCATCAATTTCCTTAAAATGTACAAAAACCTGCTACAGCTGTTAGCACTTTCAGTGTGGAAGCTGAGTTAGTCATTGTTAATATTTTTACTTTTTTATGTGATAGCATCATCTGTATTTAACAAAAGACCAAGGGAATATTAAAAATATCCCATAGTTTTATAAATAATATTTCATAATGCAAACACTGTTGAATTTTTGAAGACCCAGCTTTGAGTATGGTATTTCTGAATATTCAACTTAACTGGTACACTAATGAACAGTTCAGGAATTAAAAAACTATCAATTCACAGGTAATTTTGATAAGGTGGTAATGGTGATGGTGATGGTGCTAGGGATACTACTGATAGAGGTAAATGTATATGTAATATAAGCTTATATATGTATGTATATGTGTAAGCTCAGTGTAAACAGTTTTTACAAAATACTTCTAAAATAACCTTGTACTGAAGGGCACTCTTCTTTCACATTTAATCCAACCTACTATCTCCAAGCAAACAAAACAGAAAAGCAAGCTGAAGCCTCTCCTTTTTTTCTGTAGATTTATAGATAATAAAAACATTTTCATGCTGCTGACCAAGGACAATTGCTGGATCAACCAATAAAGAAGGATAATTTTTTTTTCTAAAGCACAAAAACATCTATTGAAAGAAAGATGCTTAGTCTTTGATTTAATACATAATTCTCTAGAAAGGCTATCCTGCCTTTCTAAGGGTGTACTATAGCTAGTCTTTTTTTTTCTTTTTCTGTGCAAATAGGGGAAATAAATGATTAGAAATAAATGATGCCAAAAAGTCAGCTGATAGAGAAATATTTCCAGGAAGGAAAACGATAGATCAAAATTTAGGATTAATTCTGAGACAAACAGTGTTAATATCTGTACCTATAGAAAAGTAAATTGAGAATTCAGACACTATCATTTTTAGATGATGAAAATGAAAATAAATTAACTGAAAAGAAAACAGTAAGATACTTTCATAACATTTATACTGAAAATAAAATATTTTTAATATTTACTGATTTTATGAAACTTAAAATCAAGACAAAGTAACTTCTTTTGTGTGTACATACAGTATAATATACTCATATGTAGACATTTGATATGTACATGTGTATACATGATATATATGGATATTTCAAAAAATAAAGAAACAGTGAATATAAAATTTAGAATAATGATTTCCTCTAAAGAAATAAGAGGAGAAGAGACAAAAAAGTAATAAATAAGTAGATGCAAATTTGGTCAATATTCCTATTGTTTTATAGTACTGACCATTTATGCAGCAGTATTGCATGCTTCCAATGATGCCATCCTCCTGTGTTGAAATTGTTGAATTTATTTACCATTTTCTAAAACATAGTATTCTGGTTCTTCACAAGTAAGAAGTGGTAGACCACCAATTTACATCTAACAATGTAAATTAAAGGTTACAATAAACTGGAATCTGGTGTCATGTTGTGCCTCAAAAATTCCAACAGGTCCTGGTTATAACAAAAGTTGCCAACCAAACGTAAAGTTTTTGATGTTTCCTCACCTCCACCATCAAAAGAATCTATCTCTAAATTGTTATAAGAAATTGCTCAAATTCTGTTGGGAGAGTCATGATAATTATGGTTGCTTATGCACAGTTACAAATTGACTACATCAGCTTCAATCCAAGGATATATGTCTCAAGAAATCATTTCTCTTCTATGTAAAATTGTGATCCAACTATTCAGGAAGACTGAATTTCCCTAGCTGGGGAGTTAGAGACTAAAGTAAGTGCCTCAACTCTCAGGTTCTTTAGTGTAGCAACAATTGAAATTTTGGAAGGTCTCAACCCTTTGAGAATATATACTTGAGCAAACTAATGTTAAGTGTATTTACCCATATGCACCAAAGGGGTTATCACAAATGGGTTCCAGGATTTATATATTCCTGAAATTTATTCACAGTAAGGATCTATGGACTTACATTGTTGTGAATTGTGTGCCTGGTGCCCACATTTTCTATAAGTCAACATGAATAATAGTAAGGACAATAATTGCATTGGTTATCATGTCTCCTTTGAATTACTACAGCTATCTCCTATCTGGTCCCTCTGCTTGCAGTCCCATCAACCTTTGTCCTCTGCACTGCTGTAGTATCACCATTCCCTGCTGAATATTTTTTCAAATGCTCATTGGCACCATTAGAGAAAAAAATATCTTTGCAAAACATCTAAGACCTTTGATGATCTAGCCCTCATCTACCTTTTGAGTTTTATCTCTCACTCTATCCCTCAGACCCCATGTCCTATGCACTTTGCCATGTAATCTCATACTCTGAGTTTTTGCACATTTGTTCCCTCTTTCTGGAATATTATCCTATGGATTTATTCTCATGAAATAGTTATTATTTACCTGATTTTTTTAAGTTTAAAAGGACAGGTTATTTGGAAAAGGAGAAAGAAAAAAGAGAGGTACCTGCATAGTCACAGGCTGGTCAAAGAGCTGCTGCCACTGCTTTGCAAAGGGAACAGCTTTGTGGAAAGAAGCACCTGCATAGTCACTGCAGGCAGGAGAGTTGCATGCTGCCTACCTGCTTTTTCTGAGACTCAAAATGGGTTTCACCTCTTTCAGGGACCCTTCAATAGCCTTCTCTCTGAATCAGATGTTCTTCTACTTTCTTTCAAAAAGACCTAGATAATTTCCTATGAAAACATTTAACAAACTGCCCTATACCAGGTAGTCACCTCTCCAGGCTGTGAGGTTCCTAATAGAATGAACTGGATTTTTTTTCTTCACCCATGCTGACTTCAAAAGTGTGCTAGAAACACTGGGGCGGGGGGCGGGAATGTTTGTGTGGAATGAATATATGGGAAATATAATTGCCTGGGGTAATGTTATTGAGAGGAAGAACTTAACTGGTTGTCTGAAACTTTTTCTAGTCTGGGATCAGCTACTAATTCATTGAAAATACTTGAGAAAGTAATTTCCTTTCCCAGTTTTTCTTTCCTTTATGGAAAAATGAAGTAGTTAGACTAGCTGCTCTCAAAGGTCCTTTTCAACTCTACATTTCAATGTTTATGAAGCTTTTTGCTTAGTTTCTCCATCTATCCAGGATGACATTATTGGTATGTTAGATGATTCAGAGAGGGAATAAGAAAAAGTTTGAATTACATACATTCAACCAGAAGATATGCAATAATGTCCTCTGGTAACTTTGATAAGAAGCTTTCTTTTCAGTTACTTTTTCCCACTGTGAAGCAAAAATAAACATAAATTTGCATTACACAGTTCTCTGTCATTTTCTTAAGTTAGAAGGAATAAGCAGAGGAAGGAAAAATAACCAGCTTAGATTCTCAATTCTTTTGGAAACAATTATTAGGCTCCTAAAAAGGACATTTCTAAGAGAAAATGAAATTAAAAAGTCATATTCTTAACATTAAGGCTAAATATAAGGACACAGGCCTTATCTGAATTGCTAACCACCATGTCCATGGTGCCAGGCATATATGGATCACTGAGGAAATGTTTGTTGAATGGCATGTATCTTAACACCACTCTATTCACATGTATTAAGAAGACCACAGTTCAGCTGAGATAAGTAATGCAGAATAATTTCATTAATTTTATCTCTAAAATGTTGAAATATGTGTTTGGATATTATCTTAATGGAATGTTTATAAATAATTTTCTAAGCTTACCTGACTGCTGTTAATGTTTCAGAAAGTAAGTTTAAAAACAATCAAGCAAAAAGGATTTAATTGATATTTTTAAAGTGTCTATTTCTTGATAAGTGATTAACATGTTATATTTGATTTTAACCTGCTCACTGATCAATCAGCCCAAAGAATTGCCTTAGATTACTCTTTAAAACATATTTTTGTATAAAATACCATATTTTTCTTGTAGCAAGTATAGTTAAAACTCTTGATTTATATAAAAGTAAAGTATGAATGATTCCTCTATCAGCACATCTTTTCATATAATATGTGCGCTCAAATTACTAACAGAAATGGATATTTTTGAAGTTACAAAGTACTAAAGATCTTGAGAGAAGATTGGATGAGTCTTTATCTCTGGTGTCAAATAACATGCATGTAGGAAAATAAATGAGAGAGATATTCACAGGCTAAAATGTGCCTTGTACAGCAGGGCAAATACTCCCATTTTTTGGTATGGAAGGGTGCTTAAGGACTTTTTTTTTAGCATACTATTCAGAGATGTCATCAGAAAGGAGTTGGAGTAAAAGCTTGTCCTCAAAAGACAGACATAGTGTCAATAAGCGAAAGGACAAGTAAAGGAATTTTTGGTAGAAAGAACTGTCTGGCAAAAGTAGAGCATCTTGCTGGCACAGAGCAGGGAAGAGGGACGAGTTAGTCATAGAGTAGAAATTTTGGCAGCAAAGAACAGCAGCAGATACTAGGACACATCATTGGAAACTGCATTCAAGATTGACTTTCATTCAGTATACAGTGAACATCCAGTGACACTGCTTTAGAGTGGAGAAACTGGAGCAGGATATAGTTACAATGCTATTGGATAACTACTTAGGAATCAGGTTACAATGATAGTGTTAGTGTGAATGGAAGGATGAGAAAAGGAAGAAAATTTGAGAAAAATCAATGTAGCATAAAGAACTATTTGGAAATGGTTGCAAGGAAGAAAGTGTAGTAAAAATTGAAACCAAGTTCTGAGAGAATACCATTACAGACAGAAAAGACAAACCAGAAGTAGATTCACAAGGGAGATATTAAAGCTGTTTTGTTTATTTATTAAAATTGAAGTGCAATGGACATGGCATTATATTAGTTCCAGATATACAACTTGATGATGTGATATTTCTACATACTGCACAACATTCACCACAAGAAGTCAAGTTAAAATCTATCATCATTCATTTTGTTCATTTTTTTAATATTCATTTTCAAAGATCTGAATTTGAGGTAGAGAGAGAGGTCATTTGGAGACTGTGAGATTGAGCCTAGGTCAGGGCTAGTTATATCAGTTGTTCAGAGCTATGTATAACCTGCTTGGGATCAATAACATAGCTCAACCTAAGTATTTACCATGCAAAACAAGGTCTCTAATTCAGGAATGATGCCCCTGACATCTGTCACCACATTTTTCCCTCTACTCACATTTTTCCCTCTACTCAAAGATTTATTTATTTATACAAGAACTGGGGTACAGTCAGAGGCGCGGGAGGGTGAGAGAATTCACCAGAGCGGGGAGCAGAACAGGAAGACTGACCGAAGACACTGCTGAGGGGAGCAGGGGATGAGGCAGAAGAGGTCTGTCTCGCCATGTGGGTTTCTTCCTGGCCGGCCAAGATGGAGCCCGCGGCTTCACAAGCCGGCACTCGACCTGCTCCGCCACCAGGGAGGCCCTACTCACCAGATGTTTACTGAAATTGGTCAGAAACACTGTAAGCCCAAATTAATTCATTGTAATCTATAGTGTGAATTAAGGTATAAGTAAAACATTTGAAAGACAGACTCCTGAAGAGTTTTTTTTTGGGGGGATAACAATTGATAGACTAGTTGGTTCGTGTGACATGCAACATTGTGTGTCTGGCTGCTCTTTACAGCAGCACAGCTACACCCAGTTAGTTCACAGAGGAAGCACCTGCCTTTCCTTTCCAAAGCAGCCTGAGGCCACAAGCAGGGTTCTGGCTCTGCCACTGCATTTCTGTATCCTCTTGGAAATAACCCTGTTCCTTACCTCAGTGGAAAGAGCTGGCTTGGTTGCCTAGAGGTCCTGCAAGCTGAAAGGGGCATCTCTACCCTCCTTACCCACAGTCACATGCTCTTATATTTTCTTTCCATCCAGCCCAGAGATGTCCTCAGGCTGCATCAAGATGCTTGTATTCATCTTCAGATTTAGAAATTAAAAAGTCAGTTTAATGCTGATTTCCTTGTAAAAAGCAGACAGGTGACTCTGAGAGACAAATGAAAGATAGTTATGAGCCTTCACTTATTCTTTCCAGATATTTTAGTAAAAGCCTGTAACACACCTATTAAGAAACTTAAACTTTGCTGACTCCATTTAGCTGGCAGTCTGGAAAATGCCAGTGATAAGTAGTATTCCTAGAGGAACTCAGCATGTATTCTTCCTTTCTTTGATCATTCCAGAAATATCCTAGAAGGGTAATAATATCTACAATAATGAGTGAGTCTTGGGGAATTGCTAAACTTTAGAATTCACAAGAAAGCACATCTTCATGTCTCAAAATAGATTCTCTGCTGCAGCCTTTCTCCTTTGCTCAGGGAACCTCAACATGTAACCATTTCACTGGCCAGCTGAGGGCGCAATTGCTCTGCTTTTGCACATACCTTCCATCTGGTGCCTTAGGAAAAGAGTCCACAAGCTAGCTGCAGAGAGTGGGCACATGGATGAAAAGGAGGTGAGGGGAAGCGGGCAGGCAAATCTAAATACTGCAACAGAAAGAAACCCAAAACCATTTTGAGAAGTATGGAAAAAACAACATTTCATGCATAAAACTCAAGAGCTTTTCTGTGATGGTATTAGGTTCAGAACAAGCATGGTGACTTTTTGATATTGTCAAAATATGTGGCCAGATTTAATAAACATTTACTTTCTATAATTTTAAAGACTACCTAACGTCCCCAAATATATATCTATTTAAAAAAAGGAACTAGAAGGTAAAGTTTGAGTTCCTCAGTCTAGTAATAAACTGATGGCAACTATATTGGTTTTGTAATTCATGTGTCAATTTAGAGTAGGTATAAAAAAATATGAAAGGGAAATCACGGTGTTTTCTGGGAGTACATATTTCTTTTCACTTTGAATGTATGCCCTGACCATTCATTATTCATTAATAAAGCTAAAACATCAATTTTCCAGATCTCATCAAATAGCTTCATAATATAAGACTCCTAAAATATTTATTTGCTGGACTCCTTTCCTATAGGAAAACTGAAGGTTATTTGCAGTATGTCAATATTTACCTAGTACACAGGACTTCTGTTCTCAAATTTAGTACCAAGCTACAATCTGTGAAATTTGGACTTGCTTAAAATCATTCTGCTACTAGAAACTACATATTTTTGCAGACTGCTGACATCTTTTGATTTTTCTCTTTCAGTAAGTTTTGAAATCCTTGGTAGGTCTGTTAAGTCATAAAGTATACATGCAATGATGTCACAGTCTTTCTTCTCAGGGGTTTATTGTTTAATCTATTTTGTCACCCTCTAGTCAAGTCCTTCTCCCAAGGTGGTCATTGACCTAGGCCTCTCTCTTATTGGGAAAAGCAGCAATTCCTAATCAGTTGTCCCTAAAAAATTGCTCCTGAAAATCTCTCAAAATCCAGGAGGTTTAAAGGCCCATAGAGACCAATTCATCAAAATCATAGATGTGAGACCAGAAGTGAGATCATAGACAATTCGATTTATACTCTATTGCCAAACTAATCTTGTGAATGCACAGGTGGATTTCCCATTATAAATAGCATAAAATTTATTCTTGGTCTAATGTAGACAGGCCTCTTTGAACTAGCATTAGCTAGCTCTTTCAAACTTCTTCCTGCTGTTGCTTGAGTTCCAGTCAAACTGAATCGAGAGAGTTCCAAATTCACCTTGACCTATGGGTACATCCCTCTCTATATAATTCAACTAGAGTGAGGAGTGACCAGATTTGATAAAAGTAGTTCATCTCCCCAACACGTGTCTATAAACATCCTCCCTGACACAGCCTAAATACAGCTTCTATTGCAAAGTTTCCCCTAACATTCTCTAGATAGTCCATGTTCTTTCCTACTATGCATCACAAGTCTCTTTCATGACACTTAATTTCATCAAAATGTAGGTCTTTATGGATGTATATCTTCTGCTGGTTATTGCTGATTGAAAGCAGAATCCATATATGATACATCTCATTTTTTCTCTAAAACATCCGCATAGCACATAAATGAAACCAATACATAGTATGGGTGTACTAAGTATTTACAATGTGACAGACACTGTACTAAAGCATCTCAGTGAACAAGCTGTATTAAGATTAGTGGCTCTTCTAATGATAAAGGACTGATTACAAAAATCTACAAAGATGAGACTCAACAAAAACAAAGTAAATAACCCAGTCAAAATGGTCAGAAGAGCTAAAAAGAAACTTCTCTAAAGAGCAAATGCAAATGGCCAACAGGCATATGAAAAAATCACTTGTAATCAGGGAAATGCAAATAAAAACAACAATGAGATGCCATCTTTTACTAGTGAGAATGACACATATTAAAAAAACTAGCAACATCAAATGTTGACAAGGGTGTGGAGAAAAAAGAACTCTCCTGCATTGCTGGTGGGAGGGCAAACTGGTCCAATCACTATGGAGACCTGTGTAGAGATTCTCAATCTGCTAAAGATGGAGCTTCCATATGATCCAGCAATTCCACTCCAAGGTATTTACCCAATGGACACAAAAACATTAATTCAAAAGGGCACCTGTACCCTTAATTTTTTTGTAGCACTATTTACAAAAGGTAAACTATGGAAACAACCCAAATGCCCCAAAATAGATGAATGGATCAAGAAGATGTGGTACATATACACAACGGAATACTACTCAGCAATCAAAAAAGATAAACTCATGCAAATAGATGGAGCTGGAAGGGATTATGCTCAGCAAAATAAGCCAGAAAGAAAAAGGAAAATACCGGATGGTTTCACTCAGAGCAGGAATTTAGAAAACCTAAGTAAGAGATTAGGAAAAAGGCTAACTATAATAAAGTAAAAATCAAAATCAACAAGCAACTATAAAGCAGAGACACACTATGGGAGCGGAGCGGGGGGAGAAGGGTGTAGGATCAAAACAAGGAGGGTGGGAATTGTACAGAAATTATAACCAAGATGAAAATGCATATATTGTATAAAAATGAAAAATGATGTAAAAATATATAAAATAAAATAAAAGATTAGTGGATCTTAAAATGTGGTATTCCAGGGGTTGTGGCAGCAGCAGCAACAACAACGGGTAAACTATTACAAATGCAAATGCTTGGGTTCCATCTCAGAACAACTAAAGCAGCAATTCTGGGTTTGGAGCCTAGGAATCCGGCTTTAACAAGTCTTTTGGATGATTGCAATGTGTGCTAGTGCTTGAGCATTGGTGTATTAGGATGATTGAACAAGGTGTGTAAGACTTACAATTCCGAGCAGCAGAACTGCATGAACTGTAGTAGAAACAGGAAGTCACAGAGAGATTTTAACATGACCAGTGGCACCAAAACAGGGATGTTTATTTTGTTTAGGTCACTTAGAAAAATATCAGCAGAGGCTACATGTCTAAACAGAATTATTATTTGGATATCTGAAATCCTTACAAAAGTTTCCTTAAGCCACTAAGTTTCTGGACAACAGGAGAAAAAAATAAATAACTCTTAAAGAAGTTACAATAAGAGACTATGCATTTTCTCCCTTCTAACTGTGTGCACAGTGAAGGAGAACGCCACACTTTACCTAGACCTGCTGAGTAGACCTTCTAGTTTATGGGCTTTATTTTTTAGTGTTTGGTATTTCAACATCATCTTGAGCTATTAACAGAAAGAGAAAATTTACATTAGATGGTTTATATATATGTTTGCATTTTAAAATTAAATATTGAAATAAATCTGAATTCCACAGCTATTAATTGCAAATATAATTCCCTCTATATTTATATGCATACAATAAATAAGTTATAAATTAAAGTTTTTATTTATAATATGCATATATAAGCTCATATATGAATTGTACCTATGTATATGCACACATGTGTATACATATTTTTACATATGTATGTATATACTTAGGAATTGTTTGTTTCCCCCTTTAAAACCCTCCTATCAAGGGCCTCCCCTGGCGCTGCGCTGCGGGGCTGCCCGCCTCTGCAGCACCGGTTAGTTCACCGGCTACCCGCGGGGGGTCCCACAAAAAACAAAAAAACAAAAAACAAAAAACAAAAAAAAACAAAAACAAAAAACACTCCTATCAAGTGTGAACCTCCACTCACCTGACAGAGAGCCTTCTGAAGGGTCACAAAGAATGGGGAGATTATTATTGCAGGTAGGATAGAAAAGCAAGTTTCAAGATAGAAATAGAATAAATGTGAACTACAAAGGTAAGTAATATTTTAGATAGTTATGTAGGAAACAAGAATTTGAAAAAAGCTACAAGTTGAATGTTAAAAGGATCAGTTTAAACCAAACACATCCACAGGAGGAAGGATAATTCTAGGTACACTATTGTCTGTGGTACTTGTGAAAGTTCTTTATTAGCCCAGAACTATTTGGAGAAATGTCTGCTCCTTGGAGGGGTTTTCTGGAAGATAAAGGAGACTGACCAGACCAGATCATGGAGAGCTGTGGAATAGCAATGGTCTGTTCTCTGGGAGTCTGCATGGATAGGCCCTTCAGTCTACATCGTAGGTCACAGTTGATATTTATTTTATTTGGGAATTCTGTTATCTGCAAATGGGCCTAGTTTTCACAACTTTTTGTAATCCTTAAACCAACACTCACTCTATTTTCATTTGTGGACATGCAAAAAAGCAGTGACAAATTTAAGATGTCCCACACATCCTCAAGTCCCCTGCTGAGTTGTACTTTATTCAAACTAGTATTACAACTAAGTGTCCTTTTTGTGGTTTACTTAGTGCCTTATTTTTTTCACATTTTGGTGTTTTTTGTTGGTTTTGCTGTAGTAAATTGTCCCCAAGGGTAGTGCTGAAATGCTGTGTTGTGCACTTAAGTACAAGAGGGCTTGTACAAGAGGGATGTGAGGAATGTCAGATAAGCTTTGTTCATGCATGAGTTATAGCCAAGTTGGAGGGAGTTCAGTGCTTAGGAATCCACAATATATATTTAGGAAGGTGCTCCTATTTTTTTTTTTTTTTAAGATTTATTTATTTATTTATACAAGCACTGGGTACAGTCAGAAGCGCAGGAGGGTGAGAGAATTCACCAGAGCCAGAGCAGGGATCAGAGTAGGCAGAAGGACCAAAGTACACTGCTGAGGGGGGCAGCAGGCGGCAGGAGAGGTCTGCGCACCATGCAGGACCCTCCTCCAGTGGCTGGGGAGCAGGGGATGCAGAGGCTGCAGGCAGCTTCGCAACCCAGTGCTCAACCGCTGCGCCAGCGGGGAGGCCCGCTCCTAGCTTTAAATAGGAACACACTTACAGCAAGGTTATGTATTAACCAGGTGAAGAAAACACTGTGACCAATGACTCAAAGGAACTTAACTTTGTATTTCCCTTAGGAGCAAGCGTTCAGTTATCACTAATTTAGTGTCCATGGCAATTTTATATAATGTTACTAACACAAATAAAGAGAACCAACTCTGTCTCTTGTTAATTTTGTATAGTAACTAATTTACTGAAATGATAAATGCCCCAATTTTATTTGTTCACAATAATCTCTCTCACAAATACACACACACACCACCACCACAACCACCACTCCGTATTTTCAATCAGAACTTTGTAGGACAGCATAATGATATTAAAAATCTGTCTCAGGTAATACTGGTTTTAGAATGTGTGTATATGATTTACTGTTATTGTTTTCTGACTGAATGAAATCAGAAGCTGCAAAACAAATTAATCTGTAAAATCAGAGAGGACTCCCTCCCATCAGCAGAGTAAATAGTGTGAGGGAAGCTGCCTGTTGCTGCATCTGCATTAAAGATGCTGAGACAAGCGGACCATGGGACTCATTCCATCTACCGAATGTCCAATGTTGGGGGGGATTAGAAAATGACCCTGGTAAGGATACAGGGTTTGGGGCACTTATTGAGTCAGCTCGGTCATTTTGTGTTGGGCTGAAACTTTGAGGATGAAAACTAGACTTTTTGAACTTATTAAAGAGGGAGATTTCCTACTAAAAAATGTATCACCTGACTGACTCTTGTCTAGCCTACTCACACCTGATGTGCCACTCAAATTTTTCAGGACAGAAAAGTAACCTGTAGTAAGTAGTAAGACAAGGTGAGGCTGATGCTGCAGCTCAGAGAGTGATTTACCACACAGGAGGTAGAGGTATCCCCACATTGGAAAAAAAATGATAGCAAGAAAGCCAGTCCCCAGGTGGCCCAGGGGAAGTAAGGCCTTGGAGGTGTCCCAGATAAAAGGAAGTGTCAGCTCATTAGATAGAGTGGGAGAGAGACAAAGATCTAGAGGAATCTCCACAGAAGCACCTGTACCCCTAGGGAGGAAGTCAGGCTGCCTTGTGGGGCACCCTGGTTTATTAATAGGGATGTGAAACAGCAGTAGACAGCCCCTTAGGTCTGTTTCAGAACTTAGGACAGTACCTTTCAAACAATAGCAAAATATAAGAATTTGGAGAAGGAAGTTGTGAGAGTGTTTTTGAGACAGAATTTTTTGGTAAATCTTATAGACTTTCAACAATGACAAAAGAACAAAGGAAATGATAAGAGTGGGATTTCTTTCTACTCCACAAAACTTGTTTTCTAGAATAATTATCACTATATAGACAGGACTTCCTTTGGAAATACATTAATTACTAATGTTCACAAAATTACTGTTACCCTTACTTTACAGGCAAATAGATATAACAAAAATGGAATAAGGAGCCTATATATGTGTGAATGATTTTTAAATTATATTTTATTTTCCAAACCATCACTAATTCCTAATCAGGAGTCTCCTATCTCTTGTAGTTTAAATCTGAGTCCTTATTGATAGACAAAGGTAAAAATGCACTCATTCACACAAGTGTTTCATGAGTGCTAAAAATTTAGTTCTCCAGTTTATGATCCACATGATCTTCATGAAAAGTAAATGTTTCACAATATATATTTGTTGCATTAATGAAGTCTATCTTGACAGGTTATTTTGATTTATGAGCCAAACAAAAATGAAATAATAAGTCTTATCCCTTAACTAAGTAGATGGATTTGATATCATGGGCCATGATTAATTTGTTGGTTGTTTAAAAACAATTAGTAAATTGTTTAAAATGAAGTCAAAGCTAAGAACTTCCAGGTCTAGGGTCAAGAAAAGAAAACCATGAGTGACTGAGAGTACCAATGGGTATGAGATGATTGATGCAATATCAGATACCAAAGGACCAGTGACATAATCGGTGGCGGGTATACCAAGTTGGTACAGGCAATGCTGGCGTCCCACCCCTGCCTGTAAGTGGTTTTAGAAGTGAAGACAAGAAAATTCCTCTTAATACATTAGATACTGGAAACTCATAGTCACTTTGAAAGAATGGAACAATTTTTAGGACTCTATAGTTAAAAGATATAAATAGAAAAGGAAATTTACTACAGTGTTCAAAAGAAGACGTGGTTTGGAACTTCAGATACAGTATGGGTATCAAAAGAAGCAGCTCCAATTGTATGAAGAAGAATAGAATTAAACTTTTAGTGGTGAACTTCATGCAGTTTATACACATTTTGATTTTTACTTATGTACCCTGAAACTTACATAAAGTTATAATGCAGTGTCACCTCAATAAAATAATAATAATAATAATAATAATAATAATAATAAATTATAATACTGATCTAGAGCTTCAAGGGACTTTGGTTTCATCTATCCCAAAGCACCAAGTCCAGATTCAGATATTGGACCTCCGATATGTAAATGGCTAGAAGGAAGTCACAAAGTTTGCTAAAGGCAGAGGCAGTGCTAAAATCTAAAGTCCCTGGTTTAAAGACTAGTTTTTTTTTCCCTTTCTAAAAACTTTAAACATTTTATAACCACAGAATTCTTTCTATTAGAAAAAGCTTACAAAAGGCATTCAAGATTTAAGACAGATGATACCTTTTGTTGGTTAAAGAGGTGAGATGAGTACGAGAGCTGGGGTATTTGCGGGTGAAGCAGTGTCCCCCAGACATAATTTCTCTTTCAGGGCCCCTTGAAAAGCTCACAAGTTGCTAAGACAACCAAAAACCTCTGAAATAAAAGACCTTTATTCTGTCCTCCGTTCAAATGAACAATAAGCAGGAATACCTTAAACACCAACAGTTTCCAAAAAGTTCTAATGCTTTTGAGAATATAAAAGTGTGGTGACAAT